>NC_136719.1:16782200-17982200 GCF_936440315.1 Barbus barbus
GTCTTCTCTCTGGTGAGTCAGAGGGCAACGTGGGGGAGGGTCCCGAGACAGGGGTTGTGGGGGATCAGAAATGTCAGAGCCCTGGTCAGTGAATGAGCCGAAATCTCTGTAGGTGCACTGGGACACACAGTGCTTCTCTACAGCAGACAGAAGATGAACAGTTTCCCTTCAACAGGAACATTTCTCAGATACCATGAAGAAATGCCTCAGTAGCACAGTCAAGCCGGTGTCTGCGCTGCGCTCTCTCTCTCTCTCTCTCTCTCTCTCTTTTCTCTCTCTATCTCTCTCTCTCCCCGCTTCTTGTTTTTGGGGTTGGGTATAACCTAAAGGCACCTTCCCTGTCTGCGCTCTCATTGGTGGCAGTCCCAACCAATTGCAGAGGCAGCAGCCGCTTGTCATCCTGCAGAGTGGAAAGCATGGAAGCATTGCCACACACTCTCTCTCTCTCAATTTTTCCTTCCATCTCTTTTACTCTCATAATCGGTCTGTTTATGGCAGTCGCAATGGTGGTGGTCACTTCTCCATCTCTCACTCCTCTTCTTGCCCCCTTTGCAACCCTGTGATGGTGAACTTGTAAAGGGATTAAAGTCCTCTCCACACCCCCCTGAGGCTCTCCTTTAGTCTCTCTGTTGCAGGAAATATTCGTTACTGAAAGCTTTTCTCAATCGTTTGGGGAGATATGAGAAAAGAGCCAGAGCGTTCAGAAGAGATGAAACGGAGAGCAACAGAGCGAAGGAATCAGGAGGAGGAGGGGGATATTAAACTAAATTCAAACTGACAGAGGGATGAGGAGACATGGAGTGACACAGAGAAAAGACTGGAAGGAAGAATAAGAGAGACAGAGAAACTAACAAAGACAGAGAGAGACCAACACAAGCCGCAGTCTTATTACGCACAACTGGGCCAATTTCAAAATGTCTGGTTGAAATGCACCTCATGAAGAATTAAAAATTGAACATCCTCTGTATGTAAGGGATTCGGCTCGCTACAGACAACAGCGGGGCTTATAGCAGCCTTTCCGAAGGAGGAAAGCCATGCTGCAGGGGTGAATCGAGCATTTAAAAAACGCTAGAGAAGACAGCAGGCTTCAAAAATGAATTCTCTAAAGCTATAAACTAACACACACACGATGCACACTTGAGCCAGGGGCTAGAAAAATTGCAATCTTTATTTTGTCTTCCTGTTTGTTCCTTTTCTCTCCTCTCTCTCTCTCTCTCTCCTCTGTTGTCTCCGGCTTGTGCAGTAAGTCAGCGAGTGGGGATGTGAATACTAAGGAGGCTGGCTGACACTCTTGATAGTGCACTGCACAGAGACAGAGAAAGAAAATAAAGGAGG
This sequence comes from Barbus barbus, assembly GCF_936440315.1. NCBI lineage: Eukaryota > Metazoa > Chordata > Actinopteri > Cypriniformes > Cyprinidae > Barbus > Barbus barbus. The sequence goes on from NC_136719.1 coordinate 16,783,536, forward strand.
GTGGGGGAAATTGGGCATATATGCTCCATTATTATAAGATTACAGGTGCATTACACACACATTTGCACACACGCTGTCATCTGATCCCGGAGCGCACTCATACACACTATCAGACCAGCACCTGAGCAAACAACTCATAATGAGTATGGACTCGTGTGTGTGCCCTGATACACCAATGGGTAAACACACTGATACAGGTGAGGTCTTTATACTGATCTTTACTGATTAACTGCTCATTATTGGAGCTTTGCTTAATCATTCGCTTTGCAAAATCATTCGCTTTGCAAAGGTCAAGAGGAAGGTCGTAAATCCCAGTTCGTCAACTGTGGATGCAAATGGTGACAAAATTAACGCAAACCACCCTCCTGTTGAGGATATGATAGGCTTTGGATGCTGGTATGCTGAAGTCCCTATCAGGGTTAGGCAAATTTAGAATTTAAGAATTGGCAACCTTTTTAATTTATAAATGTGAATTTGGATTGAATTGGCAACACCCCACAAGAAGTCGAATTAACTTTAAATCAGGATGACAGGATGTGGAATTTATTTTTTGGAAAGGCATTCCAGGAAATGAAGTGTTTATAAGACCTATACGCTTATTTAAGCTTTCAAAAAAGGTTATCATGCCATCAGTCAATATTTGTTCTGACAAACTTTCCTTTTCCAAAGAAAAACTATATTAATTGGGACTATAATAATTTCTTTGAATTGCAATTTATTTTAATTCTACCTTAAATTCAAATTCAAATTGCAATGGAATTAAACTCAATTCTGAACCAGGCTTCTTAACTACTGTAGCTTAATCAGCAAACCTTTGTCGGTCAACCAGCTTTTTTGCTAGTAAACAACATAATGATGGCACCAAACCAGCAAGAACCAGCATAAATAATAGCATTTTTAGGGTTGACCTAATAATAATAATTCTGTCATGGCTGATAACTGGCACTATGGCCCATGTTAAAATTATACACTTAAAACTAAATGCTGAATTTAGGCATCTTAGCATTAAAATGTACAGCACAAAAAGTGTACTGTAAAGCACATGCATGTGATTTGCTCAAGATTACATTTAATGGTGCTATTAATTTATTAATATTATTTAAAATTTTTAGGGGTTATGTGAGCATTACATAATGCCAAAGGTAATCTAAATATAAACAATTGAAGAAATCAGATGTTGACTGGTCAATAAACCAGTTTGGACAAGCATAAAAATTCATACTCATCTAATGAGCTGCATTTCCCAAAAGCATTGTGAGCCAAAGTTGATCATGGAGACCATTAGTGGCGATGGTCCCTACGATCTGCATATGCTTACGATTCTTTTGGGAAACACAGCCCAGGTCTTTTCACTGAGGCCATCTGAGCCTGTGAAAGTCAAAGCACTGATAAACAGGTTGATTAAATGGGCCAGCCCAGTCCTGGTAAACCGACTGACGTCTGGGTGGACAGTGTGCCGGTGTGGATGGCAATGCAAAGCTCAAACAGTAGTGTGACCGTGTGTGTGTGTTTCTCATCAAAAGAGGGGATAGGGTTTCCTCATTAGTTGTGTTGGGATCAATAATTCAGAGCAGGGCCTTGTTGAGCTCAATGGTCCAAACGCTAATGTGCTGTCTACCCACTAGGGACTGGAACCCAGCATGACTTTAATGGATGTCATGATGAGAGGGTGAAATCCAAGAATGGGGATCCTTTTGCACCCCCTGGTTCCATGTGTGTGTGTGTGTGTGTGTGTGTGTGTGTGTGTGTGTGTGAAGTCTAGGATGGGTATAATCACAGCGTGAGGAGAATGGCTATCAAAGAACAGGTGTGAAGAGATGGATGGATAGATGAGAGCGACAAGAAAAAGAGCTGAAGATGACAAGCAACCTTACAGTAACTTCAGCATCCCAAAATTGTTACTTAATTAACTCAATTAGCTCTTTCTGTATTTGACAGCTCTGACACAACAGAATCACATCTTGACTACCTTGGAGTCATTAATGACACTAAGACATTAAAGGAGAGAGAGAAAAAAACATGACCATCATAAGCATGTTTGAAACTTAAGACATACAGCTTTTTTTCTGTAAACATAATATCGTTATTTTATAAATAAAATCACAAATTAATCACGATTATTTATTTTAAGATTTCACAATCATAAAGCAATACATTAGGATCATAATTTATGTCTTTCCAAAAGTAAAAAATATGGGCTACTTCACAGGCTTAACCGGCACAAGCAAAACTTTCAACTAACTTCTCAACTTTCCTCCACAACACCTTTTTTACCAATTTTGGACTGATCAAAAACCCTGTGTGTGCCTTACTTGGAAGTTGACAGTAAAAAGACTCCTTTGGTCATTCCGTGTCAACTCAACCAGAGGTCCCCTGCTCAAATTTTTGAATTTGCTAATATTTTTCTAAAGAAAGATAAACATGTATAGTAATGAAAGTCAAAATATTAAATGTCGTGGATTAATATTTACTGAGTAATCCACTATTTATAAGCCACTATTTATAGATGAGCCTCATCGAGACCCCCATATCTCTGGGACTGAATGATGTAGGGCCTTGAAAATGAAGACGCCAAAAGAAAAGTTTATTAAGAACTAGAATCTAAAACCATACTGCAATCACTTTTATACTTCTTGAGTTACAGGCAGGTAAACTTTGGAAAAAGAATATATGGCACTCAGAGAGGTATGTTCAATGCAGTTGTTCTGACAGAAGGAAACCAGATACATTTCTAGTTTAAACATTATTTGTTCTTCAGACATTGCTCTTAAATAAGTAAATAAGTGCTATATATATTTTTTTAAAGTGACCCACATTTGGTTTTTGACCACTGAAAATGTGTACAATTTAATGATTTACTCTTGGAGCCATATTGAAATTCCAATATCTTTGGAACCGAACAATATAGGGCCTTAAAAATGAAGAGTTTGTTAACACCCGATATCTAAAAGGGCATTAAGATATCTTTAATAATTTTGAGTTACAGGCCTACAAACTTTGGAGAAAAAAAACGTGAAAAGTGCTCTTTCCCCATTTTTGAATGGTCACCACTGGTACATAATGCAACAAAGACAGCTAAAGTCAACAGGTTTACTAATAGACCTACCAATCTCTGTGTAAAAGTAACATAATGATGCTGCAATCTTTCTGAAGTCATTTTTAACCCCCTGTAATTTGGCTCTGGATCTCAAGTGAAAATTGCCATTTGGACCCCACTCTACAAAATATTCATCAGTGACATTTAATATTTTTGCTTTCATCCCTATACATGTTTATCTTTCTTCAGAAAAAAAATATTAGCAAAATCAAAAATTTGAGCCGAGGACCTCTGGTTGAGTTGGCACGGAATGACCCCCTTGCCATTTCATTGTTCAAAATGCATCAGACGGTCAGTGAACAAACTGCGGGTGATCCATAGGCCTATCATCTAAAACCAGTAGCTTATCGTTATGACAACCGACAAGACGTTGAAGTTCCCATATTAAATATTGCCTTATATGGGTTGACAGTATGAATGCCTCACGCCCAAAGAGTAGAAGCAAGCCCACATGTCCTCATTAAAACCTGTAATCCTGAATCAACAGCAGTCTGTTCTGATATTTCAACCAAATAACAACTGCAGGTGACATAACCCTAACTTTTATTCATCACTTCAAAAAACAATAAGTTCATATGATTAACTTACATTTAGTCAAAGAATTTCAGCTGAGGTGTCTGTTTTTACTCCACAAACGAAAATAGCTCAAAGCGAAGGCAGAACATCGCTGAATGATTCAGTGATTCTGTACAATATGTACAATATGGCCATGAATAAGTTTTTTTTAACTATCTATATTCCTGTATAACTTGTTTTTCTGTTTATTGTTTTGGCAACATTGTGCTATTCCACAGTCATGCCAATAAAGCCGATTTGAATTTAATCTAATTTAATTTAAATGAATCGAATCAAATCGAATTGAATTCAATTGAATTAGTTGAGTAAGCGAATGATTCAAAGATTCACTGATTAGGTCGAGTCAATTCAGAATAGCGTGCTTCTGGCATGCTTCTGTTTCTGTCATATAAAGATATGGCAGATGAGTAGTAGGAGTAGTGTTTTTCCAGACAGTCAGATTTTCACTCCAGAATGAAGTGTGTATTTGAACGAATTTTGAACAAAGGAATAAATCTCTCCTTCATAGGCTAATACACAAAAAGTCACTTGTCACCAGGCCCCTACAGGCATAATGATGTAAACTGCAGAAAAAGTCACTAAAAAATCAGTGTACAATAAAATATTAGACTGAAAAAGTGTCCCAATATTTACCATGGTCAAAATACACTAAACTGTAGTGAAGTGACATACTGCCAAGTGCTCTGCATTTAACCCATCCAACGTGCACACACACACCGTGAACACACACCCGGAGCAGTGGGCAGCCATTTATGCTGCGGCGCCCGGGGAGCAGTTGGGGGTTCAGTGCCTTGCTCAAGGGCACCTCAGTCGTGGTACTGAGGGTGGAGAGAGCACTGGACATTCACTCCCCCCACCTACAATCCCTGCCAGCCCGAGACTCGAACCCGCAACCTTTGGATTATGAGTCCGACTCTCTAACCATTAGGCCACGACTTCCCCTGTAATTCACCTCTTTTAATGAGTCAGAGTGTAAGTCAAGTGAGGCTCTTTGAACCCTTTAATCTGTCTATATCCCTTCAACCATATGGAGGACACAGAGAAAGAGAGTGTGTGTGCGCGAGGCTGGAACACCTCCACTTGCCACCAGTCAACCATAAAAGCCCTGCCAGAATAAACCTGCACTGCGACACACTCAGACTCAAAGGACAGGGCTTTGACTCCTGCTCTAAAGTCCATTTCATTGTTATAAAGCTCCTCATTGTGTAACCCCTACAGCAGAGGCAAAAGCGCTTTGCTGTCCTCTGCAGGTTGAGAACTGCTATTACACACAAGAATCATCCATTAACACAAAATAAACCAGCATAACAAGATTTACATATTAATCATTTAAATAATGTGTCTTCCATCACTTTATTCTGAATGAAAATATGGTAGATGTACCCTCAGTCCATTGTATATCATACATCTACCATATTTTTATTATATATAAAGTAATGTGATGCTTATGTAACTCTGACATTTTGTAAGGAATCATCCTTGAGGATTTCAGCATACCTGCTATGTTATATTTCATCCTCCCTCTTAAAATACTGATTGCACAGAATTATGTTTTATTTAGAGAGCTATTTTTACATTGAGCCTTGGGGAGTCACATTCCCAAACATACACACTTCTGTAACGCAGCAGCCTGGACTGCCTCCAGACTGCAAACTATGCCTCTCACGAAGGCACCAAGCCACCTCCCGCAGGGCAAAGCAGGGAACATAAACCTGGGACACAAACAAACCTGGAACTAGCATGCAAATTTAAACACCGTACTCAGAGCCAGATCAAAGATGCAGAGACATCAAGAGCCAGAGAGAGAAATAGAGCTTTCCGTGTTGACATTGCTGCCCAGCTGCAGGGAAAGGCTCCATGTGTTAGGGGGACCAGGCCAAAAACATTTTAGGGACTCTGAGCAGGCTTCCCTGTCTGGCTGGAGGTCCATGGATATATTGGAATATTGAGGTTCTATTTTTTAATGTGTTTAATGAGAGACCAGAGCACAAGAAATTTGGACTCTGAGTTGGCTAGTTCAGCAGATTACATATTGATTACATATTATTCACATAATAGCAATAAATTCCTCTTTTTCATCTTTTATTTGTTTTAATCATATTTTCTTTTCATATGTTCCTTTCTAAAATAACCTACCACTTGAATGAAAATACATTCATAAAGTCTTCCAGTTTTATGGACATATACACAGTTTTAAGATACATAAATGCACGTTATTTCTTATTCCCAAACTTTTTTGTCATCTGAACATCTTTTGCCCAATATATTTACTTGAAGTACCCTGAGATTTTAAAATAAATATTTGACATTTTAATATATTACATTTTAATACATATTTAATATATTACAGTACATTTGCATGTTGTTTAATGGTCACATGACATCCAGGAAATCAAATTAAATATTTTAGTTTTATAGTGTTTAATTTTGATAGATGCTATTCTGAAATGACTTATTTTAATTTACCATTTTTATTATTTAGTTAATTATGAGCTTTTAATTAAACTCATGAAGCCCCTGCAGTTGATTTACAAACTACAGCTTGGGGAACCTTGAGGTCACATAATGTTTACTTCACTTCCTGTTATTAATTACAACGAATTAAATATATTTTCTTACTCTTTGTATTTTCATATCATGTATCAGATTATTAAACCAAAGTGATAAACAACTTAGATAAAAAAAAGTAATCTAAAAGTAGTCTGATTATATTACCTAAGAATGTGTAATGTAATGGATTTTGTTACTAGATACCATTTTTATCACGTAATTTGGAATCAGTAACGGACTACAATTTCTAAGTAATCTACCCAGCTCTGTATATAAATAGTGCAAAAGTCAGTGTACAATTCATCATATCAAAGGATAATCATCTTCACAACATTCATTTTTAACAGTGCAAAAAAATTTCACAGCAAAACTTTGTGGTCAAAAAAGATCTATTGTCAATCATTTAGAGATTTACAAAGGTGGGGAAAAGTAGTGTATTCTTTGAAATTCATTTTAAAAAGTAGCTAGAAGTCAAAAACAGTGAAAAAAAAATTGCTTTGATATTTGACATTCGAATTCATGTCAAATTCTGTTCAACCATTCTTGCAATACCATTTAGTGCCAGTAGAAGCACGGATAGTACCTTTCAGTATCATAACAAGCAGTAAGACAAGCTGCCTTTTTGGCTGCAAAAACACAAAATAATAAGATACTGTTTCCTGATTGTATATATTTTCTTATAAAGATACGGAGACAAATTGTGTATTATTTAAATCACCATTCTAAAGTATTAAATGACTCAAATCTGCACCAACCTGCACTACAGTCATCATCTGTCTCTCCATGTCGCTCATGCAGACTTCATATACTGTAGGCCACTTCTGGGAAGGCTGGATGGGGAATGTATTTCACAGTCTATCTCTAAGAATTTCCTTCCTCTCTTTTCATCCTGTTAAAATGATCATGACTTTTATATATTGAGGGAGCTGCAGTGTATGTGCCATGTGCTCTGAGAACATACTGTATATATCAACAGCAGTGTGTGCTGGCGGACGGGTGATGAATTTAGAGACTGCACTGAAAGGTCAAAGGGACTTCCAGGGTCCAGCCCACCATATAAAAAATAACCTAGACTTAAAGTGCAAAAGGAAAAAACATCAACTACAGTATATGAGTAGGCAATAAAAAAGATATTAATAAAAGTGCTGATCTGACATTTATTGTTTATCACATTGTGTCGTTTCATCCATGTAACCTTTTTTGATGTAGTCAGCATTGTCTCTTACATATATCAAATCTAATTTGGTTTGAAAAATGGAAAAATAATGCATGCCTAGTGCAAGGTTAAAGGGTTTTATTTTGATATTCATTAAATATGCGTAAGACCTTCATAGTTACGCTTTAGTGCCCTTGAAAAGCACAGAGCCAGCAGCCGGCATATGAGTATCCGTTTGCATGACAGTGGATGATCACACTAAAATTAGACTATATTGATCAAGAGTGGATCCATATCAGTTAGGTTCCTGTGCAACAAGAAGGAAAGATTTCTAGAAAGCTGTTGGAGGGATGAGACATTTCCAACTGGATAGCCTGTGTGCTTTTCCAGCTCTGCGTATGAGGGGAATGTTGAAGTTGACTGTCACTCTCTCTCACACAGAGATGCTAATTTCACACCTCTGGCAGAAGACAGAGAGCCTGCTAATACCATGTCTACACTCGTCTATCTCAGCAAATATCCAGACTTGTACATATAGACACTTACACGTATACACACTTATATGTGCACATATTCATCTCAAAAGATTCACAGAAATCTGATTTATGACAAAGCTGTGTCAAATACGTTGAGCAAAAGATTGTTCGATGATCTTATGAAAGTGTCTAATTTTGTCAAGTCAGTCTAACAACTGGAAACATATGCTGAATAATAAATAACATTAAAAATAAGCATTATTACGTATATTTTACATCCAAATACAGATATTAAATGAAACAAATTATAATTTCTATGTCCTTCACATTGGTAAAAAGTAAAATCAAATGAGCAAAGGTATATTTCAAAGGTCATTCCAGGCATATTTTTGACAGAATATAGTGGGTAATATTTCTTCTGAAATTGTTAGCACACTCAATCAAACACACACATTAACACAAAGCCTACAGGCATATGCACTCACACACACACAATACATCTATTTCTTGGCTTTTTAGTGGCTTGTACATCTTAGATCAAACTTGTTTTAGCTTTATTGGTGAGAATAATGAATGCTGTGACAAAATTGTTGAACGTTGCTTTCTTATTGCTGATGAAGAGAAAAGAGGAAGCATATACAGAAAATACCAGTTCAAATGTCCAGGAGAAGTGTGCACTTCTTCATGAAATACAATCTTTTTAATGACAACATTGACATGGCTAAATTAGGAAGACTAGATGCTGGTCACTACAAGAGATGTATCACGTCTCCTAAACTATTCATCTATGTCTTGCATGCTATGTATATCTTAAATGCCATAGTACATGAATAATTTTAACCCTGAAAATATAAATAAGCTTCAGTGTTCTTAGTGTGTTATAAACATATTAGTACACACGAATGCTGTGCATTTCTGCTCATGCAGCTTTTTGATCTCCAGGGAAAAAGTTTGCACTCGGATGTGTTCACTTGAGACTGCAAACAGAAATAGATATTAGTGGATGTTCTTACCTGTACCCCACATTAAACCCTCTTCCTCTGACTCTTTCCCGTGCTCTCGTCTCCTTTTTCTACAGGGTCTTTCCACTGGCACCCTGACACCACAAACTCCCAGTAGAAACCTTTGCTGGCATGAACAACGGAGCGTCCGGATCCAGTTTTTTAGGCTGCAGGAATATTTGGAGCCAAAATAGTCCTGATGAACTTACGGGAGTGTCTCCTGCACAAAGTAACACACCACACCGAGAATACAGGACAAGTGCAAGAGATTCCAGCAGATAATCACACCAGGACCTTAATAAGTAAGGACAACCATGTGAGGAAGGTGAGAGGAGGAGAACGAAGAGGAGAAAGAGGGAGTGGGTGAGAGAAAGTGAGAGAGTGAAAAGTCAAGTGTCAATGAAGCATGGATTGGGATGGAGAGGGAGAGGGGTATAGGCTGGGCAATGTGAGACACACACCTGATAGCTGGAAAATGTAACCGGCTTTAATCCTTCTCAAGATTTATTTTTACATTAGAGCTCCTAAAGTGATAAATAGAGCCATTATGTTTTGCTTTCTATGTCAATGGTACTACTCAAGTTTGGGAATCTTGCAACTGGAGAAGGATGTCAGGAAAATTCTGCAGTAAAAGAAAGAGCCAGTGAAAAATATGAATATTCCAGCCATGCAAATTATTTCCAATCAGTTCCATTCATTCGAGGTTGTACATATGAACTTTTACATATGCACACATACATCTCAAGAGCTTCACAATAATTCAACTGTGACAAAATTTTGCCACATCTATCTCTTGAGAGAAGATTGTATAAAAGCATTTAATTTTGTCATGCCAATAATTAAGTTATAAAAATGAAAATAAAAATTTATAAATAATAACAATAATAATAATTATTATTATTATTGTTGTTGTTGTTGTTGTTGTAAATATTACTTAATGTGTAATATTTATTTAATATTTGTTTATTTATCTTTCAATAAAAATAACAAAACATCAACGGTCATTCTTTTACTAATGATATGGTGATAAATAAATAAAAGTATTATTACAATTACTTTTAAATATTATTTATTTATTATTTTTTATTATTTATCTTTGAATAAAACAACAACAATAATTCTTATTACTATTTATATTATGATAAATAAATACAACAATTATTAGAATTCTCATGATCAAATATTGTTTAATTAATTTGTATTTATTTATCTTCCAATAAATAAATACATAAATAAGGAACCACAATCTTCTGCCTTTTACTTCTGAAGTTTGGAAGTCTTGCAATTGGAGAAGTATATCAGGAAAATTCCAGTCATGTTGAAGCTGTGGCACATGACATATTGGGAGCTGATATGGGTCATGTCCCGATTCCTCTCCCTCAACTTTCCTTTCAGTTCTTCAGTGTCCTGTGTACTAAAGGAAAAAATCCAATTTATAAAATAAACATTTCAGCCATGCAAAGTAATTCCAGTCAGTTCCATCTAGAGTGTGGCTTGGGTGAAGTATTTACTTTGTGGTTTTGACCGAGCCACACACAAGATGGAGGCCATACAACAGCTGATGGTGAGGTGTTCCCACTTAACTTCTGCGATGAGTCCTGAGCGGCCGACTGCAAATGAGTGACAGCTCCGGTGAGGGGTCTCGTCTGAAACGAATACAGCAAATGTCTGATGTGAAACTCTAGCCTGAATATTAGGTGACAACGTATCACCACAAAAGAGAGAACAAGCAGCCACGTATCTTCTCAAAATCTCAGAATCTCATAAATCATTTCACGCAAAAACCTCCTTTAGACTTAATATGACCATCCCAGTTGAGTGATCTCACATTCGCTTTTTTAGACAGATTAACATATTAACAGCAGAATTTGTTTGTGACACATAAACCAACAGTCAAGGGGGGAGGTTCCTATCAGATGAAGGACAGAGAGGGGTGGAGGAGGGGCCACTTTTTCGAAGAAGTAAGCACATTTCAGCTGCCAGGAGCAGTAAGATACAGTTACAGAACATGGTGACAGAATCAGGGCCTCTCCCTATGCCCACCAGTCATAAACAGCTTCCAAACACTCACACCGCAAACCATTAATGTTGTCTGCCACTCACTATGATCTCACTTTATGGTGTATGTATTGGCTTACGGTAATTGGTTGGGTCCAAGTAAGAAGGGACACAACTTGCTGAGACCTCTAGACTGAAGTTTGTGTCTAGTAAATGGCTGATGATGTACAGCCTGTGGGAATCTACTATTTGTACCACAGAACTATGTGTGCAGCCTGTAGTGGTTAACTACATAACACAGGAATCTTTACAAGGCTTGTTAAGGTTTATGCTTGACATGAGGTCTCCATCCCAATCCATTTACTGTGTGGTTTTATAGCATATTATAAAATACAATTTTGTGATTGAGTTGGAGTCAATGGCATGGAACTCACAAAATAATTTATCCAACAAGACTTAAAAACTTCATATGAAATCATGAGATAAATGAGAGAATTTCTGGGAGACTAAACATGGGCCTTTTTCATAGATCTTTAGAAAAATGAAGTAGGAAGTCAAGTGATGCCATCAGTGTGATTTTTTATTCCAAAATAAAAGACTTGTTAAGCGGTAACACCAGCGACAACTCCAGTGGACCACTGTTTTCATTATATATTTTATAATATTCATTTGGCATTTAGTTTTTTTTATGCCATTTACATCATATGTTTTAATGGTAGAAAATCCTGTTTTTGACCTCAAAATAAAGCACTTTCCCGCTGTACATGGCTGTGGGAACAAGCAGTTTTGTGGTACTTGGAATTCTATATAATTAATTCCAAAAAAAGATAATGCCGCATTGATGGCTCAGGAAGGTGTAATTGTTCAAATAACATATTGTTTCATTTTAAAATATAAAATGAACCCTAATGTGTATTTCAATTGTAATATTTCTGTAAAGTCTAGGGACAGAAAAGTGTGTACACACATATATAAAGAATATATATGTGTGTGTGTGTGTGTGTGTGTGTGTGTGTGCATGTTTATGTGGTTTATGAGGACACAAATTTGTATAATGACATGGGTATGACAGAGGTATTACAATATGAAGGTGGTTTATGAGGACACTGCCTATGTCCCCGTAATTCAAAAGGCTTAAAAAACATACTAAATGGTTTTTCTTTTTGAAAATCTAAAAATGCACAAAATCTCCTGTGAGGCCTACATTTAGGTGTAGGGTTGGTGTAGGGCAATAGCACACACAGTTTGTTCAGTATAAAAACCATTACGCCTATGCCCATAAACCACTAAAACCAACATCATACAGAATTATATTTTTGAAAAAGTACCTTGTGTGAGGTGCAGGTTTGGATTAGATAATCTAATACAGGTTGTAGTATAAAAACCATAAAAAACTTCCATGATGAACATGCTTTTAGTTTTTGGTCCTGAAAAACGGCATGATATAATATTTCTATAGCCTATAATATGCATTTTATTCACTTCAACACCCACTTTCTTGATATTCACATTAATTGACATTTTTGAGTCAAATAAATCCAAACTTTCATCAAATATTTTGTTAATAGTTTTTAAAAAACCTTTAAAAAAAACATTATTTTTTCTTGCCTCATGTTGGGCATTTCTAAGTGTCATACTCATTAAAGTTTTAAAACACGAAACCTTTTCAGTCAGTGAATTTCAATTTGTGCGTGTTAATGGTCGTCCAGCAGAGGGAGACATCGCACTATTTATTCAAATGTGTGACATAAACTTTACTAGTTTCAGTGAACATAAGTTTTTTTGTACGAAATGTCTATTTAAATATTACAATGCAATAGGCTACACGTTGATACGTCTACATGCGTAACATCACAAATTTTAATATTTCGTTTCACAGCGATGTTTTTCTTTTTCGTTTATCCTCTGTTCAGCTGTCAGCGATTCATCAATCAATAAGCACCCAACCAATTAAACATTCACTTTCAGCCAGGTTCATTGTGTGGAGTTGAGTTGCAGTCTGGTGGTGCTTCAGAAATGTCTAACGCTGAAGTCATTGCTTCCCGACTTTTGACGTTTAATCAGATGTATAGTTATGAAAAGCGACTACAGACTTTTTCCGAGTGGCCTTTTCGAGAAGATTGCCAGTGCACACCAGAGTTGGTGAGTGTGTCGAAAAAAAGCTAGAGAGAGAGCGAGAGAAATTGAGTAATAATAAATGGAAGTCAAATTGACCACATTGTTTTGAGTAGGCTATATGAGCTTTTACAATCCACTGCTGCTTTAATTAAAAGGAGTAATGAAGATCCTCTGAATCCTCTCTTCAGATGGCCAAGGCAGGTTTTGTGCACTGCCCTAGTGAGAATGAGCCAGACGTAGCCTGCTGTTTCTACTGTCTTCGAGAGCTGGAGGGCTGGGAGCCAGAAGACAACCCCTGGTGAGCTGCAGCCGCACACCTTTATAATCTATGACCACTGCTTTTTTGAGCATATTGTTTATTTCTTTATGCTGATGTAAACCTGAGATAGTAACAATTGACTTTGGGTAGAAAAGGGGAAAAGTTTTTATTGACTGTCCTTACATTAAGGTCTGAACATGCCAAGCGCTCCCCCAACTGTGCCTTTCTTCATATGAAAAAGACATTTGACAAGCTCACAGCCATTGAGTACTTTCAGCTGGAACAGGAGCGGCTTCGCATCTACATTGTAAGTGTGAATGCTTTCGTGGTGTGTGTGTGTGTGTGTGTGTGTGTGTGTGTGTGTGTGTGTATATATATATATGTATGTATGTGTATAAACAAACACACGTATATCGTCCTGAGACCCAGCTATGGAGTTTTTGCCTCTGTAGTGGACATTCTATTTCAGTGAATTTCTCTGAGACCTCACATGTCACAGTTGTAAGTCTGGATGTCCTGTACAGAGCACATTCAGGGCTTTTTAGACATACTAAATGATTGGACGTTTCACCATGACCACACCCTCTCCTAGGTCTTTAAACATGGCTAAATTTAATTTAGTGAAACATTTTACGTCCTTATGGAAATATGATTATATTTTGTAATTGTCGTTTAAATCTGAATAATTTTCAAATTGTTTGTCATAAAGCAACATCTCAGGAAAATGTTATGGGTTTTCAAATATGACTTCCTGTTATGAAACAGGACATTTCATACATGTCCACGGTTGAGGACACCAGGACTAAAAGCATGTTTATTGTGCATTTTGGAAGACACAACAATTGAATAGGAAAATTAATTATTTATTATCTTATGAAATATTAGATATTATGAAAATCTGGTGATTTATTACTCCCATTATGACAATTCTTTTTTTCAACATGCTGTCCCAACAGCAACACATTAATATGCAAATTAGTGTAAAGATACACTGTTTAATGGGAAAACCAGTTTATGGAAATTTTTACACACATACTGCACAAAACAAAATGGTATATCAAATCATTTTATATATTTTATAACCGTTGAGAATCGTCCTTAAAGTTTAGTATAAAAAAAAATCCTGAACCCTAAAAATTGATTGGTGATTTAAAATAAAATCCCATTGTTTTGTCTATTCATTTTATTTTTAGAAAAACTGAATCCTTGTGTCCTCTACAGAAAAAAATATGAATAAAATATAATTTTTCAAAAATGTTATTTTTAAAACTTTTTCGTATGGTCTAAACAATGTAATGACATGAAAAAATACAAAATTCACAACTTTTTTTTGTGGGGGGGGTCTCAGGAGGATGTGTGTGTAAATGTACGTGTATATATGTATACACACACACAAAATGTATGTATTAATGTTTAACTGATTTCCTTCATAGATGAAGATGGGTCACAGGAAGATAGCCTTCTTTCGTGATGAGGTGGAGACCACTAGCAAAAATCTGAGAGCTCTTATTTGATATCTGGTGATGCTAAATTATCTTAATTGTGCACTGTTTGTGAACTTGCACCAATAAATTAAGTGTTTTTATGTTCCATCGATGTAATTTTTTTCCTGATGCCTGCAGCTTTGGACTCTTGAAGCTGTTTGTTTAGACCATGTGGTGGCAATGTGTGAATTGGGGAGCATGTACCTTCTCTCGCTCCACTTACAGTATCTGTAAATGATGACCACAGGTTTTAGTCTTTTAACAGAACATCTATAAATATTCAACACTTCTAGCTATGTAGCTCAACTTGCCACTTTTTCTCTTTTGTGTGACCTTCTTCCATCCAAACTTGACCCTGGGCAGATGGCCCTAAGCCCCTCCCTCTCAATACCAACTGTTGCCTCATGACATCTGTCACTGTGTAGATGGTAGTGGAGTTGGGGAGAACTGTGGGTAAAAACCAAGTCTACCACTGGAGGGATCCGTGGGCACTGGTACTGAGGATTGCCAGTGTTTCAGGTGCAGATAGGAAAGAATGTCTGTTAGAAAATTTGTCTTGGTGTTGTTGTTCTTGGATGAATGCTGTGCTATACTTTGAAATCAAATGTGAGGCGTTATTTAGTGATAACTGTGTAAACAGCTTTAGTCTGTGTGTTTGGGATGGGGTAGCCGAGGGATTAGAGATGCCATCCCATCTCCCCCTTCCTATGCCCTGGATTACGGTCTAATGCAACACTCTGGACACTGAGCCCCGATCAACTGCTTAATTCTCCTTTATCTGCTCGCAACAGAGCAAATAGGAAAAATAAGACCTTTTCAAGAAAAAAAAAAAAGCGAGATGATGTAACATTCCTCTAGAGGAGGAGCTCAGAGGAGACCCCTTAAATTCTCAAAATAACGATGGTCTGAAATCATGGTTTTGTTTTCGTGTAGTTGCATCATTATATGGAATTTTCTTTTTCACAACTTCACTAAATGTTGCATTGTCCAGCAGCTCCCTGCTCCTGGTTATATATGCAGGCAGTTGTGGGCGCTACAGGCATTTTGGATATGTTAAGTCTGTTAATAATTCAATTAGTCTTCTGCTTTTCAGCTGTGGTAGTTTTCATGTCTCATCACATGAGCAGCATACAAATATGAAATGCATGGTGCACAGTCCATCACTTCCTGTCTGATCACAGGGAATGACAGGTGTCCACACTCTGCACTGACTGGGGCTTCTCCTCTCAAAATGTGGCATATGGACAAACTGACAGATGTTCCCTACAGAAAGTTTACAACCTGAGAGATGGGGCCCATCTGTTGCTGTGCACGGGTCCTCCCCTTTAGCTCTCCTCATCTTACACCAGAAGAGGCTCTGTCACACACCCCTGCCTCACCTCCGCTCAGCATCGCCTCCTTTCACACATAATTCAACTCCCACCCCATTCAGCTTTTATGGCACATTGAGCCAAATTAATGCTGAGGGACTCACCTGGAAGAGCATAGATTAGCTCATGCAGGGGCCAAACAGACCAGACCAAGACCTATTCTACCAATGTTTGGAACAGACAGACTGTTTAACTTTTTTTTTTTTTTTTTTTTTTTTTTTAGAATAATTTAACCAATATGCAATGTGGCAGAATGTTTTATTAGACTGTGTGGCCATGGACAGCAATGAAAAACAATGGTAAATTCAAATGTAAATTTTGTAAATTTTATGACAATTTTCATTTTTGGGTGAACTATCACTTCAATACAAAATTATATTGATTAATAAATTGACATTAATACGTAATTTCAATTAATAATTGAAATTATTTAGAGTTATTACAATCACATACTGTATATGCATCTTCTGGATATAATAACAGAGTTTGGATGCACATGACATTAGTAACAAGAGACGTAGTAACAATTATTAATCAATATAATTTTGTATTTTAGTGATAGTTCACCCAAAAATTAAAATTGTCATAAAATGTACAAACTTATAGTATTTTCTTTCTTCTGTTGAACATAAAAGGAGGAGGAAATTTGGGTAACCAAAAAGTATGAGGGAAAAAAACTGAAAGTCAATGGGACCAGAAACTATTTGGTTACCCACATTAGACACATTACTAATAACATATCAGAAAAGCAAATAACACAGACAGACACAGAAATAACAAAATAATACACATATACACATACACACACACACAAACATAATATACATAAACACATACACATTTTCTATTTTCACACATATTTATCACACATTTTCTGTAATTTCTGTAATATTTTCTGTAATTTGGAAGAATTCAACATTGTTCATCAGTAACCATTTCATTTATGCTGACAAGTTTTGCTGAACAGTTTCATAACACAAATTATTATTTTTGATGTGCAGAATAATATTTGTTGACTTGTTTCGTATATTGTTAACTTAGTAAAGTCATAAAGTGAACGTATAGCACTTTAAGACTTTTCCATAAATGATCCTGTCTGAAACCTCCATTATCCTCTAAGTTTTCCCCACTTTAGGCTTATGAAGGGCACCAGTACATCAGGTTTATACTGTAAAGATTATATATATAGATGATTACACATCTCTCAAATCTCTTTGTGACCTTTCCCCTCCTCTTTTCCATCGCTTTCTTACTTTTCCCATCCATTTCTCTTTTACTCTCCATTACTTTGCATGGCAATCAGTGTGAGCTAACTGCAGGCTCTCTCTCACACAGTTGAGCCCTCCTACCTTGCTTTCTTTTTGTGCCTCCTTCCATAGGGACCCCCATCTGTCCCTCCTCTCCAGCCATTGTGGGGGCTCAAAGCCGGGCCACCTCCACAATGCAGTGGGCGTGTAGAGGGGGGAGGCAGGGTAAACATGACAGCATCCCCATCCTATTAGAAGCTCTTTAACTTTGACAACCCAGCACTCTCACAAAGCTCTGAGGAGACGAGTCTCGCCTCACAATGTCACTTTAATGGCTTGTTCCACCCTTGTGTGAACTCTAACCTCCCTTTACCTTTCCTCTGCTGTGGATCGTCTCTGAATTTGGCTCTTGTTGTCACTCTTTAGTCTGATCTGAGCTTACAGGGCAGGTGCACTGCCGTCTGCTGTGCTGGAAACTTATCCGGAAGAGCACAATGTGGAGAAAGTTGAATTTTTGTCTGCTCGTCTGTCCAAAATCCATCCGCCTGTCTGTATAAATCCTATCTATCTATTCTATCTATTCTATCTATCTGTCTGTCTGTCCGTCCGTCCGTTTCTGTCTATCTGTCCGTCTATTCGTCTGTCTGTATAAGTCATATCTATCTGTCCATCTGTCTCTGTCTATCTGCCGTCTGTCTGTATAAATCATGTCTGTCTGTTTCTGTCTATCTGTCCATCTGTTTGTCTATTCATCTGTCTGTATGTCCTGTCTGTCTGTCTGTCTGTCTGTCTGTCTGCCCATCTGTTCGTCCATCCGTCTGTATAAATCATCTATCTGTCTGTCTGTCTATCTGCCTTGCTGTCTGTCAATCTGTTCGTCCATCCGTCTGTATAATATCTATCTGTCTGTCTGTCTTGCTGTCTGTCTATCTGCCCATCTGTTCGTCCATCCGTCTGTATAAATCATTGTCTGTCTGTCTGTCTGTCTGTCTGTCTGTCTGTCCGTCTGCCTTGCTGTCTGTCTATCTGCCCATCTGTTTGTCCATCTGTCTGTATAAATCATGTCCGTCCGTCCATCCATCCATCCATCCATCCTGTTCTCCAGCCTATCCAGTGTGTTTGTGCGAGTGTGTGTGATGTGACTCATGAGGAGGAGGATCACGGCGTTTGCTGAAGCTTAAAGGCAGGGGATTACGGCAGCACAGACACTGATTAAAGCCTTCCAGCCTCCTATGGCTCCATTAATACAGTCTTAATCACAATGCTTTATCCCCATCTCCCCCCTATGGATCAGGACCTTTCTTTTAGTGGAAAACTGAGTTGTTTGGACAATGGATTAGTGCCAGAGAGACAAAAAAACTGGGGAAGAGTGAAAGGGGTTTCAGACTGCACTTTAATGTCCCATCAGCCACTCCTCCTATCTAACTCACACTGTAAAATCACAACTACAAACAACATATATAATTACCTCATGCAGAAAAGGAAGATGTGTTATTGCCCCCAAAAAGTATTTGAACACTGTATAGCCACACTTTCAGGAATATCAGATTAAACGACCTGCAGAAAATGTCTAGAGAATGTCTTCAAGCCTGAAATGACAGTGAATCTGTCTGTCAAGGTGATTTTTAGTGGATGGAAGTCAGTTCTTTTCAGGTTTGCACAGGTTTTCTAGCAGTTACAACAGGTGTAGTTCATTGACTATGTTCAAATAAGACTAACAATCATAAAGTCCACATATTTCTGTGTTAAATTTTACATACAATTATGTATTTCGAAGCATACTATTTTATAAATTAAAACCTTTTGTGAATTGATTTAGTTTAAAGTTGTTTTATTTATATAAATTAAATTGTATTCATTAATGCAATGAAATTTATACATTACTTTTTCATTTAAAATGGTTAAAATGTCCAAGTACTCTTTGGACCACTGTATCAGACTATCATCTGCCTTATTCAGTAAATCCTTTGAGCTATGGCTGTATTAGAATAAGATTTAAGATTAATTTAGGGTCTTAAAAGTAACACACTAAGATTGTAGTATTCTTATTTTTCATCATAAACTTTGTATGGGTATTTGCTGTGGCACAGAAGGTCACAGCAATAACCATCTGCCCTATGGGAAAATATAACCATCTTCACATGCCTTTTCATTTTTGCTGTAGCACATTTCTCTTCTGTGCCCTCTCATCTGTTTTCAAAAGATATGTCGACAGCAGCTGACAACTCTGAAATCATTCCCTTTTATCAGCCCTGCTGAGTTCTGCACAGACGGCTGATGTATTGGCAATGAACAATGCCAAAGACTCTAAAACATCTTGTATAGTTTGTATAACTTCTGTGGGTAGTAAATTACACAGTTTTATCAGTAACTTTCTGAGATTGCAGTGGCATCAAATGTGATGAACGCTTCAGCCACATTTAATAGGACAGTTCACCCATAAATTACAATTTTATCATCATTTACTTCATCACTCAGCATTTCTTTTAAAGAAATATAATCAAACAGCTTTTAAAGCAAATATTTTCACCAAAAAAAGTCAATGTTTTTCAAATAAAATATATGAATACGTTTTTGGGTATACATTGAAAACATTCTAATATAAATCAAGGTGAACTCAACACTAAAATGAGCTACAGGTTTACGGTCACATTTAGGTTTTATTTCTCATAATTTGATCTCACTTCTTTTTAGCTAAAGGGCCCTTGACGGCACAGCTTGAAAACCTTCTGTGCACTTTACTCCCTCTATTTTGTCCTTTCCTCATTTTCAGTCGCTCTCACCATCTCAACATGTGGAACTATGTGTCATTCCAATGCCCAGCTGACCCACAAGAGGACAGGGAAAGGTGTCACTCAAGAATAAGGCCTTGTTCACCTCCTCTGTTTTGGTTTACTCCCTTGCCCACTTTCTCGTTTCCCCCTCGCTCTCTCTCTCTCACTAGTTCTGCCCCAGCTGTCCATCAGCCCCCTGCAGTTCTCCCAGCTGTCTCGGCTCTCCGAACAAACAGCCTCACAACAATGCAGGTCAGAGTTCGAGAGAAAGAACACACTGCACTTACAATAGACCAGTGGCGCCCGCTAAAACAATCGCTCCCTTTTTCTCCTTCACTTCTCTCGCCTTGCCAGGGCTGGAAAAGACAAACCTTTGGAGCGGTGGACGAGGCGGGGTCCACTTCAGGCAAAACACCCTCTGAGGCACCCATTCTCATCTTAGTGCCGCTTCCAACAATAAACACACGTTCACACACTGGTTCTCTGGCTTGTCACCCCATCATCCCTCTGTTTGTCCATTTGGAGAGGCATCGCATTGTCTGGTATGAGCACAGAGCTAAAGTCAACGATCGCCCTGTACTCCAGCGGTATAAAGGTTTGTGGAAAAACACAGACAATGTCTTCAAACATTTCAGTGCAGCTATGTGACATGCTACCGGAACCATGAAAAATGCTTTTTTTTCTCCCTATACATCATTAACCCGCTTTTTGTGTGCTTGTTTTGTTTTGTTGATTTCCCCAACCATTTTGGCAATGAAAAGGCTGGGAAAACGCGAGTGAGACTGAAAGGGGATCCCATGACACAGTCACCTGTTCCACAGCTATGTGTTCCCATGGCTCCACATGCTCCACTGACTCCCATGCTCATCATAACACTAATATTAATCACTAAAATGGATATTATAAATATGATTCAACATCACCTTACAAATTCAATGATTGCCATTTTTATTACATTTCTATATATGTATGTTTATGTATATGTGTGTGTAGATAGATAGATAGATAGATAGATAGATAGATAGATAGATAGATAGATAGATAGATAGATTATTTTGAAATGCAATGTATTTTTTTATCTGGTTTTATTGTTAAAATTATTAATCTATCTGGTTAAGTGCTTCATTATGTTTTCAGCATACATTATAGAATCTCTAAATGAAGAAGATCGTAATAACAATGATAAAGAGCACAATGAAGAAACAAATTGTGTCATATTATATAAGAATATTTATTTTATTAAGTGCGAAATCAGGTAAATATTTACAAACGCTTGAGCAAAATTACAAATATTGTGGAGAATGACAAAAATACATTAAACTGAATGAATTCCAATAAATAAATTAGATACTTGGTAACAGCAGTGTACCAACGAACCAATAAAAACAATGTGGACAAATTGTTTCAAAACATACAATTGTCATCAAAATAAATATTAAATACAGTCATAAATAAATGCATTTGTTATGGCAAATGTACTAAATTTGTCCTTTTCCTTCATTCTTTCTTTTTATTTATTTATGGTTTGGGTGTTTTGTTTAGTGGAAAATCAGCATCTGGTTAAACAGTGCTGAAAAATACTGAGATTCTTACTCTCTGTATGCATCTAAAAATCTTGTCTATGTGTCAGTTTCGATGCACTTTTATGGCATGTGCACCAAAGTCGTCATCTTATTTGAGGTGAAGAACATCAATTGTATACAGAATACAAATCCCAGAACAATTAAAAATAACATTTAAAGAAGTAACAAACTCAGTCATGACAAAAACAAGAATAAATAAACAAAAAATATGCATCTCTTTCTCAGTACTTCAGTTGCCATAGGTAGGTTGTGTTTCAGATACTCTCTCTCAGTGACTACTATGGTCTCTTAAGGGATCAGACAGGATACATGCAAAGTGTCTCCTTAAATGTGCTGCGCCCCTGGAGGCACACTGAGGAGCAGGAGGCAGAATTGCTGAGCGTCTCAGGTGGTCATTTCTGTTTATTCACTGTAAATGCTGCTCATTTGTGACGTCACAATGTGTGAAGGGGTAAACGGCTCGAAAGCCATGTCTAAAGGAAACTCAAAACGGGAGCCTGGGAACAGCGGGTGACCCTGAGAAGCTGGAAGACCAGCCAAGGAGGAAGGAGGGTAAGGGTGTGAGGAGATGTAATGTCCGGCGTGGGTCGGGTGAGGTGTAAAGTTCCTCTCAGCCTCATGTGGCGACGGCTCCTGTTTGAGGGCGAAGTTGCCGCTGATGCTGAGGGGTGGAGTAAGAGGGCCGTCGTAAGGTGGCGTGCCGCTGCTACATTCGTTGGGTGAAGAGTTCTCGTAGGTAGCCCCCTTGAAGCCCTTCAGATGAAGCAAGTGTGAGGCCTCCAATGAGCCGTAGGGTGGACTGGGAAGTCCCGGTGAAGGATAGCTAATGGGGTGACCCTGTGGACCACCTACTCCTGGAACCCCACACTTTTCGTCCAGCTTGTTGATCAGCATGGACGCGGGTCCAAGTTGGACGCAGCCTGCCACAAGGTTGCTGGTAGGTTGCGAAAGCCCCTTGCATAGCATCTCCACAAAACCAAGGCTCTCGGGTGACTGGCCGCTCTCCAGAACCTCTGATAGAGCCCAGATGTAGTTGCGGGCCAGCCGCAGGGTCTCGATTTTGGAGAGCTTCTGGGTCTTGGAGTAACAAGGCATGACGCGCCGCAAGTTGTCCAACGCGTCGTTCAGCCCATGCATGCGTGAGCGTTCCCTGGCGTTGGCCTTGACACGTCGGGCACGGAAACGTTCTTGTCTGGCTTTGGTCATTTTCTTCTTTTTAGGACCTCTTCGCTTGGGTGCCTTTTCTCCGTCGAGACCCACTTCTTCATCTTCTTCCTCTTCCTCTTCTTCCATATCCTCACTGCCAAGCTCTACAGGTCTCCTGTGTAGCGCATAGTGACCTATCTCAGGTGTCCGGTCACCATCCGAGCTGAGGTCTTCCTCCATCCATCCAAGAGAGCTGACTAGCTCAGTCACATCCCCTGGTTTTCCATAAGGTTTGGTCATCATTGTGATCTAAGGGCACAGGAGACAGATTTGTGAGTACATTCAAATCAAAATAAAACCATATTTACACCTCTATGTGTTTTTATATGTTCAGAGTAGGACTCCTCACATGAGTTAAAACCCTCATAATGGAGAGATTTGACAGACAGCACGATTATTGTGAGGATTATTATATAGTTTACAGCTCTATAATTCCATTTCTTCTCTGTTTTAATGCTCCATCTAATGGCAAAGACTTTTTGTATAAACCATTTGATTTCCGCAGTCATTTTGGAGACGCTGTCCAATCTGGGACACGACTGGATTTAGTCCACAGATAAAGCGCTCGGATTTAATTTGTGGGGAGCCTGTAAACCGGAATCAACAAACACAGGACCAAGCCACGCTAATACTACTAGAACAGTTTTGAATTTGATTTGATTGAAAGACAGCATTGTCTTCAAATACAATGTGATACATTTTTGTCACAGGGATTTGTTGGCCTCGTGATATTCTACCGTCGATGAATAGCCATGTTTTCCTTTAAAACTCTAGAACGCGAGATGTTTAGATTGTAATTAAAGTTAGGCTACATTCTGTTTCGCCGTTTATAAACATTCCTGGTATTTATGCATTGGAGCGTGTCATTCCTTTTCGACTGGATTAAATCATCTGCATTCTAAAATAAAATAAATATACATTTTCATTTGAATTGTTTCCTGAAAATGAAATAAAAATGGTTCCAACGTGAAAGAGGTTCGTTAATTGCACTTTTTCGACCAGTTTGCATTTAATTATTTTTAACAATGAGAATACAATTATACTAATAAACAACTTTGCATTATTACGCAGAATTGTTAAAATCTGAATCTTGAAATAAAGCCTGAAATAAACATCTGATCATACATAGGTTTCCTACAACTTTAAGAAGAGTAACTTAGATTTTTTTGCGCACCATAAGAGCTGAAAAATAATATACACATATTTATAGAAATAGCCTAATAAAAAAAGGATTAAAAATAACTGTACCTGTTTATGCGGCACTTGGCCTCACTTCGATAAAACTTGAAAAAGGTGGTCAGAAAGCCTGAGCACACTGTCAAAATGTTTAAAAGAAATGCTGTAAAAAAAATACAAAAACAAAGTTCCAGACTCCCCGCTGATGGTTTGTATATGTCAAGTCCGTCTGCGCCAGTGCAGGTCCGTTAGCTCTCCATTGGTGCGTCAGAGAGCGTCGTATGCCTCACTGAAGCGCACTGACTCCAGGCTTTGACTTTCTAGCGATGCTCACAAGCTCCGCCCACAAGTCCCCCACCCCTCCAGCTGATCCAAACGCGTGTGGCGCGCTCGTGGCCAAAAGTTTGACGACTTAAGTGTGTGCATTTATCCCCCGGGATTTGTGTCTGAGGGTGTTCGCATTTGTGCGAAGGGAACGATACAACTTCCCACATTAACTTTAAAAATCTTGCAAGGTGAGAGACATTGCAATCCATTTGTCAGAGAGAAGATGATTGCAAATGTTTCTAACAGTAGCCTATTACGTGTCGCTTATTCAAAGGCTATGTATTTTAATCAAAATGGATTAATTCATTGTACAATGTAGAACATGTTTTTATTTATTTGTTTATATGTAGGGTATTATTTTTTATATATTGAAGGGCTTTAAATGCTTTAAATTACAAAGGCTTTTGATACAAATTTTTGAACATCTTTGCATAGGCTAATATTTGATCTATTAGCAGGCTATAGTATTAAAAAGTTTGTTTTGTCTTGAATTTTGCAGTAGGCTAATCAACATACAAGATGTAGGTCTAATTTGAAACTTTAAAATAGAGAAAACACCTTTAGACCTTCATGGCTGTCACCTTCATTATGCTCATTAAAAAAACAACATTAACTACTTTTTATTGTTGAATTGATGGTCACCAGCACATTAATTTCGTTTACTGGATTATGTAATACACCGGTTGATTTGTAGTGTACTATTTCAAATTGAAAATAGCCCATCACTGAGACGCTATACAAATATCACTCTTCACTTTTCTTTCGTGACCTAACGTAATTTTCTGCCCCAATAAAGCCCGCTCAGAGCTGGATTAATACCCCTGAGCACTATTTGGTTTATGGCGAGGTCAAACGTTGGTCTTAACTCTAATTACAGTAGTCTAGTGTACAAAGACGCGCGCGCGTCCCAGTAAATGATTGTGACAGCTTGGCGCAGTGTGAGCAGGTGTGTATGTTGTTCACCCGTTTCATTCATTCGCTCCGTCCGCTCATTAGCGCCTCTCGGCCCACCAAAACATAACGCTCAATAACTGCTGGATTAATCAAACCAAAACGGTTTTGTTTCGCTAAAATAACTCACTCAGCCATGCATGCTGCGCCCGAGGGTGGTTTGCCACAATATTCTTTTTTGAAAAGGTTTATTAGATAACCTACTTCATATGCAACAGATACTTACCTTACGCGGGGCATCTGTTAATTCACGGACTAATTATGTAAAGAACACATGATAATATCACAAAAAATATTATTTCAGAACTTTCTCAAGGTGGGCGCCATTTTAATGTTTCGCGAATGAAAACGACGATGAATGACAGATTACACGTTTCCTTTATTGCTCCTTTTTACTTTGCGTGGATCCTGGTGCAGCATTTAAAATACTTAAAATATATATATATGTAACGTGTTAACAAGTTACTGTGAGAAAGTGTAACGTATTCAACAGGTTGTATAGCGTAGCCTACTCTTTCCAACACAGCCTCGGTTCCATGCAGGAAAATTTTTATATTGCGTCCACCCTGAATAATATCCATTTATTCACATCAATTCAAATTGCTACCTCACGCATTTGAATGTTTTTTGTCTATAAATATATTTATACTGATATAATATTAAAATAA
This sequence comes from Barbus barbus, assembly GCF_936440315.1. Lineage (NCBI taxonomy): Eukaryota > Metazoa > Chordata > Actinopteri > Cypriniformes > Cyprinidae > Barbus > Barbus barbus. Next base: position 16,809,553 of record NC_136719.1, read on the forward strand.
TAAAATAAACGTCTCGATTTCTGCTGCGACATTCAGATGGTAGGGTCAGAATTTGGCGTAAAGAACATGAAAGCATGGGCCATCCTGCCTTGTCTCAACGGTTCAGGCTGGTGGTGGTGGTGTAATGGTGTGGGGGATATTTTCTTGGCACACTTTGGGCCCCTTAGTACCAATTGAGCATCGTTTAAACGCCACAGCCTACCTGAGTATTGTTGCTGACCATGTCCATCCCTTTATGACTGCAGAGTCTTCTGATGGCTACATCCAGAAGGATAATGCACCATGTCACAAAGCTCAAATCATCTCAGACTGGTTTCTTGAACATGACAATGAGTTCACTTTACTCAAATGGCCTCCACAGTCACCAGATCTCAATCCAAGCAAAAGGGGGTCCAACCCGGTACTAGCAGGGTGTACCTATAAAGTGGCCAGTGAGTGTATATATATATAGGCTATATATGTGACCCCGAATAGTCGACGATTCGATGCTTCGATAGGAAGAGCCTGAATCGACTCCCAATCTCACAGTCGAATATTCGCGGGATGTTAGGATCATGCCATTTTGGAAATAGGCTATGTGGGTGCTCAAATCTTTGATTTCACATAAAACTACCAGTTTTCTCCCAATACGTTAATATACTGCCTATTAAAATAATGTTGTAAATAAGAACCTAAAAAGAAAGAAGCTTAACATGCGTGAATAAATCCAACCACCCTGCAGATTTAAATTTCACTTTCCATAATCCGTGACGACAGAGGAGCATTTTAGCGGCAGGGATTTCAATCTTTAACAAGATTCAAATTGACAGGCAGAGTGAAAGACTGGATTTATTTTTTTTTTATCAGGTAGGGTACAACTTACCGATTTCAAAACATTTCAGCCGGTTAATATATCGTGTATATATTATTTATCTCGTATATGATGCATTTGGTTGAGTTGGCCTGGTGTAAAGCGCTTCATTGTAGTACGGTGATTATCTCTTCAGATTAGGACAAACAACAATGAATGCAGAATATTAATGACTGGGTCTGGGACTGTCATATACATACCATTATAATGAGAAGACTTTTATAATAAAACGCTGTGAAGTTTTAGAGTTTAGCTCCCCTGTTTCTGCACGTTATTGCGCGAAGAACATGTCCACAAAAGGAGTTCATTCAGAGCCGCGCAGACACGTTCATGACGTGCGTAGCCTATTTCGCGCAGATAGCCTATAGCCTAGTCTTTGCACTTTGTGATCAACAAACAAACAAAAATTAGGTCTCCACGATAAATCGCATGTGATTGTCATGCGCACATGACGATCTCATCACGTTCTTTCAGATGGAGCAATATCGCGTTCATAATCTCAGATGAATCGCATTCGATTATGAACGCGATATCGCGTAGGCTATAGCTTGTCAGTGTGTTTTTATTAATGCCATTAATGTTTTTGTTATATAGCCTACAGTCTATAGCACTAGTCAACTAAATGAATATAACATGGCAAAGACTGACTGAATGTATTTTTAGTCCAGTGCCTGTATATAAGATTAGTATTGACCAAGTTCAGAGGCTGTCATATGTGGATCAATTTACTTTGTTGTGTATTTTCAATAACCTTTATATTGATTCAATGGATTTAGTGCATTTTGAAGAAAAAAATAAATAAAACATGTCATGGATTTATTGCATTTTGGGGAATAATAAGATGAGTTTTTATAATAAATCTTTGAAAATCAAAATCTGGATTAGAATTTTTAATGTTATTATAACCTAAATATGCTATGTGAAAGAAAACACATTTTTACTCAAATTAATCAAAATGGATTTATAACATTTTGGAACCAAACTCTATAAACAAGAAAATAACATTCTGCGCATTATTCAGCATTTATGAAGTTTTGCCCTGATCAAATTTGACTTTATTTGGCAAAAATGGGGCTACTTATTATGTGTTCATACCACAGTAGGGGCTCTATTGTAGTAGTGTGCTATTGACTGTGGGGCTTCAGGTCACACGTGTCCTCACACTGATCCCAATGTATGTGCCAAGTGTGCACTTCTGTGGCCTAGAGAGTGTGCTCACACTCTCTCTACGAAAACTTTTGCTAACACTTAAAATTGACTTCTAAAATTCATTCTAAATCTAATCATAACAGATCAAATATTACTATATTTTTAAATACTTTGAAATGCTAAAATGATAAAACACATATTGTTAAGACTTTTTTGACAAGTCAATCAAATCTGATGCTTTTTTCTTTTTTAATTGCTAGTCACTATTTACATTATAATTGGTATAAAAGTTCACAGATAGTTGAAGGTTTAAGTTAAGCTGGACACTGGTGATTGATAAATGAACAGATGGGTTTAAGTGATGCGTCTGCTGCACCAGCGCTCACGCGCCAGTCGCCTGCCTACCATAATCTCTCGTGCGACAACACAATCAACACAATAGGATAATATCCATACCGCTAGTTCACTCGGGTGACGCTTCTTTCCTTTCACACAAAGGGAGGAAGGCTTCCACTCGCCCGGCATGTGATGTTAAGATAGAAAATCTATGCACTGATGAAGATAGAAAGCCTTTGCTATGGTAACACTCAACAATCAATGTCCAATTGATCATGATTAATTTGAAAGAAAACAGTCATAAATGTATTTAAGTGTTCTCTTTTTAACACTCATTTTCAAGTCACTGAGAATCTGAGATTTTCGATTTGTGTGGAGGTCATAATAAGGGTAACTTCTACATGCATTTACATGCTTAAGTGTGTTTAGAGTAGCGCTGTCCCATATGAACCAGGGATCACATGTGTGTCAACAGTATGCACACCTAGTAACTGTGTCATGCTTCCCCAAAGATCCCAGGGTAACCCTGCTTCACCACAACTTTACCTCCCAGGAGTGTTTCACAATGCTGTGTCACACCTGCAACCTGTATTGGGAATTACTTTGTTGAGCCCAAACTCTCCTCCCTTGTGCCCTACCGAAGGACAGCTAACTTAGGGGCAGAGGCCTGCTGCATTTTCTAGTGCAGCTCAACCAGAAATGAACACTACAATCACAAGAGACCATTTACTCCTCTTTACCATCTGACCTTAATGCTTATAGTTTCATGAGGGTTTTCTCAAGTGTTCGTGTATTCATGGAAAATCTGTGAATGCAGAGCCACGAGACCAGCGGTACTCAATAGACAACCTCCTGTTGAGACAGTTTAGAGTTCAAATTATATCCAGAGGAACAGCACACAGAACTCCCATGACCCGTTTCATTGTTTGGAGTGACAGCTCCACTCCCCCAAAGCCCTCTGCAGTCCCAAGGAATTGCGTTTCTGCAATTATACAGAAAGTACTGATTGGATATGAATCTATTTCAGTAAATGAGATATTAAAATAATATATTTAGGAGCCAAGTGATAATATTTGTTCACAAATTAGAATTTCTCAGTAAAGATTGTTGTTCAGAAGAAGTTCAGTTCATTGCATAGTTTCATACTCTTGGCTTTTAACAACAGTTGTAGCTGTTTTAGAATACACCACCATTCAAGAGTTGGGTGTCAGTAAGATTGTTTTAAAGAAATTAATATTTTTATGAAGTAATGATGCATTAACTTGATCAAAAGTGTCAGTTAAGACAGTTAAAATGATACAAACATTTCTATTTCAAAGAAATGCTGTTCTTTTGAACTTTCAGTTCAGAAAAAAAATGATAAAAATGATTTCCCCAACTGTTTTCAACACTGATAATAAGAAGAAACTTTTTGAGCACCAAAATCAGCATATTAGAATGATTTCTGAAGGATCCTTTGACAGTGAAGCCATCACAGGAATAAATAACATTTTAAAATATATTAAAATATTAAACAGTTATTTTACCAGTTATTTAAATTTCATTCTATTACTGTTTATTTCTTTTTTATCAAAGAAACGCTAAATTGGTAAGCATAAATTGGTGAGCATTGGTGACTTCTATAATAGGGTGTTTATCTAGTTTTTGCTAATTAGTTCCAATTTGATGCCATCAGTGTAGTTACCATAATTTGTCCCATAGAAATATCACACTGTTTTGAAATAATATTTTTGCTTGTTTGAAAAAAATAAATAAATAACAATATTATAATCTCATCAAAAAAAAAACTTTTCATATAGCAACTGCCTGACGGTCACTGTAGGGTAATTGGATATATGCAAAACAATAACCAATAAAAAAAAGGTATATGTATAATATTAGATATTTTTAGAATATTTTTTTTTTTTTTTTTTTATTAATTAATTGGAGCGAAAATCTTGTGGATGTGTATCTTTATTTATACATTAAGTAAATACACTGATGTAAAGCTTGCAGATTATCATATTACAGTAACAACTGCTGATTTGTTTCACAGAAATCATAATAGAACACAGAGATTGTTTTAATGAATCTCTTTAAATGAATTAAACAAAAAAAAAACTGCTAAAACTTGCGTATGCTGCAGTGTTTGTTGTTGAGTGCAGGAAACACTGGCACACAAAATGATACCACATAAGGTTTTCTGAAAGGATTTCTGTTGAACATATTTTGTAACATTAGCAATCGTTATAATCTGGAGTTTTGCTATGAAGTTTTTGCTGAATTCCTTATACCAAAAAACAGAAACCTGACAAGTCGAAACAGACTAATCAAGCGCATCCACCCCATCAACACATCAATGACAGTTAGTAGGACGTGTCTCCTCAAGCACACCAGCGATGACTTAGCACTTGTTTACTCTAGTTGGCTTGTTGTGATGCTGTTGTAGTTCCCTTGGTTGAGAGTCCTTCCCTGTGCCAAAAAAACCCACACACCCACAACTATTGCCACAAGTGAGTTATCCTTTTCTGCAGTCCCAAGGGACCTGTTTGGAGTGGGAAGGGGGATTCGTCCGCCTCTCTGACAGATGGGTCCTTGTTTCTGTCTTTCTCTCCCTTACTCCCTCTCTCCTGAGCTCAGACACAGACACACTCGCTTAGACTGAGATTGAACGAATACAATAGGAATTAAAGCCATGCACACATGCTCCCTCTATATCTCCTGAAAGCTGAGCCCCTTGTAATAATTATAAAAGCAGGGGTGTGTTTGGGTGATGGGGGCTGGGCTGTTTGGGAAAACTATGATAAAAACTTGGACTTAATGACTTTTTTAAACTAATTATGTTAAAGTTGCAAACAAACTATTCAACCAAATAAACTTTCGAAATATGAAAATAAATGTTCTATGTCATTGAAGAGCCAGTTTGTGCCATTGAAGAACTTTAAAGCAAACAAGAACCTTCTTTGTCTTAGTGTGAAAAACAATTATTACTGTACACTATCGTCTTCTGTAAAGCTGCTTTTTAGCTGAACTGATGTACTTTGCAACACTGACACTAATTTAACTGAATTAAATCAACATTGAACTGACTTGAGCTGAATAATGACACTATTCTTCTGTGCTGTTTTTTTTTAGCATAATTGGTGAATTTTGCGAAATCGACCCTGTTATTGAACTGAATTGAATAAACTTTGAACTGACTGGAGTTGAACAACGACACTTTTGTCTTCTGTAGAGCTGCTTTTCACTGAACTGAACTCATTTCATAATTGAAAGATTTAATGGATGTTCTTCATCTGTTCCAACATGAAACCTTTGTTTTTAAGAGTGTGCATGTCCAAAATAGATTCTGAAAACGGAATTGTATTCCCTTAAGAGAATAATAGAGAGTAAGAGTGTGTCTGTGTTTTAAATGATATGTGTTGTAAAGGTAATCCCAGAGCTCCGGCCTTATCTGCTGCTTACTGGAGCTGAATACAGGAGTTCTCTGGGATGGATCCTGAGGGACAGGAGAACAGCCTAACTTGTGCTCTCGGACACTGGGGAGAAGCGGGGCCGAGTTTTATAGCTATGGACTTTTAACCTCAGTATGCTCCCTTCATCATTATTACAAAACAAATCATGGCCAATGAGGAGCGAGTTGGGGGGAATCGGGGAATAAAACCCAGTCTGCCAGTTTGTGTAAATCAATCCCATATTATATCAAGTGCCCACTGCATAATTGGAAGCGTAAAATTGCCCATTTGCACAATATGCCACCTGCAACCCTTCTCTAGGCTGCTCTGCTATTGATACGATGGCTGGAGTGTCCATGCAACACCTCTTGCAATTTTTCTAGCAATTGCTTGGAAGACGCACAAATTCCATTCTGTTGGGGAATTTGAGGGTCATACTGGCTATTAGAGCCAACGGAGGATAATTGAACCATTTGAATGAGCCGAATACAATCACTAATAGTTCCAATTAAGGTGGTCAGAGAATTCCTCTCAAACCACATTTTATAAAATGAAGTGCTCATCCAATCGCACACCATCCTTTTCCTGAACCCCAACCCTGTTGGGGTGAGCTGTGAGAGACGAGGGAGAGGGGGAGGGGGGTTCCATCTGCTTTGCTGGCTGTCCTTTGGGACGTGGGCATACCCCAAGGGGCTGTAGCTGGGAAGGATAGAGGGAGGGGAGGATGGGAGGGAGTAAGAGAAGTTGAATAGATTGCACCCATGCACTAATCAAAGGCCATAATCAGTATGCCCAAACACAATAGGCAGATTTTGCCCATTCCTTCTTCTAGCTTCTCCAACAAACACAATCAAGATTCAAAAGTGCCATAAAACCAACTGCTATTGGTGTTTCGTAATTAATGACATGAGTAAGCAGATTTGCAGGGTTTCATTTCAACAAATTAAAAGATTTCGGAGTGTTTGGCAGGGGGCCACAGATTGTGTGTGATCAGGTGCATGTAGCCCACAAGTGGAATAGTCTGATTCCCAAAGTGGTTTACGGCAATATGACAAACACACAAAGGTGATTAGTGGTTTGATTTCATTTTTATAAATTAATTTAAATTTAAATTTGAAATATTGAAGTAATGTTCTCTAAAATATTAGCACAAATAAAAAAAAATTATCCTGAATATCCTCAAATGCAGCTATTTTCCGAAAGCTTCAAGAGAAAATGTAATATGCATTGGTGCAATGCCAATGAGCCGATATTTAAATCAGCCCAATGTATTGGTTTTTGAAGCATTTTTCCACAGACGTTTTGATGCAGAAAAACAGATGCCAGCTGGAAAACACTATACGGCTTCTGATTAAATGAGACGAGAAGTGATTGTTTGTTTGCTGCATGAAAGACAGAGACAAAATAAAAGGAATCAAGTTGCATCAGGTTTCATGGTTTCTCGTCAGCTCAGACTTGTTGAGGGATGCCTGGATCTGAAAGCCATAGGTCCGTGTGGGTACCCCTGCGTTAAGCATCCCATTGATTGAACTGCTCCTCCAGGGCAAAAGCAACTTCAGTGCTTTAGTTAACACCCCTCCAGCCAACGGCAGGGCTTTCCGATTGGCTGTCTGCCTTTAAGCTGCCTGTTTTCTAGGCTTATTGTTTTCGCGAGCCCTACACAGTCAATATTAAGCTTGGCTAATATGATATAGAGGCAGCTGGAGGAGCCACAGATATTACCATGACACTACAGAGTAAGGGGTGTAATGCCATTAAAAATAAATCAGGTGGTTTGATGATTTGGCATGGTCCGGGGATTCTGTGAGACATTAGGTGGGGCAGTCGCTATAATTCTATTACACATTCTGGGGGAACCTCTGAGGAACAATTGATTCCCTTCGCCTTCAGCATAATTCGATTTCTTTTCATCAAAGGCCTGAAAAGAGGAAGGCAAAATAGAAAGTTTACTTTTCCAATTGGAAAAATCAGCCACCAGAATGATCAATTCTAGGCTTGTGTAAAAAAAAAAAAAAAAAAAAAAAGCAGATGTTCTGGAGACCTTTCACCTAAAGTTGGTAAAATTACTTTGCTGTCATAGAAACTTTTGTGTCCAACGGAAAGTAAACAACATCAAATATATCTAAGCAGAAGATTTAGGACATTTTAACATACTGGACTGGTTGTTTCTTAGATTATTGTACAAACAGAGATTAAGAGAATTAATCTCTTTAGTCGGTTGTAAGACTTGATGTTCACTCGGCAGACTCGCTTTGTTAACGGCTACGTCTTCACTGAGAAAACACGCGAGGTCACCACTTGTTACAAAAATATTTTATAGACATTTTGCTGCGAATTAAACAGGTCTGGCGAGCATTTGCAATATCCAAAATGAGCATTAATTAATTAATTCAGTGTGCCGTTGGTCGCGCGGTGGGGGTCCTGTGTCACCATTGTTGTGATGCTCGAGACACATAGACGGTGATTTCAAGGCCCATTGAGCGCGCGATGGATTGTACGTAAAATCTATTAAAGGGCGGGGAACATTGATTATCCGTAAAAAATACCAAATGCACTAAATCTATCTGGACGTATTTGACGTGTTAGAAGAGATGTGTTGTCAATAAAACAGATATTTTAAGTTTGTTTAGGCCTACATATTATGCTGTATCAGTGGGTTTAAAATATGCATATTTTAGTGACATCATGACAAATATGATTGAATGATACTGGAAGGTTAATTAAAGCAGGTTTAACTCGCTTAATTTGAACATAAATCAGTAATCATAATATTCAGTTTGAATAATTCAGCATTGATACCAAATTAGTCTTATTTAGCCTATGAATTATTATTCATAAACGAGTTGCTTTTATTTAGTCACGTGTGGCATAGGTAGGGGGAAAGGGAAGGTTTATAATTGTAGTCTCATTTATTTCGTTTTGGTGGTCTGGTTAAGGTTTTATTTTAGGCAATACTGACATCTAGTGTTTATAGGCAAGCACGACTTTTATTTGCCTTTGTGCTATCAAGCCCTAAACATGTGCTGATTAGTAATATGCATGGAAAACGAATTCCTATTTGGTGATTTTATTGTGAACCCATGACCCAGACACCCCAAAATAGTAATTCATCCCAAAAGGGCTCAACACAATTCTCTGGAAAGTATCTGTATTATGAATACTAAGAATTGGCTTCAATGGAGTTTCTGGTTAAGACAAACTTGTTCATTAGAAGTGGACGTCATTATACTTTTGCCCAGCTAAATTCATAAAGCTACATTTACATTTATAATGTACTTCATAAATACTCATTATAAAATACATACACAGTAACCCTAAATATTAAGCATGGACTTTATTAATGACTCATAGACAAATCATCCAGTTAATACCTGAGCAAAACCAAGACATCTAAATATTGTGGAAAAACCGATATGATTTAAAATAATAATAATAACAGAATCAGCACAAGGAAACATTGAGGAAGGATGCAATATTTCCCAGAGATGAAAGGAAGACAATAAAAATAGAAATGCCTATAATAACCGTATAGCAGATCTAGCTCTTCCACAAACACACACACAGAGGTCTTGACATGGTTCTTTCATACTGATACTGCTGTCAGTCAGCAACACAAACACCCTAACACCCACAAATGAACACGATTCTGACCTACATATAAATACAAGCGGAGAGAGTGAAACAGACTCAGTGAGACAGCACTCCTACGCACACTCTCTTTCACTCTCACTGCATGCACATCCACTGCATGAATTCATCCTAGATTATTCCTGCTACCTGCTTGGTTCTCCTGTTCATTCCTCTCTCTTTTTCTACTCTCAGAGGACACACATGCAATTCATCTGACAGAGCTTTTTGCTTGATTTTTTGCAAAGCAGTGGGCAGGAGGAAGGACACATTTCAAGGTCTAAAGATGGCACCAAAACGAGAACCGTCAATTAAAAAGTCTCCATCAGGGGGAACGTTACCAAGGCACGGACCACCATTTCCTTGCCCTTCCACAACACCTTCACCCCCAAAACAAGCTCCTGGGTTGAAACCGCGGATGCTGCGCCCCTCTGATTCCCTTTTTGACCCCAGCACATTAGAGGTAAGTGACGGTCCTGCATCAGAGCGTTTAGAATTGCTTATTCTTCATTACTATGGCAACAGCTCTTCTATGCATTACTAAAATAGCACCAGGAAATGTAGCAGAAATAGAATGTGGATCAAAATGGACCCAAAACCTTCATATGAATAACTTGATGTGGACTTATCAAGAATAGAAATTCATATTTTCTGTATGGCAACATACTGACACAGCAGTATCAGATCCGAATTTAATATTAGCTAGTTGTGATTCACAACTTGTGAATAAAACATAAGCGTAATCTTCTTTTATGCAGCTTCTGATTACCTCAGCATTGCACACGGAAAACTGTGTCAACCCAGACCTCAAATCTTAAGAGAATACTAGAGCTATATCAGGATTGAGAAATGGGGCACTGATGTAGCTGGTCCACACTATAGGGTCCCTGAGCTGCATTACTGTCACCTTCAATTTTACCAAAATGTAATAAATAATTTATATTCTTCTTTGTTATATACCTTATTCTCAAATCTAGGTTGAAACCAACAGAGCAATCCATTCATAATGGATCATATATTGATGATAAGCATAAAAAAATGGATTTTGTAAAGGAATTTAACATGTATAGCCTACTATATATCCTGTATTTGATTAACTGTCATTAGACATTTTATTTGTTGTTTCTACCATTCACAGAGCCTATCCTTATATGAATATAGAGCCTACACCTCCATGTGCTTAGGAATGCAGCACTGAAGTACACAATTGGACCTCACAAACAAATGCTTAATCGCATGGCTTTACAAACTTACAAATCATCAGCATTGAATTCACAAGCTTTGCCAATTATGTGCAGTTAATCATTATGTTATAGTTATCTGCGCTGGGAGTGTCTCTGTGCACTTATGTCACTCTTTGTGTGTAATGAGAATACTCCACTCGTCGTGAAGGGAAGTCCGAATCATTCGATCGAATCGGTTCTTTCGAACAGTTCATTTTAAAGAATCGATTTTTTTAAAGTGATTCAGTGATTCTTTACGTCATGACATATCCCGCGGTTCCACATTCCATTTAATATTATTAATGGGCCCACTTAATTATTAATATAATTATTGTATAAATTAATGCTGTAATTTCATGCTTCCCAGTTCAGTTTGTTGCAGCCATGAATCAACCTAACGCCACTTAGGCTATACAGTCTTTGGCTATATACTACAGATTTGAAAATATCGTAAAATATCGTAAATCGATATTGTTCAAATGCTCCTACTATAAGTTAATTCATGAATCATTACGAGTTAGACACGTAAAATACGATAAATTCGGTCTCGGTTCAATAAGTTGTTGACTCCACAACCGCGAACGAATCGTTTATTCATTTTAGTAAATCGGTTCAGCTAATTCTCTGAAAAGATTCGACTCCGAAAATGATTCGTTCACGAATCGGATATCGCTACCCTTCATAACTCAGCAGCGCTAGCGCGAGTCATCTCACACACCCGGAAAACAAGCCACTGCAGAGATGGTAGGCATATTGATAAACGTTTAATTTAAAATTAGGTTTCAGCAGAACTTTTCTAAATAACGTTAGACATTACTAAGTGTATGGTCTGGGAACTATATACACGCTTAGTGCTAAGAATCTGTCGTTAGCCTATTTCATGCTAGCTAACCGAGTTTTACGCCTTTTAGCACGCAAGAAAGTGACTAAACCTTTGTAAATTGTTCATGAAATTAGTTTACAGAAACCCAAGGCTATGATAACTAACTTACATTAAAAGATTGTGTTTTAGCCCATCTGTCACCCGGTAGCACGGCCGTGAGTTAGCGGATAGTGTTAGCTGGTCAGTTTTAGCGAAGGATAGAAAACTTATCTAACTTTTTCGTGCGGCCTAAAATACTTACCCAGACGGCTTTTATGGACCATAGATGTGTTGTTATTAGAAACCCCATCTGATTGGCAGCTTTGCTATTGTGCATCATTTCATATTCATTGAATGTCGCTCTGTCTCAAACAGTCTGACTTCAGCGAGGACCAGATTTTTGGTGAGTTTGTGTCTAGTCCAGATGCATGTTACTGTCTTGCATTTCTTGCTAGACAGCCTGCTTTCATCATCCCGTCCACGTTATTCTGCTCATCTGTTCCTCTGCCCCTGCATTCCTCCTGCTTTCTTTCCTTACCTTTGTATTGTTTTCCTTTGTCACTGTTGTATGTCACCTCCAGATTGAGTTTAACCTGGAGCAAATACACGGTGAGTGCATTGGAAACTTTTCTGTTCTGATGTGATTTAGTTTGCATGGTTTTAAGGACAACGCGCTGCTGTTTGTGTGTCTGATAGCACCTCACCTGCCTCCTTCATTTTAAGTGCTTTCAGTAATTAACATAAATGAACTGCAAGAATCATAATTTGGTTTGTTTGAAAAGTAGAAATGCATTTTTGTAGCGTAGGCCTATCAGCTAATGTGTTTCTTTAGCATGGACAGTCATATCTGTAGAGGGTGTGTCTGAGTCAGGAAGTGTTGAAACTGCTAACAAAAGAGTGCGAAGTCTTGCCGTGTTAAACATCTAAATACCAGCTCTGAAACTAGAATATTGGAGTTATAATCTGTTACTACCAGTCACATGAGCTTTCTTTGGTAAATGGCCATTAGGTTCATCTTTGCTCTTGTTTGTTTAAGCAAAGGAGGTTGACATAATACTGCTCACTCTACCGTTTTCCTCTCATACCATATATGGTTAAAGGCTCAATTTAAGGCATGCAAGGGAACAGCCACATTCCAGTGAGCAGGAAAAGCATTACAGAGATGGGAGGGTTTTTTGGAAGGGCCTGTCCTAACGGATAACATTCAGTTCTTTCGGCGAACTCTGGCTTGGAGTCAAAAGAATCGTTTATTTATAACCACATGTGGTTTAACAGTTTAAAGACTTAATAATGGAAGCTTAGGCTTTAGGGGTTATGTTTTAAGATAATAAATAATAAAAAATAATAATATAAATGGAATATATGGAGACACTTGAGTTTTTTCCCAAATTCTGTATTTTCTGTTGTCATTTTTTGTAGTTTTAATTATATTTAAAAACAACGTCTAATCAATTAAATTCAGGAAATATGAATGCATATCATGTTTTACACACACACACACAGTGTTGGGGGTAACGCATTACAAGTAACGCGAGTTACGTTATAATATTACCTTTTTAGTAAAGTAACGCATTACTTTTTAATTTACAAGAAAATATCCGAGTTCCTTTTTCAGAAAAGGAATATCCTTTTTCATCCCACTCACAAAAAACAGATTTAGTATTCATCAAAATGAATTAAAACAGTGAAATGTAAAAAAAATGATGCAACCTGCAAGAATTGTTAAACAACACAAATGTATCTAATCCCATTTTATTAACCAATGTCTTTGCTGCTGACTTTTGATGATCCAGTTCAACCATACTAATAAGCATAAATGACTTTAGATGAACTAATAATTGCACTCCATTGTTTTTTTTATTGCTGAAGATTGTTGAACCCTCTTCTCCTGCGTTCTACTTTACAGACGTGGATTTACTTTTCCTTCAGTCTGAGGTTTATTCATTACACTTTTTGGTGTGAAAGGGCTTTTACATTTGCTATGATTAGAACTTCTTGTATTAAAAACAATCAAGCCCAGCTCATATTTAAAAAGTGACATACCACATTACTTCCCTTAAAAAGTAGCTAAGTAACGTAATTAGTTACTTTTTTAGGGAGTAACGCAATATTGTAATGCATTACTTTTAAAAGTAACTTTCCCCAACACTGCACACACACACATAAATATATACACACACACACACACACATATATATATATATATATATATATATATATCTATCATTACACACACATACGTTATACATGTATATTTTTCAGTTTTTGTACTTTGCTGTTGTTGTTACATTTAATATGTAAATAATAAGAAGAATAAAATAACAAGTAGAATCATTGTAGATGGTTCACTAAATAATAATAGTGTAGTTTGGTGCCAGTAAGTTTGCCTGAAGTTCTGCTTAAATGGCTATTTGGTGTGTTTGAATATTTCACTAGCTTTTTAACTTGATCAAAAGGTCTCTGAGTATTGAGGTATATAATGACTTGAGGTGGATGGATAAGATTTCTTTGGTCATTTAGCTTGCCTTATCTAACCTGAATAGAGACCGCAGAAAATAGCCTAGTGTGGCATTAATATTGATGGCAGGTGCAGTATTTCTCTTTGTGTTGATCCACTGGGCTCTTTAAATTAAGTCAGACTCTTTGAAGGAATGGCCTGTCATTGCATCTTTACAATGAAAGGCATAATATATCTTGTCCTATTTTTCTTGTTTGCTAAAATCATCCTATGAACAAGGATGACAAATAAGGATTTATTTGTCATCCTTGTTCATTTGAGCTTCTTTTTTTTTAATCATGCATGTATTTTGTCCTTCTCTTTTCCTGTCCTCTGTATGTTTCCCAGGATTTTGTTTAAAATTTTTTTTAATGATCTGTGCAGAATTTAAAGAAGCCTTCCTCCTGTTTGACCGGACGGGAGATGGGAAGATCACCTACAGTCAGTGTGGGGATGTGATGCGCGCGCTGGGCCAAAATCCTGTCAATGCCGAGGTGCTCAAAGTCCTGGGCAACCCTAAGGCAGAAGGTAGGACAAGACACTATGGATAATGGCTGACCTGTATAATCATTGCCTTAATATCATATCTTATCTTGTCTTTATCTGTATTTAAAGAATAAGATATTTCAGAGCTCAACACTACAGAAATTTAACTGCTTAGCTGGTTAAGATTTGTGCTTGCCCTGCCAATATTTTTACTGACCTCACAACAAAAATATAAAGTTTATATTTAGCAGCATATATTAATGTATTAAAATAATTGGACTTAAAAAATAAAAATGGGTTTCTTTACCAATAAAGCTTTATACCATTTAATTAATATTACATTTCTTTGTTGGGTTTATTTTCAGTTATGGCTTATGGTGCAAAATAGGGTTAATTTGTTTAGACTATTTAACACCATTAAAACTATATTCTCACTATTTTAACAACTGCACCAACAGGATTTGTAACAAAAATGTTCAAATGCATCATAACTTAGTAGGAATAGTTCACCCAAAAATGAAAATTAGCTATATTTACTCCATTGAAGATACATTGGAAAAGATTAGGAAAATTTATCAATACATCCCTTACTCCCCAATGAATCCTCTGCAGTGAATGGGTGCCATCAGAATGAGAGTCCAAACAGCTGATAAAAACATCACAATAATCTGCATGACTCCAGTCCATCAATTAAGGTTTTGTAAAGCGAAACGCTGAACTATTGAAAAAGGAGTAAAGTTTAAATGCATAAAACATATAGTGACAACAGCACTGTGCTGTTATCTCATCCGACCCGAAACTCTTTCGCACTAGCCCATCACAATTGTTGATCCCTGTATTTGGACATGTAGTAATACCTTGATCAACTATGATAATTAGAGTAGTTCTCGCTTCCTGTATAATATGGACTTAAATGCTATCTTGTCTGATTAAAGACTTCTTTGTTCCTCAGAAATGAACCATAAACTGCTGGACTTTGAACAGTTCCTGCCCATGCTTCAGGCCATCGCTAAGAACAAAGACCAGGGCACGTTTGAGGACTTTGTGGAGGGGCTGAGAGTATTTGACAAGGAAGGCAACGGCACAGTCATGGGTGCTGAGCTCCGCCATGTTCTCACCACTCTGGGTAAGCCGGCCTGGTCTCCTGAGGAGATATTTATAGCCCATTCCTCCTCATCTAGGCCAAAGATTGTAGAAACGGCTGAAGTTAACATTTCAAATATGGTGTATATGTATGTAGTGCTCTATTTGCAAAACATTTATGCATGGGTTTATTTATTTTATAGGAGAGAAGATGACCGAAGAGGAGGTAGAAACGCTTCTGGCTGGACATGAAGATGCTAACGGTTGCATCAATTATGAAGGTAACCAATTGAGTTTGATTATTATGCATATAGGTTTATCATGAGAACACTTGCGTTTCTAAGAGCCTTTTTGTCTGTAGAAGGTTAAGTTAAAAACTGTACATTTTAATACAAAATACAACTTTGTGCTGGGGATTGAATGGATGTATTATGTTGATGCACCACAATGGAAAAAATGTTGTAAGCATTTTTAAGTTCTTTTAGCGAGAATCGGTTCTTGAAAGCATTCCGTAACTGTAACTGATCTTCCACAGCCTTCGTTCGCCACATCATGTCTGGCTGAGAGATGTCTCGGGTATACGTCTACCTCCGGCCCTCAACATTTATAACACGTGAAGCAACAATCCATCCTGGCTCTTTCTTTAAAGCTCTCAGACGCACATGATTGCATAGTCTACACCTTATCACTTTCTTTTTCAACAAAATATAGTCATTCACAGGGCAGCTGTGCCTCATGTGACGTCTAGAGCTAGAGAGCCAGGTTGAATGTAGTTTTAAGGTTTTGACATGGTTGGACTCTTCCCTATCTCTGCAGCAGCCTTTCCTTTGGCCCCTGGCTGCAGCATGCTCTCTGCATGTGGCTGTCCCTGCGACGGCTCTCAGAGGCAAAGGGCGACTGCACTGCTTCAGACTTGAGCGCATGTCAAGGGATATAGCATAACAGGGTGTATTGCTTTTAAAAGCAGTCTTAAGATTTGTCTTCCAATATCGGCACACTCCCTCCCTGTGCTCACCAAGCAGTGCGGTTGCTTTCAATATTAACTAACCAATCAAATTGCAGTGATTTGGCTGTTTTTGCTGATCTTTCTCTCCCTTTTCCTGATGGACTCTACAATCTCTCATTACTGTAGCTGTGCTATAAAACCGTTTCCACTCTTGCCCTGTAGAGGAAAACCAGAAGTAGCTTTTTTAACATTTTCTTGAATCCTAGACCTGGTTAAGTCTTTGAGCTGTGGTTTAGTAGGAGCTAGCCATGATCTTGCTCTCACCCTGTTTCTCAACACTTATGAACGAGTAGAACTGGGGAACGGCTTCCAACTACAGCAAATGTTGCTGGCTAAAATGCAATTTTTGAAGGGTTGATGAGGTTGTGTGAAGAGCATTTGTCTATTTTATTATAAAATAACTTATATATATATAATATATTATTTATAAACATCCTCGTTTTAAAAGAATTTGGATTTTGGCAGTAGAACTTGGTAGAACTTTTTTTTATTTTTATTTATAATGTATTTTTTGATGCTGCGTGCTGTAGTTGGGGTCGATCCCCTTTTTGACAAATTAGAAACTAACTTTGTTTTATTTTTATTTTTCTACAGAACTCGTCCGCATGGTCATGAGCGGTTGAAGATAAAGACCACAACTCATTTGTTTGCCTTATTTTCTATGTAATAATTTCTTTTTTTGTTTGTTTTTTTTCTTCCTATTCATTCCGTCACCTTCATTTGCGTAATGGCTCCAGTCCTTCGTTTGTGTTTGCACTCATTTGGGTATTATTATTAGAAGTGCCTTTATCTTCTTTAAGTTCCCATTTGAATCCCCAAGAGGTCCACCTCCTGTCCTGTGGTATTCAAACCATATAGCGATATGAAAAAGATCTCGTGTGCTGACTGGTCTGCAATAAAACCTCTCAATACAGCACATTAGCAGTGTGTATGCAATATCCAGTGTGTCCTCAGGCATCTCTGCTGGACTGTGCTGTAGTAGAAATGTCGTATCTGGCCAGACTTTTATTTTTGGCCTTTTCAGAATAACCTTTTTCAAATTGAGAAATTATGGATCGAAAATGCAATAACATTAATCAATTTGGAATGTTCTCACTGTCCAATAAAGTACATTTTAAACAGAAACTATTTGTTTGTCTTTTTCAGCTTGTTCAAGAGTCTTGTTTTAGAATAGTTGTAAATTTAAGGAATATGAGCTTCGAGTCCAGTTGAACTTGCCTCTCTCCTGTTTGCAGATAGATGGCAGTGTTTTTACACTTGTTAAAAGCTGAACTCCCCCCCCCCCCCCCCCCCCCAGTTGCTTTAATTGATTGTGGTTAATTGTAAAAACCAAGCTGTCTGAAGTGAAATTAGAGCAAATTGCTGAACTACTTTTGCAGTTAGACTAATGCAATTCAAATGATCACTGTTTGGTTGCAGGTCAGTGATTTAAATTAAAGGTAAATGATGTTGGCACTAAGATGTTTAGTGTCTTTGGGACTAATTTGTCTCAATTGCTTATACGGGCAAATCTCAGGCAGACAGGCATAGTGGGTTTTACAAACATGTTTTTTCATGCTCATCTGATAATGTATAGCTGCTTTTTTATTTCAATGGACATTTGAAGTATAACAAAGAAATAATTTTACATTAATACAATAAACTTCTATCCATCTATATATGCATATCTAAGACTGTTAATACATTATATACTATATATTAATACTTTTTATTAAGTTACTTGAATTTTATTTCAAACAAATGCTGTTCTTATGAACTTTCTGTTTGTCAAAAAATCCTGAAAAAACATATCACTGTTTCCATAAAATTTTAAGCAGGACAACGGTTTTCAATATTGATGTGTTCTTTTGGCTCAGTGGTGCAGCACAAAACGTCGCTCAATGCATAAATGTAACAACAAAAAATGTTTCTTGATCACCAAATTATATTACAATGATTTCATACTGAAGATTAAAAGTAATGCTGAAAATACAGCTTTGCTATCACAGAAATAAATTAGATCTTAAAATATATTAAAATGGAAAATATTTTTAGTTAATTTTAAAATTAGTTTTTTTTAATGCCGTCTTCTAATGACCCTATATTTATTTGTAAAATGACATTCGTACGGGGTTTGCAAGAGTCTGTCTGTATTACTGCCATATATATCTCTATATCTGATCACATATCTCTATTGAAAAAAAGTCATCTTTTATATAGGTAAAAGAACATCATATAAGATGTAATCTGAGGTTTGTTTGGGTGCCGAGAGAGGAGCCCATCAACAGCTCACTGACCTTTTCTCTCTCTCCGCTCGGCAGCAGTCAGAACTATCCCCCCCTCATTAGACGGCACATACACTCTCCGAGCGAGAGCCAGAGAGCCAAGTATCATACACCAGCGGTGAATAGGTCCTCCACTAATTACTGAATTCATTTTGCGCGGATGTGTGTGGATGTGCATGCAGGTCTGTTTCTGCTCGCACTTGTGCGAATGTGTTGGAGGCAAGTGAAGTGTATTGATTATTTTAATCTGCCTATTTGTGAGTCTGTGATCCTCGTGGCTCTGCATTCGACAGGGGAATCACTAATGGGCCTCAGTGCAGGCTGCCTCAGACCTCTCCCCGTCCAATTAACTTTCAACTGGAATCTGGCAGGAGAGCGCGAGGAGGCTGGCCACGGACACGCTGAGATCCCCCACATATTCCCACAGGCTGCAGATTCACCAAAGCCTTAAGGCCGGAATGTCATTACCTCTCGCTTTTAATTAAAGGATTCTCTCTTCGTTTTAGCCCTGACATGCACAGGTAGAATCCTATTGTTCATGTCGTTGTTCTTGTTTTGCTTGTTTTTCTCTCTCTCCAAGGCACTGAAATACTGTCTGGTAAACATTTTTTTCTTAAATGTTCATAGTAGAGAACATGCATGACAAAAATAATGTTTGCTATATTTATATATAATGTTATTTTAGTATACTTGTTGCAAGGGTTTTGTATAGTCAGCTGTACAAATGTATAAAAATGTGGAAGAAATATTTGAATATTATTTATTATTGAACCATTTATGAATAGGGAATGTTTTTGATGTTATTTGTATCACTTTATTTGCACATGGCTTGACTTGTATCAGTAATGCTGTATTACTCATAAAGATTTTTCAAAACAGCTTATGAATCTGTACAAATTTTTTTAATTTAGTTAAATTACAATTTAAAGTTTAAATTTAGTTTGCATTTCAAATGTTTAAGGACCCATTATTGTCAGATTTATCATTCAATCATTTCAAACATTTAACCTTTTTATTATTTAGGATTTGTCCTAAAATAGCAACCTTACAGGGTTTGGTATCACAGGAAAATATATAGAGCTTGATTTTTAATATATAACTTCTATGAATACCACAATGTTCCTTCTCTTAAACGGCATATTTTAAATATATAAAATTTAATTTTACTTGCCTACTTTCTTAGTGAAAATAAATCTGCAATCTCTGTATAAATAATTTTATAACAAAAGTGGAAAATGTTTGCATTGATTTCAAACCATCTAGCATGCAAAGTTTTGTATAGTCAGCTTTACAAATGTTACATAAAAATGAGGCAGAGATATTTGAATATTATTTATTATTGAATTGTTTATGAATAGGGAATGTTTTGATGTTTTGACATGCTAATTATATTTGTTTCAGTGTATTTGCACATGGCTTGACTTAGATCAATAACTCCTTCATACTGTACAAATGTATCAATACAAGGTTATGAATCTGTACTAAAATTCCAGTATATTTCAAATGTTTAGGGATGCATTTTTTCAGATTTATCATTCAAAAATGTGTCCTTTTTTATTTTATGAGATTTCAACCTTACTGAGCTTGATATCAGAGGAAAATGTATAGAGTCTGATTTATACATTTGTAACTTCTATAAACATATTTTAAAATATAATACATACAAACTAATTAACCACCATGTAACTTTTCTTAAATGTGCTGTAGAAAGGTTACATTTTAAATATATACTCTTTTAATGACAAAACATGATTTATTTATTTTGATCTATTTTCTCCTAAACTTAAAATCAATAAATCTACTATTTCTGTATAAATAATTCCATAGCATAATGCTGCTATGATATAAAATGTATATTTCCTTGTCAAGAGTGTAACATTTTCATATTGATTTCAAAGTTTTACATCTTTTATTAGACTTAGGACAACATCCTACCTTTTAAAAAGTACTTATTTCATTTATTTGTGTGATTAAAACATTGTACTGGTTTAAATTTGAATATTGAAGAGTCTTATCAGCCTAAATCAATATATTAATGTTCCAGTCCAGCCCAGATTATTTAGACTGATTGGAAATCTATCTGTTTGGTTGTAGCGAGCCATTGTGTGTGCAATTATACTTCTGTGTGTCCACACACATTAGCCATATTTCCAATTCCACACAGACAACCAAAGCAGTCACTTTAAGTCAAATGAATTGAACAAGAAGACTTAGATTAATCACTAGCCCTGCAACATGTGCGGATGCATATATACGTGCCCATATTACGCTACGGCTGCATCTAGTGAGCACTGATTTTCTTTCAAGTCCAGCCATGTGTAAATGCAGCTCAGTTCACCATAAAGCATGTTGACTTGTGAGTCTGAATCTCTGGTTTTGATTGACGCACAAAATGGAGACAGGTACACTAACAAGTACACATGAAAATATGAGTGTGTCGCTGTCCAGGATAGATATAGACATATATTTATATGCATTTTAATTTAAGTTTGGGAGTAGTGTATAATGTAAGATAGTTATAATTTACACACATACAAACAGCATGTCGGAAATCCTCTGGCTTTATGAAAGGAATTGGTTGCTGTTATGTCTGTGAAGCCCTTCTGCTCCGTATAAACCACGTCCATTTCTTTCAAGCCTGTTCAGTGTGTGTACGTAACTGTATGAGTGTGTGTTCGAGTGTGTGTGTTCATACACAGTACATCTGAGTGTGTAGAGCAGGTCAGTCAGCATAGATGAGGAAGCCAGAGAACGTGCTGTATTTGTTGGTGTTTCCTCCGTGGACTTTCCCTCCGTCCAGCTGCACACAGACCTCATCTCCCACATCTAAATGCAGGATCACACTGTTGGAGGCGTAGTCATAATTCTGATCAGCGTCCTGGGCGATAGCGCTGGCCCTCACCTGTCACACACGGGAGAAATGAAGCCACGGTTAGAAGAAGGACACAGAGCAGATCGCCACAATTCACAGATTAGATTCTCAATATTGCAGTATACTTGAATGATACTGAAATGTACATGATGCATTCATAAGTACTCATAAGCATTTAGTAATAACCATTAGACCAAACAGCAAAACATACCTAAAGCACAATAACATGAAGTGTAACATTTGGAGCTTTTAAAATGTATCCACTACCTTATCATGCAATAGCCACTCTACTTTTTTCACTTAAACATATAAATACATATTCAAGAAGCAAGATCTGAATATTGCAATGAGAAAAGATTACAGATATCATGGTAAAACTGGGATTTTGTTTCGTTTGATATGATATGCAAAAACTTCAGGTAGTGGAATTTATTATAAATAAGCACAGACTGCATTCAGTGACTTTTTCATCATCATATATTAAAGAAGACATGTTTTTAAATGTGTTAAACCAAAATAAATTAATAGATAAATTTAATATTATAGCAAAAAAATATTTTCTTTTCATATTAATAATAATAAAACAAATAATAAATAACTAAAATAAAAAATAATTAATAAACAAAAATAATAATGAATGATGCATTTATATAGCGCTTTATTGTGTATTGCTGTACACCCAGAGGGCTTTACAATCATGTAAATCATTTATTTCATTATCATTTTATGATTCTTTTCATTTGAAGGGAAAGAAAACAAGATTTTATCCAGATTCCAAAAACCACTATTACACCATTTCAATAGAAAAATAAACATGTTATGAACTAATGAATAATAATTACAATAATTTTTTTATATTATTAAACTAATAATAAATATAATAATAATTACGCATTTAAATTAATATACAAATAATGAATTGTAACTGATTTCACAAATTTTCATAATCCTTTTTAGGAAAAAAATAAATAAATAAAAGTTAGATTTTGTTTGTTTTTCCCAGATGCTTGCTTTTTAAAATAAGTGCACAAACCACTATAACACAATTTGCATTGTTTAACCATTTAACCATTGTTAATCTATAGAAAAACACATATAACAAAATAATAAATGTATTCATTAAAATGTATTTTTAAAATTAAATGAACATGCAAAAATGATGAATTGTAATTGATTTGATTTTCCAGTTTTTTTTTTTTTTTTGTAGTGAACACATTTTTATTGTAATAAATTGTAGAAACATTAATTATTAGATTAAAGAATTAATATGAATTATATACTAATATTACATATTATTCATAATACTACATGAAACAAAGTATAATGATTCAAAATGAACACACTTCTGGTAAACGTCGATAAAGTTGTGCTGATGGGGCTGTTGAGGTACTTAATCCTAAAAAAAGGTTTGAAAATACCGCACTAGCCATATCTCAACATACAGATGTTCTCTTGACATGAAAGAGGCCTTGTTTTATCATCTCTGTGGCAATGGAATGGGGTCATTATTAAATGATACTCTGACAAGGGCTGGCCAGGTTAAATGGAAGGGGCTGCAGATAACCTGCTGACCTCCACCTCAATTGAGAAAGCAGTCACACTCTCTCCTATTTATCTACTGTATCGTGTAGCCAGACCTATATGGGTGATGCTAAAACTGTACTATACCCCTTCCTTTATTAACCTGTTGAATTTAATCGCAAGCGCACGTATCACACAAACTGCAATGAGACAATGGAGACACGGACTGCAATGTTTATTGGAGACACGGACTCATTTAGATTCTGCTTGAGAGATCAGCTGTATTGACTCCCAGCAGTGGATCTGAAACTTGTTTGTTAACATTTTAAATTGAGATTAGTCATGTGGTCAGACAGACGTACATTCCTGCATAGAGATACAATTAAAAAGGTCCAAGACCTGTGAGAAAACAGACACAAATATACCGCATTATAGTTCTATATCCTTGCAATGTGATTTAGACATAATTTCTTAGTATCTGATCTATGCTCAAGTATTCTAAATGGAAAAAACGGGTAATGTTTTAGCAGACAGGTGTCAGATGACAGACAGTGATTGTCAGGCATTTTGCTCGGCCGTGTTATAGCCACTCAGTCTCTGTCAGGTTTCCTAAACATATGGAGCGAGTCAATCGTAGGAAAAAAATGCAATGATATGCATGGTGTCAGTAAACATCCTCATACAACATGCCATCACTCACTCAAATGCCTCTTGTTTTATTGGGTGTGTTATTCCCTTGAGAAACACCCACAACCACAGCCCACATAAAACACACTGACCCCAGACAGAGATAAACTCCCTCCCATATCCATAATCTAATAACCCCACTCCATTACCATCACGATACTGTCAACATCCGCACAATGTCCTGAGCGGAGACTACCGCCATTTAGATGCTTTATTGAATACCAATCTGTATAATGATGTTAGGGAGGTTTACAATGCAGCACTGTAGGACAAATATATCAGTTTTAAATTGATTTTGCATAGCATCGATAGATATTTGTCATTTGCAATTTGAAAAAAAAATACACTTGCACATTTTCACAAGCTGTGTGGACACATGCAGCTTAAAAATTAATGAGCAGTGATCAACCAGTATTTCATTTACATCAGTTATTTTATGTGTTTAATAATTGATATGCAGAACTGATTTTTAAGCTATTTATTTTGTCTTACAACAATAAAAAACTGGGAATATCATTAATAATAATAGTAAAATACTCATAATGAAGTTTTTAATAATAATAGTAATTTTTATAAATATAATTGACCATATTAATTATAATAAATTAAATATATTAATAAAATAATTTAATAATAAAAATAATAAAATTTATTCTTGCATTTAAATGTAAATATATTTTCATTTCTAATAATAATAATTATTTATTATTATTATTTTAATTATAATAAATTAAATCTATTAAACAAATCATAATAAATGCTATACTACTACTACTAATAATAATAATTATAATAAAGTTTTTACTATTTAAATGGTCACATATATTACTCTTTTTAACAAATTATTATCCAAAAAATTTAAAATTAAATAAATAAATACAAAATAAGTTACCCAACCTCTAAGTACTGTTGTTGGGCACTACTTTTAAACAACTCAACAAATGGTGCCATTTATCTGTGCATAATATAGATCTGTAATTTTTATTAAACAGTTATTAAATTAAGATATTGTGTGAATATCATTATAAAAATTGATCATGGAAAACTCTAAAAGTTTAAAAATCATTTTATTTCACCTGAAGATGTTCGCTGTGTTGATGTGTGATGTAAACAGCAATTTTGCCTTATCCCAGTGCAGCCTGCATCAAACAGCTGTGCTGGGTTGCCAGTCCCTTGAGAAACCCCTTTTCCAACTATTATCTCACATAAAAAAGACTACAGACAACTACAACTACACAATCTCTCACATCCAGATCTAACAGCCACACTCTGTGATACAGTAATCCACACAGAGGGCCGGTCAATAACCTAAATATTGAGTTGGTAAGGCTGTCATTGGTATGTGTGACCGAATACCAATCAGTGCACCAATGATGTTTTCTTTATGTTACACATCAAAGTATGCCATACCTGAAATGTTTTTAACTGCAGTGCCACAATGAATTAAGAAAACTGAAATATCATCAAGATCAAAAAATTCAATATGGCATGCACATCATTCCACGTCTGACAGTGACGGCCTGGCCTCCTCTCCCTATCGACGCACAGTGTATGTCATTCTCCTCATTATTTTGGCTAAGTGGGCAAAGGGGCATTACCTCCCTCCGGCATACCCCATGTTCGATACGACAGTGCGAGCGGTCACTTTAATTAGCAGACATCCGGCGAAGACCATTTAAGACCTTTCTTCGCTTCCATTGATTCTCGTCTTGTATTTTTGGGATCAGTTACACCGAATCTGAGCGCCCGGGGTTTAGACATCTCCTGCAAAGCACACTTGTTAGATGCTTCCCGGCATTTATCAAATATAAGTGATATGAAAGCTTGTCTTGGAGGGAGAGGGAAAGAGGCATTTTAGGATTACCGTTGACTGCACTGGAGATGGATATTGACATGGGAGCCGGCTACTTGTGAAACACCACGCTGACTTGATCTCAGCGCCGGCTGCGAGCAGGGACCCTCGGGCCTGCTGGGGGCTTGTTCTGCCAGGCCTTTTCATTACAGGGAGGGGAAGGATGGCATTTTAAACAAAACCAGAGCCGAGGATAAAGACGAGGGTTGAAGGAGAAAATAGGAGGGGGAGGTTTGGGTAACAGACTGATCAAGCAAGGCTATTTTGTGAGATGCAAGGGTATATGAAGTCTTGTTTTTATCAGTGGTGCTGTGCTCCAGCGGTAATAAAACTGACAGGATTCATTCTCCGTGATATACAGACCTCTTAGAGCGGAGACAATGGAAAACTAGCTCTTAAACTGACCTGAGGGACCGAGCACATGCGAGGGGAGGGAAAAGACTAAAGCCAAAAAAAAAAAAAAAAGGAACATTTATTGAATAGCTCCGTTATGCCTCAAAGGGAGAATAAAATATGTTTCGCTTCTTCAGAGAGTTATGCTTAATTGGCATACTGTACGAGCGTGGCATTGCATACTAATGGTCCAACTGTGCACTATAACACCGGTTATATACTCTGTGAACATCGCTGTACGTATCAACTGGTTAAAGGGTTAGTTCACCTTAAATTTTAATTCTGAAATCATTAACTCACCCTCATGTTATTTAAAACCAGTATAACACGAAAGAAGATGCAATTGGCCAATTGGTCCCCACTGACTGTCAAAAAAACACTCATCATACATGTGTGAATACACAAAGTCAGAATTGTCATTTTTAGGTGAACCATCCCTTTAACAACTGACCCCATGCATTCCATTTGACTAATTTTTTATCAGTTTATACCATTTCCCTTAAAACTATTTGGCAATTAGAGGCCGTACAATTAGGGATCACCACAATTAGAGATGACCAAAGACACTCATTATATTTCTACCAGACTATGTACATGTCACTGCACCGGGAGACATTTATTAGAGCAGGTACTGGTCATTAACAGACAGGCGATGGCATTTTTAACACTAGCGTGTGAAAGAGCTCGACCTTTTGGAGGTCTATTAAAAGAGCGTGTGACAGGTGAAAAAGGAGAAAAAGAAATGGTGGAACGATTAAGCAACAGAGCGGACGGAGTGTAGATTAGTCTACTTTGAACAGAGGTTTAGACTGAGGGTTTGGGAACCTGGGACCATAAATTAAAATATTAACAGCACACGGTACGTTAATGATGAGGAAGAAGCATGTAGATGCTAAATCAGAGATGACACACGACCCTGGTGTCATATTTTGACTCGCATTAGCATTAAGGCAAACAAACCATTATTCAACAAGCACAATAAAACACCACCAATAATGCTTGCAGCATCAAATCATTTTAACAAATCTCTCCATATGTTTATAGATCTTTATGCAGTTATTCCATCAGATGGCGGAGGTTATCTGACTTATACAGCATAAAAATTAGAAGCTATTATTAAAAGACGTGCGATTTTTGACCCTAATGACACTGGGACTTTTGAGGATGGGATATGACAAGATAAAATCTTTTCTTGCATGAGATTTCCCAGATTATGAAAATATCTCCTTCAGTGGGCAATACACCAAATTAATTACAAGAAAAATGAAGATGACCTCATTAAATATTGAAGATGGCACTATTATGATCACATCACTAAACTTTTCCATCTGTTACTCAACAAATGAATTATTGTAATAAAAAATAATAAAACATTCATCTACTGTGATATATTGGTACAGTTTAAGTACAAATAAACAAAAATGTACTAATTCTAAACTTAAAGGCAGTGGGTCACTCTTTAATTGGTGGCATGTTTTAAAAATCTTGAAAAATGTACCTTCTTCTAGATAAAACTACATTTTATCATCTATGTTAAAGACCACATATCCTGGAATAAACAATCGATAAACATTCAAGTCGTGGGTTTAACATGGTGGTGTGGGGATTCTGGGGAAAAAATTAAGTATTGGACTTGCTAACAAGCTAGTTAATAAGCAGACAATTAATTCTATATTTATACAAAAAAATATATATATTAAAATGTATGTTTATATGTTTCTTTGTTATATGTACAGTACATTATATAGATTGTCAATTAAAATTACCCTCTTTTTCCACGTTTGAAAAAATTAAACATAAAGGGGGAGTTAAAAAGTCTGTGTGACAAACCCAAAATAGTGAGGTCAAATTGTGACCTTTAAAAAAATACATAGGAAAAAAAAGTAATTAAAGAAGCATAGTGAAAATTGAATATACTCTATTCTTTTAAATATTTCCTGTAAAATCAAGAAAACTGCCTGTAATTGATCCTATAAGAAAAGATTTATATGATATCAACGTTTCTGTAGATTTCAGTCCTGCTGACCTGTGGCTTTCCCATGATTATCCACCTACATCATTTCCATTTCAGGAGGTACCAAAGGGTGCTAACTAACAGACCATTCAACAGTGACACTCCTGGGATACTTTAGCCTCACACGTCTGAGATCCGACAATGAGCAGACCATCACAACCGCACCAGTCGCTATCAAGAGACCAGCTTTCACTAGCTGTCAAAACCACCGCACAGACAATGATCAGCCAGATGGTCACACGGGCCCGCAACCAGCTACGGCAACACGCATGCCACACTCTAGAGGATACCTGAGATACTTTTTTTTCTCTTAATTAGCACCTTAAGATTCACAGACAGTCATAATTAGCAAACAAATTCTAATGTCAGGATCTGGTCTTTTTATCTTTAAGACGCCTTGTTAACCTGTCAAACCATGACATGTTTGGCGCTTCTCCATCTGTCTGTGGCTCTGTATTCACTTTTGTCCGAGCGTATAAGCCTCCCAGAAGTCTCGTCTCTCTGCCCACTGTCTGCAGCTTTCTATTAAGCCATCTATCTTCCTTTCCTCCCCTGATCTTTCTGTCAAGCAGCCTGGGTGATTCTGCCATACTCTTAACTGTCATGGCTACCCTTGCGTCCTTCTCTCAGCCTGTCTCACAATTCACTTGTGCACTTGAGCTTGTGGGCCGCCCACTGGGGTGCCATATTGAACATGGCCTCCACAATGAAGATGCGAGATCACTGTGTCAAAAGTTGTTTTCAAAATGAAGGATAAAAACGATGATATATTTCACTGCTTGTTTTTTCTATTCTGGTGGTCTTCAAAGGTCACTTTTATTGATGTGGGCTTAAATTAAATTCCCTTAAAACACACTTTTTTTCACTAATGTCCAAAATGTTATATAAACATTAAAATGATTTAAACATTTCTATTTCAAGCTTTGTTTAGGTCATAGTTCTGAAAACGCAACATTTTAGGATGGAATTTCTTATTTTAATGTTTAATGATCTGGGCCAAGGGTAAAGCAATAAAAATATACATAAAGGCATTTGAGTCTTTTTTTAATAATACAATTTTTTTTCCTAATAATAAAGATTATGATATCTTATTACTCTGAAAAAATGTTTATTTCGGTAATTTGCAAAAGTCCTAATTATATTTATATTTATTCATCTGAACTAATTAATCTTTCTTGAAAATAAAGGTTCTTTATTTGCATTAATGGTTCAATGAAGACCCTTTAATATCCATGGAACCTTTCCACTGGACAAAGGGTTCTTTAAAGTGAAGAAAGGTTCTTTAGATTATTAAAATGTTCTATATAATAAGAAAAAAATGGTTCTTCGAGAACTGATCACTGAAAGGCTCTTTGGGGAAATAAAAATCATTCTTCTATGGCATTGCTGCGAAAACCTACTTTTGGAACCTTTATTTTTAAGAGTGTACAGCTAGTTACTTGTTTCATTTCTGAATGAATCAATGTCTTTGATGGAATCAGTTGAACTTAGTGATTCAATAAGTCACTTGTTGCCACCTACTGGTGTAGCAAGGTTTGAAATGACAACTGTTTGTGAAACGTTTTTATTTTTTTTAATTTTATTTTTTACAAATAAAATTGCAAGGGAGTTTGAATTGAAATTGTGGTCTTTTAACTAATAATCACGAAGCTCTGCTTCATAAGCAAACACAAAAAAAGAGAAAATATGTTTTAATAAAAATTGACCTAAAAATGCTTTTAGATGAAGAAACACCCTATGTATATTTGTAGAATAGCCTAGACTTGAGTAAAACTGCTCAATGGTGATTCTCCACTTCAAAACCTTTGAATTTCTGTGATCTCTGTGTTTTGGAAACTGGCCTATAATATTCAATAGACATGACTGTTTGAACATCAGTTTGTCAGCATTCAAAAATAACCTTTTACAAATTAACATAAACCTCCTAATCCCAACGGACAATTGTCTGCTCTCAGATGACACTTCTGAGAATTCCAGTCTCTCAGCATCTGTCAAAAAATCTAGCATCCTTTTCACTTTTACATGCTCTGTACTTTCCATAGGTAGCTGCACAAATCTGCATCCAATGAACTCTTTAAAATCTTAAAGGCTACAAAAATTGTGACTATAGTGTCGCAAATGGACTGCTGACTGTATTTTAAGTGCTTGGGGAAGTATCATTCCATTTGCAGTTTATTTGGTGTAGTGAGCACTTAACCCACACATTCCTCTATTACATTTCAGGCCCTACAGAGGAGTAAAGCAGTGCCACCTGATGTGCTCGAAATGGACGTAATTGAGTGGACCGAAAAGATAATTAATGAGCAATCAATGAACATGCAATAGAAGGGGGCACGTACAGCATGCAGGGGATTCAATCTAAGAGTTATGAATGATTTAACAGGGGAAGCAGACTTGTATGACAATACAAAACTGTACAGGTTGGACCCATTTAATCTACTATGACTCTAACCACTTTTACAGGTGGTCCACTGTATTAAGCCAATGTTGTTTTTTTTATTTTGTTTTTTGTTTTTTTACAACATAACACCAGGCTTTCATTGCACAGTGAAATACAAATAAACATTTTATAGTGTGCTTGCGTAAAACTGTTCATAAAATAATATGTTACGATTGCCTGTCAAATAAAAAGGTCTAAGAGTGTGTTTTGATCTACAAAGGTCATACAGTCCCTTAAAAACACTACAGATAAACCTTTTCATGTCTCGCTCATTTCCAGCCTTCAGTATTTAATTAATGTCGAGGGAAACTGTTAATATTTTGTATATTCATTAACTGGCAGTAGACCACACCATGACATCTCTGGCTGCTGAGTCGTATGACTATTTTTAGGTGATGAGTGAGATGTAAATATGATGTTATTAAATTGTCAAAACATATGGCAATGCAGCAAAGGTAGTTTGGACACAAGATAAGACATTATTGTCACAATTTTCCTTTTAGTCTTCTCCTGGCCAGCCTTGCAAAACAATACATCTGCGTCTGCGTCCAATTTGCTTCCATGTTATGTAGTGTGTTAGTAATCAATTATATAATTGAATAGGAATTTTAATAAGAAAAAGCTCATAATCCAACTATTCTGACTGCTCTAAATTAAGCTGACCTTAATGGTTAAGCTCAATATGGTGAACTGAGGCAAAGAGAAACTACTTCCTATATTTGACTGCACACATAATGTCTGTAATAAAGCCCCAAAAATATAATTATTGTATCATTTACTCACCCTCATGTCATTATAACCTGTATGCATGCTTTTTCTTCTGTAGAACATAAAGATGATATTTTGAAAAAAGTCAGTGAGGTTAATTCAGTGTTGTTTTGAACCGATCAGTTGAAACATTCTTCATAATATATGAGTATATGATTACAGCATTTTTCATTTTTCGGTGAATTATCCTTGAGCCAAAGATTTAATTTCAACCACAAACAATGATAAATTCTTACCTGTCCATTCTTCTTGAGGTCTGCCCACATACTAGTCCCATCTCCTCCTCTCATCAGGACATGGTATGTGAAGAAGTAGATACCCGGTAGAGGGCATGTGAATTTTCCAGTGCTGGGCTCATAGTAGTTGCCAACATTGGTCACCACATCATCAAACTTGAGCACATCAGTGCCTTCATGTTGTTTGCGCAGGCCTGCGTAAAACGCAATCTTAGGGCTGTAGAACGACGGCACGTAACCACCAGGCCCAGGACCTGGGGGCCCTTGTGGACCTGGCTTTCCAGGCTCTCCAGGTGGTCCTCGAGGTCCAGGTGGTCCTGGGATTCCCGGAGTTCCCCGATACCCAGACTTCCCTTTCCGGTTTGGAAAATCAGGAGGTGCGGGTGAAACAGCCGTTAGCTCCTGGCCCTGAGATGTGGTGTAGGGGTCACAAACCATCCGACAACTTCCTAGCATTTCATAATGACTTCCCGCGTTGCCAGCTCCTCCTCCTTTAGTGTTGTGGACCAGTAAAGGGATGGTGACAAGGAGAATCAGAACCATGGCCACACCCACGGCCGCTCCTATGACACGCTTGCGACGGCTGAGCCGGGAGGCAGCAAGCGTTAGAAAGTCCTCCTCTCCTTTAGGTGGAATGGTGCCCGCCAGCGTGAAAGTTAGAGAAAAACTCGCTAAAGTGTGAAAGCTAATGTGCGTTTGGGTACAAAAGAACAGCCAAAGAGCCACAGATATCTATTGAGGAATGAGGCCAGTGGGGAGAAGGACAGAATATGAATTTATGGATGAGACAAGGAGACTAAGAAGAGCGTGGAGCATACAGAAAGGAGAGGGTGCGATGGGACTAGTGGTAGGACAGCGTGGAGAGTGACAGGAAGATCTGGAAGAACGAATAGGAACAGTGGTGGCTGTAACACAAAGGTGTGGCACGGAAAAGAATATAAGATACAGAAACACAAGGTGGCTCTTGGTCACCTAATATATGGAAATACTTGCAATACAATGCAATACAGTATTTTTAAAGTGTTGAAATTTCTTTGCTAATAACAATACAAATCTTTTCGTTCATCCCCTTGTTTGTTAACATTAAATATAAAGTGAATAATCTATACACAGTAGATGTGCTAACAAAAGATGTGCAATTAAGCAATTGCAAAATTCAGTTCATGAAAGGCAAGATGAAATCACAAAGTTATCTGCTTGCAAAACAAAATTAAAATTAAGTCCAACCAAACACCTGACAGATGTGGCAAAACAATCTGTCATCCAGTGTTCCACGTTTCAAAATAAACTGATCCAGTACAATGAAATTTGTCCAACGCCTCGCATCAAAACCTGATGAGCCACAATGTATTGATCCTACAGAATATTATTATTAATTTTTCAGGGACATATGGACGACCCCTGTAGTCACTCTGGCAGGACTGAGAAAATTCCACAGAAATAGAACTGGAGGAGGAAAAACACGAAAAGACAATAAGGAAAATTTGTGAAGGCTATATTTCATGTGTGTGTGTATACATATATATATACTGTGTATATATATATATATACATATATATATATATATATATATATATAGGCTACAAAACACACACTCAATTGTATTTCAATTACTTATTTAAATGCAATTTTAATTGAACAGGTTTAAAGTTTTCTTGCGTTATTTCTTGCAAAATCCAAAATGCATCCAAAACATCTGTTATTTCATTTTATTATTAGTCTATCTATTATTATTATTAATGTAGCCTATTTATTTTATCATAATGACCACTGAGCTCCACAGAGGGCAACTGACGTTAAGTTTTTGCTGCCAATTTTTTAAATATGCACAAATAAACAAATAATTAAATTAATACCGTAAAATAAATTTTTTATACATTCAGTGAAGCACGCGAAATAACACGTGAAAGTACGACACAAGTGCGCAACTTCAAGTAGGCTACACTAAAAAGGCATTAAACAGACACTTACCTTCACTTCGGTGTTTATGGAATATCTCTGTTGATGTCCTTACATTCGCTGAGTCCCGGAACAAATTAAAGGTGAATGTAATTCATATGCATCTTGAGCAGACGAAGACTCCTCTCTTTACTCCAGCAACAGACTGAATAGCAGAACAGCGATTTGAAATGCTTTAACCAGTCAAATACGGTGAGTTAACTTAATTGAGTTGCGACTATCACTTCTGACCTTATTTATTCCTCGGACCGTAACTGACTGCTCGCGTGAGTGAAACTTCCGCTTTTGTAGTTCGTTTTGTCGAGAGAAATAATGAAACAGCAACAGCGCTGGACTTCTGACTCCGACACCTGTGAGATTTTCACACTCAACACACACACTCACACTGTCCCCTCATTCCTCCATCCGGTCGACTCCTCCCTCCCTCCATCCCATCCCATCCCATCCCATCTCATCCTCGCTCCTCTCACTGGCTCTGTGTTAAACACCGCTGGGCTGCCTACCTAGAACGCTAGCGATGCCCAAAGACACTGTCTGACTCAGCACAGCAGCACGCTTGGTTTTTAGACACAGCCGCTGTGTTTTTCCAACTTAATCATCATTTAATGGGGGAAAGTGGTGTAAATGTTAATAGTTTATCATGTCAACAGCCTGACTAATGCTTTTAAAAATAAGCCATTTTATTCACAAAAAACTCTTGTGGATGACAGAAAAAAATGACTGGGTGAAGCATCTCTATCTGTTTGGGTTAAAGATGGAGCACTGTGACTGTTCAAGGCCATTGTGTGTGTGGCTCAGTTTCTCTAGCTTTCAGAGCTCATTAGTGAAGGACACTGAGACCATTGTGCTCTCCCTCCCTCGCTCTCTTTCTATCTATCTATCTATCTATCTATCTATCTATCTATCTATCTATCTATCTATCTATCTATCTATCTATCTATCTATCTATCTATCTATCTATCTATCTATTAACAAACTAACAGATTTATTGCATAGACCTAATAGCTGACAAATAGGCCGTAAATAAATTTTAATGGATAAAAAAAAAAAAAAGAAATGTCAATACAACATTAAAACTGACTCATCACCCATATAAAATTGCCTAAATTAACACTTTCATACAGAGTTTGAAGGCTAATTTGCTACCAGTGTTTAAATATTGGGTCTGGTAGCAGATCCATTGAGAATTCAGTGTTACTCATCCAGTCTGCCTCCCTGTCAGGCTTAATCACACATCTGCATTTTTAAAGTTTAATGGTGGAGGTGGTAGTGGCGGGAATACATATTGACAGCTTTTTTTCTCTCCGTCAGCCACCCTTCTCTGCACCTCTTTCTCCGGTATGACCAGTGCCAGAAGAGAGAAGAACAAAAGAAGTGGACAGACAAAAGAACAGTCTGGAGAGAAAGCTGCGGAAGATGCTCCTCAAGTAAGTATATGTGTGTTACAGTGTTGAGTTAAACACTATATCACTCCCACCTTGTGTGTCAGTCAGTCTCTTCCATTAGAAATCCACACACACAGTGCAGGTTTAACCACAATGGGTGTATAATCATTGCCGGGAGACATAGGCAATATAGTGAGAATTGGATTTTTAGTGGCTGTTAAAATATTACTGAGATGATTAATATTAAAAAATGCACATGTCTCTGAGCTGTCTGTCTCTCATTCGCTCTTCCTTTCAGGTCTCGTTTGACCATTCTGTCTCTCTTTTCTCTTTTAGTATGGGGCCGGGAGAGCGGGGTAAGTTGTGTCAATACCTGTTTTTGGAGGAGAAGTTTTTTTAAGCTGCTGTTGAGCCAGTGACATAGCCTAACCCCAAAGCATCTGGCACAGTTTACCCCACAGCTACCATTTTGGTCAAAATTCTTCAATAAAATCTACCGTCTTTAGTAATTTTTTGTTTGTTTTTTTGTCATGCACAAAGCTAGGCTTGAGAATTGTTGCATCTGACTCATTTTTAGCCTTTAAGTGATGTACCTTTTTCTACCACTGATGATGACTCAAGCAAACTGTTGATGGTTGTTTCATATCATGCGTCTGTAGATCTCTGTTTGGCTCTCATCGACTGTTGCTTGATGTACAACTGTTGAGAGTTGTATTGAATGACACTGGGGAAGCAGCATCTGGACAGTTTTCTTGGAACAAAATGTAGTGCTAGTCTTACCACACAGTGCTGTGGAAATATTGTGTGTGTCAGATCAACAAGGCTGGTACGACACTATAGATTGAGTTTGAGAATCAGACAGGGACAGCTTGATCGTGATGTTCACCTCCAAGGTCTCTCTTTGTAGTCAATCTGCAAGAGAATCACGTCACAAGTTAACCATAAAGTGCGTTATGCAACGATGTTTCAAACAACAAAAATTCTATTTTGTTGAAACTAATTACTGGCACTCCAATAAAATATGTCAAAATGTTAAAAATGTCAAAGCCTCAAAGAAAAAAAATAGAAAAGTAAATGTGAGATTAAAATAGGAAATGAAATCACATTGTGTGATAGAAAGTCACCTTTCAAGATATAAGTCATTGTGAAATATACAGTTGTGAGGTGTAAAGTCAGAATTGCTTTAAAAAAAATGGAAATGGAAGGTGGAGCACATTGCATTGTGGGATACATATTCCAGACAGTGTGCTCTGATGTACAATGTGCAGTTTGGAAAATGCACGATATGCATATTATAGTGCATTCTGTTAGTATGCTATTTAAAAGAAAACGCTTCATTATCTGTATTTTCAACACTGAATTGATGGAAAATAACGAAAATCACAAGTGTTCTACACATGAACACATATAGACTCACTAATCATTAGCAGACACAAGATCCCATGAGAGTCACTGTGACACTTATTGAAACACGGATTCTGTGCATAGATCCACCTGTGTCACTGAGTAGGTGTGGAGAATGATTTATACATTCTTATTTATGTTAAATTTTGGATAACGAGATTACCACTGGGTAGTAAAAAGAAATTAGGACATGAATTAACACTCAGTTAAGCAGAAAATATTGACGGAGTCTCCCAAATGGTCAAAGGAGAGGTGACCTGACCTTTGCCCTGGAGGAAAAAAATGGATCTTGATCTAAAATATAACAGCCTATAGATCAGTGCCTTTGAGGGTTATAGTGTTGGAAAAAGATTAATAAAACATCACCAGGTGCTGAAACAAAGGCCTTTTGGACTTTCACATTGTTTCAGGAACAAGGAAACTGATTCACTTTGGCATTCATACACTGAATGTTCATGAAAGGATGTAATTACCAGATACTGGTTCATGTCATGGAGAGTTTGCCTTTTGTATGCAAATGTAAAAAAAAACAAATGAGAAATAAATATCAGGTAAATATTTTTTTCTGAGTGAGAGAGAAGAAAAGGTGTAAAAGGTTAAAGGTCTGTAACAGAGTCAGTATATGTCCATATATGTGTACTGCAAAAAAGAAAGAAAAAGAAGTATTATTATCTTGTTTTGCAAGTAAAAGCACAAAAATAATGATGATCTAAATCAGGCATCCTCAAATCTGGACCATTCCTGCAGAGTTTAGCTCTAACCCTAATCAAACACACCTGAGCTGCTAATCAGAGTCTTCAAGATCATTAGAAAATCACAGATAAGTGAGTTTGATCAGGGTTGGAGCTAAACTCTGCAGCAGATTGGACCTCCAGGGTAAGATTAGAGGAACCCTGATCTAAATGATCACCATTAAATATCAAAAAAATGATTAGATCATTATTCAAGATATAGCAATTCTGAATATCTTTGCAGCTGTGCTTCTAATAAAAAAAAGATCAAATAAGATTCAAGATGTATTCTCTAAATAATTCTGAATATCTAATGCAATTTTGCTTCTAATGTAAATTAAAATTCTCTAAATAAAAATTATGTCTAAAGATGACATATGATAATTGGATAAAATGCTGTGCAAACCATTATAATTCATTATAATTCATGTAAAATCATTATAATTATCTAAATGATCAAAATAAAATAAAATTTAATATCTAAATAAAAAATAAGATAAAAGATTTAAGATATATTATATGAAAAAATCTGAATATTTTAAGCAATAGTGCTTCTAATGTAAATTTAAAATCTCAGAATATATAAAAAACTAAGAAAATTAGATTCAAGATATATTCTCTAAAAAATCTGAATAATTAATGCTATTTTGCTTCTAATTTAAATTCAAATTATCTAAATAAAAACAATCATGACTAAAGATGACATGATAATGCAATTTTGCTTCTAATGCAAATTTCAGAACTTTGTGTTTAGATATTTGACTGTGAAATAAGATAAAAAAGTTTTTTTTTTTAAATGGCAGTGTATGTATGTGTATTTGATAGAGAAGGGGAAACGTTATAGTGAGTATGTGTGTGTGTGTGTGTGTGTGTGTGTGTGTGTGTGTGTGTTTCTGTTGTGCTGTTTCATTAGACTCTGATCATGGTGCCTGATGCAGAGTGACAGTGTGTAGATTGAGTTGCACAGCCACTCTAATTCTCTCCATTAATAAGCATCGTTCCACACTGCTGTCCCGGACCACATTTATTAATCACAATTTGTCATCTGCCTTGCACTCCACCCCTTCTGTGTCTTTCTTACACCCTTCCTTTTCTCTCTCTCTCTCTCTCTCTCTCTTTCTCCTTCCCTTTTGTACCTTCCTCTCTTTGTCCACTTTTCCCTTGCTTTCCCTCTCTCAAATAGAGAGACATGGTCAAGCATGCTGAAAGTCTGCAGCGGCACGACTTGCTTTCTCGTTAAGTCCACATTCATCTTCTTAGAGGACTCAGAGACTAATCCAAAGCATTTCGCTCAAATGTTAGGGCTGCTTGTTATTTATTTGCAAAAGTCATCATTTGAATCTCCAGTCTAAAGTGATGAGATTGAGCTAAAGGCCATGAATATAAAAAAAAAAAGCTTAAAAAGACTATTTCTTTATCTTAAACAGTTATATAGCATAAGTGCCATCCCTCAACTACAGTATACAGCAGCTGAAACACAAATAACAGCGTCTTACTTACATTTCACCCTGTACAAACTGCCTATCGGTTTTATTGGCTCAGAGGATTAACTAATTGGACTTGGTCTCATTACCCTGACACTCTGGATTCGAAGACTTGTCTCAAAGGTAATCAATCCATACATGGGCAAATATCTGTCAGGCTGCATAAACCCAAGCCTGAAGAAGGAGTAAAATATCAGGTCTACAACACAAAAACCTGACATAAAACAGCTACAAATTATTGGAGGATTTAGGGGGGTCCGACCTCCCAAATCAAAGCTTTAACCCCCCGCAAAGGATGCCAAAACAAACTGTTGAGGGGATCTTATGAAGTATTAGACCAGTTTGATGCTATTTTACATAAGGAACATTTCAATATGATTTCAAATGATAATAAAAAATTACATTTTCACCTCCTGCCAAATTGACCTTTGCAAATAGCAATTGTGATTAAGGGGGTAACCATAGCAACAGTGTAGCACACGAACACTTTCTGTTGTCAGTATAGCCTATTACATTGGAAAAATATTTATAATTCATTACTTACCTTATTAAAGACAGTACTGCCTGTAACCAAAATCAACCAATTAGGGATGTGCATTTCCATAACTGGTGCCTTTGTAATACGCATCTCTATGCATAGCCTAAGATATGATACATTAAATATATATATGAAGCAGCTACCAATGAAGTGCAATCCAATTTCGATTCCATTCAGCACAATATGCGATTCAATGCAATACGATGCAATGTGGGGGGGATATGATGCTATATGCAATTCAATATGGTACAGATAGTTCGCTTTTATTTCTTTGACTCAGACAGACAGCAAATCATGAATTAACTTAAGTGTTTTCTGACTTCTAAGGCCTCAGTCTCCAAAGTGTTGTAATATTCACATAGCAGCAGTGGTGATGAGAGAATGTGCTTGAGAAACAGTTTAGAGAGAAGAAATCAATCTACATATAAAATATTGGTCAAATTATTGGTCACTTCCTAAATAATAAAAGAATAGAGCATCTGCTAATAATTATATGTAAATAAACCATTTTTTACTGATGCAAATATGTTAGAAATGATACATCGCGATATAAATGCCAACTTGTAGCCGATGCACACTTTTTTAAATCAATGCATTGCATCGTTAACTTTTATGCCGATGCTCCGATGCGAATCAGTGAAATTGTGAAATATTATTACGAGATAATATTTCAATATAGTTTAAAATGTAATTTATTCCTTTGATGGCAAAGCAACATTTTCAACAGTCGTTACTCTAGACTTCAGTGTCACATGATGCTAGAAACTTTTCTAACATGCTGATTTCTTATTAATAATGATGTTGAAATTAGTCGTGCTGCTATTTTTGTGGAAACTGATACTTTTTTTAGGATTCTTTGATGAATAGAAAGTTTAAAAGAACATTGTTTAATTTGTAACATTATAAATGTCTCTACTGTCACTTTTAATTAATTTAATGCATCTTTGCTAAATAAAAGTATTAATTTCTTTTAAAAATCAAACAGACTCCAAACCTTTGAAAGGTAGTCTATACTGTCACAGTGTATAAATATCTCATATACAGTTCTCATATAACATGCAGGTATAAGACAAAAGATGATAAGACTAAGCCCAAGAATTAGATAAATTCCTTAAACATTAATACAAAACAGCCAGAAAAAAACAGCTGAGCAATTGCCATTGAGAACAGATATCTTTCGCCAGCTATTGTAGCACTTCTTGGACAGGACCAGCACATGTATGCATGCAGACGAAGATGTTTTACTACAATGATCATTATTAAAAGCTGCTATTTGCATGTTTAATAGCTGTTTGACCTAAGCAGTGTCAGATCCATAGGAAAGATGCCTTTAAATGATTTTGGCGCTAATCTCACGAGGCCGTTCTCATTGGCAGGCCTCGCGTGGTGCGTTAGTTGAATGGGGGTGCTGTCATTA
Source organism: Barbus barbus (assembly GCF_936440315.1). Classification (NCBI taxonomy): domain Eukaryota; kingdom Metazoa; phylum Chordata; class Actinopteri; order Cypriniformes; family Cyprinidae; genus Barbus; species Barbus barbus. Next base: position 16,850,071 of record NC_136719.1, read on the forward strand.
CAGTACCCTGCCCTGCGTCTCCCCGCAGAGGCCTTGTGCTGTTTTTCTTAAGCAGCACCAGTGTTCGGAGGAGAAAACCAAGCCGATTTTCATGTGCAAATGTCAGTCAGTCAGCTCCCAGCAATCACAGCATCGACTCCTCCCGAGGCCCTGCGCGAGACGACGGCTGAATAATTTAGCAGCTCGGTGTCACTGCGCTCAGGGGTCACAACCTTCTAAAGTGATGATAGAGAGCGCTCCCCAAATCCCTCCCATTCACTTCCATTACCACTTATTTACCGCCCTCGAATCCAGCCAGACAAAGCCCAAAGCCTCCTGGGGGATGGAAATCAGTCGCACAGTCCAAACAGTGTCATAACACATAAAAAAAATAAATACACAACAACATTTTCACAAAGAATCCCTCCAGAGGCCTGCACACGCCTGTCCGTGTTCCACACACACACACAGATTTGCAATAGACCCAGGCTCACCACTTCACAGAACAAAAGGAGAGTTTTTGACAATGAGATGAACTTTGCCTTAATTGCAGTTAAAAATGATAAAAAGCAGATAAAAAAGATTTGATATAATCATGGTGGGGAGGTTTGAGGGAGAAGAGAGGGAGAGGGCAGACGAAGGGAAGGATTGATTTCTCCAGTGCTGCAGACACATTCTACCTTTCTATTAGTCACATTGAGACATTGTGTCATTCTGCATGAGGACTCATCTTTCTTCTCAGCTCCAGATGTGACAGGAACATGACAAGGGTGCGTAGTCTGTTGGTGAGACAACCACACACACACACACACACACACACACACACACACACACACACACACACAGAGAGAAGTTCTTCTAAGGAAATGCTGAGACCTGAGAAACCTTCTACAATAATATTGTATTTCTTACTAGTAGGAGAAAATATGTTGGGTAAATTTGTAAAACAATTACATCAGATGCAGATTAATTATAGCAATTAAAGCTTTTTTATATTTTCAGTTTTTATTTTCATTTTCATTTTGTAAAGTTTTAGTAATGTTGTTATGTTCATTTTTTATTTTTAATATTTCTATTTAGCATTGATTTATTTTGATTTCAGTTTTAGTTTTAGTAATTTTGGCCTTTTGTTTTATTTCAAGTAATTTCATTTTTTTAAGTTTAAGCTTCTCATCTAATAGTTAAAAACAAGTTTTAATAATTTTTGTTAACAATAACAACCCTGCATCATTGTGGCAGAGGAAAGCACTGAATAGACATTACAAAGGTGGCTTTAGAAGTCAATATATTGTTTCTTTATTTAAATATCAATTGATTTTATCAATATGTGGTCAATTTTAGGGCTGTTTACACAGCTATTTTGCATTGTTGCACCTTTTCAACACACAATTTTCAATGCTAAAAAAATGTGAAAATTAAAATGAGAAATTATACATTCAAATGACAAATGTAATCCATAAATGTAATTTCCATCCATCTAAATATTTAATTACTACTAATTATTTACTTCCACCCAGAGACACAAATTGAGTTATCTATTTACCTCTACATTTTCAAGCATTATTCACATTACATTCATATTTTCTTCCGTAGTTAATTTGTATATTCAAACAAATGTTACTAAACACAGGAGTGTGTTTTGTTAGCGGTGCCCTGGGATGTTTCCATGGAGATATCAATATCGTGCACCCTCATTAGAACTCTTGCCTGCAAATGCATGAGCATCACGTTTCACGCTGTAAAATCCTTTCCTCATTTTCACACCGATAGCCTCAATTCTTCAGCTTCCCTGTCGCCCTGCACTCTTCTTTACACCTGGTTGTACAGTGTGAATTTCTCTTGAAAATATTCCAATGCAAAACACTAAAATAAGCACACAAATTGCATAAAAGGCCTTTTGAATATAACATCACAGTAAACACATTGTTAAGTGCAGAGATTTTTACTGTCACAATTACTTCCATTCATGATTTGTTGCCCATGCATCTGCAGGTGTCTATTTTAATGAAGATGTAATTGAAGATTTGTTTGCTCGTCTACAGTGTTTCTCTATACGTTAGAATGACATTTAGGAGCTGACTTTATAATGCTTTACTATATAGATTTATTAACATTACATTTATGTTTAAACAACCATGGTCTGCCAAAAGAAAAAAAGACGTAAATAGAGAAGGAACAAAAATGGACTGAGCCCTGAGTTTATGAATGAACCGGGTTTTGACTTCTCTACGCTGATATCTGAGCTAGATAAAGAGAACAAGGCATAGGAAGGTTGAAGGAGACATGAGTGATCTTTTGAAATTACCGAGAGCGATTATTTGGTGACTTATGGTTGCTTGCTGTCAGGGATTTCACGATAAATTGAGGCAAACAAGAATTACACTTTCTTCCTTACCCTTCATCCATCTACCCCCCTTCTCTCTCTCTCTCTCTCTCTCTCTCTCTGCTCTTGCAAAGTTGCGTGATTCACTAGCTTGTGATACACTTTTAATTCATGACCACTTTCAAATCACAGTGCCATAAATATCTGTGTGTATTTGTCTGTTGCTTTGTTTGAGTTTGCTTGTCTGTAGTGACCTCTTTTTTTAGAAATCTTTGTGAGGAAATTCAACTCAAAAATATTAAATAATATAATAATTTTCATTGCAAAATGATAAGCCCAGAAAACACAGAAGCATTTGTTGAATGATTTAATGGATTAGTTCATCTTCTTTCCTTTTAACTCATTGTAGACAGCCTGGATTGCTCCAGTCTAATTAACATTCTTTGTTGCATAATATTTCTAATTCAGTAATCTGGCATCAGGATGGTGCTTGGTTTTGTGTAAATGGTGTCTGAATTATTCATCCTGTGCCGTCAGTATGAGAACGGTGGAGAGATGGGATGGCTAGGCCTCAGGCCATGAATAATTGATCATATCTGATTAAAGTTTGCCATTGATTAGTCCTTACCTCCGAGTTGATAAAAAGACACACCTGTGTTTGCTTTGCTTTAGCACCCTCTGTTCTGCCTTTTCAGTGCCTCTGGATATAAAATGATGCACCTTTTTTTTTTTTTATTATAAGCAAAATATTTTCAACTTGTGTCAGTTTTGATTATAGCCAATCTTTTTGATCAAAGTACAGATCATGTTAAAGGAAAATTATTTTGTCTTCTGTGAAATTAGATTTTCCATCTCCAAGCAGGTCTTTTCTATACAACAAAAATGACAAAACTAACAAAGCTATATTCCATTCCAATTCATGAACGAGACTTTCAGTCATATTTCTGAACTAGATCAATTGGTTCATTAAAAAGAACCATCACAAAAGAACGATTCAGTCGCTGATGCAAATCACTAGCTGTTTACAGGCAAACAAATAATCCGTTAGTAAGTGGATTGATGGTTTAATCGGAGTGAAAAGCCTTCGTGTAAACACCTCAATCGATCCAACTGAACTTGATCCAAAAGAAATTGGTAATCTAAACCTATTTTCTCAAATGCATTCAAAAATACCATGCACACATGCTCAGTTTCTTATTCTGATTGATGACAATTAGTGTAAATCAGTCCTACTTGTGAACTGGATCATTAAAAAGAACCAGTATGATTCACTCCCTGATTCAGTGATCTGGTTTCAATGATTCTTTTGTTAAAAACCCACTGAGTGGGAAGATTCTTCTCTTTTTATGTTCCATGTGTATAAAAACAAGGTGAGTAAATTATGACATAAAATCAATTTTTTTGGTAAATTATCCTTTTAGGGGCTCTGTACAGCATCTTACAGGCCTCATCTTTACTTCATGTGACCCGATCAATGAAAGCTTTAAAGAAAACTTAAAGTAGATCACAATTAGGTTCCCAACTAAGGACCACATGATTTCTATCATTACCAATGCTTGTCATAGAGATTTAAAATCTCCCCTCCCCTCCCATCTCCCCTACCGGTTAACTCCAGCTGGTTCTCCTACTGTTACTAACCTGTCAGCTCACCCTAAAATAGTGTCCTGGATGCAAATAGGAGCCTAATGCTAAGTGACACACTGATGGATATCCACGTTAATTCGGAGCCACAGAATGACTGTCACTTACACCAGAACATTTAGCCACCTCCTGTTCCATCCAGTGTTTCCCTGTCTCTCATCCGACTCTGCTGTGAGATCACCCCTATCTGCTTGTAACCTTCAAAGCCCAACTAAGGATGGCACTTTGATCTGTCTTCCAGAGCTTAGGAATGAAATGCATGACAGAGAGGCGGTTGAGGAGCGAGAGAACGAGGGAGGGAGTGAGAGTGACAGGTAATGACAGTGGCTACACGCGCTGACCTTTAGAGCGATCACAGAAGCATGACAGCGAGGCTCAAGGTGACAGAGAGAAGACGGAATTTGGGGGTGGCCGGGTGTTTGGGGATGAGGTGTGGGACCGTATACCTAGAATCAGTGCATTGTAAGTTGTTAAAGTGGGTAAGAAGTGTGTTTTGCATAAGTGTTGAACAGAAAAACATTTGCTCTGTTGCAACATCCTGTGAGACAGCATTTGACTATTCCAAATGTATGCTGACTACTTGGACAGCCTTTCCCCGACTCTTTTGTACTAGGCTATATAGCACCGCAGCACAATCAGTGAGGCATAAGTACCCTTTCATCAACACCAAAATTACTGTCACTAAAATTACTGTCCATATTTAATAAATTCAGCGATCACACTTAAGTTTCATAAAGCTTAAGTACACAAGTAATGATAATCTTCAGTTCAGTGAGTCAGTGTTAGTTCGGTAAACGCAAAGTATTTAACCGAATCAGTGTGATTCGCAAACGCCACGTTTGAATCTGTCTGACAAATTCTTCACTGAAAGAAAACTTGTCAGAGCGTTTACTGAATCAATAGATATATATCCTATATCTATGACTGAATCATGAACTGCAATGGAAAGATTCTTCAAACTAAAGTAGAACCAACTTAAAAGAGGTGGTGTGGTGCTTCTGATTCACCAAAAAAGAACCGATTTATTAGAGTCATTTATTGCTGAATCGGACTACAGGAATCGCTGACTGTTTTTGCGTACCCACAGAGAGAGTTATTGCAATTATTTCAGACATACACTGTATTTTTCGGATTGCAAAATTACATTTTCAATTGATGTATTTTGCCATTGTGCTCCTTATTTGAACAATATCATCTAGTAAAAAGTAGCAGAAATCTCTGTCTGTGGTTATGAAAATGAACCATGGTTTTACTACAAATAAAACCAAAAAAAACATGTTACTATAGTTAAACCATGGTAACCACAAATTAACCTTAAAATTATGGTAATCAATGCGCCAAAAAATCATGGTTACACATTTACTATAATAAAACCATGGTTAATTTTTGTAAGGGTTATATGGAATTATACATGCATTAAGCAATGGGCGTTATCCAATCAACTTTACAGAACTTAAAATATTGTTTGTTTAAAAATTTATTACTTTCATGGATTCATTTATAAAATACAAAAATCGTGGATAATTATTTTAATTCAAAATTTATACAACTTTCCAGGTACCCCTGTGTTAACTCAACAACATTGCAAATACTGGAGTGATGCGCAGTGACTGGTGGGTAAATTTCTGTCTCCACTTCCTGTGAAATGATGTATCGATGAACCCTTATTCCCTATACCATTTGCAGTGCCCTTCAAACTGATCATGCACCCTCCCTTTGGATTGGATTCTCACTTAAGTTGGTTGAAGTCCACTTTGCAGGGCACTTACAGTTGATTGGATCTCACCTCACGTGACCTTCCTGAAGAAAACAATCCCATAATACAATGCAACACACTAAGTTGGAAAAAAATATCCAGGTTAGCAAAGAAACTTGTAGGTATTGAATGAAAACTAAATATATGTCTAATAGGTTATTTTTTAAAAAGCATTTAAAATAGTATTGTGTGTAGTCCAATATTAAATTGTTTTGCACTTTTGGAGCCTTTATGATGTGCCAACTTTTCCTATGATTTTTTCATTTTTAAAATAGTATTTTTATGCATATGTAACGAAGGCAAGTTAGTAAGAGCTAGCTGGCCTCCATTAAACATAATCATGATTTTTCTTATGTATGCTAACATAAACCTTTACCTATCAGAGTCAGATAACTCTCCCATGCTCTTCACATGAGGAACATTATTTGTGTGCTGTGGATGGCTGCCTGTGTATTTAAATCGCTTCCACTTTAGGTTAGGACGCTGCCTGAAAAAGCGACTGCAATAATGCAGTTTATTGAAGTTTAGAAGACTTGGCTAAAGACTAGAATACATGTGCAACCTTTAAAATCTGAACACACTTTAAAACACTAAAGGCATCACACACTTGCTGACTGAAAATGGTTATGCTTTCAGAAGAAAGGTGCAAAGCTGTCACTGGGGCTGTACCCTTAGGTACAAAAGCTCAAAGGTACATCTAATTACCCCTAAATGATACATATTAATACTTTAGAATTACATAATAGTGATTTAGAAGTATACTTGAGAATCTGACTGAGGATCACACACTAACAAACTTTCAAGTCATTCCAGACACAACAAACTCAAATGTGTTTCAAATGCAGAAACATATGCCTCATTGCTAGAAGACATGTGACATACAAAAAACAATATTTGTCCTAAAATCAGCTCAAATATAGGCTATTTGATATCTTTCGCCTGGTTGAATTCATGTATGGTCCAAGAGTCGGTGCTCATGATATATTACGCAATTTTCTTAGAAATCAGTCAACTCCCACTGCCTAGAGTCTGCAGACTGGCTGCTGGCTGGGTCAAATCAGGGGAAAATATCTGAAAAAGTTGTGTATTGTATTCCAACCTTCCTCAAAAGACCTCAAAATTAATATTGGTTTCGAAGAAAATAAACAAAACAGCAAAGCACAGGATCAGTGGTTGCAAGAGGACGATCACAGAGCGTAATAGTCAGTCCGGGACAAGACTCGGATTCACAGGTAAAAGTGAGAGAAAACGATGATGCGGGAAAAAAAAGGAGTGGAGAAGGAGGAGAGGAGACAGGGCTTGTCCAGCTGAAGTCCCCAGTGAGGTTTTAAGTCGCTTGGCCTGCTGTCACTTCTGACAGCCTCGAGCAAACACTCCCCTCCCTTCCCCTCTCCCCTCCAAAAAGCCCACCTCCCCGCTGCTCTCCCGCTTGGCCCAGGCCTCAACAGCAGCCCAGTTGTCTGACCGAGCATAGAGGCTTCAGAGGAGGACGGCTGGAATACTAAGAGAGCGAGCATAGATTTTTCTGCTCAAATGAGGGGGGTGGGGGTGTGGGGGAGATTGAGCTCGGCTACCCACATCAAACTCTCCTCTTCTTTTTACTCTCCTTCTTCCTCTGCCTGCACTCTAGAGGGACCCTCTGTTTGTCAGCCAACCAGTCGAGCGTCTCCCCCTAAACCACCCTTTTTCTCTCTCTCTTTCTATCTCTCTCTCTGCTTTAATCTGCCTTCACTCTTTTAACGGTTAACGGAGGAAACAGCCTGTTGATAAAAGCAGTAACGGAAAGGGAGTAAGAGATGCTGCTTTGTGAGACGTGATGGAAGCTAAAGGCTCCTTAACAGAGTGAGCGGAGCAAAATAGAGAAACGGGCACAAATAATTACACCAAAGAGATGTTCCTAATAAGACAGACAAAGGGTGCATAGAATGCCAATGAGAAGGCCAACAGAGAGCGTGTGAGTAAAGGGAGGAGGAGATAACCTGTGATTTGAAGAAACATTCATGCACAGTATTAGAATTTTGCTGGAAAGAAAAAAAATTGTTAAAACGAGAGAGAACTTTCTCTGAAAATATAAAGTCAACATGAAACGGCATTCACAGCCTATTTTCTTCAATAATGTGACATTTCTGAGTGAGTTTTATCTTTTGATGAAAATTAGTGACTATTATTAAGACCATTAGTATTATGAATAAAATCAATCGTATCATGAAAGTAAACAGAGTCCATTTTGATTTGATTTTGACATTAAGATATTAATTTCCTTTTCAAACGTAAATCTTTATATCTTATTATGGTACATATTGGAATTGTCCACTGTCAGATGTTCATTCTGCTGCTTTTTTTCCTGACTCTTCTTTATTTCAGGTTCTTCCTGTGGCTTCCTGCACCTGTAGCATCTCTCTACGTCCCCTCCCTCTCATGCTCTGAAGTGAGCATAAATGTGAATACCAATGCATGAGTACATACACATGCGTAGTGAATTATGGATCCGCACGGCTCTAAGACTCTGAGGTAATGCTTCAATGCCACTCCTCGTTTATCTCTAATCAATGTAATACATGCTCAGAATCAACTGAAATCAAACACTCTGTTTTGTTTTGAGCATTCTGAAGTTTAAAGATTTACCACCTGCTGTCTTAAAGGTAAATGTTTATTCAACTTTGTATGCCGAAATGTTTATTCTGATTCTTTTGAAATCCTGTGTGGTCGTCCAAAGTTGAAAACAAAGCTGAAATCAGAAAGATAAATTAATTGTGTTTAAAATGTAGTGTTTTGGCTGTCAAAGTTAATATGTTCTAAATGAATATTTCAATATGTTTTTAAAAACATTTTAATTAAAAAATATTGTTTTTTGTAAAAAGAATTATGGCAATAAAATATTTTTGTAACATTTTAATGAAATTTTTTACATAACATACTTTCTATTATATTGTTTTTTTTTATCAGAATCAGAATCAGAATTAGCTTTATTGCTGTAAGGGAACTGTTGTGTGTGTGTGTCATGTGTTCCTGCCTCTTGTGCCCATATTTGGTTTGTTTCCTGTCCTTGTCATGTCATTAGTAGTTTATTCTGGTCCAGCCGTGTCTGTTAATTTACCTGTGTATTTATAGTCCTGTCTGTGTAGTGCCATTTTGTCTGGTCTACTCGTTACTCCCCGGTGTTCCTGTGTGTAAGCCTTGCCTTGTCCTGCCCTGATGTCCTAGTAAAGTATGTTTTTGAGTTACATCCTCGTTTCCGTGTTTCCTGTGTCTTCCCTGCTGTGTGCACCGTGACAGAAGACCAGACCAGTACAGTAAGCGTCGTCCCTTCACCGCGTTTTGTTTTGTCCAAGTTTTTCTAGTGTTTTTTTGTTCCTGTCTTTTGTGTTTTGCCCGCCGTTCGCGGGAGATCACGCCGCGGTCCGTGGGGAAAGCCCACCCACTGTCCGCGGCTCCCCCAAGTCATACTGGCCACTCACTCCAGCCTGCCGTCTGCGGGAGGTGAGGCCGCCGTCCGCGGATCATCGAGCCCGCCGTTTGCGGGAGATGAGGCCGCCGTTCGCGGATCACCAAGCCCGCCGGTCGCTGGAGAGAAGGCTGCCGTTCCCTGGAGTCAAAGCCCGCCGGATCGCCGCTGAGTCAAGCCCTCCGGATCGCCGCTGACTCATCCCCGCTGCTCGCGGGGTATCACGCCACCGTCCGCGGCTCACGGACCCCGCTGCTCGTGGGGTATCACGCCGCCGTCCGCGGCTCACAGACCCCGCCACTCGCGGGGTATCACGCCGCCGTCTGCGGCCCCTCTTGTTGCTGTTTCGCGGGGAAGGCCAACCCACCGTCTGCGGTCACTCGGCCCGTCGCCGGTGGTGGCTTCCTACAGCCCACCGGTCCCCGCCGTTGGGATGGTCAGCCGGCCGGCTGCCGCCGTGGTTGTCGTGGCAGCCGGCTGCCGCCGTATTGACCAGTGACCAAGGTCTTTTTAATAAATTCCATTTCATTTGGTTCCCGGGATCCTGATACCCCCGAGCTGCCCCATGGAAATTTTGGGGGGGGGGTAGAAGGGTTCCGGTTGGAGTGGCCGGGCCGAGGAACGAGGCCATGGGCATGAGGACCACCTGCCATGGCTTCCTGAGTTACACCTCGGCCTGCGGCCTTCTGTTCCGCGCTGGAGGCCCCGTTCTGTGTATGTTTGTGTCTGTCCTGAGGGGCCTCCAGAGCGCCCACCCCCCCTCCCTGATGGAACTGAGTAGGCTCGGGACGAGCCTTTCGGGAGGGGGGAGTAATGTAAGGGAACTGTTGTGTGTGTGTGTGTCATGTGTTCCTGCCTCTTGTGCCCATATTTGGTTTGTTTCCTGTCCTTGTCATGTCATTAGTAGTTTATTCTGGTCCAGCCGTGTCTGTTAATTCACCTGTGTATTTATAGTCCTGTCTGTGTAGTGCCATTTTGTCTGGTCTACTCGTTACTCCCCGGTGTTCCTGTGCGTAAGCCTTGCCTTGTCCTGCCCTGATGTCCTAGTAAAGTATGTTTTTGAGTTACATCCTCGTTTCCTGTGTCCTCCCTGCTGTGTGCACCGTGACAATTGCCAGGTAGGTTTGCACATACGAGGAATTTGTTTTAGTGACAGTAGCTCCACAGTGCGACAGAATGACAGCGACAGGACAGGACACAGATAATAGTCATTAAAAAAAATAAAATAAAATAATAATGTACAAATATGCAAAATAGCACAAACACAATATACAAAATAGACAATTCAGTATGTTAGGTGCAAATTTGAAATATAATAAGTATGTGTGTTAAATAAAAATATAAAGTATGATATTGTTGTGTGTTTCATGTTTATTGTTAAGAGTTCAAATGTTCATGAGATGGATTGCCTGAGAGAAGAAACTGTGCCTGGTCGTTCTGGTGCTCAGAACTCTGTAGTGTCGACCAGAATGTAACAGTTCAAAGAGGGAGTGTGCTGGATGTCAGGGGTCCAGAGTGATTTTACCAGCCCTTTTGCTCACTCTGGATAAGTACAGTTCTTGGAGAGTGGGGAGAGTTGTACCAATGATTTGCTCAGCAGTCCGGACTACCCTCCGTAGTCTTCTGTGGTCAGATTTGGTAGCTGAGCTGAACCAGACAGATATAGAAGTGCAGAGGACGGATTCAATGATGCCAGAGTTGAACTGTTTCAGCAGCTCCTGTGGCAGGTTTAACTTCCTCAGCTGGCGAAGGAAGTACAACCTCTGCTGGGCCTTTTTAACAATAGAGTCAATGTGATTGTCTCACTTCAGGTCCTGAGAAATTGTGCTGCCCAGGAATCTGAATGACTCCACTGCAGTCACAGTGCTGTTCATGATGGTTAGTGGGGGGAGTGCAGGGGGGTTTCTCCTGAAGTCCACGATCATCTCCACAGTTTTGAGCGTGTTGAGCTCCAGGTTGTTAAGACTGCACCAGACAGCCAGCTCCTTAACCTCCTGTCTGTAAGCAGACTCGTCACCGTCCTGGATGAGGCCGATCAGTGCGGTGTCGTCTGCAAACTTTAGGAGCTTGACAGAGGGGTCTTTAGATGTGCAGTCATTGGTGTACAGAGAGAAGAGCAGGGGGGAGAGAATGTAGCCCCGAGGAGCTCCAGTGCTAATCATACGGGTGCTGGATGTGTATTTTCCCAGCCTCAATAGCTGCTACCTGTCTACCAGGAAGCTGTTGATCCACTGACAGACGGAGGTGGGGACAGAGAGCTGAGTTAGCTTGGGCAGGAGGAGGTTTGGAATGATAGTCCACCGAGCTGAAGTCCACAAACAGGATCCTCACATAAGTCCCTGGTCTGTTCAGGTGTTGCAGTATGTAATGCAGTCCCATGTTGACTACATCATCCACAGACCTGTTTGCTCTGTAGGGGGTCCAGTAAGGGTCCAGTGATGTCCTTCAGATAAGCCAAAACCAATTTTTCAAATGACTTCATGACCACAGATGTTAGAGCCACAGGTCTGTAGTCATTAAGTCCTGTTATCTTGGGTTTCTTTGGGACGGGGATGATGGTGGAGCATTTGAAGCATGAAGGGACTTCACACAGCTCCAGTGATCTGTTGAAGATCTGTGTGAAGATGGGGGCCAGCTGGTCAGCACAGGATTTCAGACAGGCTGGTGTCACACCGTCTGGGCCTGGTGCTTTCCTTCTCTTGTTTTTTTGAAGACCTGGTGCTTTCCTTCTCTTGTTTTTTTGAAGACCTGGTGCACGTCATCTTCACTGGTCTGCAGTGCAGGAAGGGGGGGGGGGGGGTTGCAGGAGGTGTGAATGGTGTTTTTTCAAACCTGCAGTAGAACTCATTCAGATCGTCTGCCAGTTGTTGATTCTCCACAGTGCTGGGGGATGGTTTCTTGTAATTGGTGATGTCTTTCAGACCTTTCCACACTGAAGCCGTGTCACTGGAAGAGAATTGGATCCTTAGCTTATCGGAATAATTCCTCTTTGCCACTTTCCAGTGTGTATTTGGCCTGTTTATACAAGGCTCTGTCCCCATTCCTGTAAGCATCTTCTTTGGCCTGACAGAGCTGTCTTAGTTTTGCAGTGAACCATGGTTTGTCGTTGTTGTAAGTTAGATGAGTCTTGGTAGGAATGCACATATCCTCACAGAAACTGATATAAGATGTTACAGTCTCTGTGAGCTCGTCCAGATCGTTTGCAGCAGCTTCAAAAACACTCCAATCAGTAAGGTCAAGACAGGCTTGTAAAGCCCGCTCTGTCTCATTAGTCCATCTCTTTACAGTCCTTAATACAGGTTTTGCAGATTTCAGTTTCTGCCTGTAGGTCGGATAAGATGAACCAAACAGTGATCAGAGAGTCCTAAAGCTGCCCGTGGGACAGAGTGATATATGTCCTTTATTGCTGTGTAACAGTGATCCAATATATTACTGTCTCTGGTGGGACATGTAATATGCTGTCTGTATTTTGGTAGTTCACGGGACAGATTTGATTTATTAAAGTCCCCTAGAATGATTAAAACAGAGTCCGGGTGTTGTTGTTCTGTGTCGGTGATCTGATCAGCGTGTTTCTGTAAAGTTGAGCTCACGTGTGCTTACGGAGGAATGTAGACACTCACGAGAATGAACAAGCAGAACTCCCGCAGCGAGTAGAAAGGTTTACAGTTGATGAAAAGCGTTTCTAGATCTGAACAGCACATCTTCTTTAACACTGTTACATCTTTACACCACCTTTCATTACTGTAAAAGCATGTCCCGCCACGCGATTTCCCCGTTGATTCTGCATCGCGATCTGCTCTGATCAGCGTGAAGTTAGGAAGATGAATCGCGCTGTCCAGGATGGCGTCATTCAGCCAGGTTTCCATGAAACACAGAGCAGCAGAGTTTGAAAAGTCCTTGTTTAATCGAGAAAGCAGAAGGAGTTTGTCCGTTTTGTTGGGTAGAGAGCGAAGATTAGCCAGATGGATGCTGGGCAACGGCATTCGAAATCCGCGCTGTCTGAGCTTCATGAGCGTGCCGGCTCGCTTTCCCCTTGTCTGTGCGTCCTGAAGCGTCTAAAGAGCACTGCAGCTCCGACGACTACTATGTTTAGCAAAACATCCGAATAATCAAAAACCGGTTGGAGATTTTGTGATGTGTTCTGCCGAATGTTCAGCAGTTCTTCCCTGGTGAAGCTGATCGTGTTTGACAAACAAAAAACAGGAAAAGCTAACAAAAACACTAAAACAACTGGAGAGCCAAGCACAATGGCTGCCACCATCTTGAGAATTGTAGGCCTACTTCAAACAAGGTACTTTTACATATTATAATATAAATGACACTGACTTGAGAGGGTTTGTTGTAAGGAAATTGTAGGCCTAATGTAGGCCTAATTGTAGGCCTTGTATGAAGTAGGCCTACTTCATACAAGGTAATTTTACATATGATAATATAAATCACACTGACTTGAGAGGGTTCGTTGTAAGGAAATTGTCATGTTAGGGGTCTTTGAAAAGTTTGAAAACCCTTGGCAAGCAGTTGCTGTTCCTACAGGCTCCACATGTAAATCTCTTCACAAACAGACTTTATCGAGTTAGGAAATTTGACAGTTTGTGAAGATGTTTGCTACATCATTATGGAAGCAAGGGATCAGTCATTCTTAAGGAAAAACCTCAGCAGCACGATCGAGGGCTGATATTAGACATGAATTTCAAAATGGGCCATTGGAATTCTGTCATGGTTTGATAATCCACAGAACCACCTTACTTGACCCTGGTCCTCGAGGGCAGGAGTGCCTTAAGATTTTTCCTCCGGCAAATCTGCGCACCACTGAGATCAATCAATAATAATTTGGATACAACTCATCTAGCTGAATCTCTTTTACACGCAGTATCGACGGTCTGGAGCTGTGACACGGCGGTGTGGGGGTTTGATGCAAGAGACGGCAACGAACAGACGCAGAAGATCCAGATTCTGCGCTCCTCCACATACACTTTGATTTTCCTCTCACACACTTTATGTTTGAAAGATTTATATATTCAAATCCGCTTCTGTGGTCCCTCTCTCCCAATCAGCCGCAGTGTTTCTCTGACAGGTTCTGCCGAAATCCCAGGAACACGCTGCCAACCTCCACCTTGCTTCCACTTGCGTTCCCCAACCCAGCACCCCTCACGTCGATCTCTCTCTCTCTCTCTCTCTCTCTCTCTCTCTCTCTCTCTCTCTCTCTCTCTCCTTCTCCTCCACGCTCTCAGAAGCTGCGGGCTGTGTCCAGCCGCCCACTGCTCGCTCCACGCGCGTGTGTGGGGGGTGGGGGGGGATCAGAGGGGAGAGTGGGCCTCGATCGATTTCTTGAGCTGTTATATGACAAGTCAGGTCTCAGCTCTGCCTGTTTACAGCGCATTCGCAGCAAGCCTTCCCACTTTGAGCTATATCAGACAAATTGTTTGTTGTGAGGGCACGTACATGCTACCGTGTTTGCTTTTGCTCCGAGGCATCCGAGTGTGTTTTCTCATTTAAAATCCGTTCTCTAAGGTTTAGGAATATTACAATATGCATCAGATTGGTTATTTTACCTCTAATTGTGGCCGGTAAATGCCTTCTGTGTGGTACCCATGAGAATACCCTTGAGTTTGAATCATGGTTATGTGCCCATTCGTAATGTGGGGGGAGTTCATGTGCGCAAGCGTGCCGACAGATTGGATTGGATGTCTGAGTGCTTTCTGAGGGCTATTTTAGCGAACGCAGTGCATCTGGAGGAAGGCGTCCACCAACTGTAGCAGGTGGATCGGTGACTGTGGGGTGGTGGGGGTCCAACACGATTCACCCTCGAGCCCGCCACGTTTGCAACCTGCTTCCATACATCTCCTTAACCCCCCAACACAAACACACACCCCATTTGAAGTGCCACGGCACTGAGACGTCACCCGGGCCGTTTGGTGAAGATTAGAACTGACAATGTAGCTTCCCTCTCTGCTTTGATCAATCAGCCAGTCACCAGATCAGATCTAATTCGAACTGAACGGTGTAGGCTGGAGTGAGTTGTTTGCACCCTTTGTCGTGGTAAAGGGACTTTGTTGTAAAAAGAATGGCTTTTGCATATACTAATTGAGGACATTTCATGTTTTAAAGGGATAATGCACCCAAAAATGAAATTAGACTGTCCAAACATGTATATCTTTCTTCTTTTGTGGAACACAACATTGGACCCCATTGGGTTTCATTGTATAAAAAAAAAAAAAAAAAAAAAAACAGTTTTAAAATATTTTGTTTTACACATAAGAAAGAAAGTCATGCAGGTTGAGTAAATAATCACAAAATGTTCATTTTTGGACACGCTATCTGTTTAAATTTGGATGCTTTGTTTTATAGTCCCTCTTTTTCATTATTCATGGAGCTTCGGTAAACATGTAATTAAAAAGCAGTGACAGATTAAAGGGAAGCTTTGTAAAAAGACCTTTTGGCATATATTCCTCAGCTCATAGCTAATTCGTGTCTGAAAATTAGCTGGACCAAAGGACATGAAGATCAGCTTTTTATTTCCAATCTAAAATGTTCTCATCCCCTCAGGCGGTGTATTCAGCTCTCCACACACATCGCTGTTCTTGCGGCTCCTCCCTGGGGCTCACATGTGAAGTGCATTTGATTGTCAGGTGCTCTGATTATATTTATCAAAGATCCAACGATACCATCGTTGTTAACTTGCCTCTGATAGTCATCTGATAGTCATAATCTTTCATTCATTTTCTCCATAAGGATTTAAAAAAATCTATATATAGTTATAAACTTTAAACCAAATCTTGAATGAATTTGACACAGAATTTTATTTGAAGCAAAACTGAAATTGTTTTATGAGGAACGAGCTAAATGAGACATCATGATGTCTGCACATTTTTCAGCTCTCTTTTTGCGATTACATAATGTCTTTATGAGCAAGTCACTGAATTATTTACTGAAACGATTCATCCCAAAATACTGATTCATACAGAAATGGAAGACTCTCTTATGAGTGAGTCATTGAATAATTCACTTAAAGCTGCAGTCTGCAGTCTTTTTTTTTTGTTAAAAATGATCCAAAATCAATATTTGAGCAAGTACAGTGTTCAAAACTATCGCCTTACTTTAGCCCGATTCACTATGGTAAACTTATAATGTTTTCTAATTTGAGTGGTACTGGTAGGAATTTGTGGAAATTACTTAATGTCTATAAACAAAGTAGTTATGTCGCATGAGGATCCTGCAGGTGGCGGATCGTTTATAGCATTTTCTCACAGCAGCTAGTATAATGAAATTCATCATTTTGATGGTGGATTGTAATCCAGAAATAATTATTTATCAAACACGTGACAAATTAAATTATATTCCAGTTTTAAATGTGCATCTGATTACAGATAGCCTGGGATTACACAAAATTTGTATTTTAAAGAAAATCAGTTCGAAGGAAGAATAATTAGCTTTTTGGGTTAAAATAATTTCTTAATATGAAATTCGAATGGTATGACAATTAGAGATTAGAGTGTACAGAAATTTAAATCTATACACGCTAATACACACTATACACACAGTCACGCAATGCTGTTGTAAACATTAACAATTTGAGAACAAAGTATAACAATAATAATTTGCAGGGTTTAATGTGATATGAGCTAATTGTCTCGCAATGCTCACACAAAAGATCCAGGACCACCGGACTCGAGACCACCGGAGTCAGGTCCTCCAGGACCACCAGACTTGAGACCACCAGAGCGGACTTAGCTGCCCTCCTCCTTCTTGACCTTCGCCTGCAGGTCAAAGATAGGGAAGCTTCACTATCCTCTCGGGGGAAGTCGTGGCCTAATGGTTAGAGAGTCGGACTCATAATCCAAAGGTTGCGGGTTCGAGTCTCGGGCCGGCAGGAATTGTAGGTGGGGGGAGTGAATGTCCAGCGCTCTCTCCACCCTCAATACCACGACTGAGGTGCCCTTGAGCAAGGCACCGAACCCCCAACATAAATGACTGCCCACTGCTCCGGGTGTATGTTCACGGTGTGTGTGTGTGTGTGTGTGTGTGTGTGTGTGTGTGTTCACTGCTGTGTGTGTTTCAGGTCCTCCAGGACCACCAGATTTGAGACCACCAGAGCGGACTTAGCTGCCCTCCTCCTTCTTGACCTTCGCCAGCAGGTCAAAGATAGGGAAGCAGGTCAAAGATAGGGTGCACGTTGGATGGGTTAAATGCAGAGCACAAATTCCGAGTATGGGTCACCATACTTGGCTGTATGTCACTTCACTTCACTTCTCTGGAGATGTTATGGTGGATTCGGGCATTTTTTTCCTCAGTTGGTCAGAACAAACATGGCATACTTGTTACTTACTTGTTCAGATGACAATATCAGGTAACAATTCTTATCCAATATATAGACTAGAATCTGTGATTCCGAAGTACAGTGAGTATCCACACCAGTGCGGTGACTGACAGCCACACATATTACTCAAAACATTAGATTCAGCCACGCTGGAACTGTGCCGGTGCAGAACCCACGTAATAAAGATAATTACGCAAATAACTGCGATTGCAGGTTTCAAACAGAGATGGTGACAAAGAGGAAAAATTTACAGACTGCAGCTTTAAATTATTTGTTTAAACACTCTTGATTCATTCAAGAATAAACACACTACTGAGTCTATTGACAACAATGGATTTATTACTTGAGGAACTGTTGTTCAGCTCTATTCTCAGACTGGAGAAGCCTGGCTTTATTCAGACACAGTTCTGCGGCTACAACATCACTGGAGCTTATGGAATGGCTTCTGTCCTTTGCTTTAAGATCCTCCAGCACAAGATCAGAATAGTTAATGCGTTTGGGTGGAGTGAAAAAACAACAAGCTCTCTCTGCCTCTTAGTGTCCATCATGTGTCATAGCTGCTCCTGGGTTTTGTGTTCTGTCTGGCTGAATCTCCTGCTCCAGCAGTTGCTGTTGCCTCTCTGTCCCTCAGAGGCAGAATGCTCCATAGCCTTCTCTCTCAGTCCGGTTGAGTTCAGCCCTACTTTTCTCCTGACACCTAACACACCTCTGTTTTGTTGTCTCTCCTCACTCTCACGCAGGGCTCAGGTGTGCTTGAATGGCACCTGTCCAGATCAGAGTCCTAAGGCATTGGGACAAGAGACAGACACCTGACCTGAGGAGTCCTTATCCTTTGTTTACTGTTATGAATATAGTTTGTTTCTTGGCAAAAATGCCCTTCTTATTGTAAGGACATTAATCCTAGTATTTAAAACGGTGTAAAGGCCTGTTATGAAAATTAACCATGGTTTTATTATAGTACAAGTGTAGTAACCATAGCTTTTTTGCTTGATAACCATTGGTATAGCCACAGTTTTACTACAAATGCCATGGTTAAACTATGGTTAGTGTAGCAAAACCAATTTGTGGTTCCCATGGTATAACTATAGTAAACTATAGTATAGTAAGTTTTTATTTAATTTTTTATTTGTGGTAAAACCATGGTTAATTTTCATAAGGGCTGCACACCAAGAACAATAAGCTTAATAATAACTATAACTTTAAAAGATTTAAAGCAGCAGGTGACATAACTGAAGCATGTGCTTATAATAACCATAAAATTACGTTTATTATAAAAACAGTTGAGGTGTTAACTTAGCGATATTTGTAGAATTAGAATGATTGTTAAATTAATTATTATATTATTATATAATTAAAATGCATTTTATTTATCATTATACACTGCAAAATAAATGTTGTTTCAAAGTTGAAAACAGTAATTATTAAAGTATGTTTTACAAGAAAATACTATAGCTGTCATAAGATTTTAGTAAGTTTTCAAATTGATCGTTTAATTAAGGCATTGATATTTTTGTATTTTGTATTATGTTTGGCATTATATTGTGTTACCTTTTCCATTTTTTTCTGTTTCATTAAATGTTTTATTTATTTTGACTGAAAATAGATTTTTTATTTTAGTTTTTTTTTTGTGGTGATTACATTTTTACTCAAAGAAATGTGAAGTAACACATTTAGTTAAATGTGAAATTTAGTTTACAACTTTATTTTCTTTACAGTGTAACAGATTGTGACATATACTGTGAAACATATCCTATAGTCAAAAATTGTGTACACATTATAGGTGAAAATGTTTAGTTTTATTACATTACACAAATCCTTTTTCAAACACAAGGTATGTTTGCTTATTGATCTTAGTATTTAGTTGTGAACTTGCAGCGTAGTCTATCCGCTCTCATGAAACATTTCTCATTCAGCCTTCCAGCCTTAAATTCACAATTAAATCCAGTACACTCTGGGCTCTGTAATAAAACATGCAGTTAACTTCCAGGCTCGCCCTAAATGTTATGCCATTGCTGACATTAAAATGGACACATTTGATATCTCTGGCTTGTTCGATTTCCATGGGAACCAGCAAATTCAGACCGACCCCTAAACAACCAGAGGCTGATGAAGACAAATGTGCAAACCCAGGTTGGCAGAATTGCTTTCTCGGTGAGTGTGATCGGCCACGCTCGAGAAGGCGGAACCAGGAGTTGTGATTAATCATTTCGTGTTGTCCCAAGACCACCACTGTCTGCTGCCTCTCCATGCCTTAATTACCCCAACCGTGTTTATTAGAATAGTCACACTACCTATAATACATCATCGGCACTGAGGGGAGCGGGACAGGAGATAACACTGCTCTGTGTGCTCTTTATTTACAAGCAGGGCAGCTATTTTGAATTTTGGAAGCGTAACTAAAATTTAAATTAAATACATTAACTTTAATAGCTCATGAAGTAACAGATATTAAAGTTAATGTGGATGTTATGTAACTTAACTGGTAGAGGGTAGCACATAAGGTCATGAGTTCAATTCAGGGAACAGATAAATATTTACAGATATGGTAAATGCACAAATGTCAATTAAATGCATAAGAGCCATTCTACAATTTAGGGTACATTTCATCTCCAATTATAATAATTTTGGTATTTCTAACTTTTTTTTCAGAAATAACTTATTTTATCCATAAGGTCAATTATTTATATTATCTATCTATCTGTGTGTGTGTGTGTGTGTGTGTACATTGTTATGGTTTACGATATTTGTATGATTTTAATTCAAATATATATATTGAGATCTTCACTTAAAATTACGTAAATTATATGGGTGTCATTGTATTTTGTATTCCTGTAAAGATATTCCTTTATCAGCATGCCTAAGGCAATAATTAACAATGTGTCTTTTTGTTGATTTTTTTTAATACCTACAATTATAGAATGAGCTACAAGCTTGATCAGAGTTTTTGCTTGTTTGTTTGTTAAAGAAAAGCCATATAAGAAAGTGAGAGATTGGCAAGTAAAATGAGCAAATGTTAATTATCATTATGGACATTGTAGGCTACTTAGAGAAAGCACATTCAGAATTTTTAGCATGTTGTAACGTTAGCCATAGCATGTCACTGACTGGACAATCCACAGGTCGGTGCTTATGACTACAGATCAACTCAAACTGAGACAAACGATCTACTTAATGTCACTAATGATGGACGAGAACATTATTTATGCATGTATGCAAATATCTGAACAACAGCTTTTTAAAAAAAAAATAACTGCTTTGTTACAGATTATGCTGTCAACAGATTTCTCACCTAAAGCTAGTTAACATTTAGAAAGGGGTTCAAACAGACAGATCTCTCCTTTCCTAATACATGCTGATTATCGCTAAGCCGTACTTTAACATACAAACTGGCGCCCTCTACTGTTCATGCTTTAGTTGTGACATAAAAACAGCACTTTGGTTTGGTAACGTGAATAAGCGTCTTCAATTTACAGTTCACAGGGCATTTGTGAATGGTAAAACCGTTTTACATCCTGCTATTTTAATAGCTACAGAATAACATAACTGCAATTACATAAATTGTATGCCCTGTTAATAGCATTTAGTATAATATAGCATTACACGTTGCTGCATAATAGCATTTACTGTAATGAAATGCTACTGTATTATTAACCATCACAGTGTTTCTTTGAAGCTGTCATAGGCGTCTACTCTAGTTTATTTTCTTTAGATCACTAGTAGGCTACTTGTGCAAAACTGTACAGTGACATCAATACACTATAAAGTATCGTGGTGTGCACAGTATTAATAGCCACTGTAGGAGATGGCAAAAGGTCCCGGCACAGTCCAGTCACCGGAAGTGGCGTTTTTTGTCAAGAAGCACCTTCCATTTAGTTTTAATTATCTAGCCAGGGGTCACTGATGTTGTTGGTGTCTAGTTGACACTAATTGGCCTAAGGTGAAGAGAGCTTTCACTATGCGACAGACAGCAGAGGGGTCAGGCGATGAGGTGGGACGTGGCAAACAGAGACAAGGACGAAAATAACGATGGGGAGCAGAGCGTGCCGATAATATGTGTGCAGACAGTTGCATGCGCTGCCGAGGAAATAGGGCTGTGTACACACAGAGAGTGGAGCTCATTAAAGACAGGCCGATGCAGCATCTTGGCTGAAGTTGCCTTATTGATTGCGATGGTTTATTTAAATTAGGACGAGTGGTTGGATTATTTAGAGATTATATGAGGGAAGTTTCTTGGAAATGGAGGTATTGATTTTGTCCAAGAAGATCAGGGTACATGAATAGGTGCCACCAGAACAGAAAGGGAGAGATGGGGTTTCTCTTAAAGGCGTAGAGAGATGGCTTTCAGCACGTTTAATTGCAAGTCCTTTCATTTCAAATAAATGCCAACAAAACCAATTTCAACTGTCTTTACAATAACCTTAATTTGACTTATTACTTTTTTCAGCCTTAATTTAATTCGGTGCCTTCATTTAGTTTTTCAATGAAGTGCCCTTTAATACTACTAAATAAAAAAATTATTATTATAATAATTTTTTTTTTTTATATATTTATAAGAAAACTCTTTATAAATGTTTTAGATAGATAGAAATTTTTAGGGCCCTTTAATGTTATTGCTTCATTAAAAAATTTGAATGTGTATTATTTTGTTAAATATTTTTTTATATATATTATATATATATAAAACTATATAAGAAATGACGTGATATGATAACAAATAACATATAAATAGAGCTTATACCACTTATTGTTTATTTAAAAAGATAGATAGATTTAAGGTTTTGCAGTTCCTTTTTTGGTTGTGTGAATGTCTTATATTATAAACTCTTAAACTCTTGAATGCGTTATTCTAAACTCTAAAAAAAATAAGGTTCTTTGTTGACATCTATGGTTCCATTAATATCCATGGGATCTGTCAATTGCACAAAAGCTTTATAATGGAAAAAAGCTCTTCAGATTAAAAAAAAAAAGTTCTTTGCATTAAAGAAAAAATGGTTCTACTTCTTCGGGGAAACGAAAATGGTATGGCATTGCTGCAAAACCCCTCTTTTGGAACCTTTTAGGAGTGCAGTGACTGTCACTGTTCATTTGTGTGTTTTCATCCATCTTAATGAAAGAGTGTGTGCTGTATTCCAGCTGAAGTCAGCTATGTTCAGCTCAGCATGTGCCTCACAGGCTCATCACTCCTGTGAAGGACTAACTTCTCTTGGCAGTTCTGCAGCATATCAACAAACACCTTGATGTTTGCTAAGAACATAAATATAAATGTACCCTTGTAAGCTGATGGAATACATCATGGAAGTATTTGGATTCACATGATTTGGATTCTCCGTGGTGAACTTCTCTCTTCTTACTGCTCCTTTTTTTCTATTGTAGGTTTAACTTTTAAAAAGGTTATTTTAAGCTAAGATAAGGAGTGCAGCAAATATAGACTACAGACTGGCAATTATGCTTGAAATAAAAATGCTAACTTTAATGTTAAAGTTACAGTGCATCTTGTGACTTCAGCAGATGGTTGGCTAATTCTCACTCTCATTCTCCTGGAGTTACCCACGTCCACTTCCAGCTGAAATGCCAACAGATCATGATTACAGAATTACATTCAGTGTTCACTCCAAATGTTTCACTCGCCTGGAAAAATGAAATATCAGTCATAATTCAGTCCAAAATTGTGTCATAATCTACATCATGTTGTTCTAAACATATGTGACTTTCTTTTGTGGAGTGCAAAACAAAAAAAATATCTGTGTGTTGTTATGGTCCTTAAAAGAAAAGTCAATGGGGTCCAATGTTCTTTATTTATTTAGTCATTTAGCAGACGCTTTTATCCAAAGTGACTTACAAATGAGGACAATAGAAGCAATCAAAACCAACAAAAGAGCAACAACATGCAAGTGCTATTACAAGTCTTGGCTAGCCTAACGCAGTACACATAGCAAGTTCTTTTTTTTTTTAGATAGAAAAAAAGAAAGCTAGTGTTAGTTTTTCAAGAAAAGCTAGCGGTTACAGAATAAATATGCAATTGATAAGAGGGTCAAGTGTGAGAAAGTAGATCATCCAGGTTTTGAATGACATGAGGATGAGTAAATTATGACAAAATGCAGTTAGTTGGGGAATGCAGTTTGTATAAATTAAGTAAAAAAGTACAAGTAAATTCATATTGTCTGTGTTTATAATTAACAGTTTTTAGGGGTAAAAATGTTGTGTAATCTACTGACAAATGTGAAGAATGAACAGGCCCAGTTTGTCGGTCAGTTGTATCAAAATACAACATGCTTTAATTCATCACAGTGTGACAAAATGTGATATTTTCAAGAAAGAAATTTAAAGCAGTTATTTGTAACCACAAAAAGCCTTCAAACATAATTTAGCAATCTAAGAACTGTCCGGAGAAGCCTCATGGAAAACACTAATTTATTGTGCGAGTGAATATTATTCTGGTTTCAGGATATTCTAGTACGTAGGTCATGGAAGGACAATATCTGCCTGAGCCAAGAGTGCAGAGATCCTCATAGAGGCTTCCTCTTAAATCCAAACACTACAACAAAAAGTATCATCTCATATAGTGCTGGAATCACACTGAAATATAGAGAGAAAACATGATTACAAAAAGTTATTTAAAATACAAATTTAAAGAGATTTTATTAATAAGACCATTTATATTAACAGTTATGCATTGACTGTTACTTAATTACCGACTGACCTACAGAATCCAAAGATCCACCAGTAGATGCTGCAGGTCCATTGCTCAAACAAGAAGAAGAGCAAAGCCACAGAGCCACTGGCGTGACATCCAATAGCTACAAATTGATGGTTAAAAAAAATCTGTTCCAGTAATTTGATTATGGCATACCAGTATCAATGAGAAATGACTAACTGCTATCGTGATTCGTGAATACCAATGTAATGGTCAAACACTGCATTAAGTACTGCATTCATTTTTGGACTGCTCGAAGACAATAAAGGTAAAGATATCCATCTTCTGAAGTGGACAACCAAGTAAATTGAGCCTGTGGTGGTAAGGATACATAGAAGAGCTTGATTGTTGTTGAACATTGAGACTCCACAGAGGAATCCAACCAGCTCGACAGCAAACAGGCCCAGGGTCACGGATAATGCCACTACAAGGCTGCCCTCCAAAAGAATGGTTAGAAAAGATGAATGTGTATGCATGTATATGTATATATATATATATGAATATATAGGGTTAAAGATGAGACGTCCCATTTTGGTGTCCACCACAACATAAATTTACAAAAGTGATTTTATATACATAGAAAGCATATTAAATTCAAATAAAGTACCTATTTTAATGTTCAAATAACTTTTGTGAGAGAAAAAAAATATGGGTGAAAATGTTCCATCATCATTTATATTTTGACCTGTACTTATTTATTTAAATATATAAAAGAAAAGTGATCATACTAAATTTTATTACATTTTAAATTATTCAAAACTTCTTGCAGACAAATGGGTAAAACCTAGTGGTTTGAAGGATAGTGGCAAGGTTTGGTAAAGATTTAAAATGACAGGTAATTAGTTTTGGGGGCTGCATTGTGATCCTTAAGTTTCCTAAGTTTTTTTTTTTTTAAGTTTGGGGAATTTAATGTCTATTTAGCAAGAATGCATTCAATTGATCAAAAGTGACAGTAAATATTTTTACACTGTCACACACACAAAAAAATAAATAAATATATATATATATATATATATATATATATATATATATATATATTTTACTTTTTACTAATCAACGAATCCTGAAAAAAAATTACTTGTCATTGGCCTACATACTTCTGAAGCAATAGAGACTACACAAGTTATGTTAACGTACCGTGTGTCCTCTAACCTGTATTCTTCATTAGTGTAATCCAGTGGTAGGCAGGCTCTGACACTGTTCTCCTGTAGAATGACGGCTCAGCACTTAATCACAGACCTGACAGCGATGATATCCTGCCTTACAGCAGTGATTAAACACAGGAGAAGATCTTACCCGAGACCAGAATATGATGATTACTATTACAAGGTGCGCGATGAGAGTCAGGAAACGGGCTGGCACCAGACTGCTTACCACCGACATTGAACTAAACACAAAACAACATCATGTGAGACTGAACTGTGCAAACGAACACAGCACTAAGGCCTTATGCATCTTATAAATTAGCGGTTTACACAAAAGGTGTGACACTAACCGCACGTACCAGCTTTCTAAACCTGCTAATATAGTGCAGAAAGTAAGTTTGTTTCTAACAGATGGCAAAGCAGAACATAATATAACGCTTTTAGGCAACAGTTATACTTATCTACAAAACCTGTGGACAGTATTTCGGTGTAACGTTCAGCTTCAGGTTGCTACGACAACACTGAACACTCTTCTTCTATTTGGGGAATGTACTAAAAACTGACCATTATACAGATTTATGCTGCCACCTACTGGCAGGAGTCGCTATGTGACTGGTTCTCAACATGCAGAGGGGACGCACAATATCGAAATTATTTTAAAACAATTATATTTAGATAATTCGTTCAAGAACAATATGAAATATTGCATGCACTTTTTCACTGCAGCATGAAATTCTGGCAAATCAAACACAATTTAAATTCGTCCCATAAACAACTGGTGGTATTGGCAAATTCTTGAAATGAATCATGATTAATTATTTTAATATACAGACAGCCCTAGTGTGTGGTAGGTCTAGTAAAACAAATCTGAAAACAAACTCATGTTTTTGTTATAGCCTAATTTTAGCAGACGTACAATAGGGGGCATTCACAATTAATCAAATATTAACTTTGACAATAGAGGCCTTAGAGTTATTGATAACTTTTAAGAATTATGTCTCTAAAGCACATGCAAGACAGTACATTATAATGGCAAACGCCTTTGCTGTTTGGGATTCAGGGTGTGAATCTGTGACATAGGCATGCATTTTAAAAATTTAATCACTTCACTTGTCTTATTTTATCCTGTTTTATATATTTTTTTTATTATACTGATGAATACTGATCATATTTTTTTATGATAAAGTTCGTCTGTCTAGGAGCAGATCGCTGAAGGGGCAGGTCTGCGTGACTACAGCAGGTTACTATTGGAGCAGAGGAAGCCAACTGAAATATCGCGAGATTTACATCCCCACTCGCTGCTGTAAAATGGAGAAGTTATGTTGAGGCGCAACCGAGGTAAGAGCTTAAATTAGTCTTTGTATGTTTGGTGGAGATGTCTGTGGCTGACTCTACATGATCGTTAACACTATCGGACGGGTTTGCTCGCAAATTGTACGCGTATACTGCGGTTAAAATAAGTGCTTTGGATGGAAAGACTAGACACTTTGCTAATATAAACCGCCATTTTTAATTTGCAGTCAGACTGTCGAGCATTGTGGTGTGTTGTATGCACGCGCGATGTGCGCGCGCATAGACTGAAATCTATTTACAAAATCTATTTTTCCGTAGGCAGAATCTCTAACATGAAATGTAATAAACGTGCATGAGTGAAGATGAAGGGGAATTGGCGGATACACTCATATGGTTCTGTTAAGGGATCACGACGAAAAGATCATGTGAATGTGATAGCATGTGCCTATGTGATAAATGAGTTGCACAATATGAGTTTTTGTGTTGGATTTATGCATTTTCAGTCCTCACGGTCTTAAAATTAGGCTTCAGACAATGTGTACTCTGGATATGGATGCTCATACCCATAAATATGCTGAGTCGTCAAGTCCAGCAACAGTCTTGACACCCAAATTCCTCTTATCTGGCCTTTATGGATTTACATATTTCCATCCTCAGTAATCTGTGTTGTTCAGTTATAATATACAATTTTCTATCAGAGAAGTATCCAGTGTTTATATTCCCCAATGCACCCACAGAAATCTGTCTCATATCATCTATTATAGAGATTATTGCTGATGGATAATATGGGTCAGTGTAACCAAAGTGACAACAACAACAAAAAACCCATCACATTGATATATGTAGACATGACAGTATGTATTTGTGAACTTTCCACCCTGTTTGTCTTGTTTGATGGTGTAAACTGTTGCTGATGACAGGAATGAATAAATGAAGCCTGTTAATTCCAAACTACAGTAAAGAGTATAAGAGTCGTTTTCAATGAATGAGAAAAACATATTAAAATCTTATTTGAGTAATCACATAAGTGTAATCAATAAATTTTCAAGCTAGTTATTAAGTGAAAAATTAGAATGAATAAAACGTATATTTCATACCATATCTTCTTTATTGTTCAGTATTACCTCTTAATGTAGTGCATTAAGAAAAATATCTAGACTGATTGATTGCAAAATGCATTAACTTTTCTTGAAATTAAAGTTAGGCTGACAAATTCCATCATATCTCAACTTAAACCTTCCGTATTTAATACTTTTAAGTATTATTTCAGATAAATGTGTTTTTAATTTGTTAAAGTTGACTTTAGCATCATGCGTGACACGCTACGTTCGCCCCAAATGCAGCTACGCACAAGTGCAGCAGTAAAAAGTGAGAAATTGAGCCGTCCACTGGAAGTCAGTGTTATGGTAGGCCCGAGTGGGGAATGATTCAGCGAGATATTCTGCGTTTCTCAGCTAATCAAGCAAACCAACGCATGCACGAGCATCTCATCAGTCTTCACCGCGCTTGCCTCGCCGGCCACAGTTCATCGAGACGAAGCGCTTGCTGAAGATGAGTGATAAAATACGCTACGGTACGGTTGTGTAAGCGCTGTGACAGACGCCGTTTTTGTGAGCTAGAGTTCTGAGGGGAGTGAGCGGGTTTGCCGGAGCAGGCCGGGCTGAGCCGGGCTCTAGATTAGTCCAGAGCATGTGAGCAGCTTGGAGGAAAAATATGGACCT
Organism: Barbus barbus; assembly: GCF_936440315.1. NCBI lineage: Eukaryota > Metazoa > Chordata > Actinopteri > Cypriniformes > Cyprinidae > Barbus > Barbus barbus. The sequence continues at coordinate 16,878,385 of NC_136719.1, forward strand.
GTGTAACGTTAGCTTCGCTCCTGACGTATTCCGCCACAGTCGAGCCGCATATTAAGGATTTGGCGAGTGTTTGTTGGAAAAGAGGGGCTTTGGATGGGATTTTAACAGTGAGGTGAGGGATTGCGGGTTTGTGTTGACATGTTGAGGGGAATTATATGCTTATGCCTTTTAGCTCGCGAGCTCACAATCAACGATGTCGCGCGAGCGGCTAACGGTCAATTTTCCCCACAGTCAGCTAATGGTAATCCCGTTACTGTTTATTCAAAAACTGGCGATCATTGTGTTTTATTTGCGCCATTTATTAGGAATGACGTGACTATGTTTATCCGCAAAACTTAGCTTGCTGGCTGAGGTAACGTTAGCTTGTTAGCAAAGAAAAAACTAGCTAGCATGTTAGCTGTCTTTTCCCTCAAATTGTACCCCGTTTTCTGTCGTCTTTTCGTTACAAATAGTTAATGAAATAACATTTCGAGTTATTGGTTTATTTCCAGAGTGGCTGTGTTTCACTTGTACTTAAATTTATTTGTTTACGGTGTTATAGTTTCGTTTATGGTGAACGCTCCGGTTAGCTAATGTCATTGTAATTTTCGGTATTCGGTAACAAGCTGCTGTTGTTCTCTCGACTACAGCACACTTTGATTCTCTGTCAAGAACTAAATTAGCGTCTTTCTGTAGTAATTAAGTTTGTTTAAATTGCATTGCTAGATAAAGTTTTTGTCAAATGTGTGGGCTCATTTTTCCATGCCAGGTTCCTTGATCGCAGGCCAGTGCTTCTCTTTGACCGGGTTCAAGGTCCTAAATGAGTTGTTTTTTTCTCAGAAGGAGCGAGTAGGTTTCTAAGAACGCTACATTAACAGCCTCTTGTTTCAAAAAGAGCAATTTAATTGGTTAAATTCAGTAAGGACGTGTTAGTGAGATGCTAGGGATTCTCTGTGCCCAGAATCTATGACCCATATCTGAACCAATGTGGGTTGCTTTTCCCTTGGCTTGCTCTCAGACTTCTGTTTTCTTTCCACCGACCTTGATTTTTATTCTACAGATAATTAGTATGGGATTGTTTTTGACCATTTAGAAGAAAAATATATATCTTTTTGATATATATATATATATATATATATAGTTTTACGTTAATGCCTTCTGAGCGTTCACAAAGATCACAAACATTCTTATGTTTATTGTTGGGGATTGTTTCACTTTCATCTGTTTTTACTATAGGTTTTGCACATGAAAAATGCCGTTAAGTTGGAATTGCCAAATCAAATACCGTAAGTATCTGCTTAAACAAGGAGCTGATGAATGTTTACATTGGCATGAACATGTTGGCATTTTGGCCAGCATTTGGATCTTTGATTATTCATATGTAATTGTACACCACATAAGTGCTTTTCACACTGTGCTTAACCCTTTGTTATCTGCTTTCTAAACCTCACTTAACACCAGGTGAAGGAGTGTTTCACACTTTTTCTTTAGAAGCAGATTTAGGGCCGCTTTTGTGCTATTAACCACACTTTGCGGTACCAAATTTGTGCCGTGTGAACCATTGTGGTGTTAGGATGTTACAGTTACATGCTTGGCAACAAACATCTTGTGCCTCACATGCTTTAGACAGTCACAGAAACACGGTTTATTATCTAAACTGTAGTATGTTGGCGGGGAGAATGTCAAATGGTGATGGAAAATGTTTCAGTGTGTCAAAGAGACCATTTCAATCTTACCTTTATAGTATGAAAAGTCCATTCAGGAAAATCTTGATAGTACAGTTGGTAATGCATAATTTGAGGATTCACAATGCTAGAGGCTTTATGTAAACAGGTTGGGTTTTCATTTAGTCAGTGACACTGACAGTGCTAATAAGTACATAAATACAGGGTTTAGGAATGTACTGTGTGAAACGTCATGTTATAATAATAACCCAGGATGAAATTCAGTTAAAGTATGAGAAGTGTGAAACATGATACAAGATAACCTAGGATTTTGTTTACCCAGGTTTAGAATGAGCCAGGATTAACTTTAAGTGTGAAAAGTCCTTTGGTCTTTTTTCATATGTGATACTCTGGCAACGCTAAGCTTAAATGTCATGTGGTGGCATCTTGATGAGTATTATTCACTGCTCATTTGACTGAGCTTCTCTCTCACCGTTTGATGTGTTCTCTGTAGGAATCGAGTGTAGAAATTAGTGACCATGAAGGTTGACCGAAGCAAATTGAAGAAAACCCCCACTGAAGCGGTCAGTAAGCAGGATTTCTGTGCATTTGGAGTATTTGAGGTTGTGTGCACTTGCGTTTCCTCATAGTTGACGTGTTCTTGCACTTTTCCAGCCTGCCGACTGCAGGACTCTTATAGAGAAGCTGAAAGGATGCAGCGATGAACAACTGTTGCTGGAACTGCAGCAAATCAAGACCTGGAACATTGGCAAGGTATATGCCAGCACCTCTAGCATCATGGTGTTTAATATGCATGTTCAGATCTCTAATGATGACCTGTTTCTCTTCACAGTGTGAGTTGTATCATTGGGTAGACCTGCTGGACCGTTTCGATGGCATCCTCTGTGATGCTGGGCAGACAGTGGAAAACATGTCATGGTTGTTGGTGTGCGACCGGCCAGAGAATGGGCAGCTAAAAGCCTTATTGCTGGCGGTGCTCAACTTCACTGCACTGTTAATCGAATACAGTTTTTCAAGACACCTGTACAGCTCTATAGAGGTACCACAATTCCAGACTGATACAACAAAACCTGCTTCTGTTAGCCTTAAATGGTTTATCATAAGTTGATTTTGAGCATTTGCTTTTTTCTTTTTTGTGTCTGTAGCACTTGACCACCCTTTTAGCATCATGTGACATGCAGGTGGTTCTGTCTGTGCTGAATCTCCTGTATGTGTTCAGCAAACGTTCCAATTACATCACCAGACTGGGCTCAGATAAGAGGAGCCCACTGCTCGCCCGTCTTCAACATCTGGCTGAGGTATGAAAGCTTTACTTTGTCACATCAGCAGATTTATTTTCTCAGTTTTGATGGCTGAAGTCTAGAAGATTGAAATGGCAAGTCTGAAAGCAGCTGCAAATCAAAGGTCTTTGAAATGTATGTGGCTAATCCTGCTGTGGTAGTATGCAGTGTTTTTACCTTTTTTACCTTTTGTCAATTTTAAGTTTAATACATGACTTATATTTTTTATTCTAGTGTGAACTTTTGAAGAAATTAGTTGAAATTAGTTCAGTTGTTTCGTATCGGCTCTAACCAAAGCAGCAAGATGACCTGGTTTTGTACAGACAGGTGCTTTCATGGTGACATTTCAAGGCTGATGCTTGTTATCTTTCATCCTACACCTTTTCCTGACTCTTATTCCTGCTGTCCTAGAGCTGGGGTGGGAAAGAGAATGGCTTTGGTCTTGCGGAGTGTTGCAGAGATCTGCCGATGTCGGTATGCTATTTTGTGCTATTACATATACTATGTCATTGTGAACATGGGGGGGGGGGGGGGGGGGACATGCTATATTTGCAGCAATTTGAGTTGTGTGTGTGTGAGCACCATTAAGATGTTCATGGTTAAGTAGTAGGGACCCAGGCCCTATTAGACCAGTGTAGCGTTGTTACTAAATCCCACGTCCACATCAGTTTAATACAATTTTAAGGCAAATTTATGTGACTTTCTAATTCATAAGTTACGTTTTATGAACTATGATTTTCTTTTATTTAATAGTCTCTACGGTAAAGTAATTAAAAGGAGTGTTGGTTGGATATTATATAGGGTGGCCATACATGCCATTTATATGGGACACGTCCTGGCCAGGAGTTTTATATTGCCTAAAACATCCAAAGTAGTTTGACCAATTACATGCAGGTATTGTACATAATTGACCAATCGTGATGCGTGAGAAGGTGAGAACGATCAAAGCGATGCAAATACGCACACGTGTTTGTTTATTCCACTTGAAGCTGCGCACCAATCATACCAAATTACCGCGAGAACGATTTGAAAGCATAAGGAGCCGTCTGCTCTGTTCTCTATAGCTCTCGTGAAATAATGTCATACAACGATCGATCTGCACAGTGCAAACAGCCAAAACCTGGATATTTTAGGCAATATAGAAATCCTGGCAAGGGTGTGTCTCTTAAAAATGGCCCGTATGGTCACCCTTATATTATAGAAAGTTGTATATTATGCAAAATGTAGTTCTGAAATAGTAAATCGTAAGTTAAAAGCAAATAGTAATATCACGTTCTATAGTATAATTTTTAAAGTGCCTTTAATCATTTATTGCTGCTTTTTTGTAAAGAAAACGTTTAATTATATAAAAATCATTTAATGGCACGTTAAAATGTTACTAAAATGGCTATTTATCATATTTTTGGTGGAGCAAGTGGAAAAAGTTGACAGGAAAAGTACTAACCAGGGGTGCGTTTCCCAAAAACAACTATGGTCACAAGTTCCGTCATTACCAATAGAGTTCAATGGAACTGACGACCATAGTTACCTAACGATGCTTTTGGGAAACGCACCCCAGGCCGTCCTTGTTTAGTCCTGCAATTTATAAGAATTTTTTTTTTTTTTTTTTTCTGATGTGTCTATATTTGTGTTATGCAGAAATATCCACCGAGTGCCACCACATTGCACTTTGAGTTCTATGCAGAACCCAGCTCTGAGGTCAAAGTGGAGAAAAAGGTATGCATGGAGTCATGCTTCCCTTTATTTCGCCATTGTTATTCAACATTGTTCTTTTTTTGTAAGCAAACAATTAATTTCTTTGTATTTAACCTTTGTTGTACCTATTTGCCCTCTCAACAGTCTAGCAGTAATACGCTACACTACATTCATATCGAACAACTTGATAAGGTGAGTTCCCCTAATTGTTTTCATTTGCTGTCCTTGTGGAACAGTTAATGGAAGCACATAGACCTTTAATAGCTATTGATTACACTTGAATCTGATTTTTGCTTTTCCCCGGTGTGCCCTCAGATTTCCGAGAGCCCCTCAGAAATCATGGAGTCTCTGACAGCTATGTACAACATCCCTAAAGACAAACAAATATTGCTTTTCACACACATTCGCCTGGCTCATGGCTTCTCTAACCACAAGAGGAGACTGCAGGCTGTGCAAGCCAGACTGCATGCCATCTCCATACTCGGTGAGTTGACCCCTCTGGTACTGACCAAAATAAGTACAGGTATTTATTTTCATGAAACGGCACACACGGTTCTCGCTTTCTATCTGGTGAGGTTGATGTTATGTGTGTTTTTTTGTTTTTTTTGCAGTGTACTCAAACGCCCTCCAGGAGTCAGCCAATAGCATACTCTACAATGGGCTTATAGAGGAGCTAGTGGATGTACTTCAGATCACAGACAAACAGTTGGTGGTTGGTAGAAATTATTAATCTTTATTTCTAACACTATATGGCAGATATGTACTTGTTGCGTTATTTAGAGTGATTACCAAGAATTGGCAGTATTGCACTACTCAAAAAACAGAAAAGATGCTTTTAGATTCATTTCATTTATGAACCCTCAATTGTATTGTTACAGGACATTAAGGCCGCCTCTTTGCGCACCTTGACATCCATAGTTCACCTGGAGCGCACACCCAAACTCTCCAACATTATCGACTGCACAGGAACGGCCTCCTATCATGGATTTCTGCCTGTGCTTGTCCGCAACTGCATCCAGGCCATGATTGGTGAGGAGATTAACTTCTAGCTCAAATTTCTTTACTTGAACTGTTTTCTTAGGTTTCAAGTTTGGGGACATTCTGTTCTTATTTTTGCTTCAGACCCACTTATGGAGCCATACCCCCACCAATTTGCCACAGCCCTCTTCTCCTTCCTCTACCACCTGGCTAGTTATGATGCAGGCGGAGAGGCCCTAGTATCTTGTGGTATGATGGAGGCATTGCTAAAGGTTGGTGTTTTGGTGCTTCCTCATTTTTTGAGCATTTAATGAGAAGGTGATGTATGAGGATGTATTGTGAACCATGCCACTTCCACGTCAGGTGATCAAGTTCCTTGGGGACGAGCAGGACCAGATTACCTTTGTGACGCGGGCAGTAAGAGTTGTGGATCTCATCACCAATCTGGACATGGCTGCTTTTCAGTCCCACGGCGGCCTCTCAATCTTTATCTGCAGACTGGAGGTACTGAAAACCCTCCACAGCACAACTCGTTCAGCCCCTTGTTTTTCTGCGTAGACTATTCAGCTTTTTGCCTTCTGCCCTTTTGTTGACTGAATGTGACCCTATTGTTTCTCTGTGCAGCATGAGGTTGACCTCTCCAGGAAAGAGTGCCCTTTTGTAATCAAACCAAAGATCCAGAGGCCCAGCACAGCTACTGAGACAGAGGACATGGACACAGATATGGACAGTTAGTACCATCTGTTATGTTTACTGCATGCGGCACTATATTTAGTTTATCCTTATTCAAAACTGTGTATAGTATCCACACACTGTCTCATCTACACACTAGGCCAGGGTTTTGTAATGATAATTTGTGGATATGTTTTTGTGGTTCACGTCCCTGTTTGCTCAGGGTCCCCAGAATCTTCCTAACCTTATGGTGTTGGTTGTAGGAATGCATATTTTATATTCCCCATTTTAGGCTCATTCATAAATAAATAAAGTCCTGCAGTATTCATAAAATCTGGTTATTATTGTTATTCTGGTTACACAACAAACTGTCTCATTCAACATCAATCTTTCATTCAACAAAGTCCTATGGCTTCTCTTTGGGCTACCCCATCAAGCAAGTAAATACTAAGAACATATATTCCAAGTCTTCTGAAGCTATATGATAGAAAGTAATGGTTTGCAATCACATGAGTACTAACTACATTTTTAAGTTAGTAAAAAATGCTTTTGTCAATGTAGTGTCAGAGGTTGCCATGGAGAGCAGTCCTGGCCCATCCACTTCTTCTGGTTCCAGAGCAGAGACCGATTCGCGAGCACAGAGCAGTGCAGTCAGCACTCCCAGAGCAGGTACAAGAAGTATACTTGCAAGTAGTGTTGTTACGGTACCAAAATTTCAGTATTCTGTACCAATACCAGTGAAAATCCACGGTTCTCTGTACCAATCTCAGTACCTAAGCAAAACACAAAAACACATGCTAATAAAAAAAAAAAACACATTTTTATTAATAAAGTTGAACAAAAATAAACTGTACAAAAGTCAATGCCATTCTTTATGCTCATTTAAAATTTTCAAGTTTTTCCACAAGTAATAAAAGTATGAAAAAAGTTAAACAAGTTTCACCCAAAAGTTTGTCATATTTCTGCTGCCGCTGAAAAACAACTATAAACTGTTATCTGTTTTAGGGTTTGCTGGGGTGTTTTATGATCTTCCTCAGCCTGCAGCTGTAAAAGGAAAATATACTTAAGTAAAGAAATGGGCTGAGTCTGACCAAATGCAACATTAGATTATTGACAACAGCTAAAATGTAACATTTCAGTAAATAACAAACTTTGACTTTTATGATAAATTTAGATAAGATTACATATTTTAAGACAAGTGTATATCAAATAGAGGGAAACTGTAGTAAAAACACTTTACAATAAGATTTCATTTGTTAGATAACATGACCTATCAATAAACAATACTTGTATAGCAATTGTTCTTTTTGGGGTTATTTTCAAAATTTACTAATACATAAAATCAAAAGTTCAATCTGTTAAAATTATTTAATGAACAAACATGAACGATCAAGTGTTTTAATTAAACAACATTCAAAAACATTAATGTAAAAAATATATTGTTCACTCATGATGTTGATGTTAGATAATAACATGAAGTCATGTTAATGAATGGTATCATATTGTAAAGTCTATACAGGAGATACAATTTGACTGTACTTTCATTTAATCCAAACTGTACATATTTAATTTTAAAGGGCTTTCAAAACCTGCTAGAGTTGTCCAGCCTTGAATAACATCTAAGTTAGCTAAAAAAAAAAAAGCCCAGAACCATTTGTACATGGGAAGTCGTGGCCTAATGGTTAGAGAGTCGGACTTGTAATCGAAAGGTTGCGGGTTCGAGTCCCCGGCCGGCAGGGATTGTAGGTGGGGGGAGTGAATGTACAGCGCTCTCTCCACCCTCAATACCACGACTGAGGTGCCCTTGAGCAAGGCACCGAACCCCCAACTGCTCCCCGGGCGCTGCAGCATGGCTGCCCACTGCTCCGGGTGTGTGTTCACGGTGTGTGTGTGTGTGTGTGTGTGTGTGTGCATTTGTTCACTACTCACTGCTGTGTGTGTGCACTTGGATGGGTTAAACGCAGAGCACCAATTTCGAGTATGGGTCACCATACTTGACAATACGTCACGACTTTACTTTACTTTTACTTTTTACATTCTCTAACACACATATTTTAGATTCACAATTAATTTAAAAACCTCTGGTGTGCAAAAATAGTAAAGAACATCATGTCCTTTTGTTTTTTACCCTAATAAAAGTTATAGGAGCATTGAATAGTTAATAAAGAAACTTCATTCTAATGTTCAATATAGTAGCGTTAGCTGCGCTTATGCTAACGATTAACTCCGCTATAACAGCAATGTTTATTTCAGTCCGGCATTCAAAATAAAATATGGAACAATAATCATAACTCTTTCATTTGATCTGGGTGTCGGTCTTTAAAGTGTTTTGTTGTTTCCTCCTTTGAGGTCGCCCTGTCTCAGTGCTTATGAGGAGAGCGCATCTGTGCACCTTTCAGATAGCGCAGCAAGAACCGGGTTGACTGGGTACTCGGTACCACCAGTCCTTAAACAAACCTGGTACCGTGACGTTTACATTTTTTTAGTACCGACTTGGTACCGAAGTACCGAGTCTTTTGACAGCATTACTTGCAAGTCAGCGGGTCTCCTTTATTACATGAGAAACTGTGGACAGTTTTGTAATGCATATTTTCTTCTTTCCTAACAGGAGTGCAGTGCATTCCTCAGAGGGCTGCTCTGTTGAAATCTATGTTGAACTTTTTGAAAAAAGCCATTCAGGACCCTGCATTCTCTGACGGCATTCGTCATGGTATAAACTCTGCATTTAATGATGCTTTAATTTTTACATTGTGGTTAATAGAGCGTTTTTATTTGCTGAGAGTGATATTAATTGCCTTTGCACTCTCTTTATAGTAATGGATGGGTCCCTCCCTACCTCTCTGAAACACATCATCAGTAATGCAGAGTATTACGGACCCTCACTATTTCTCCTGGGTAAGCACATGGAGAACAATACTTTTGTTGCTGCTGATATATTAGCCGAACTCTTTATGCGCAACATTTTGTCGATCTGTCTTCAAGGTCACAAAGTAGAAAATTGCAACATAGCATGGTTAAAAGCCCCTTTGTGGATTTAATTGGTTTGAATCTTGACTAATTTATTTGTTTGCCCTCTATATTTCATTCTAATTCTATTTCTCTTGTTCTGTTTCAGCGACGGAGGTGGTGACAGTTTTTGTGTTCCAGGAGCCCTCTCTACTGTCATCTCTGCAGGACAATGGTCTCACCGATGTCATGCTACATGCACTGCTCATCAAAGATGTGAGTCTGCCTTAACAATATAACTTTCCCTTTCTCTTTTATTTTTGTGCCCACACATTCTATCCATTTTAAAACTACTTTTGTCTGTTTCAAGGTCTTTCACCACCCCCTGTTCAGTCGTGCTAGACCCTTTATATCCCTTTTCCCCACTAAATCCTTCTGTAATGTTTTTCCATCGCTGGATTCCTCCCTCTTGGATAGTCCAGCATCTCATGGCGTATTTTAGGCCCATTTTATGCCTTTGTTTCTACAGGTCCCTGCTACCAGAGAGGTGCTGGGTTCCCTGCCTAACGTCTTCAGCGCCCTGTGCCTGAATGCCCGTGGTCTGCACTCATTTGTGCAATGCCAACCCTTTGAGCGGCTGTTCAAGGTGTTGCTCTCGCCAGACTACCTGCCAGCCATGCGCCGTCGACGTAGCTCTGACCCACTAGGTGAGTGGCCCCTATAGCTGTACCTTTGTTTGGAGATAATAGGAATGTGTTTCTAACAGACAGTTTAATTTTATGAAACAGGTGACACCGCTTCTAACTTGGGCAGTGCAGTCGATGAGCTAATGCGGCACCAGCCCACACTTAAAACAGACGCTACAACAGCAATCATCAAGGTAAAGCGGATAGTGCTGAAACATTGACACATCGTCTTTAAAAAATGCCCTTTATTGCAGTGTTATATGCATATTTAAACTCCGTTTTGTTCTGAATCCTTGAATTTAATGATTAACTTGACCTTTAACAGTTGCTAGAGGAGATCTGCAACTTAGGCCGATCGCCAGAATACATCTGCCAGAAACCTTCCATACAGAAAGCAGATGGGACTGTCACGGTGCCTCCAACTCGCTCGAATCATGCTGCAGAGGAGGCATCCAGTGAGGATGAGGAGGAGGAAGAGGCTCTACATACCTTTAGCCAACAGCAGGGGGAGCCAGAAAGCAACAGGCAGTTAGTGCATCAAAATAGCTTCTAGTATTCCTTGCTTTCAATGCCATGTGTGAGAAATCTAAATAGTTTTAGATACAATTAATAGACCATTTTTAACAAATTAATGTTTTTACAGAGTGGTGGGAACAGAGGAGCGAATCCCCATTCCTCTTATGGATTACATTCTGAATGTGGTACGTGCAGAACTAGACAATTTGCATCTTGTCTTATACTTTTTCCTGTCTCATTATTATTCTTCAGACTGTCTATTTTGAATCAATATTATTACATTCGCACAGTTCATTGGCTGTTTGTCAAAATGCATCAAGTCTAAATTTAGATGAGAGTTTGCTCTCCACGGACTGAAACTAAAATATGCGCCTTTCCTTTTAGATGAAATTTGTGGAGTCCATTCTTAGTAACAACACAACAGATGACCACTGTCAGGAATTTGTCAATCAGAAAGGACTCCTGCCACTGGTGTCAATCCTTGGACTGCCCAACCTGCCCATTGACTTCCCCACCTCTGCTGCCTGCCAAGCTGTAGCAGGAGTCTGTAAATCTATACTGGTAAGATTGACGCCTACCTGCAGGAAATTTATTTTTCCCCTTGTAATGCTTTAGATGCTGTGATATTTAGTGTTTAATTTTATTCTTTTATCCGCTCACTTTCTTACTGTGCCTTAGACTTTGTCCCATGAGCCCAAAGTTCTCCAGGAGGGTCTTTGTCAGTTGGACAGCATACTGTCTGCTCTGGAGCCTCTTCATCGACCCATCGAGGTTCCTGGTGGCTCTGTGCTGCTCAGAGAGCTGGCCAACGCAGGCCATGTTACGGATGCCACACTGTCGGCACGCGCCACCCCGCTGCTGCATGCCCTGACAGCCGCACATGCGTACATCCTCATGTTTGTTCATACCTGCAGAGTTGGACAGGTATGCATTATTTATTATTATTTAGTCATGTAGTAGACGCTTTTATCCAAAGCGACTTACAAATGAGGACAACAGAAGCAATCATAGTATTAAAACAACTAAAAACAGATCCAAAACTAAAAGCCAAAACTTTATAAATGCTACCTATACACATTTTAATAATAAAGAAATTAAATAAAAATGACACATGCATACAACAAAATTTCAAAACTTAACATTTAAATGAAAAAACAAAAAAATAAAGCTAAAAACAATTCAAAATATTAAAGAACAAAAGGAAAAAGAGTATAATGATTCTAACATAACACTAAGCCAAACACACACACACACACACACACACACACACACACACACACACATATATATATATATATACACGCATACAAATACATACCTACAAACTCAATATATATCACCCCACTTCCATCTAGCCCGTTGAAGTACCAAAACAACTCAAACCAAATAACACCAAAACTCAACAAAAGACCTAAACAGACGACACAAAGTCTGACACACTTTAACCAATACAAATCAAACGACAGTAGTTCATCAGTAATCCTAAGAAATAACACTGCCAAACACACATGCTAAAAAACAACTTACTTGCACATAGTAAGAAATGGTTATAAAAACTGAAACCGAAGTGAAACAAGTAGTAGCAAAGAGGAGAAATAAAAAGCGATACTTTTATCCTTTGTCCCTGCCCGGTGGAGTCGCACGGTAGAGTCGATGGTCTTTACACTCTTCGGTCCCCACACAAGGAGGCCTTCACGCGATGGCTGCGGCAGTAAACTAAGCTTTTTTTATACCCGTGCCGTTTAACAAAATACTAATTGAATTTAGCTGGACACACTTTCCTTATTTTTCCACAACAAATGGCCAAGCAAGCGCAGACACTGACAAGGTGCACGATACAGAACGAGACCAAACGCAACATGCATATAGGCAGCTATACAATTTCCAGTATTAGGACTGCAGCTAATGATATTTTGATCATTGATTAATCTGCTGATGTGGTGTTAACAGTACCTCTTTCTATTTTTTCAGAGTGAGATCCGTGCTATCTCAGTGAATCAGTGGGGATCTCAACTGGGTCTGAGTGTTCTGAACAAACTGAGTCAGCTCTACTGCTCTCTGGTGTGGGAGAGCACTGTGCTGCTGTCCCTCTGTACACCAAACAGGTTAGTAGTACTGCTCTCGCCTCACATGGTGGACCTTTCACTAATCCACTCCATTGGCATTTTTAAATCCACCATCTATTTTGTAAATGCTTGTTATAGCAGGGTTCCCGCGCATCCTTAAGTCTTAAATTGTACAAGAAAGTCTTAATTATGATTTCAAGAGGTCTTAAATTTGGTTACAGACCAGAATCGCGATGCAGCTTAATGTGACGATTAAACTTCAAAAGGCTATAAATAAATGAGCGCTGCACATTTCAAAGTCCCATACTGTGCTGCTTTGTGTTCTGCCGTTACAACGGCTCCTGCTGGCAGAGAATGAATGTGCATGTTCAAAAAGACTGTTGCGAGTAGGTATTTCTGCAAAACCAGAGGCTGTAGTTTCAGAACTGGATTTCTAGGATCCTCTAGTTTTTGCATTTTTTTTTGTATGTATTATGTCAGGTCTTCCAGCCAGTTCTATCAAACCTTTACAATTAATCCAGAACGTGGCAGCTATATTAATTTTTAATGAGCCAAAAAGAATGTAAGAGAATGAAGAACGTCACACCTCTCTTTATCAGTTTTCACTGGCATAAAATTCTAGGCATTAATGTTTGCCTACAAAACCACCACTGGCTCTACACCCCTTTACCTAAATGCTGTACTTCAGACTTATGTGCCCTCTAGAAGCTTTATTGTGGCATCCCAAAGTGGCACAAAATCACTTTCACAGGCTTTTAAATTAAATGTTCCCTCCTAGTGGAATAACCTGCCTAACTCAATCAGAGCAGTTGAGTCCTTAGCCATCTTCAAGAATTGGCTAAAAACACATCTCTTCCATCTTTATTTGACCCTCTAACTCTAGCATTCTCTATTCTAATTCTATTCTTAAAAAAATAAAACCTAATTTACTGCTTGTTTTCTTAAAAACAAAAACAAAAAAAAACTAACACTGTTTTGTAATCTTTTTGTATTCTATCGGTTTTCTTTTTAATAATTCTACAATTAACAAAAGCAAAAAAGGTCTCTAAAGCCCTATTCAGACGGGACTAGTTTTACAGGGGGTCGTTAGAGAAATTTGTGTTTCACAGACGTACTTGGTGATTTTAATCCCGTCCGAATCTACCATGTCTGTTTATTTTCTCAGACAACCTCTGTAATAATTCCAGAGCAAATTACCTACTGTTTTTCAGCAAACTCCGTGATCCTCTGAGAAAACTAATCCCGTCCGAATGCGATGTCTGTGATTGCCGGTTAATTGTTTTCACAACGCATTTCCTTGTATGTTTTGGCCAACTTGAATTACAGTAGACGCTCTTACCGTGCACACATTTGCTATATTTGCCTCCCGGCAAAGGAAATAATAAAAAAAAAAAATTTAAATAATAAAATCAAGAGCCAGAGTAAACTAAGACTGGCTATTGTAATATCAGCGTTAGGTAAAATGATTTGCGTTCATTTCTGCACTCAATTACATAATGTTTTAATTGAATGTGTACCTTTTATGAAAATTAAACACGGGTTTACTACAACTAAATAACTAAAGTAACAGTAAAGTAACCACACATTAACATGGTTTTGCTATACTAGCCGTTTAGCTTCACCATGGTATTTGTGTGATTTTATACTAATGGTAATCAATCCGAATGACTACGTAATGCACGCATACAGAGGGCGTGATCTCTGAAACGCCCAGATGTACAAAACAGACCCTCCCACCTCTGTAACAAACACTGAGATGTTAGTCCCTTCCGAACTGGTACATGAAAATCGCAGACGCCAGGTGATAAGAATCAAAACTCAAACGTAGTTTAGAAAACTAGTCCCGTCCGAATAGGGCTTAACACTAGCTTGCTCTACTCTTTTTCTATTCTATCTGTTTTCTTTTTATTTATTATATAATTTAAAAAAGTCCCTTGCTACGTGTACTGCGTTAGGTTAAATGAGACTTGTTTCAGCACTTGCATATCATTGCTCTTGTTGATTTTGATTGCGTCCATTGTTCTCATTTGTAAGTCGCTTTGGATAAAAGCATCTGCTAAATGACTAAATATTAGTGGCTCATACTATTTTATAGCACTTGTTCAATTCTGTATATTATTATTTTTAATGAATTATGTAGTGGTTTAATTGTATACACTTAATTATTGTCCTAATCAACTCCTAACCCTAAACACCCGTTAGTAACCCTCTTGAAATATTTAACCTAATTTATTTCAATATATTCTGGTTTTAAATTCAGTTGTCTTGGAAAGAAGACTTGTCTGTGCGAGAAAGTGCAGCTTCACGTCTGATGTGTGAACCACTTAAAGTGCAGTAAATGGTAAAACAATTGCGGTACAAATTAGTGTGACTATTAGTACTAGGTATGCACGATATTGGATTTTTGCCGATATCCGATATTTTTGGCATCTACTTTTGACCAATATATTTCCGTTTGTTTGGAAACAACACCAAGTCTCTCCTGTGCAGAAATGATAAGAAAATAATTTTTTATTTTGGTTAGTTTTTAACCAGAATTAAATATAAAAAAAAAAATAATGAAGGTTTTTTGACGGTACATTGAAGCTTTGAAAATAATTATAAATAAACTATCAATTGCTGCATTTTTTCCCCCCAGAAAGATGCAGTGTTAACCTTAACATTTTATTTTAGGATTTAACATTTGTAGATGGTCTAAAACAAGAGTTGTGTAAATTCAGAAAATCTTTTAGAGCTCATGATTTACTTAAATAAAACATATTACACATTAATGAATAAATCAGTATATATAAAATTTTTTTTTTTCATTTAAGCTATAGCTTCTGACCATTAAATCAAAACATACTCATTATTTTATGGCGTCAATTACTGCTTTGTCTAATCAGCAACAGTCTAAATGTTAATTGTGTAGGCTGTTTTATTTTTTATTTAATTAGAAGTAGGCCAACAGCGCCCCCTAAAGATTAAATCTCTTTACCGACCGGGCGTTACTTTCACAGATTAATTTCAACGATCTAAATCAGTGAATCTATTCATCATTCAGACAAAACTTTGCTTCAAGAATGAGCCACACTGCTGACGTGATCTAATCACTAGCACACCCTGAGCACATGTGAGTTAATGTATTCCTCTTATTGGCAAGACATATCGGCATAATTTTTCATATCAGGCCGATGCCGATATTTACATTTAAAGCCATTATCGTCCGATTCCGATATCAGTCCGATAATATCGTGCATCCCTAATTAGTACTTTAATAAAAGTTAAATAATTTAAATACAAATACTAATTTACAACATCCAGCAGCACAATGAACTGTTTTGCACAGCTAAAAAGGCTAAATGGAGATTGCTGACTCCCCCCTCAAACAGTTCATGCTAGCTCTTACATTAAAAATAAGATGGAAAGATGATTAATTAATAGTTTCCATGGATCTAGTCTTTGCATCTGTTTGTTTTATGTTTGAATCAGGTCTCCTCTGTTGGAATAGATAGCGCTGTCCCAAAAAATAGGATCCTATGCCGTCCTAGAACTGCAGCCTCCGGTACGGCAGGAACATTGGGTTGTTTTTTGTTCAGACCAATGCAAAAATCGACCCATGTTTTTACCCTGCAAACACGCAGAGCTGTAAATGTGAACTGGTGGATCGATAAGAAGATAATTCATTATAAAAATCTAAACAGGAAAATGTTTCTGTTATTTAATTAATATAATAATTTATTGATGATAATCGTTTAAATTAATATAATAATATTTTTGACTTTTCCATTTTCTCAAAAAATGGTTTAAACACTGTGAAGTGTATCATTTTATGAAACTTTTTGTTTTTGTGAAAACTTCTATCTGAACTGTAAATCATACTTTTTACAGTAATTTTAAAGTTTAGTAGTTTACCATAGACATTGCCCTACCCTGCTCATATGGTATTAATTTTATTTGTGCAGGTCTTAAAGGTCTTAAAAAGCCTTAAATCTGAGCTTAAACATCCTGCAGCAACCCTGTATAGATCTTATTGTGAATGTAAATGTTTCTTTTTTTTTTTACCTCGTATTGTTTAACTAAAATGTCATAAATTGATCTTCCGGTGAAGAAATAAACTTTTCTCTGTATGCTAGATTTCTTCAGTTATTTAGTCCACTTAAACCTTGCTCCTCTGCCACTGACTGCAATGCAATGCTTGCATTCATTTTTGAAAGGCGTTTGTCACAATATTGGGGGGTTCTTACTGCTGTACAGCATAGAATTAGGCTAAGTGATTGTCTGCTAACTAAAACAGATTGTTTTTATTTATTTGTAATTTGTTTCATTTGTCTTTTGCAGTTTGCCTCCTGGCTGTGAGTTTGGTCAGGCTGACATGCAGAAACTTGTTCCTAAAGAGGATAAACCCTCCAGCAGCACAACAGCTGCAGGAAGGAGAACTGGTAAAAAATACTGCAATAACTGCATAGTGGCAATTTCACAGTAAAATTCTTTATAAAGCTCACTACCTTTCTCTGCCTCCTCATTTGATATGATTTTATATGTACAATTTTTTTGAGGGTTATTTTAGCCACCAGTTTCTCTTTTATTTCCTCTTTTTGCACCTCGGTTCCTTTTATTTGCATTTCATGTCCTTTTTTTGCTGGTTTGCATTTGCTTTTTCTTTTCTAATGCCCTTCTCTCTCCACCAGCTGAGACTGAGACCCTGTCTGTGGGGGTGGATCCCTCTGCTCAGGGTTTGCTGGAAGGAATGGGCCTGGATGGAGACTCTCTTGCTCCCATGGAGACAGATGAGCCCACAGCCACTGACCCAAAGACCAAGTCCAAACTCACCCCTGCCATGGCAACACGCATCAAACAAATTAAGCCTCTGCTCTCAGGTCAGCACCAATAGAGCTGTCTCAACCATTTTAATCTGTTATTTAATAAGTAAAATGAGAAACCCTGAATAACATTGCATCTATCTCTTTATCCCCCAGCCTCCTCTCGTTTGGGCAGGGCTCTAGCGGAGCTCTTTGGATTGCTGGTGAAGCTCTGTGTGGGCTCACCTGTCCGTCAGCGGCGCTCTCACCATACCACCAGCACAGGCACCGCCCCAACACCGGCGGCTCGGGCCACCGCTTCTTCTCTTACTAAACTCCTCACCAAGGGCTTGAGCTGGCAGCCTCCTCCCTATACGCCCACACCACGTTTTAGGTAAATGCACCTGCTGCTTTGTAGCAAAGTTTACCCTATAATTCTGAACATAGCATTAGTATCTTTAATGATAGCTTAGTAAATGGAGCTGCTGTTAGGCCAGTGTAAACAGACTTCCCTGAAGCCTGAGACTTGTATTTCCTGGAGGTGTATGAGGCTAATATTTATGTGCTTCTCTTTCATAATCAGGCTGACTTTCTTTATCTGCTCTGTGGGCTTCACTTCACCCATGCTGTTTGATGAGAGGAAGTATCCGTACCATCTGATGCTGCAGAAGTTCTTCTGTTCTGGTGGCCATGACGCTTTGTTTGAGTGAGTAGAGAAGAGTTGAAAAATAAATAACTTATCTATAACTTAACTGAATTTAAAAAAGAATCATTATGCTTTTTTGACATTCTGTAGTATTTTACAAGAAGTAAAAATGCTTTGTGTTCACCAGGACGTTTAACTGGGCCCTGTCCATGGGAGGTAAAGTGCCTGTGTCGGAGGGCTTGGAACACCTTGAGCTGCCTGACGGGACAGGAGAATTCCTAGACGCCTGGTTGATGCTGGTAGAGAAGATGGTGAACCCCAGCACAGTTCTGGACTCCCCACACTCTCTGCCCGCTAAAGTGCCTGGAGCAACACTCAACACGCCACAGTTCAGCGCATTGCGCTTTCTCATTGTCACACAGAAGGTATTACATTTAATGTTAGTATAAATAATATAATTAAATTCAAGTGTGCTTTATTGGCATGACAAAAACTATACATTTGTATTGCCAAAGCAATTGCAACTGGGCTGCTTACAAATAGTGCGCACATGTATTAACAGAAAAAAAATAAAATAATAATAATATATAAAAGTATTAAGCATTTAGTGCAATAAAATAATTAATATAAATACCCTTGCATTATTAAAGCAAAGCAGCGCAGTTCTAATTTTTCCATCTCTTTTTGTAGGCTGCTTTCAGCTGTATCCGTAACCTGTGGAACCGTAAGCCCTTGAAGGTCTATGGTGGACGCATGGCTGAGTCCATGCTGGCAATTATGTGTCACATCCTACGAGGGGAACCTATCATCCTGGAGCGGCTCTCCAAAGAGAGGGAGGGCACTGCTCGGCCTGATGAGGAGAGCAGTTCCACAAGTGGTGGGGGAGCTAGCGCGCCTTCAGGAACAGGGGGAGTAGTTGAAGGAGTGTCTGGAGGTGCCAATGGCAGCACTGCTGGAGGCTCTACGGAGGAGGGAAGCAACTCTGCAGCACGCCGAGACCCACAGGTCAACCAGGCTCAGTTGACTCAGGTACTGCCACGTCCTGTTGTAGGAAATCCTATGAATTGAATTAATAAAATATTAACAGTCTAACAGTAAATTGAATGTAACTATAATAATGCCCTATGAATTGTTTTTTAAATAAATTCTGTCTGTTTTAATTTTTGTAGATTCTGTTATGATTTAATTAAAATTGATCAAAAACTGTAATCAAATGAATGCTTAACTTTAACAATTTAATTCATCTTTAAATGTAATCAATTGAATCACCAATCATTCACACATAAATTAGGTTGTGTTGTAATCAAGATCTACCCGAAGAAAGCTATTAGCCATTTCTAACCAGTCAAACCTTGACCTCCTTCACAGCTAATGGACATGGGCTTCTCCAGAGAGCATGCGATGGAGGCTCTTCTAAACACCAGCACTATGGAACAGGCAACTGAGTACCTGCTCACACACCCTCCTCCACTCCTCAGCGCAGCTGTCAGAGTAAGACACTAACACACAGACAACTCTCTCTCTCATACACATGCACGCGCACACACAAGCATACACAGACAGGATGCACACACAGGCTATAAGTTAGTGTAGTCACTGTGAGCTTTGTTTCTGTAGGAGTTCACCATGTCTGAAGAAGACCAGATGATGCGGGCCATTGCAATGTCTCTAGGTCAAGAAGTTAGCATGGAGCAGCGCTCAGACTCACCTGAGGTGGGCACCCACACGTTCATTACTACATCAGTTAAATAGGAATTACTGAGTAGCACAGCATAGGCCACCTCACCTGTCTACTTCACATCTTCACCAAGCTTTCCCTGCCTTTGAACCGATACACAAGTCACACCCATGTTACTTTTTGTTTGTAGGAAGCAGCTCGCCGGCGTGAGGAGGAGGAGAGGAGAGCCAGGGAGCGGGTAGAAGAGGAAGAGGCACGCTGTCTGGAGCGTTTCCTGGAAGCTGAGCCTCTAGACACCACAGAGCTACATGCCTTCACTGACTCGATGCTGCCTGGCTGCTTCCACCTGCTCGACGAGCTGCCGGACACAGTCTACCGCCTGTGTGATCTACTCATGACTGCTATTAAAAGGAACGGCCCCGAGTACAGGGACCTCATCCTCAGACAGGTGGTCAATCAGGTCAGTATACCCGTATGTTCACACAACATACTAATTGGAATAGGTATTTTTTTGCCAGTTACTGAAAGTTACTCCTACACATCTAGTCATAAATAGCTGGTCACACATGGCTGAATGTATTTCTTATGGTCTTGGAAAAAACATTTTGATCCTAAAGGCTTATCTTTTAAATGCTTAATTTTGTAGACAAATATAAGTTGTTCCTACGTGTATTATTATTATTTTTTTAAACAAAACTATTTTTTGTTGCTGTTAGTCAGAGTAAACTATACTATTAAAAATGCTTGTGAATTATGGGCCATGTTTCTGAATATACATAAGTGGTCATTATTGACTGCTTGCCCAGTGAGACCAGCAGTTTACAGGTACATCTCAAAAAATTAGAATATCGTGATTTCAAAAAGTGAAATGTTCATATATTGTAGATTCATTACATGTAAAGTAAAACATTTCAAAAGTTTTTTTGTTTTAGTTTTGATGATTAGAGCTTACAGCTCATGAAAGTCAAAAATCAGTATCTCAAAATATAATATTTACATTTGAGTTTCAATTAATAACCATCCCTACAGTATAAATTCCGGGTATCTCTTGTTCTTTGAAACCACAATAATGGGAAAGACTGCTGACTTGGCAATGATCCAGAAGACGAACATTGACGCCCTCCACAAAGAGGGTAAGTCACAGAGGGTCATTACTGAAAGGTGTGGCTGTTTACAGAGTGCTTTATCAAAGCATATATTAAATGCAAAATTGACTGGAAGGAAGAATTCGGGTAGGAAAAGGTGCACAAGCAACCAGGATGACCGCAAGCTTGAGAATACTGTCAAGCAAAGCTGATTCAAACACTTGGGAGAGCTTCACAAGGAGTGGACTGAAGCTGGAGTCAGTGCATCAAGAGTCACCATGCTCAGACGTCTTCAGGAAAAGGGCTACCAAGCCACTTCTGAACCAGAGACAACGTCAGAAGCATCTTACCTGGGCTGTGGAGAAAAAGAACTGGACTGTTGCTCAGTGGTCCAAAGTCCTCTTTTCAGATGAAAGTAAATTTTGCATTTCATTTGGAAATCAAGGTCCCAGATTCTGAAGGAAGAGTGGAGAGGCACAGAATCCATGCTGCTTGAAGTCCAGTGTGAAGTTTCCACAGTCAGTGATGATTTGGGCTGCCATGTCATCTGCTGGTGTTGGTCCACTGTGTTTTCTGAAGTCCACAGTCAACACAGCTATCTACCAGGAAATTTTAGAGCACTTCATGCTTCCTTCTGCTGACAAGCTTTATGGAGATGCTGATTTCATTTTCCAGCAGAACTTGGCACCTGCCCACACTGCCAAAGGTACCAAAAGCTGGTTCAATGACCATGGTGTTACTGTGCTTGATTGGCCAGCAAACTCGCCTGACCTGAACCCCATAGAGAATCTGAGAGACACCAGACCCAACAATGCAGATGACCTGAAGGCTGCTTTCAAAGCAACCTGGGCTTCCATTACACCGGAACAGTGCCACAGGCTGACTGCCTCCATGCCACGCCACATTGATGCAGTAATTCATGCAAAAGGAGGCCCAACCAAGTATTGAGTGCATAGAAATGAACATACTTTTCAGAAGCCTGACATTTTTGTTTAAAATATCCTTTTTTGTTATTGATATTATGTAATATTCTGATTTTCTGAGACACTGAATTTTGGGTTTTCATTATCTGTAAGCCATAATCATCAAAATGTCAAGAAATAAAGGCTTGAAATATTTCACTCTGTGTAATGCATCTATATAATATATGGGTTTCACTTTCTGAAATGAGTGACACAAAATATTGACCTTTTTCACAATATTTACACTTTTTTTTAGATGTACCTGTAGATTTCTGCTGGCCCTGTCAGCATTTCCCGGGCCATAACAAAAATGATTAAAAGTTTAAAATGTTAATTAAATGTATACATTAATTTATACATTTTATGGTTTAAAGGGATCCCTGGATATTAAGACATGTATAGCTTTATATAATGTAAATGTCTCTTATTTAAATATGCAGTAGAAAACCCATGAAAATGTATGATGTAAAAAATTCGACATCGTTTTTGGACTATGGGGGCGCCATTATCTTATGTGTACAGTACTTTCTGCGTCGATGACATCAAATAGTTTCACTCAGTAAGCTACTGGTGCTTTTTACCACAACACAACTCAGAATAGACAACTCGGAAAATAAAATACTGATATGATGACCACAGCTACTGAAAGAGCTTACAAACGGCTGAGACAAGAAACGCTAGATGCCATCTGTTAGGATGTAAACATGCCAACGGTAATCATGACGCACGGCCGCTAGAGGAGTTTCTCAGCGCGGATTTCCCTTCATATCCGGGGCATTTAGATTCCTTGTGGGGAAAAATCGATGGTACAGCATTTGGTTTAAATCTATACTTATATCCATCGCCACCTGTAAGCTCTTTCAGTAGCTGTGGTCATCATATTAGTATTTTATTTTCCGAGTTGTCTATTCTGAGTTGTGTTGTGGTAAAAATAGCAACAAGTAGCGGCAGTAGCTTACCGAGTGCAACCATTTTACGTCATCAGAATAATGGTGTGATTTTTAAAAAAAAATAAAAATCCTTTAATGGGTTTTCTACTACATATTTCAGTAAGAGACACGTACCCCCGCTCTGCACACGTCCTCACTTACCCTCCGCTCTGCACATTTTGTATGTTTCTCTTATCGCTTCAGACGTTTGTTCTATTCGACTGTAAGTGCCTAAAGTTGATATTCCGCCATGATTCCAGTTCGAAGCGAACTTATATGTTCCATTCAAAGGGCATTGACGTGTGGGAGACGTGAATTTGAATATTTATTTACAGAGGTATATTATGTCACACTACACGCTTCTCTAGTAAGTTTCGTCTGTGTGAAGAATCCATGAATTAATGTTCCGAAGTGAAGTAAACTTTAACGGATTTCCCCTGCTCAGGGAGTAGGGGGCAATGGACACTGTGTAGGGACTATGTCAGTCGGAACACAGTTCATGCACAGAGCTCACTTCTAACGAGCTGATGATCCAAATCAGATGCGTTAACAGAGACATGCAAAATATGCAGAGCGGGGGTACGTAAGGACTGGAATTGAGAACCACTGGTTTAAAGTGTATAATTTTTTCATTAGTATTCATTAGTTTTTTAAATTTATTTTGTACATTGCCATTTGAAAGTTTGGGGTTTTAATGTTTTTGAAAGAAGTTTGTTCACCAAGGCTGCATTTATTGTTAGAATTTTAATATAATTAGAATTTAAAATAATGATTTTCTATTTTAATATATTATTGTAATTTATTCCTTTGATGGTAAAGAATTTTTCAGCAGCCGTTACATCAGTCTTTAGTGTCACATGGTCTTTCAGAAATCATTTTAATATGCTAATTTGGTGCTCAGAATAACTTATCAATATAGAAAACATTAAATGTCTTTACTATCACATTTTACTGCATCTTTGCTGAATACAAGTATTTTCTTTGGGGAAGAAAGTACTGACCTCAAATGTTTGAATGGTGATGTATACTTTTTCACATGTATTTATTATTATTTGTAATTTAATGTTTAATTTTCTGTACAAAATTTAATTATTGCAGGAAATTATAATTGTATATAGGTTTGCAACGCACTAAAATGCATGATTAACAAGTATAAACTGTATTTGCTGGTTACATTACTGTCAGCTGGCCCAAAACTCTCTCACACTGGGCCCAGGTCAGTAGGCCATCCTTATTGTTGAGCCCTGCACCTATGATGCTTAATAGGGCTGGGGGGCGGTATATCGAGTTTGTACGGTATATCGATATTCTTTATAAGCGATACGCTATGAGGCAATACAATTTATATCGATATGCAGTAATGTTAGTTTGATACAAGCACATCTGAAAAATATAGCAAAGAACACAGACTCGGCCGCTGCGGAGAAAGTGCATAATTCAATTTGTTACAAACATGTGACAATCTTTATATTAAGGGCTTTAAAAAAAAGTTTTTGTAAGATATAGTATTGTTTATAGTTTTGTATAGTTTAAAGCGGTTCCCCCCCATCAGATGCGCTGACAGAAAGGCTGCGTGTGAGGCTGACGGAGACTCTACTTGAGCTGTTTAATGTGTTTGAGGTGTTGTTTTCCTTAATGCATAACTTGCATTTTACAGGCATATTCTCCATCTGTAAATGTTTGAAAGTCATGGAAATATTTCCATTTTGCTGTCAGGAGTGCATGAGCCGCCTTTGAAGTCTGTGAAGTTTAGTGGAGATTAGCAGTGAACGAGCACGCCAAACTGACAAAGCGCAATGAAATAAGAGCACAATAATTCTGACTAAAATGTATATTTCGCTGAAAAATTTGTAGTTGTACAATCTGACGCATGTAGAATTTGTAAGTGTATTTTTATGATAGCACTAACTGTAACATGATTGTAATGGGATAATCAAAATAGCCTAAAACAAGTGTGCTTTTGTTCTTTATTTTCATTTTTAGTTTAGTGAATTTGACTTCTGCTTTAAAGCATTATTTTTGCTTTTAGATTGTAATGTTAAAATGAAATGTGACGTTGACCCTTTTTGCAAATATATGGGCTTACATTGTTACATTCACTTTATTCGTTTTCATAGCCTTTAATATGTATTGTTTCGTTGGACATCACTGGGCGGTATGTAAAATAAATACGTGTGTGTGTGTGTGTGTATAACAGATACAAAAATGAAAATACCGAGATATATACCATATATCGCAAATCGCCCAAAAAATACCAACATATTAATTTTTGCCCATATCGCCCGGCCCTGCTTATCTATGATTTCTGGGTAGGTTTGAGGTAAAACCATGACCCTATTGTCATCTGTATGTTTGTTTATTTCCAAAGGTGTGGGAGGCTGCCAATGTGTTGATAAAGGCTGCAGTGCCGCTAACAACCAGCGACACCAAGACGGTGTCTGAGTGGACGAGACAGATGGCAACCCTCCCCCAGGCCTCCAACCTGGCCACCCGCATCCTGCTGCTCACGCTACTCTTTGAGGTACACGGCCTTGCACAGTCGGCTGCACACATCATCACTGATTATTCATAAACTATCCTCTAAAATAACTTATGGATCTGCATGCACAAGTAAATACACCCACTGTGCTGCTCTGATGGAAACGTCAAGTCAATGTTATTTGTATAGCGCTTTTAACAATGCACATTGTGTCAAAGCAGCTTTACATCGGCTTGATATAAAGCTGGGTGGCTTTATATCAGCTTTACAGTATTTAGACGGGGAAATAGTTTGTTGAAATAGTGTCATTCTCCTGGCCAGACAAAATCAGCAGTTTAAATCTAGGCTAAAGCAGAATCAGATTGTGCAAAGGACTCATCTGGTTCCTGTGGTCTTGTCCCGATGGCCGTCTTGGAGACAGGGTCTTCACTGGGGATCAGTTTCTGGGGCTCATCTAGGTGTCCTGGCTGTAGATGTCATCTCTAGGTGCTGATCCACCATCTGATCTGGATACAGTCTGGATCTGGGTGTCTACGGTGACCTTGGAATAAGAAAGAAACAGACTAATATTAGCGTAGATCCATTCTTCTAACAATGTAGCAAGTACATTAGGTGTTTTGGGAAGTGTTCCCGGTTCCGGTTGACCTAATTAATGCAGCCTAGCAATCCTTTAACGGATTTGAATTATAGAAATGCGATAGTGTATTATGTGTAAGCCAGGTTAAAGAGATGGGTCTTCAATCTAGATTTAAACTGACAGAGTGTGTCTGCTTCCTGAACAGTGTTGGGTAGATTGTTCCAGAGTTTAGGTGCTAAATAGGAAAACGATCTCCCGTCCGCAGTTGATTTTGATATTCTAGGTATTATCAAATGGCCAGAGTTTTGAGATTGCAGCGGACGTGAAGGACTATAATGCGATAAGAGCTCACTCAAATACTGAGGTACCAAACCATTCAGGACTTAGGTAATTAGGTAATGGGTAATTAGCAAGATCTTAAAATGTATACAATGTTTAATAGGGAGTCAGTGCAGTGTTGACCAAACCGGGCTAATGTGGTCATACTTCCTGGTTCTAGTAAGAGCTCTAGCTGCTGCTTTTTGAACCAGCTGGAGTTTATTAAACGTGCAGAGTAACCACCCAATAAAGCATTACAAAAATCTAGCCTCGAGGTCATGAATGCATGAATTAATATTTCTGCATTTGAGATTGAAAGCATAGGTCGTAATTGAGATATATTTTTAAGATGGAAAAATGCAGTTTTACAAATGCTAGAAACATGTTTTTCGAAGGAAAGATTGCTATCAAAAAGTATGCCTAGGATCCTAACTGATGACGAAGAATTTACAGAGCAGCCATCAAGTATTAGACAGTGATCTAGGTTATTACATGCAAAAGTTTTTGGTCCAATAATTAACACCTCTGTTTTTTCAGAATTTAGCAGTAAGAAATTGCTAGTCATCCAGTTTTTGATATCAACTATACATTCCGTTAGTTTTGCTAATTTGTAAGTTTCATCAGGTCGCGAAGAAATATAGAGCTGGGTATCATCAGCATAACAGTGAAAGCTAACACCATGTTTCCTAATGATATCTCCCAAGGGTAACATGTAAAGCGTGAAAAGTAAGGGGCCAAGTACTGAGCCTTGAAGTACTCCATATTGCACTTGTGATTGGTATGATACCTCATCTGACCGCCATCAATTTTTGGCACTAAATGAAAAGTATGATTTGAACCATGCCAGTGCACTTCCTAATGCCAACATAATTTTCTAGTCTATTTAAAAGAATGTTGTGGTCGATAGTGTCAAACGCGGCACTAAGATCCAGTAGCACTAATAGAGAGATACAACCAAGATCAGATGATAAAAGCAGGTCGTTTGTAACTCTGAGAGCAGTCTCAGTACTATGATATGGTCTAAAACCTGACTGGAAATCCTCACATTTATCATTTTTCCCTAAGAAGGAACACAGTTGTGTTGACACTACCTTTTCTAATATCTTTGACAGAAAAGGGAGATTCGAGATCGGTCTGGAATTAATTAATTCTTTGGGGTCAAGTTGTGTTTTTTTTTAATGAGAGCCTTAATAGCCAGTTTGAAGGTTTTTGGTGCATATCCTAATGACAATGAGTTAATAATATTCAGAAGAGGATCTATTACTTCTGGAAGCACCTGAAAGAAACGTGTCGTGCTATGTGCCGCAGGAGCTGAAACTCTCATGTGCTCGGGTGGTGGAGAGCAGTGGTGTCTTGACTGTGCTGATCAAGCTGTTGGAGGTGGTGCAGCCCTGTCTGCAAGCTGCCAAAGAGCAGAAGGACATCCAAACACCCAAGTGAGTGCCTGTCCTTCCCCTGTCTGCATGAGTGATCAGTTTGCACTCAGACATCAGCATTCCTGGAGAGTTCTGCTCACCCAAGCATGTTAAAAACGGAGAAGCAGAATTTGTTTATAGAGGAATAATATTGTGTTTGGGGTCTTTTGCAACACTTTACAGCATTTTTAATGTAATAAGATATATAAACTATGTTTCCCATATTTAAAAAAAAATTGTTTGTTTGTAGATGGATCACCCCTGTTCTTCTGCTTATTGACTTCTATGAGAAAATGGCTGTTTCATCCAAACGAAGAGCTCAGATGAATAAGGTTGGTGCCAGAAGTATAAAGGCAGTCTGTTATAATCCTAAACTGTCAGTGTTAACAGTGAACAAGTTCTGTTTCTAACAAAAGTGTTGTTAACTTTATTCCTATCTTAGTACCTGCAGCCCAATGGGAATAACTGGCGCTGGTTTGATGACCGTTCAGGCCGCTGGTGCAGCTACAGCGCGAGTAACAACAGCACCATCGACTCGGCCTGGAGGGCAGGAGAGACCAGCATCCGCTTCACTGCAGGCCGTAGAAGATACACTGTCCAGTTCAACACCATGGTGCAGGTAACAGCTACGACCTGGGCAAAACACTTGTTTTGTGGATCAGATAGAAAATAGAAATTTGATTTATGCCAGTGGCCATACAGTACAAGTAGTAGATCTTTGTTCTTAGATTCTTTGTATTTGTCTTTTTTCAGGTGAATGAGGAGACAGGGAACAGACGGCCGGTTATGTTGATGGTACAGCGGGTGCCACGGATGCCTAAGACCTCAAAATCCGGAAGTGTTACTGATACAGAGAGAGAAGAGAGTGAACAGCGAGTAAAGACTGAAGAGACACAGACTGACACAGGTGGAGAAAAAGCAAGCCTATAAAGTTAAAAAAAAAAATTAATTGTGTGAGGGAGGAAAAGTTACTGAGTGCACCTTGTTTCTGCTTTTCACAGTTTTCACTTTAGCCAAGAATGAAATTAAATTTTAATACTATTTATAATTAAATAATTATTTTAATTCATTAGCATTTTGGATGTTTTTATTCAATTGTTTATTTTTTGTTTATATTTTGAGTTTATTAAATTTTTTCTTTTGATTCTTTCAGATTCCGGTTCTGTGGCTGTGGAGATGGCGCCACCAAAAGAAGAGTCAGAGCAGAAGGAATCAAGCACAGCAGCTCCCTCTACCCTTCAGGAACCCTCTGGTTCTAGCGGTATTGTTGTACAGGGGCTGACTGAGGACATGATTACCATTTTGATCCGTGCCTGTGTCAGCATGATCAGCGTTCCCGTGGATCCGGACACTTTACACGCCACTTTGCGTCTCTGTCTGCGTCTCACACGTACACACCATTACGCCATGATGTTTGCAGAGCTCAAGAGCACTCGTATGATCCTGAACCTCACACAGAGCTCCGGGTTCAACGGCTTCACCCCATTGGTCACTCTGCTCTTCCGTCACATCATAGAAGACCCAGCCACCCTGCGACACACTATGGAGAAGGTACACATTTAATAAAGCAGCATTTTTATTATCTTGGATGTGTTGACCTTCCTTGATCACTCTCTCTTTTCTCAGGTGGTACGGTCTGCCGTCACCAGTGGTGCAGGAAGCACTACTTCAGGTGTGGTGTCAGGTAGTCTGGGCTCTAGGGAGATCAACTACATTCTACGTGTCCTCGGCCCAGCGGCCTGCCGCAACCCAGAGTGCTTTACGGAAACTGCCAAGAGCTGTATCCGAATTGCTCTCCCGGCCCCAAGAGGTGCTGGCACTGGTATGGTGGAAAACCTCCCAGAAATCCACCCAAAAATAATAAATCGGCATATAGTGTTGTTTTAAAGCCTAATAACCAATCACAATCTCTCTCTGTTAATCAGCTTCAGATGATGAGTTTGAGAACTTCAGAATTAAGGGTCCAAATGCTGTTCAGCTTGTGAAGACAACACCCCTGAAGCTGTCCCCACTGCCCTCCATACCAGAGACTATTAAAGAGGTCATCTATGACATGCTGAATGCCCTAGCAGCATATCACGCTCCAGAAGAGGGTAAGACAGAAAAATGAGAGCATGCATTTTTATTTAGTTTATGGTCCAGATCTATCAAGCTGCCATCTCTCATCAACATCCACTTCTTTCAATGCTTGGGGTCCATTTGGGTTTGTTTATGTGTAGCAGAGAGAGGAGAGGAGCGGGCAGCCGCAGTACCGGGAAGTCAAGACCTGTGTCAGATCCTGCAGGATGTCGGTGATGATGTCTACCAGCAGTACAGACTTACCAGACAAGGCAGTGATTTTGATTCGCAGTCTGCCTTCCACATCAATGTAAGAGTTTGTGTAGTATCTGTCAGATTTTTGTGCGTTGCATCAATTATCAAAGAATGCCATACTCTGCATCACTATTGATTAATAAAATTGTTATTCGAAATTAACTTTTTTAACTTGGTAGCACTGGTGCTCCCAACTTTAAAAAGTTAGGAGCACCCACCAAAAATGAATGAGCACCACAACTACAAATTATATATTAACAGATTTCATCTTTACATTCTTAACTTTAATGCAGATTTTAGATTGGTAAATATTAGCTGTCAATCACCCAGTCACTGCTTTCCGCTGTCAGGTGACAGGGAGCTAACTACCACGGGAAATGCAAAGGGCTGACGAAGAGAGAAAATGAGAAGAAAACAGACCGATTTCTTTCGTAAACCACCCAAGTTAATCTGAGTTTGGTTAAACGCAGAGAGAGAGCTCCTCTTTGACGAGGGTTAGGATGGTGTATGCTGTGTTGAATTTTACATTCATCTGAGTCTGAGAAACGCACTCTAGACTTCTACTAGACTCTAGACTTCACGTAACGTATGCGTGCACTCTTTAGGTGTTTTGTTTAGTTTTTGCAATATACTCTATAATGTCAAATCGCACATCGTTAAAACAAAAATTACAATATTATCGCAGACCCCTACGTGAGCATCTTGACGATTAAAGGCCTTAACGATTGAACCTGATGATCCTGAACATTTTGTCACACACTTGTCCCTGGATTTCTTGTGTTTGGCGCACTCTGTGTTTAACCAAGCTCTCGAGCTTAAAATGTGTAGATTCGGTGGAGAATGCTGTTAGTGTTATCTGCAAACTCCGTCCACAGGGTTTAAAGTTAAATTTAAGAATGTAAAGATGTTATGTAACGTTTGATTAGAACGGCAGACCGGTCACCATATCAGCACACAGAAGGCACATAACTGTGAACGTATTTAGAGAAATGAAAACGGGTCACACTACAACAATTATATGCACTCGCACAGATGCTCCTAAATATATTTTGAGGTTGCACAGATTAAATTATGGGAGCATATGCGACCAAAATGGTCGCAATTTCGAGCCTTGCCTAGAAAATTCAGCAAATTTTTTTTTGTTTCCAAATATTGGAAACATTCCCCCAATGCCCCCCCCCCCCCCCCCCCCCCCCCCATTTTGTTTTATAAAATATAAAATTGTGAATTTCTAAAAATAAATGCATCATACAAGTTAGGGCTGTTTGATTTGGGGAAAATATCTAATTAATGTTTTCTTTTTTTTGACTTTGCGATTTTTTTTTAAATTTGCAAAGTCAAGCTTCAGCTCAATATTGTTAATAATGTGCAGCACAGTATGAGTATCGTTACCCTGCTGAAAAAACAAAACAAAAAAGCAATAGAAACCATCACAGAAATTCTTATAGTTTCCATAAAAAACTTTACAAAATTCCTTTTTGTTTTGGGCATTATTCCAATAGGAATTACTGTTGTTCTATTGGTTGCCATCTGCTAGATTACATGCCACCAATAGAATGCATCAAATACCAGTAGACACCATTATAGTTTACATTAAAACCAATGCAATGTAAGGCTTTCCTGTAGCTCAAATAGTAGAGCATGGCGCTAGTAACGCCAAGGTCATCGGTTCGATTCCCAGGGAAAGCAAGAGCTGATAATGTAAAAACTGTAACTTGAATGCAATGTCAGTCGCTTTGAATAAAAGCGTCTGCTAAATGTAAATGTAATTCCCATTATAACCCTTAAAGGTCCCATGGCATGAAAATTCACTTTATGAGGTTTTTTTTAACATTAATATGAGTTCCCTTAGCCTGCATATGGTCCCCCAGTGGCTAGAAATGGCGATAGGTGTAAACCGAGCCCTGGGTATCCTGCTTCGCCTTTGAGAAAATGAAAGCTCAGATGGCCCGATCTGGAATCTTCCCTTTATGTCGTCATACGGGGAAAGGTTACCTCCCCTTTCTCTGCTTTGCCCGCTCATGAGCAAATGAGCTACGACCGTGCGAGGCGAGCGCAATTTTTTTTCGAGATACATCATGGCTTGCAAACGCGCAAAACACTGTTTTGCGTCTGAGTAATAAACTGTGCATATTAACAGACACATTATGTTCATATTTAAAAGTCCAAACAGTCAGTAAGCGACAAGTGCTTGGAAACGCTAAGTTTGTTAGTATGGACCCGTTATGGGAAAAAAGCCGCCTAAAGGGTCTGAAAGTTACTAAATATTGTGCTAAAGTCGCGCCCGTGTGTGTGAGACGCGGGGGCTGATGGCAGCGGGCGGTGGATATTGTTGCGGTCCACCCAGGTAAAGTCTATATGTGGGAAACACTGACCGTATCCAGACACAATATTTTAAACTAACCATTCGGAGCCGCTGAGTTGCAACTACTTCGTCTGGTGCTTCTCCTTCCGGATCAGATTCTGGGTCAAACTGAAAAGCTTGAAGGACTGCGTGTCTACAAGCCATTGTGATACATCCACTGTGAACATTAGCGCATGGTACCGTGGCCGCAAGCTGCAGGACACACGCCTACCCTCCACCTTGCCCCGCCTCTCTCCTCACCTTTAAAGCTAAAGACACAGAAATGGCTCATCCTAAGGAAAGCTCATTTTGGGACTGGCTCGTAGTGGCTGAAATTCTGCACCAAGGCTGAATTTCGGGAACGAGACTTCAGATACAGTACTTGGGACCACTTAGGACTATATAAAAGCATCCAAAAAACAGCATGTCATGGGACCTTTTAAATCCATAAAATTTTCTATTGTGTTTAGGGAGGGGTTCTACTGTTTGTTTGTTTTTTGTTTTTTCTGCAGGGAAGATTATAATGGTATTACTACTTTTACAGAATTAATGAATTTCACAGGAAAGATTTTATTTTTTTTATAAATAAAGAACTGTATTTCTTAAGTGAAGTGACATTCAGCCAAGTATGGTGACCCATACTCGGAATTCGTGCTCTGCATTTAACCCATCCAACGTGCACACACACAGCAGTGAACACACACACCGTGAACACACCCGGAGCAGTGGGTAGCCATTTTATGCTGTAGCGCCCGGGGAGCAGTTGGGGGTTCGGTGCCTTGCTCAAGGGCACCTCAGTCGTGGTATTGAGGGTGGAGAGAGCGCTGGACATTCACTCCCCCCACCTACAATCCCTGCCGGCCTGAGACTCGAACCCGCAACCTTCGGATTACAAGTCCGACTCTCTAACCATTAGGCCACGACTTCCCCAAGTCAATTATTAAAGTATTACATGTTACATGGGCTGATTTATTCATTCATGTACACTACTAAAAACATCTACAAATGTATCTTTTATTCTCCAGTACTGAAAGCAGAACCGATAAGGGAGCTCTTGATATGCGTTGTGACGCAGCTCTTGCAAATTACCTTTTTTGTTCGTTGTGTGTCATTTCGAAGCTGTAGTTACATACGTTTTTTCTTTAGTTTTAATTAGTTTAAACTTTCGATCTGACCCTTTTTAAATGGTGGACGTTTACGCAGTTGGCTAGAGCAGTGCTGATCGTGGAGAACGGAGGTGCGCCACTCAAGGCTGGCAATCATGCATATGCTCTGGAACAGAGTAATATCGCGTCCACATTGCAGGCTTTGCAATTAGCAAATCGCAACGTCTCAAATCGCGATTCGATTTCGATTAATCGCACAGCCCTTATACAAGTGTTTTTCATGGTGTTCGGAGCAGGCAGCCAAAGTTGATCATTTAATGTGACTGCATGATTTCAAAGCACATATTTTCATTACACAAAACTGTTTGTCTCTACCATAAGCGAGTCTCATATGAACTTCACTAAATGAATGAGCATGTACCGCTGCATCACTTAAAGCAGCAACAGAAATAAGGAACACGCATACCTATCAGCAGAAATGTGGGATTTGCATTAATAGTGGGTGTTAATTCTACTCTATCAGACTCAGGTGTTTGCTGCAGATGGTGCTGTTGCAGAATCCTCCCAATCTGGAACTCCACAGGGAGAAGGTGTGAACCGCTATACATACACACAACCACACCCAGAGCTTAAAACCTTTTCTTTATACAATGACAATGTTTTTCTTACTTTCGCTGGTTTCTTGACTTGCCCTTGTAACTTTTTCCTGTCATTTCTCTGTCTCTAGCTTCTACGCCTGAAGAAATGCGTGAAGAGAAAAAGGAACAGGAGGGAGA
The DNA here is from genome assembly GCF_936440315.1 of Barbus barbus. NCBI lineage: Eukaryota > Metazoa > Chordata > Actinopteri > Cypriniformes > Cyprinidae > Barbus > Barbus barbus. The sequence goes on from NC_136719.1 coordinate 16,912,297, forward strand.
GAAGGGAGCTTCCTCAGAGGAGAGCCGAGCTGCCAAAGCTAAGGCCAGCAAACCCCTGATGCCTACTTCTACCATCCTAAGGCTGCTTGCAGAGCTGGTGCGCTCCTATGTTGGCATCGCCACTCTGATCACCTCTTATAACTACACAGCTGGCCAGTCAGAGCTCATTAAGGAGGTGAGTCACATCAGTTGATATACAACCAAAGTGTTTCTGGTCAAAAGTTTCACTTTTCACGTCATATTGTTTTTAGAGAGTCTGTTTATGTAATAAGACATTGCCTGGACATTATGTCAGTGTATTTCAAGTTTCTTTCATCTTAGCAAACCTAATTTTTCGTGTAGTAATTGTGACCCTTTATATGTGCAGGATTGCAGTGTGCTGGCATTCGTTTTGGACCACTTGCTCCCACACACCCAGAACTCAGAGGACAAGGACACCCCTGCCCTTGCGCGCCTGTTCCTGGCCAGCCTCGCTGCAGCTGGCACAGGCACTGATGCCCAGGCGGCCCTGGTCAACGAGGTCAAGGCTGCTTTGAGTCGAGCGTTGGGCATGGCAGAAGGCACTGAGAAACACGCCCGGTGGGTCGAACTGCCTAGTCACTATACTAAAATTGACTTTTAAACAATTAAGACAGAGAGAATGTACTTAATTAGATATGAACAACTTGACTAAACTTTGACTTTTCTCTCTTTGCAGCTTGCAAGCAGTGATGTGTATCATCAGCACCATTATGGAGTCTTGTCCCTCCACCTCGAGCTTCTACAGCACAGCCACAGCCAAGACGCAGCACAACGGCATGAACAATATCATCCGACTCTTCCTAAAGAAAGGCCTTGTTAATGACCTTGCCCGTGTGCCTCATAGCCTTGATCTATCCAGGTATCACAATAATAATAATAATGATAATATTTATAACAAACATTTGATATTAGTAGTATGTAAATTTTCTTTATTTTGTTTAATGATGTTTTGTGTTTTTTTCTTTATCCTAACCTTGGTGATTTTTGCCTAAAAGATTGTTAGGCAAAAGTTAATTTATTTTATCTCATTGCTGTTCTTGGTTTCTTGCAGTCCTAATATGGCAAACACAGTAAATGCTGCTCTGAAGCCTTTGGAGACGTTGTCACGAATTGTGAATCAGCCTAGCAGTCTGTTTGGGGGTAAAGGGGGATCCAGCAAGAACAAGACCGAGCATGACACTGTTGGCACAGTCAGGGACAGCAACAGCAACACTCAAGATCAAGGTAATGCTCATATCATTGATCACTTTAACTCTCAGCAGAGTATGGATTAGGGTTGTGATGGTGAGGAAATTTTCCCACCGGTTAATCGACGTGTGATAACACCAGTAATACCGGTATCACCGTGTTGGGGGGTCGTTTGAGGTTTCCCTCTTTTTCTCGCTTTCCTTCGGTTTTAAATAGCTTGTAAAAGCTCTGTGCGCGTTTTACTTTCACTTTAAAATTAGCGGCAATTCGGCATCAAGCAGTTGTTTTTTTAGTTTATTTGAGTTTTCCCACTTTCCTTTGCTTAATTAGCTTGTAAAAGCACAGTGCACATTTTACTTTCAATTTTAAATTAGCAGCAATTCGGCATCAATTGCTTATTCAATTCAAGCAACAACAACAAAATAGCTACAAAAGCTACAAAATAGCTTTTATGAACAAAACAAATAAAAATACACCATGCTATATGCCTAATATAAAATAACACAACTTACAAATTTTAAATAGGTGTACAAAACTGAAAACAATTATAAAACACAGAATTTTTATTAGCAAAACGATTACGAAAGTTTGGAGTCACGGACTGCATACACCTTGATGTAAAATAATGGGGAAAAAACAGTTTAAATAAAATAAAAATCTGTGGATCCAAATAAATGAGAAACGAATGTTAAAAAAAAAAAAAAATCCAATATCACCTTAGATAAATAGCAGATCAACAGGCTTTTCAAAATCCAAAATATTTTTAAAACATGCGCTTTTACATTTGGTTTTTAAACTCTTCTGCCATTGTCTTGTCTCTCACCTCACTCTTCTTGTCAGTCAGCTCTATTCACTCTCCTCACATGATAAATGAAATCTGATCTGTGATGCGTGACTGTCGTTCGTTCGGTGTGCTGCATTGAGCAGCCCCGTTCAGTTTTAGTTGTAGTGTCGGTTCTCTAACTGAACTAAATTATTTTTAATACTATTAAAAAAAATCTAAATAACGGTGAGGGACGGTGCCGTGGTGGGCAAGTGACCGGCTGAACACCGGTATCACCGCCAACACCGTACCTATACTAGGCTTGCTGCGATAGACGGTGTCCTTACTGAGTGTTGTTTTACATTTGATGTTGTGTACAGGGGAGGCAGAACCAGCAGAGAATCGTGACCGTGGTCAAGCCACAGATGCCGACCTGATGGATGGAGAAACCGAGGGTGACACCGTGGTCATTGCTGGACAGCCTGAGGTGCTAAGCACTCAGGCCATGCAGGTTAGAAGCACAGCAGTTTGTGGAACTGTTCCCTGTTGATGAATATCCTCCTCCAGCTGAACAATGTTTGTTATTCATGTATTCTTGTAGGTGGAGAATGAGTTGGTGGATTTGATCGATGAACTTTTAGAAAGAGATGCAGGAACTGTTAATAGCACCATCATTGGTGAGTGATTTATTTGATTTCTGGCCAAATATGGAAGCGATACAGAGTTGGATTTTGTGTTTTTGAATTGGTTTTATGTTAATTAGTGGGTCGCTCTGGAGAGGACGAGTCTCAAGAGGACGTGCTGATGGATGAAGCTCCTTCCAATATGAGTCAGGCCTCCACTCTCCAAGCCAACAGAGAGGGTAGGATGTGAATCTCTTACACATTCACTTTTGGAACTTATGATGACAGTGATCCATAAATGCTATAGCAGGGGTTGGCAACCTACAGCACACGTGCCAACAGTGGCACGCAGAGGGATAATCGCAGGCATGCGAGCAATAGGGAAAACTGCATACTGACGTACATTTTGATGTAATAACTTCTCATAGTCACACAGCCTGTTGGAGCTATAAATAATATTAAAGTGTGAGAATTAACTTGAACTAGTCTACGGATGCGCGTGACTGCTGCACATACTAGGTGCTTCAGATCAAATCCTCAGTGGTCTTGAGAGCGCTCGTCAATATCAAAATGACTGAGATGGCCAATCAAATCAAAGTAGACGGGGTTTACTGTTCACAGAAGCAGAAGTAGAGTGCGACGCGTCAGTTTAACGTTGAAAGAGAGCGAGGTAAGATGAAGCTGCAAATCATTTAATATTAGTCAACTGTAGGGCTGCCACTAAAGACTATATTTCGATTAATCTATCCACTTATTTATCGATTAATCTAAACGCTAGTTACGTATGTAACTGGTTCTGTGAATTCCGGATGACCGCCAGAGGCAGTGTTAAGCACTAGTGGATAATCGCTGCGCCAGCTAGATAGGTTGAGAAAAAATAACAAATTCACGTCATGACGTCGACCGAGATGCGAGGATATAAACCACAGCGGCTCGATACCCAGCCTCGAATGCTTTCTCGTGCATTCCAAATGACGAGGAACTCTGGCGGTCATCTGGAATTCACAGAACCACAGTTACATACGTAACTAGCATTCTGTTTCATTCCTCCTGACCGCCAGAGGAATGAGGAATGCCACCAACCTGCAAACATCAGGGATCTTCCAGAAGGACTGCAGAACTCACATCATGGGAAGCAGCCACGTTCACCTTGTAGAACCATGCAAAGGTACATGGAGAGGACCAGGTCGCAGCTGCACAGACTGCTGCTAAGGAAACTCCCCGTAAGGTGGCCCAAGATGAAGAGACAGCTCAAGTAGAGTGACAAGTAACACCCACTGGTAAAAGCTGATTAGAATTACTATATGCTAGCTTTATCACCTCAACAATCCAATGTGACAATCTTTGCTTAGACAGGGGGGCGCCCTTGCGTACCTCACCATAACAGACAAATAACTGATCCGTCTGTCTAAAAGGAGCAGTAGACTTAACATAGCATCTCAAAGCCCTTACAGGACAGAAAAGATGAGACCTCCCCCCATCTTCATCGGAAGGAGAAAGAGGTTGAAAAGCAGTCAAATGGATAGACTGATTCACAAATTGTGACGACAAGACCTTAGGGAGAAAGGCTGGATTAGGCCGAAGAATGACCCCAGAATCCTCTGGTAACCAGCGTAAGCACGGTGCACTCACTGACAGGGCATGAAGCTCGCAAACGCGTTTAGCAGAAGCAATGGCTAACAGGAAAGATACCTTCAAGGACAACCACTTCATATCCACAACATCCAATGGTTCAAATTGCGGTGTGCAAAGAAATTCTAGAACAAGTGGCAAGTCCCAAACGGGAAAGGGAGTAGAACGAACAGGTTTTAAACGTCTCGCTTCCTTCAGAAAACTACATACAAGGTTGTGAGATCCCAAGGATGCACTATCAACCGGAGCATGGTAAGCAGATATGGCAGCAACATAAACCCTTAAAGTAGAAGCCGCCTTGTTGTCATCTAACAGATGCTGCAAAAAACTCAACACTTTCGGAACAGTACAATGCATTGGGTCAAATCCTTGATCCCCACACCAAGAGGAGAAAATCCTCCACCGAGCAGCGTAAAACTGTCGTGTTGAAGGAGCCCTAGCTTTACCAATAGTGTCCAGTACTGCCGGCTCACAATCAGTTAACTGAGAAGTGGATCCACTGACCAAACCCAAAGCTGAAGATGAGCTGAATCTTGGTGCCAAACACGACCATTCTGCTGAGAAAGGAGGTCCCGTCTGATGGGAAGCTGCCACGGTTCGCCCTGTAACAGGCTCAGAAGAAGAGGAACCTAAAACCACCCTGTCCTGCAATCCACCAATCCCCCTCTGGTTCCATGTTGCCCCCCATCCTGTTAGTGAAGCATCGGTTGTGATCACTTCTCGACGAGAAGGCACCACCCCTAGTGGAACTCCAGCCCTCGGAAACGTTACCCGTTTCCAGGGTTTCAGTGCTCGGACACAGGCAGGAGTGACAACAATCATGTGATAACGATGTCTCGTTGAGTTTAGCCCTAGGCTGTTGTTCCACCTCTGAAGGGGCCTGAGGTGTAGCAACCCTAAGGGAATCTCAGATGTGGCAGCAGCCAACATCCCCGTTAGTTGTAGAAGGACACCATAAGGTATCCTTGCGCCCATGCGGAAACGAGTCAGTAACTGAAGAATACTGTCTGTCCGAGTGTGAGACAGTGTAGCAGACACTGTGACAGAATTGAGCGTTATTCCTATGAAGGTTATGGTCTGCTCTGGAACCAGATGACTTTGTGTCGTTCACAGTAAGGCCCAGCTTCTGTATATGCTCCAGAACAATCTTTGTGTCGCATAGAGCATGCACTCTTGTTGGGGCGCAGAGAAGCCAATCGTCTAAATAGGGCAGAATCCTCATGCCCTTGGACCAAAGAGGAGACAGGGCTGCACTCATGCATCTCGTAAAAACACGAGGAGCCAGAGAAAGCCCGAATGGCAGGACTCTGAACTGATAGACCTGACCCTGAAAGCTGAATCTTAGGAATTTCCTGTGGTGGAGAGCAATGGGAACATAGAAGTAAGCATCCCTTAAGTCTACACTCACAAACCAGTCTACTTTCATCACAGATCGAAGAACGTCCACTGTGCGCAACTTCCGAAAAGGAAGACGCTTCAGGAACACTGAACACTGCTGTAAATCACTCTCGTTCACTGAAGCAGTTTTAGTAGGCGCGGTTGGTACCGGGGGTTGTAACGACAGGAGAAGGCGTTTCATCTCTGCCTTCTCAGAAAATTCGCTATCGAAGACTGTTGCTTCTCTTTCTTCAGTCTTTGGTAAAGATTTCTTCTTGGTCGGTGGAGCACCAGCAGCCGCTGATATGCGACGTTTTTGAGCGCGTCGTGGCGCTATACACGGTTGTGCAAGGCTAGCAGACGAGTTAGGATCTAGCTCTGCAAGACGCAGCTGTCTTTCTGACAGTGGCAGCATGGCACAATACAAACACGGATCAGTCAACGCCTCTTTCAGATGCTGAATCCCTAAACATGACTGGCAGAGATCGTGTCCGTCATCGGGAAGAAGCGTGTTCGGGCACAGTTTACAACTCGGTGAAGAAACGGAGAAATGAGAGCTGTGATCCATGACTCCGTCAAACACGTCCTCGGTAGCACCGTAGGAACACAAACTGCGATAGCGCGCACAAAAGAAAAAACAGGCGCTGATAAATGTTCGGATAGAACCAGAAGATTTAAGTGAGAGAATCACATGTGGATTATCAAAGCAGCCTTCGGATAGCACCGCAGGGCATACGAGAGCTTGCACGACGGTAAGCGGTGAAATCAATGATAAATAGGTTAGCGGGGAACGCTACCTCTGTGCGGTCGAAACCAGCTACCGGATAGCACCGTGAAGCACAGGGTTTCGCCGACACAATGATTAAATGCAAAAATGTGTACTCCTGTAATGAAGACGACAATCCAAAAAAGAAAACATCCGTATTGATGATAGTGCAGAGTGTGCTGTCACAGCTTGGGAGGGCTAATCCTCGCGACTCAGGTAAGCTGCACAGGACAACGCTAAACCAACGACCTATCATAAGCGAGAAAGCGAAAAAGGCTGGGTATCGAGCTGCTGTGGTTTATATCCTCGCATCTCGGTCGACGTGATGACGTGACTTATTTTTTCTCAACCTATCTAGCTGGTGCAGCGATTATCCACTAGTGCTTAGCACCGCCTCTGGCGGTCAGGAGGAATGAAACAGAACGATTAATTTCCCACCAAAATTTTTTAAAATGTTACTTAAGAATATTTTATTAAACCTAATTAAATCAATTTCTATGAAATCCTTTTTTTTTTAAAGCAAAAGAAAAGTGCAACAGAGCAAGAAGCAAGTGTCCATCTCAGTCCAAATCACTGAAATCAAAGTTCAGTAATAGTGTAAGAATGACAACATTTATATTATTTACAAGTGGATCCTTTTATTTTAACGGTTACTGTGCGCTCTTGAAGAGAGTTTGACTGTAGTAACCGAACGTGACACGCAGTATGAACGCAGAATGGAGGATGACAGACAGTTGCAGCGGAGAGAAGAGTTTGCATGAATTTAATTTAACGATTTAAATATTCATCTGTACCTCAGATTAAACTATGGAACAGCATCAGAACACTTGAAATATAGTGCACGAAAACTTCATTGTGCTTTATAATGTTTTTGTGCCTTTCGTGGGGCTCAAGAATAATACAATAGTATACACACAATATCGGATTTGGATCGGTCTCGTCTGACCGATACCCGATCCACAGAAAATGACCGTATCGGAGCCGATACCGATCCTGAGTATCGGATCAATGCATCCCTAATTTGTATAGCGCTTTTAACCATGCAAATTGTCAAAGCAGCTTTACATCAGCTTGATATTAAGCTGGGTGGCTTTACATCAGCTTTACAGTATTTAGACAGGGAAATAGTTTGTCGGCTCATCTAGTTGTCCTGGTATCTCCGCTGACGTTCAGCGCTGTAGATGTCATCTCTAGGTGCTGATCCACCATCTGATCTGGATACGGACTGAATCCAGGTGGCTGCAGTGACCATCTGATCGGATACAGTTTGGATCTGGGTGGCTACGGTGACCTTGGAATAAGAAAGAAACGGACTAATATTACCGTAGATGCCATTCTTCTAACAAGTACATTGGGTGTTTTGGGACGTGTTCCCAGTTCCGGTTGACCTAATTAATGCAGCCTAACAATCCTTTAACGGATTTGAATTATAGAAATGCGATAGTGTATTATGTGTAAGCCAGGTTAAAGAGATGGGTCTTTAATCTAGATTTGAACTGACAGAGTGTGTCTGCTTCCTGAACAGTGTTAGGCTTTACCCCCTCGTTGCTGAGAAGTATAATGTAGCGATTCAGTATCGGTTAATAAAAGTTGCGTGGTAGCACTGACAAGAAGTTTTATGAGCTTCTGAATGTTACTTTTTGCACAGAGTGATCTCTGATTTGTGTGTGCGCGCACGCATCAATTAAAGCAGCGCATTAATATAGAACGGTGAATACACTGAACAGTTTTAATGCATTGGCCTTGTCTCACACACACACACACACTGTATATCTGTTTTTCAAGAAACTTTTGAAAAGTTTAAAAAGCAATTTATGAAAAAATCTTAAACTATTTGCATGAAAATCAAATATTGTTTACCGTATCATTTAAAAATGTTGATGTACTGTATAAATACAGAATGCATATTCTGTATTTATCCGGAGGGTGGTATTGGCACAGTGGTTAACCAGAAAAATTAAAAATGGCGCGTCATGTCGAAAAGGTGCCAACCCCTGTGCTATAGCCTGCTCATTTGGCCTTATAGAAAGGGGGCCCACCCTCTGAATTTTTATTGACTCCGTCTGAAACTTATGTTATGTTTCACATTTATATTATGTTATGTTGCACACTGGGAATTTTTCTTTATACTCCTCAAATTTGTCTTGGGGAAGATCTTGTCATTTTGTTCTCTTTACTGATGTAGACTCTATGAACATCCTTGAGCCAGAAGATGAGGAGCACACACAGGAGGAAGACTCCAGTGGCAGTAACGAGGATGAGGATAGTCAAGATGAGGAGGAAGAGGAGGAGGAAGAAGAGGAGGAGGATCAGGTAATAGTTATTTAAAAAGCAAAGTCAGAAAACACCCTAGGGAAGAGTGATCTCTTTTTCTCATTTTGTTATGTGTTCTCAGGATGATGAGGAGGGAGATGAGGATGATGATGATGAAGGTTCCGAAATGGAACTGGATGAAGACTTTCCTGATATCAATGCTGCTCCACACATTCGTTTCGAGAGATTTGACCGAGACGATGACCTCATCATTGAGTTTGATAACATGTTCTCCACATCTGGTAAGATCTTTCAGCTACTATACATTTATTCCCTTTTTAGTCAAAGTAGTTCGAGTTAAACGACCATAAGAATCTTCTTTTTTTTTTCGATCACGTGTCACGTCTATTCTATCTGTCTTTTGTGCACTTTAGCTGACATCCCTCCCTCACCAGGAAATATCCCCAGCTCCCACCCTCTGATGGTGCGTCACGCGGACCATGGCTCACTGACTCTGGGGGGATCAGGCACCAGCAGCAGATTGGCTCAGGGCATGGGACGCAGCCAACGCTCTCTCCGCCAGCTCACGGCCAACACAGGTCACACGGTCCATGTACATTACCCTGGTAATCGGCAGCCCAACCCTCCTCTCATCTTGCAGAGGTGAGTCCTTTGAACTTTTTTGCCTTTCTTTTATTAAGATATGAAATTACACACTTTACAGTGGTGCAGAAATTTGCACATTTTATCTATAAAGTTGATTGTTCCTTTTTACCCTTTTTAAAATCACAGCTTTCATTGCTGCTCTTGGTTTCCTGTAGTTCCAACATGGCAAACATCATAAATGAGACTCATTTGCAATTCTGTTTGTTGCCACTGCAGCTTCAAATTCCTTTTTTTGTATTTTTTGTATGTGTCTCAGATTATTGGGCCCCAGTGCTGCAGCTGATATCTTGCAGCTGTCAAGCTCTCTGCCTCTGCAGTCTCGTGGTCGTGCACGTTTACTGGTGGGTAACGAGGACGTGCATATTATTGCCCGTTCGGACGATGAGCTACTGGATGACTTCTTCCATGAGCAGAGTAGCACTGGAGGACAAGCTGGTGAGTCTCCCACAGACAAGCCGCTTTAAAATTAACGATTACAGATGCACCTGCTAAACCCTTGTTCTACAGGCACACTTTCAAGCATTCCGACCGCCTTAACCAGATGGACGGATGAGTGTAAAGTCCTGGATGCCGAGAGCATGCATGACTGTGTGGCAGGTGAGACCATCTTAAAATGAATATATTACCATCTGTTGTTTATGCGCTGCTGGAAGAACTGCTAAACAGGTTTGTCTCTAATGTCAAGTTTGTGCTTGGTCTCTCAGTGGTGAAGGTCCCCATACTGCAGCACCTGGAGAGCTTGCGTGATGAGGAGCTGGAGGAGCGCAGGGAGAAGAGGAGGAGACAGTTGGCAGAGGAAGAGGAGACAGCCAAACAGAATGAGAGTTCTGCAGCTGGAGAGGAGACCCGGGAACAGAGCCTACAGGTGAAAGAGAATGGAATGTGAATGAATAAAGTTAGAAAATACGTTTGAAGCATTAAATTGTATTGTAGTCTACAGGCTGTATTGGAGACAGGTGCTTCGGTAACACTTTCTATGAAGCCCATATTTATAGTACATTATAAGGGTATTCTTAAGGCATTATAATGAATGCATAATGCATTATTAAAAAGCTTCTAATATGTTATCATCTTATGAATATTCATAAGAAGAGTTTTAGTTTATTATAAAATTTACTTATTTGTGGTTAGTTTTTAAGAGTATGATGATTTATAACACACAGTGAACACGTTACATGCACTTAAGTTACAATGGGTTATATTTCTCGTAGTTATAATGTATTATAAGTCTCATATCTTGCCATCTTTCTTATGCTACTTTACTTAAAGCAATCGAAAACCACTTATAAGTATAATTATAATTAGGGATGCACGATATGGAAATTTTTAACCGGTCCTTCTCATGGCCGATACCGATAAGTTCATACTTTTATATTATAATTTTCATATAATCTGCAGTTTGTGCACCCAGGAGAATACAAAATTTAAGATTCACTGATTAAACTGATATTTTAGTAGCTCTGGCCTAACTGTAGCAAACATCAGTCCTGACTCTTGTTTTTTATTTTTTGTGTAAAGCACCACACTTTGTAACAGAAATGGTTTAACAGAATTATGACAGAACTATGGTTTATCTGCAATTAACAACTCATTAACTACAAATTTATATTCAAATATTTCATGCATAAAGAAAGGCATCTATTCAACGTTTTTAGTGCACGAGGATGAGAAAGTGATATAGTCTTTAAGCAGTGTTGGGAGTAAGGCGTTACAAAAGTAATGCATTACAGTTACGTATTACTTTTTGCTGTAACGCAGTAGTGTAAGGCATTACTAATCAATTTTCAGTAATATTTACTCGGTACATGTTCAGTAGCGCTTGCATTACAACAAACTTTTAGCCCCCTATTATTATTATTATTTTAAATTTAATTTAAAGTCGGGCTCCTACTTTTTTATGTCCCTAGGGCCGGGCTTCGGGCCCATTTTAACGTCATAGTTCAGAGGCAGGCCGGTCCTCTGGCCTGTTTTAGGCTTCTCCTTATCTTTATATTTTAGACATCCATCAATTATTGATGAAAAAATTGCCGCGCCAGTGGAAACAACACGAGTCCGTGCTGCCGCGACTGTCAAGAGCGACTCGACGGTGTTTAGTGTCCTGCAGCAGCAGCGAGCCATCAGCAGCAGATGAAGAGTTCTGCTTCAAATACACGCAATAAAGCAAAAGCCCCAGCAAAAGTAATTACCATGAATGTGTCTGCGGGAAATAGTAAGGATTCGCCATCTCCTCGTTAGACGCGCCTTTAGAGAGAAGTGAATCTTCATGGATAACGATTGTATTAAATAGTTTTTGTTTTTATTTAGTTAAGTAGCAATTTAAAGCTTTCTTTAGATATATTTATCATGTCTGTAAGGCATGTATTTCGGTTCATTTTTGTGAACGAACGACAGTCGCGCATCACAGATCAGATTTCATTTATCACCTGAGGAGAGTGAGTCGAGCTGACTGACAAGTGAGGTGAAAAAGACAAGACTATGACAGAAGAGTTTCAAAACCAAATGTAAAAGCGCCTGTTTTAAAAATATTTTGGGATTTTGAAAAGCCTGTTGACCTGCCATTTATCTAAGGTGATATTGGAAGGTCTTTTTTTTTTAACATTCGTTTCTCATTTAGCCTATTTGGTTCCACAGTATTTGCTGATTTTTATTTTATTTAAACTGATATTTTTCCCATTATTTTACATCAATGTGTATGCAGTCTTTCCATCTCACTAATAAACGTTCTACGTTTTATAATTATTTGTTCCTCAGTCTTTACTGATTTTCAGTTTTGTATAGGCCTACCATGCATATTTAAAATGTATAAGTTATCTGTTATTTTATATTAGGCATATAGCATGGTGCATTTTTATTCGTTTTGTTAATAAAAGTTAGATATATGTTCTATGTTGTAATTGATGCCGAATTGCCGTTAATTTAAAAGTGAAAATAAAACGCACACAGAGCTTACAAGCTATTTAAAACTGAAGGAAAGCGAGGAAAAGAGAGAAGACTCAAATTACGTATCAGATTTAATTAATTTATCGGAGCAATAAAAATGACGTAATTTTCTCTCATATCGGTCAATAATTTATCGGTCCGATAAATATCGTGCATCCCTAATTATTATCAGTGTTGAATAAAGTTGCTTAATATCTATGTGAAAACTGAGATGCATGTTTTAAGGATTCCTATAAAAACATTTAAAATGTGCTGTTTAGTTTTTTTTTTATTTAATGTAAAGCAGCTGTTACTATGCTAACGCAAAAAAAAATTATTTCATTTATGAATTCGTTTGATTTGCTATATAATGTGATAAAAATATTGTGATTCATAAGATTGAATTCAATCAGTACTGATTCATGGCAGTACCTTGGGTATTAGCTTGGACACAGGTCACATCCCTAATTGAATGTGAATTTCGCTGTAAGGGGGGATGAATTGTTGCTTTTATTTGCCACAGGGCTCTGGGCTTGGAACAGTCAATGGAGCTGGAGGGAATGCTGCAGGTAAGAGCATTGCATGTTTGTATTTTTACCGAATTGAATGTTAGTGTTTTTGTGCATTTTTTTTTTTTTTTTTGCTGTTTTATTGAGCACAAAAAAAATACAAATCAGTCTTTTGTTTCTAAAATGTAAATATTTAATCACATTTAATTGTGAAGAACCAGGGTTCTGGATGAGCTCTTCTGCGGGCTGTGGGATGAGGTAGTAGTTTGTATAGTTTTAGGATCACACCAGATCTGGGAGATAACTATACAGTCTACTGTCTTTCTCACGGTAACAGCTTCAACAGCTGGATGATCTTCCTGCCCATCTCCAACACTGCGGTAATGCTGCTAGGCAACAATCAAATGCTCAATCAATTGTTTCTAGGCAACTGCTCAATTATTTATAGGTTTATATCTACATGAATTGTGTTCACCACATTACTATCAGTATGAGCACATCTACATTTTTATTTTTTTCCTTTGGCTGTCAAAGTTTTGAATGTTATCGCCTTTAGTTGAATGAGGCTACAGTGGCTGTGTTGTGGTGAGGTAGTAAGTTGTGTTGTTGTTGGGGATCAGTATAGTGTGGCCCTCGAAGGAGATAACTATACAATTTACTGCCTTCCTCACTGCAGACCCTCAGTCACATTGCCTGCCTTTTCATTACCTTCTACAACTGAGCTACAGTGTCATTTATCATGTTTATCTTAACTTATGTCCACAATACTCATTTCTTCTCATTCTGTTATCTGGTCAGAAGGAGAACAGGCCCAGAGTGGAGTGTCGTCCTGCCTGGACCCTCCTCGCACCTCTGAGGGTTTCCTCACAGCGCCGCCATCAGGAGAAGTCACCCCAACCACCCCTGCCCCACACGAGCAAGCCCTCGTGTCTCTGGAAACAGCCATCAGTCAGCAGGTGCACCAGCCAATCACGGAGCTGCTGCTGGCTGACTCCAATCCTGACTCTCACGGAGCCTTGGCAGGGGCTGGGCTTCCCCAGCTCTCAGCACCTGATAGGCTGAATTGTGAGGCAGAAGCATCTCAGATGGAGATGTCACCTGCACCCACTATTGGTGAGAGAGGAGGAGGAGGAGCATTGGATGCAGTCAGGGAAGGTAGATTAACTTTGAATCCTGTAAAATTAGATTTTACGCACTGTGGTTCAGCGGAGTGACATTCACATCACAGTGAATTCTTCTCCTTATTCTACTTAAAAATACCACGGATAAATGATCTGTGAAGAGGCTGAGCCTTTATGAAAATTGTTGTATAATCCCACTGCATTCTACATGCAACTACTGCATGTACTTTCCCCTGCCTTTTGCATTGTGTATGTTGAATTGTCTACATGAGTTGAGTTTGAACATGAGTTGAGTTTTTATATATTTTTTTTTCTCCCCTGCTGTCTCTGTCTCAGCTTCTCTTAGTCCAGATATAGCTGAAAGTTCAGAGCCTGTGCCAGTGGGTGTGTCTCAGCTTGAGGGTTCACCCATGGATACAAGCAGTCCAGCCTCAGGAACGCAAGAAGAGCCAGCTGCTAGCTCTGCTCCACCCAATCACATGTCTCAGGAGCTGTCAGGAAGTGGTGACAGTGGCCTCACAGACAGGCAAACAGATGCAGAAACAGGGTATTTGGACCACAGTACTTCATAAACAAATAGTTCAGTAGGGACCGGCTATTATTGCGTTCTTGTTTTTGTTTTATAACAAGTGTCTTTATTATCTTCACTAATACTATTATGTATTATAAATAAATAAAATATTAATAACAATAACAATAGTATTGATAAAATATTACAAAAATTTTAGTTAATATTAATAATAATAATAATAATTGTATTAAAATTACTGTTAATCTAGAAAATAGTGGCTGGTATAATGCTGATATAATATTTAGAAATAAGATGTTTGCACAAAATTGGTTTAAAATTCACAAATAATATTTGAAAACAATGCACATCTGTTGGCAAGGTAGTAAGATTTAGAGCTAACAAAATGCCTGAAGGTCTGTTAAGTAATTTATTGGCCGATGATGGTCTCAAATGGATAAATATTGCTTAAATTATCTACCTGTCACTTGTTAGAAGCTTTCTTCCATTTGCATTTAAAAGTAAATTTGCTCTTTAATTTTAGTAAACAAGGGACCACACATCTATCAAAAAGAATGATATACTTGGTTTTGTATGACTATTGAATTCTTACCATATTATCTTTATTTCAGCTCAACTTCTGTTTCATCTCCTGGTGAAACCATGCCTCGGAGTGACAGTGCAGATAGCCAATCGCAGGCAATCCAGGAGGAGCCCCTCCCATCCACCAGCAATGAAGAGGATGACCCTCTGGCAGGTTGGTTTTTCAGCTTAGATTGTTGGATATAGCCATGAGCCATTCCTCAACTTTGTATCACATTTTTTGTCACTTCTTTGCAGGCATCAGTCTGCCAGAAGGTGTGGACCCATCTTTCTTGGCAGCGCTACCTGAAGACATCCGTCGGGAGGTGCTGCAGAACCAGCTGGGAATCAGACCTCCTTCTCGGCCTCCTGTCTCCTCAACGTTGGCAACGTCAGCTAGCACTGTGCTGGGAGGAGGGCCAGGTGTTACTGAGGTCAGCCCAGAATTCCTAGCTGCTCTCCCACCGGCAATTCAGGAAGAGGTATGAGTAACTATTGCAGAGATATTTTAAATAACTTGTCTGAACAGGAAAAAGGCTTCCAAATTTGATGAATATTTTCTTATGCTATCAGGTCTTGGCCCAGCAACGAGCAGAGCAGCAGCGTCGAGATTTATCCCAGCAACCCCCACAGGGCGATCAACCTCTGGACCCTGTCACGTTCATCCAGACCCTGCCCTCTGAGTTGCGGCGATCCGTTCTGGAGGACATGGAGGATAGCGTGCTGGCGGTCATGCCCCCAGATATTGCAGCAGAAGCTGCAGCACTGCGGAGGGAACAGGAGGCCAGGCAGAGACAGCTGATGCATGAGAGGTTGTTTGGTCACAGTTCTTCCTCAGCCCTGTCTGCCATCCTACGCTCGCCTGCCTTCACAAGCCGCCTCGGTGGCAACCGTGGGGTACAATACACTCGATTGGCTGTGCAAAGAGGAGGAACATTTCAAATGGGAGGGAGTGCCAATCACAGCCGGTGAGTGTGATGATAAACAGTGCTTGATAAATACCAATAATAATACCAATATTAATAATGTCTGTGCTTTACCAGCTGCTTTTTTTCCTTTAAATAAAAGGGACTTTTTTTTTTTTTATTTCAGTGTGAGTGAAATGCGCTGTATTTATGAACAAGTACATTTAGTATCTCTAATTCATTTTTTGTTTGTTTTTGAATATAGGCCCTCTAGCTCTAACGTCGATTCTCTTCTGCGTCTGCGGGGGCGTCTCCTGTTGGACCATGAGGCCTTGTCCTGCCTTCTAGTGCTGCTTTTTGTGGACGAGCCCAAGCTCAATACCAGCCGCCTTCACCGAGTGCTGCGTAACTTGTGCTACCACTCTCAGACACGTGGCTGGGTCATCCGCAGCCTCTTGTCTATCCTTCAGCGTAGCAGCGAGAGCGAGCTCTGTCTGGAGACTGCACGCATGGAGGAGTCCCGTGGCAAGCGCTCACTAGGCCAGGGCTCATCCAGTGGAGGAAAGGGTTCCTCTTCATCATCGTCCTCCTCGTCATCTTCCTCTCTGGAGCTGTTGAACAGAGTGGAGTCGCGTAGTTCTAGTCAGCTCTCCTGGCTGTCTGTTTCAATGGATGCAGCCTTGGGATGCAGGACCAACATCTTTCAGATCCAGCGGGCGTCAGGCAGAAAACACGTGGAGAAGCATTCAGCAGGAGGGGGCATGAGCTCGGGAGGGCTCGGAGGTGGAGTTTCAGGAATGGGAGTAGCATGTGCAGGGGGAGGAGGTGGATCAACTGTTCACATCCACCCACAGGCTGCTCCAGTTGTATGTCGACATGTACTGGATACCCTCATCCAACTGGCCAAGGTACTTGAGCACCTATAGCCAAAGGGCACTCATCATTAGGCATTAGGCATGTGTGACATATCAAATTTATACAAATTCAGATTATATGGTATCGAATTAAAGGGATAGTTCACCTAAAAATGAAAATTCTGTCATTAATTATTCACACTCGTGTCGTTCCAAACCCGTAAGACATTTGTTCATCTTCGGAACACAAATTATGATATTTTTAAATCCGAGAGGGTCCTACCACAATCAAGGTTTTCTTTTGCGCACAAAGTATTCTCGTAGCTTTGTAAAATTACAGTTTAACCCTGGAATTACAGGGTTTGGAACGACATGAGTAATTAATGGCACAACTTCCATTTTTGGGTGAACTATCCCTTGAAGTAACAAATGAGTTTCATAATTTTTTTTTCCATGACAAAAAAAACTTCAAACATTTAAATGCTATAAAGTAATACTAAAAATTTACTAATTATACAGATGAAAGTGCAAAGCAGTAAAGAACATTTTATTGTTTTTAAGTTTTTGTTTCTCTCGCTCTTATTTCTTCTAGGTATTTCCCAGTCACTTTACTCAGCAGCGCTGTAAAGATCCCCTGTCATTGTCCTCATCAGAGTTGGACACTCGTCTTTGTGCCAGCTCAGCACCGACTCCCAGTGGAAGCTGTCGGTCAGGTGGCACCAGCCAGAGCAACTCCTCAGCTACCCTGAGTAATCCCACCTCTACCCACAATTCCCTGAGCGCCTGCACAGTTACACCACAGTCCCTGGGTATCTCCACTGATTTCTGGGATCTCCTGGTCAAGCTGGACAACATGAATGTGAGCCGCAAAGGCAAGGCCTCCATGAAGACTGTGCCTCTAGGGGGTGCTGGTGAAACAGAGGGGGCTCTGTTGAGCCTTGAGGCATCTCCACTGGGCCAGCTGATGAACATGCTCTCCCACCCAGTGATCCGCCGTAGTTCCCTTCTTACTGAGAAACTGCTCCGTCTGCTCTCTTTGATCTCCATCGCTCTGCCTGACAACAAGGCCACGGAGGTTCCAGCCAGCCACCCAGTGCCTCAGGCCCCATCTGCCACACCCTCTGCACCTGCCACTCAAACCACAGCAGGGTCAGGGACCATCTCAGTAGTGGCAGGTACGGGCACCACGCAGGGCTCAGTGGCCCTGACGCCCTCTCAACCAGCTACCACGGTATCTGTTGCTACAAGCAGCACCACCACCTCCAGCAGTATTGCTGGTGAGTCTCTTTTAGAGCATTTGAAAACTGTTTAAAACATTGATTAATACAAGCTGATTTATGTTGTTATAACGGTCTCCACTGATATAAAATTCTAATTATAAAATGGATAGTTCTGGTTCTTGAATAAGATTGGCTGAGCCAAATTTGAAGCCGTTTTAAAATAATCTGTAAACTAGGGCTGCTTGATTTAAAAACATAATCACAATTATTTGTCAGTATTGCAGTCATGATTACTTAACACTATTAGGAGTGGGTAATATGTATAATGCTGGTGATTGACCAGACAATTGTGTTTGTGATTTTGGCAGTAAAATATTTAAATGTTATCTCATTTTAGCTGGAAAACAGAAGCCAGCAGTGAGCAGCACAGACATTGAAACCAAACTGGCCTCTACTGGACTAACAGAGAAACAGCTGCAGCTCTCTGTGGAGGTATTTAATAATTGTGCACGCACATATGTCGCCTCATGTCTGGTTCTCCTAACCCTGGGCTCTTTTGACCCAGCTCAGCAGGTGGATTAGTTACCTCCTGTGGTTTGTGTCCAGGTGCTGACATCCCACTCGTGTTCAGAGGAAGGTCTGGAGGACGCGGCCAACATCCTGCTGCAGCTGTCCAGAGGGGACGCACTGACCCGAGACACTGTATTGAGACTTCTACTCAGCGGGGCACGTCAGCTCGGATACACACTCTGTAAACAAATCGGTCAGTACTACATTACTACCCTGTTTTTGGTAGTATGGTCACTCATTATGGCAGGATTAGGTGCTGAATAGTGAATACAGGTGCTGGTCATAAAATTAGAATATCATGAAAAAGTTGATTTATTTCAGCAATACCATTCAAAAAGTGAAACTTGTGTATTAGATTCATTCTTTACACACAGACTGATATATTTCAAATGTTTATTTCCTTTCATTTTGATGATTATAACTGACAACAAATGAAAGTCCCAAATTCAGTATCTCAGAAAATTAGAATATCAATTAAGACCAATGCAAAAAAAATTATTTTTAGAAATGTTGGCCAACTGAAAAGTATGAGCATGTACAGCACTCAATATTTAGTTGGGGCTCCTTTGGCCTGGATTACTGCAGCAATGCGGCGTGGCATGGAGTCGATCAGTCTGTGGCACCTCTCAGGTGTTATGAGAGCCCATGTTGCTCTGATAGTGGCCTTCAGCTCTTCTGTATTGTTGGGTCTGGCGTATTGCATCTTCCTCTTCACAATACCCCATAGGTTTTCTATGGGGTTAAGGTCAGGCGAGTTTGCTGGCCAATCAAGAACAGGGATACCATGGTCCTTAAACCAGGTACTGGTAGCTTTGGCAGTGTGTGCAGGTGCCAAGTCCTGTTGGAAAAGGAAATCTGCATCTCCATAAAGTTGGTCAGCAGCAGGAAGCATGAAGTGCTCTAAAACTTCCTGGTAGACGGCTGCGTTGACCTTGGACCTCAGAAAACATAATAGACCAACACCAGCAGATGACATGGCACCCCAAACCATCAATGACTGTGGAAACTTTACACTGGACCTCAAGCAACGTGGATTATGTGCCTCTTCTCTCTTCCTCCAGACTCTGGGACCTTGATTTCCAAAGGAAATGCAAAATTTACTTTCATCAGAGAACATAACTTTGGACCACTCAGCAGCAGTCCAGTCCTTTTTGTCTTTAGCCCAGGCAAGACGCTTCTAACGCTGTCTCTTGTTCAAGAGTGGCTTGACACAAAGAATGCGACAGCTGAAACCCATGTCTTGCATACGTCTGTGCGTGGTGGTTCTTGAAGCACTGACTCCAGCTGCAGTCCACTCTTTGTGAATCTCCCCCACATTTTTGAATGGGTTTTGTTTCACAATCCTCTCCAGGGTGCGGTTATCCCTATTGTTTGTACAATTTTTTTTTTTTTTTCCGCATCTTGTCCTTCCCTTCGCCTCTCTGTTAATGTGCTTGGACACAGAGCTCTGTGAACAGTCAGCCTCTTTAGCAATGACATTTTGTGTCTTGCCCTCCTTGTGCAAGGTGTCAATGGTCGTCTTTTGGACAACTGTCAAGTCAGCAGTCTTCCCCATGATTGTGTAGCCTACAGAACTAGACTGAGAGACCATTTAAAGGCTTTTGCAGGTGGTTTGAGTTAATTAGCTGATTAGAGTGTGGCACCAGGTGTCTTCAATATTGAACATTTTCACAATATTCAAATTTTCTGAGATACTGAATTTAGGACTTTCGTTAGTTGTCAGTTATAATCATCAAAATTAAAGGAAATAAACATTTGAAATATATCAGTCTGTGTGTAATGAATGAATCTAATATACGAGTTTCACTTTTTGAATGGTGTTACTGAAATAAAATCAACTTTTTCATGATATTCTAATTTTATGACCAGCACCTGTATATGGCAAGGCATATGCTGATGTACTTGTGATTGTGTTATCACCTTCATGAAGGTTTGTGAATAACCTGTTTTGAAGTTGTGAAATATAATCTCTCTCTTTTGCTTCTGGTCTGTATTTAGGCACTTTACTGGCTGAGTTAAGGGAGTATAACCTGGAGCAGCAGAGAAGAGCACGTGCTGATGCTCAGTCTCCTGAAGCTTCTCATGAGGACCCATCCATCACCACACGCCTAAAGGGCAAGATGACCAGCAGGTGAGGACAAACTTTCAAACTATGTTACCATTTGGGGTCGGTTAGAATTTATTTATTTTTTATTTATTTTTTTGGAAAGTATATTAAGACTATTATCTATTATTATAAACTTAGAAAATATAAGACTTTATTTGATTTAAAAATCATTAATACTGTGAATTATTATTATTATTATTATTATTACAATTTAAAATAACTGTTCATAATAAAAACAATTTTTTTTAATGTAATTTATTTCTGGCAAAACTAAATTCTCAGCAGCAATTTCACTAGTCTTCAGTCCTCCTGAAATCATTCTAATATGCTGATTTGGTGTTTAAGAAACATTTCTTATGATCAGTGCTGAAAACAGTTGTGCTGCTTAATATTTGTGAAAATGTATACTTTTTTTTTTAGGATTTCTTGATGAATAGAAAGTTTGAAATAGAAATGTTTTGTAACATTATAAATGTCTTTACTGTCACTTTTGATGAGTTTTTGTCTTTGCTAAATAAGTCTTAATTTCTTTCAAAAAAGAAAAAAAACAATGTGACCTTAAACTGTTGAATGATGGCCTCTAAATATAAACTGGTTCAAATCCTATTTGATGTGGTTAATGTTGATAAAAGCTTTTGCTAATAAGTGAATCTATATTTGCTGCAGACTTTTTCAGAACTTTATCTCCCATCTCCATAAAAGGGTTCTTTACAATAACAGTACTTGTTTTTAAATGAATTACAGATTTGACGGGTCAGAGAGTGTGGTGATTGTGGCTGCTCAGAAGCGCACGTTAGGTGGTCGTGAGCTGCAGCTGCCCTGCATGAGCTCACTCACATCCAAGACCTCCACACAGAAGTTTTTCCTGCGTGTGCTACAGGTCATCATCCAGCTTCGAGAAGACACACGGCGTGCTAACAAGAAAGCTAAGCAGACAGGTGGAAGACTGAGTAAGTCGCTCTCTTTTAACACAGTGGCGTCCTCTAATCTTTTAAGAACATTTCCACGCTTCATATTGAAGCATTCAGTTGAGTCTCTTCTCCCGCTGAGCGATATAGACAGCTTCACAGGTCTCTCTAGATTTATTCTCCATTTGTCTCCAGGTTCGACCAGTCTGGGCTCGGCCAGCAGTATCCAGGCTGCGGTCCGTCAGCTAGAGGCTGAAGCAGACGCCATCATTCAGATGGTGAGAGAGGGGCAGAGGGCACGCCGTCTACAGCAGGCCCCCCCACCCTCTTCATCTGCATCCTCTTCCGCTGCTGCTGCTGCGTCTGCTGCTGTGGCTGTGGCTGTGGCTGGATCGTCTGCCCCCAGTACCTCTGCAACCAACAACCCCCCCGCTGGCACAGCCAGCGCAGCCACGGTTAGCATGGGCCGCACTGACAGCAGGCAGACTGCTACTGACTGTACTCACCCTCACACACACCTATGTTGTTCATAATATCCTGAGTATTTCTTAATGATGCTATCTGACTTATCACTTATTACTGACTTATTTATCTTAGTAATGTTACAATCCATTTTATTTTCAAGGACATATTTCACCGTATTCCATATAGGGCAGGGCGAATGAGCTAAAAATGTTTCTCAGTTATTCAACAATATTTATTTAGGCCTGTCTCTATTGTAGATGCATATTTAAGTATCTCAGATTCATAATGTTTAATATAAGAAGTAAAATACAGTAAAAAATTAGTTGTTGTTTTTTACTGCATTTACATTTATGTATTTAGCAGACAATATCCGTAGTATACAATGCCGGGTTTATTAGAGAACTAAATCAGAAAGCAGGCGAGAGAAAAGAAATCTAGAGTTTTTTTTTTTTCCAGAAATGAACAATTTATGTAAAGTATTGATATAGTAATCATTTAACAATAAATTAGGTAAACTGCAATATTTACCTTTTTTCGAGACTTTCCAGCTCTCGTTTTTGTTTAAACTTGACAGTGTATTATAATCTTTCATGTTTTCATACTCTTTTAGAAAACCTTAAAAATTCCTATTAAACTGACTTTGAACTCATGATGCTTAGTTTTATATCACCCAACAAAATCATTGCAAAATATAACAATTATTTTTTATATTGCCAAGCCCTGATTAAACATCAAATATCTTGATACAAGTTAATAGTCGCTTGCAGTTCAAATTAAAACTATGCGTCCTCTGAAAGATCACCTCAGCTCTATTTATCGAACACCCGGTCACTATTTTAAAAGTTACTAAACTTACACTGAACTCACAATTTTTTTGCAGTGACAAACCAAGTAATTCTGTCATAAGACCTACCAGTGACTCTTTTCTAAACCCCAAATCTCTGTTCCACTTCTCTACTACTCTGCCTTCCACTGCATTGTGCTGCATTTAATGCACAAAGTCTGTATGATGCAGTGTTTGAGATATTTGAATGTTGCATGCATCCAGCTTTGTGATTCTCCCTCGTCTCTGGCTTTGTCTCTTTTTGTGTAGTTTGATTTTTGGCTGGCTGGCAATGCTTTTTTGCTTAAGCTCCATCCCAACCCCCTCTTTCTCGACAATGTCTGAATGTTTTGATGCATGATATTGAGTCTCAAGCACTGCTTCTGGTTTCAGTCTGTGATTACCCTCATTTCATCTTTTTTCCTACATTACACACTGTCTCTTCTCTGTCGGGGGGAATTGTATTGAATCTCACCCTGTTCCTTGGTTCCCCTGGTTCAGTCGGAGGTGCACTCTGTTGCCGAGCCCCCAGCGGCTCAAAGAGATGATTCGCCCATGGATGTTGACCAGCCCTCACCCCTAGAGCAGGACCAGGCAGCATTAGGTGAGGTCCTGTGGAACAATAGATGTGACATGATGGCTTAAGAACATCAGTGGCTGGAATTATAGCATTGAAATCACTACTTCTTTTTAAAAACGTGACTGCTTTAATTAATTGTAGCACTGCAAGTTATCTACCAGTTATTTTATCTTAAAGTAATTTGTGAAAATGGATGAAAATGTGCTTATCTGGTGCTGCATTGATGTAACTCGAGAAAAATCGTGTTCTGAAATGACTGGTTTATATAGAATGCATGTTAAAATATGGTTTGTGTGTGTAGGTGAAGAGAGCAGCAATCAGCCGGAACAAGAGGAGCGTTTGCCTGACCTGCCACTGTTGAGTGAGCAGCTGTTGCTGGATGAGCTATGGGATATGCTAGGGGAGTGTCTGAAAGAGCTTGAGGAGTCTCATGACCAACATGCAGTTTTAGGTATATTTGTTTGTTTGTTTGTTTATTTTTGAATGATTTTAGAAATAAGGGAATCATCTTGTGCTAAAAATTCTCTTTGTTCTGCTGTAGTGCTGCAACCTGCAGTGGAGGCCTTTTTCCTGGTGCATGCCACTGAGCGGGAAAGCAAACCTCCGGTTCGAGACACTCGAGAGAGCCAGCTGTCACACATCAAGGACGAGCCACCCCCCCTGTCCCCCGCGCCACTTACCCCCGCCACCCCCTCCTCTCTGGACCCCTTCTTTTCCAGGGAGCCCTCCTCTATGCACATCTCCTCCAACCTGCCTCCAGACACACAGAAGTTCCTGCGTTTCGCAGGTGAGTCAATCAAACACAAGCTGTCCTGTGGTCCCTTATGGAGGTTCACACAGTGTAGAGAAACACATGATGAATACTGATAAAGGCTGTCCTCGATATGAACTCCCTCTCTGTCTTAAACAGAGACCCACCGCACAGTGCTGAATCAGATCCTGCGACAGTCCACCACTCATCTGGCAGATGGGCCATTCGCTGTTTTAGTTGACTACATCCGCATCTTGGACTTTGATGTCAAGCGCAAGTAAGATACTGCCATTTTATTAGCCAAATTCATGAGGAAAAATTTGTATTTAAAATATTATAATGTATTAAGTGTTTTAAGAATCCGTTAGCGGGAAATGGACGTTTTTAAAATTTCAGTACTGACTGGTACTGAAGTCAGTACATTTGACTATGCTATTGTATGACAAAACATTACATGAAGAAAAAAAGTAAAGATTTGTAATCTTATTAATATAATGCAAACAACACAATTGCGATTTACTTTTTGTACTACCTTGATTCTTGCTGTAATACTAATTATAAATTAGTGTGTTAAAGTAGTGAATGTCTAATAAGAATCATTATGGAGAATGAGAATTACAAAAACTCGGAAGTAAAACATCTGTAATGTAGGAATTAGAATTTGTGGAAAATGTGCTTTGTCAATATATCTAAACAGACTTTTTGTTTATGCAAAATATACTTATTACTTATACTTATTATTTTTACGATTTTGGGGGTGAAATAAAACTCATGTTTTTTAATTTATTACTTAGTATTTTTGGGGGGTTCTCCTCCTTATTTGGGTTTCTACTTTTTTTTTTTTTCTCTGGGTTAAGTCTTTTATCTAATAAGTCTATCTCTTAGGTATTTCCGTCAGGAGTTGGAGCGTCTGGATGAGGGCCTGAGGAAAGAGGATATGGCCGTCCATGTGAGGAGAGACCATGTCTTTGAAGATTCTTACAGAGAACTGCACCGCAAGAGCCCAGAGGACATGAAGAACAGACTGTAAATCTCTCACGCTTTCTCACTCTGCCACTCTATCTCACGCAAAAGTGCCTAGTATTTTACGGATAACTGTAAGCAGCAAGAGCAGGGCAGTTTAGTTTCATTCTTATGGTTTCTTTCTCTACAGGTATATAGTCTTTGAAGGAGAGGAGGGTCAGGATGCAGGTGGGCTGTTAAGGGAATGGTACATGATCATCTCCAGAGAAATGTTCAACCCTATGTATGCCCTGTTCCGCACTTCTCCTGGCGACCGGGTCACCTACACCATCAACCCCTCTTCCCACTGCAACCCCAACCATCTCAGCTACTTCAAGTTTGTGGGACGTGTGGTGGCTAAAGCAGTCTATGACAACAGGCTATTAGAGTGTTACTTCACACGTAGCTTCTACAAGCACATCCTGGGCAAGAGCGTCAGGTACCAGCAAGAATCTGCCAGGTTTAGGTCTTATCTCAACGATCTTTGTTAAACAAGCTGAATTTTTTTGTGGTTCATAGGTATACAGACATGGAAAGCGAAGACTATCCCTTCTTCCAGGGTCTTGTCTACTTGTTGGAGAACGATGTGTCCACTCTGGGCTACGAGCTGACATTCAGCACAGAGGTGTGGGCTTCGTTTTGAGACCAAGCACACTACCTTATTTCTGTCATTTTTAGGTATGGAGAAATAGGCATGATAATCACCACCTCATATCTTCACAGGTCCAAGAGTTTGGCGTGTGTGAAGTGAGAGATCTGAAGGCCAATGGTGCCAACATCATTGTTACAGAGGAGAATAAGAAAGAATATGTGCATCTGGTCTGCCAGATGAAGATGACAGGTGAGCATGCACTCTAATAAACATCACTTCTAGTGAGGAACGGGGAGGTTCAGGAGTCTTATCAGGGAGCTGAAACATCTGTGTTTCTCAGGTGCAATCCGTAAGCAGCTGGCTGCCTTCTTAGAGGGCTTCTATGAGATCATCCCCAAGAGACTGATCTCCATCTTCACTGAGCAAGAGCTGGAGCTGCTCATCTCCGGCCTGCCCACCATCGACATTGACGACCTCAAGGCCAATACAGAATACCACAAATATCAGTCCAGTTCTATTCAGGTTTGTACACGAGGACAAAAGGTCAACATGAAATGTCTATTTATTATTGTTTTATGACTGATGTCTTCATCTCTGCACATCATTCTGAAGTTTTCCTTAATCTTTGATCAAAATGTCATTTACTGCTGTCACACAGCCAAGGAAAGGATCATAACCAATAGAGTGCTGCAGGGATGATGTATTTTTGCAGGCAAGCCTGGAATTTAGCGTCACCCTGGTTCTCAATAGAATTTTTCCATTTGGCATTTGGATTATTGAAGAAAAGAAGCTCTGTGACCAATATGTTCTTAGGTTTCCGACTACTATTTAAATCTTTATGTAATAGCAGATTAGATGAATTTTCCTGTTTGAGGTGATGTTTAATGTCCCCTATAAACTCTGTAGTCCCATTTTGTAACTTGTTAGCAACCACCTATTTCAAGACAAGTCAAAGTGGGATAATGTATTATGTTGTAGAATAAAACATGATATCTTGAACTTGTTAACCACAGACCTTATTTCAGGCATTTCACCAAAAACCCATTGACTTTGAAGCTGTGGAATCAGAAATGCAGAAATCCTGACTCATTTCTGTGTTTTAGGACTTAATCCTACAGCACGCTGTAATTTTATAACCAGCAAGTTATTTTCCTGCTATGTTTTGTACTTTTTTTTTTTTTTTTTTTTTTTTTGTCTTAATAGCCCATTGAAGCATTTACTTCTCCAGATGTATTCTCTACCTGGTTTAAATTTTCTGTCCTGCTTACTCTCCACAGATCCAGTGGTTCTGGCGTGCATTACGATCCTTTGACCAGGCTGACCGGGCTAAATTCCTGCAGTTTGTTACAGGCACATCTAAAGTGCCACTTCAGGGCTTTGCTGCACTGGAGGGAATGAATGGCATCCAGAAGTTCCAGATCCACAGAGACGACCGCTCCACTGACCGCCTGCCCTCTGCGCACACTTGGTAAATGAGCCCTGATGCCCCAAAGCACACAACACAAATGTTTCCACACAATGTATTCAGAAATTCCATAATACATGTAATAAAGCAGCTCTAAAATCTACGTGCTAGATTGCATGGCAATTGTGGTCTTATGCACAAACAAAAATGTTCATACCTCTTATTCTCTTTCTCCTACCAGCTTTAACCAGTTGGACCTCCCAGCGTATGAGAGCTATGAGAAGTTAAGACACATGCTGCTGCTGGCCATTCAGGAATGTTCTGAAGGCTTTGGACTGGCCTAAAGACTCTCCTAAACCTGCACACAGACACACACAAAGAGATATGTAGACTTACATGTTGTTAACTTATGACACACATGCATATTCACACTATCATACATACGGCCAAGACCTACTTCTAATCCACATAAAACAAACAGATGGACGGCTAAACGAGTGACAGAGATGTATTGACATTGCCTACTACACACAGAGCCTCTCATTGACACACCGAACTGTATTTGGTGTATGTGTGTGTCTCACTTCCCTATTAAAATTACAGAGCCCGAGAGAGGATCACAAAGGATATCTGCGGACTAATATAAAAGACATTTTCTCCATTTAGTTTGGTTTCTCTGTACAAAAGGTTTGGGAGTTTATTATGTTTAATCTTTTTTTTGTTCTTCTCTGGCTGTTAAAAAGGAGAGGGCTGTTTTGTGTGTAAAGAGGATGGTTGTAACCCTCTGGCTGGGGGAAAAAAAGTTGATTGTCCTCTGTTGCTAATGTGTGACCTCACTAGCTTTGCAAATGGGAACTTTAATTTGGGGGAGGGGAAGTCATGGACAAGGGCGGGAGGGCGAGAACATGGAGTGAGGTTTTGGTGAAATTGCAGACGTGCAGGGATTTTCAGAACGGGGACATTTTTAGGCAACTTTTGTGGTATTTTTGGAGAGGAACACCGATTTGAGAAGTGAAGGACTGAGACATTGAACCGCGGGTGTTCAGGCACATGCGGTAATTACCCAACTGCTGATGCAGCCTCTCAGCAGCTAATCAGAACGTAAATTGCTACATAAATAAATGCATAAAATGAGCCCACTGTGTCCTCTAGAGTTGTTTCAATGTATGCCTTACACATTTGCACTAACAGGAGCAAATATCATTTATATGTTAAGAAATATACTGATGGAGGTCCATGGAAACTAACTTGACACATGCTGTGGGGTCCAAGTATTAAAAGCTCTATTCTTCATCCTGAGTTATGTATGAGGAATTCTGTCCCGTTATTGATCACCTGCATGAGTGTCACATTTATTGCTTTGGGTTTTTGTTTATCAGCATTTTAGGACAGGCTTTTTAGCCTTTTTTCTTGCCCTCCACTCTTTTTGCATGGGAGCTGGTGTGAAGTGCAATGAGTGGCTCAGACCATCTGGACCTTCCAGTAATGTCTCTGCTGGGCATCCGTGCTGTTAGGATACAGTTCATCACGCCTGCTTTCTCCTCCTCACCCCAGACTGCAGGAGTCCACTTGGCTAGACTGACAGCTCGCAACATAAAGTGCAAGATCAAAGGTGAGAGAGGATGTTGGAGCTGTGATCATTTCCTCAATTTCAATGTTTCTTCTGTTTATTTAATTGAACCCTGAAAATCTTTTACCAAATTTGGTGTTCCAAAAATGACCAGCCGTTTAAAAATTGCTTGTAAATCTATCATTGTGCTATATTGTCAACATATATTAGATTAAATGTTTTGTCAACTTGTTTTCTTTCAATTAACAAAGGTTTTGTATATCTTTTTGGAACCAACTGATTGTAACCAACATTGATCTGACCTCAGCACCTCAGGTTTTGAATGAAAATAAAAAATATTTTTGGATAATTTTAATATTCCCTCAAAAGCTGATTTGCATGAGCTCCGATGAATCGGTTTCAAAAGAAATACAAAACAGCCTAGTTGAAATCAAGTTGACCAAAAATTGAATCCAACATTTTGTAATAATATAGCATATAATATAGCTCGTATTTATATATCATATTTTTGGGTGGGGAAGTTGTTACACCCTGTGTGAGCAAATCCAGTAAGTTTTAAGGCTATTGCACACCGAGTCCGAAATGTTTGCATGTATTTTTAATTTTTCTTGTATTCCTCTTCCTTTCCTATCAAAATGCATGCTACGGATGCGAAAATGCAGAAAATAGAACCTGATCCAAATTTTTTTTGACGGACGAAAGTTCGGAGGCAGTGTGCAAACGTGATTGACCCAACGTGAGGTCGTATTTATTTTTTAACGTGTGAAAATTTCACACTCAGTGTGTAGTGACCTTTAGTCCAGTGTGATAACATTTAACTAGCATTTTCAGACAGAAGAAAATCCTCTCCAGGTCAAAATGACCAGAATACAACATGAAGGTTAAACCATCAGAATGTGCATATAGTTCACGGTTATGCAGATTATGAAAGTTTATCTTTTTCCCTAAATCTAGGTCTAATTTGCAGCACTAACAGTGAAGGAAATTATGCATCTGCAAATAACTGACAGTTCCATCATTTGGTTTTCATTCAATTGTTTTAATTCTCATTAAAGGTGTATGCAGCGTGACTTGCTATAAAAAGAGAATTTTCAAGGTCGGACTAAAACTGATGCTGTACACAGTTAACCTCAACGTTCCTGAGAAACGTCTCATAATATTTGACTAATCAGTTATGATTTTGCATTTCAGACTGGCCAGCAGAGGGAGTGAAGTGATCTATTAGTTATTAGATTTACACACACATACTTTTCTAAAAAATAATTTCTAGTAATTCCAAGCATTTTCTTTCAGGTAAAAATTAATCCGTTATGGTGACCTGTATGCATGATGTTTGAATCAATTTATAAAATTGCAAGTGCCTTTGTTTTTGTTTCACCTGATCAATAAACAAATCAATAGTTACTAATAATGCAAGCAGTGTGGAGAAAGCATTTATGCAGGTATCCTAAACAAAATTGCTCTTATGGTTTTCTCAATGTTTTCCAGTTGTCAGAGTTTACGATCTTAAATATACAGATTCATATTTGGGAGAATGTCTAGTGCGAGGCATAAGGCCAGTTCATTAATGAAGTGTGTTTTTTGAGGGGAAGCCAGAGCACTTTTAGTGTCGTGCAGTGTGCATAAATCAGCTCACATATTGACTATCCTGGAGAAATAAGGAAGGAAATAAATGGGCTGCTTCATTTTTCAGGCAGACTGAAAGGCAATTAACTTCATGCTCCTGAATGAGAATGTATATTTTAACCTTGAGTTGTGCAAGTGATAATTTTCTGAACAGCCGTCCCATTTAATGCTATTATATTAAGCCGTGAAAAGCTTCACTGTATGATCCAGCAAATCATATTGTTTGCAGAGAATGTTACAATTAGTTTTAGCCCATCATGCATTTGTAATAACATTATCAGCTACTGTGTTTATGGGGAACAATTAAGAGCTACTGAGATTTAAATAAATGTACTGATATTTTTCAGAGCATAATTTTACATCTTTCAATTCTATAACAATATGTGAAAAGTTGATGCGATTGAATTAAGTTGCATTTTTAGTGACAACATCTTTTATATTTTCACCAGTTGTTCAGTGAATCCCACTGCAGAACCCGAAATGTCGCCTTTTAAATGTTTTCTCACCTTTTGTTCTTCTGCTTCACTTGCTTCTCATCAGTTTGGGAATGGATTGGGAGTCTCTGCTCAAATCAGAGGCTGAGAAAACCTCTTTCCAGTAGCACAGACACCACTGCGGCTGGCATGACCTCATAGTCAAATTAACTTATGAACAGACTCTGCATTCTAGCAGTGGCCACTATAAATCATCAAGACTTCCTCCTTCCTGTCTTCATCTGTGGTCTCTGTTTCCCTTTATCTTCATCTCTCTCTCACTCAATTTCAACACAATAACCAGAGACCGATAACGAGAGAGGTTAACGTCATAGCTTGCCCCACTTTAGATCCTGAGAAGAGAAGCTGGAAGAAACAATTGTGCTGTTTTGTCTGTATTTGTGACCAAAAGACTGAATTAATAATGAAGAGATCAGTGTGTTACACTATGGCCTCTCTTGTAGATCTAAAACATCATGCAGATGGGATCGGTAACCGTTAAACTGACATTTCCTGCCAGAGAGATTGCATTTAAATGCACATTACAACATAGGGACCACTCTTGGGGTCGCTGGTTTTGCTTGGTTATTTTGCGGCTGCTAATAGATTAATTGAATTCATTAAGTGGATGTGAGGTCATTCTGATGGTCTGACCTAGTGTTAATCACTGAGTAATTGAAGGGTAATGATGGAGGCTGAGCTCAGTGGCTTCTCTCCAACTCATGAATTATTGACAGACAAAACAATTCCAGATTACTTATTAGTAATATTACAATTAGTGCCACATTTATAGTTGACAGTTGCACGGTTTAAAAAAAAAAGATTATTGGAGTAGATTTGACTAAATTACACATTTAATTTGATGCATTACTTGCCGTTTCATAATTATCTGTGAAATTTACTTGCAGTTTCTGACTGATAATAGTTTCAAAGTAATTCCTATACCATTTTTTCCAGTGTGCATGCAATTTCGATGCAGAGTTTTGCAAATATGTAATTACATATAATTATGTAATATTAGAATCATTATTAAAAAATTATTTGTATTTCTATAATTATGCAGATATTGTGTGTGCATGCATTTATGCACACCACATATACTGTATATGCACACTTTGGAATATATGCACAAACTTGGAATTGGTAGAGTGTGTAATTTTTCTTAAGGAAGTCTCTTATGCTCAATTAGGCTGCATTTAGTTGATCAAAAATACAGTATTTTACAGCAATTTAAATGAACTTCCAATTTGATTTGGTTCTCAAGTAACTTGCAACAGTTGTTAGATAGGTAGGTAGATATTCACACAGAGCCAAATTGTAATCAGGTACTGATTACAAATACCATGAAAAAAATGTAGTTAGCAATGTAATCCATTCCATTGATTTAAATAGGATAATCTTGTACCATATTTATTAGAAGAGTAAGAAAATATATTCAATTTATCAACAACATGAAGTTCCTTAAAGGTTTTGGGAAACCTTGACACAAATTGTTTGAGTTTAATGAAAATCTAATAATTAAATCATAATTGTTAAATGAATCAAAATTATAACACTATATAGTGAATTATATATTGAAATATATGGTACAGAATCAACAGATATTGGAATATTTCTCTGTGCATATAATGGGAATATTCTGACTAAAGCTATTCTCTGCTATTTAAGAGTGGTAAATTATGAAATATGTAGGTCATAGTTTCTTGAATTGCTAATTTGAGCTTGTGGGGATGCAGGTTTGAATCTGATCTGTGTAGCATTTTGATCCCAATTCCCCATCTTTGTCGTCCTTGACTTACCCATTTAAAAAAAAAAAAAAAAAAAAAGTTGAAAATAAAATAATCACAAAATGGTAGGTGAGGGCAGTGAAATAATCAAATGCATCATCCCATGTTTTCATTTCCAGTAAAAAGAAATTCCACCACTTTAGCTCCATCTCATCTCTAATAGTGCAACTATTTTAGAAAAGAGCCCAGCTGTTTGATACAGAAATCATATTTGATCATATTGCTGTAATTTGGTTTTTGGTGGTTGACAATCTATTTGTAGCCTTTGCAAATCATACTTATTCAAAGCAGCTGTTTTGCATGAGCTTTTGTTATTGCATTTGATGCCATTTATGCAAACTGGTAACTCCCTGTGCAAGGTTTTCAAGATGAACCTTCAAGCTTGATTTGTCCTGCCTGATTCAGGATGTGCTCATGGATCTGTCACAAATTGAGGTCCTTTAACAGAAGGCTGGGCATTAGTTTCCGGTTAAAGGGCAGCGACTGGTGTTTTTCAGCATGTGTGTGTCATGAGGCACCTGCAGGAATGACTCTTCCTGTAGTGTGGCACTGAACACAAAGCCAGATAATGTCACATAACAAAGATTCATTCTAACTCACAAGCACTGACCTTTACTGTATACCTATAGACACGTCTGCAGTGTGCTTGATATGTGTAGATGGAGAGATGGGAGCGTCTGATTGCTTATTTTCACCTTGCTTGCAGTCAGAATCTGTGGAAAAAATCTGCCATTTTGCATGGAGTCCCCTTTCCTCATGAATCAAATTGTGCGTGATTCATTTGTCATTCAACCGTGAGTAAAAGGCTCCTTTAGTCACCATATATCAGCCTCAAGAGTGACTGGACAGATTTTACTTTAAATTTCCCAGAAGTGATTTCATTCACTAATAAAATGGTTAAGATTAGTTTAGAGGGGCATAAATGAAAGGTTTCCCCTCTGGTTTTCACACATTTCTGCTTTATGCTTGTATAATCTCCATATACACTGTAAAAATGGTTTAAATATTTTTTTATGTAATTATAATTACTATTTTAACTTTTTTAAATATTAAATGGTTTTTCACTTGAAGTGAAATTGTATATCTTGTGTGTGTGTGTGTGTGTGTGTGTGTGTGTGTATATATAGGTGTGAAAAAATATGATATGAAATATCTTTAAAATACAGTAGGATTTTACATTAAAGACAGTATTTTCCCCTATTCTTTCCCTTTTCTTTTTTTTATTCAACAGCCAATTTTTTTTCTTTTTACCAGTCATATTCTGTCTCCTATGTATAATTAAAAATAATGATAATTTCAGATCTTTTAATAAAAAATTGGATTAAAAAATAATAATAATAAAATACTTTATCCTGAAAATGGGATGGTTTTTTTTATTATTTTTTTTTTATATATCAATATAAATATGCATTTCTTCTCACAGAAAGGTATCTTGTTATAAGAATGTTTAGATTTTTTTTTTTGGCAATAGTGATTAAGTGTTTTTTTTTTTTTGTTTTTTTTTTGTGTATTATACACTATAAAATATGTACACTATGTAAAATACACAAAAAAATAGTGTAACTCCACACTCCTGGATTTTCTCTTTCCATTTTATCCGCCACTTTCAAGGAGAGAGTGTAGGGAGGGATAAATGGAAAGCTTTCCCTGTGCCACGCCATACAAATGCTGCATAACAATGCACTAATTAGCATAACATATAGTTCTCATCCTCATTACTCGCGCCCACCAAACCAACAGCAAGAAGCCTTTAATGGTGCTCTCTGCATTTACCATGTCATCCCTCCTCTGCCTGACTGAATCTCTCCTCCTGTTCTGACAGATCCTGCCAATCACCGACGAAATTATGGACACATTTCATCTGGCACTAGGGGAATGCAGTGTGGAAATCAGGATGAAGACAATAAAGGAATGGTCAGAGAATGAAGCGAAGGGAGGAGTAGAGGAGAGTGAAGAAAGAGGCAGGGAGCTAGAAGAAAAAAGGGTGATGTCACTGGCTCTTGATGGCAGCCAATCAGAGACGGGGAGAGGCAGCGAGGGAGCCAGGAGAGGGTGTGTTTTCCTCGCACTGCAGCATCAGCAGTGAAGAGAGGCCACAATCAATCTGACACAGAGCAGGAGACACAAGAACCTTCAGGGACAGATAAAACAACAGAGTTGCCAGAGGAGGACGGAAACCCGAAGCCGTTTCTGAACTGCAGAGGTAAGTGGAGAAGGCTGTCTGTGACAATGTCAATAGCATTTAGTGTCTGATGGATGTCAAACAGAATCGGCTTGTTTTTGCTGATTTTTCTTGTGGTTTGATGATCACACCTTTGAGACTTAAGGTGCAATGATGTAGCAGTGAGGCTGGTGTGTGGTCTTGCAAACTGGAGCTGTTCCATTCAAAATAATCGCATTGTATTTATCATTTATGTATTTTTAATCATCCCTAAAGCGTTACATTTCGACGTTTAAGCATGAAAAAAAGCAAATAATATTTTATTTAAACTTCAGTGTGTTAAATGAGATGCTGAATGCTGTTTGATTTATTTTTATTTTTTGAAAGATTTCTTTTTTTGTGATGACACATTGTCTCACTCCTGGAGTTGCCCTGTCTCGTAAACAGAAACAGTTCTCTGGTGGATTTGCACACATCCCATGTGAAATCAGCAACAGGCTCTTCTGTTTTCATCTTTAAGGCAGGACTTGCTTTGCTGCATGCTCTGGTTTGGTTGCATTTTGCAGCCTCATATTGACCTAGACCTAATGCAAACATTTGTTGTATTTAATAAGATTTACTTAATAGAACCAATAGCTGGCTGTTGTTTCATTTGGAACAGTTGCTATAGTGTTTTTTTTAATGCATTAACGTTTGAAAGTGCACATTTGTTAGCACTGTTATGCTGTTAATAATTTGTTTTATCTATATGGTTGGTCCTCCCTCCCCCTCGTTTTGCTGGGCAGTGTAATTGTGTTAATCGCCCATGAGAGTATTGTGGTGTTGAGAGTACTGGTGGTCCGCAGTGCTGCCCCTCACAGTGGTGTGTTGGTGTGTGCGGTACTGAAAACAAATGACGCTTTGATGGGGCAGGCGGCAATAGCAAATATATGAGTGTGAGAGCATTGGGTGGGGCCTGCATTTATTTCTGTCATTTATTTATCTCTTAAATGCAGACACTCACCTGGCGGCTCACCAGCATGTTTGATTCAGGGTGGGTCTCACTCACAGCATTCAGGTTGCAAATTATTAGCACTGCTAGCAAAGTTTAGGGCATATTGCACTATATAAATATGTAAAATATATTAAATTCAACAAAAAACAAAAATGTAGTAGCATGGTGACGTGATTATATTAACTTGTATATTATAGGGTTCTCATGGTTTCCATACATTTACATTTTTAAATTAAATAAAATATGTATAAAAATGTATTACACACAAATACTGTGGTAGGTACAGTGATTATATTTATATTACAGGCATATTAGAATATTTATATCCATGGTATTTTCATGCTGTTCCAAGTACTTTAAAGAATAGCATTATTTTACCATTAAATTAAATATTCAATTTTAATTTTACAATATAAGTATTGTAGTAGTACCATGCCACAGTGATTTTTATATTCATTAACCATGTTATTTACACGGTACTCCAAGGTAAATTAAAAATGGCATCTAAATACTATTATATTTTTTGTAAACTTGTTAATTTTCTCTTACATAAAAGAACTGTGGAAGTATATTGGAACTTTAAAGAATACCGTAAAATCATAAAATATGCTGTTCCATGGCACAATTCAAAACCATGGTATTTATGTGGTATTTGTAGCTACTTTAATACAATCTGTGAGATTTTTGGAACACTCGCATACCTGTCAAACCTCCCCGGGATTCTCCCGTATTTTACCATTCTATCCCGCTATCATCCCGTTTAAGTATTTTTAATCTTGCTATAAAAAAAAAATCCCACTGGGCGTATTTTATATTTTTTATACATTTACCTCTGGTAAAACTCCCGTAACTTGTATGGCCCAAACCTCATTATATGAATAATCATGTCAATATATTCCAAGTTTCTCCGCTTTCCAGATCTTGTATGAAACGCATCCTTCTCACACAATCAACAAATTTCTGATGATTTGATTATTGGTGGGTCGTGGGTAGATAAAATAAATCATTAATGATGCAAATATTAACTACATTTTCTAAAATATGAACGTGTTTTAAATATATATTTTTTCATCAGGCATTTTGTCCTGATACCCGTAGCTCTGATTGAACTAGACACTTGCGTCTTGATTCATCATTGACTCCCGGGTACCTGTAGTCTCTGGCTGTACAACCCAACCTGATTTCAGATCTCGGTTTGTATTTTTTTATTCTAACACAATCCTAATATTAGTTGTGTAATTACAGATTTTCATTTGTCCTTACAAATGTATGGTGGAAGTACCGTGGTACAGTATTTAATTTATATTCATAAATCGTTATATTTGCATGTCAATGTAAGGGCATAATAACATGATATTGTTGTCATTTTCTTTTAGCCTAAAAAAAAGTACTGTGGAAATACCATGGTACAATCATGTTCAAAGCAATGGTATTTGTGGTATTCCAAAGAATACCATAAAAATTCAGTGATTTTATTGTATAATTAAATGTTTTCATTTACTTTTGCAAAAATGTACTGTGCCAGTACTAGCTTAGAGTGATTATATTTATTATATTAAATTAAAAAACAATTACTATTTAATTTTTTGTACATTTCGTGTTATGGAATAATGTTTGCCATGTTTAAAACCATGGTATATTTGTTTCAAGGTAATTCAAAAGATACCATGCTTATACCATGATTTTGTGTTGTGGAGCTGCTTATTGTGGGTTAGCCTAAGTTTCTCCCTGCACAGGAATTTTGTCTAGTTTCCTGTCGCTGACTGACAATGACTTGTCTTTCTAGGATAAATCACTCAGAATTGATTATTGACAAGGTGTCTGTAGACCGCTCACAGGTGCTTGGGCCATGAGAGAGTGGAGTGATATCCGTTCTGTGCTCCACATTCATCATACTGTAGGTTCTCTTGCTTTTACTGTACCATACAAACAGCATGTGTGCATGGAAAAATATGATCTGCCTCTACAAAATCTTCTCGGCAGAGGCTTTAATTGAGCTGTGTGCACAGATGGATGGACGGGCTGGAGAGATTTAGGAGGGATGAAAGAAAGGAAAGAGGGTGGGGTCACGTTTGACAGGCGAAGCCGTTGTGCAGGCCCTTAATATATGTGCACTTATGTCGTCTGAGGAGATCACCTGAGAGAGAGAATGGGTGCAAGGTCGGGATAGGAAAAGAACAGGGAGGGACCTATTAAAAGGAGTGAGAAAAAGAGCCATCACTCTTTTTTTTGATGGTATCTGTTTTGACATCTGAATCACTAGCTACATCCACATTATTCCAGATAAATTTGAAAACGCATCTTTTGCTTTACATTTTGGTAGCCAGAACTTTGGAATAGTTTTTTTTTTTTTTATATATTAAGGCTGCATTTATTTGCTAAAAAAATACAGTAATAACAATAAAACTGTGAATTTTACAATTTAAATGATCTAATATGCTGATTTGGTGCTCCGTTATTAATGGTCCTTATTATCAGTGTTAAAGTTTTGCAGCTTAATATTTAAGTAGAAATGGTAATACATTTTGTTCAGGATCTTTTGATGAATAGTTTATTAAACCGCATTTATTTTAAACTGATTTTGTCGCATTATAAATGTCCTTAGTCACTTTTGATCAGTTTAATGCATCTTTGCTAAATGAAAAGTATTAATTTATCTTTTGTAATCATAATTACCCCAAATTTTGAATGACTCGTAATCCAAAGGTTGTGGGTTCGAGTCTCGGGCCGGCAGGGATTGTAGGTGGGGGGAGTGAATGTCCA
Organism: Barbus barbus; assembly: GCF_936440315.1. Taxonomy (NCBI): domain Eukaryota; kingdom Metazoa; phylum Chordata; class Actinopteri; order Cypriniformes; family Cyprinidae; genus Barbus; species Barbus barbus. Next base: position 16,950,781 of record NC_136719.1, read on the forward strand.
GCGCTCTCTCCACCCTCAATACCACGACTGAGGTGCCCTTGAGCAAGGCACCGAACCCCCAACTGCTCCCCGGGCGCCGCAGCATAAATGGCTGCCCACTGCTCCGGGTGTGTGTTCACGGTGTGTGTGTTCACTGCTGTGTGTGTGCATGTTGGATGGGTTAAATGCAGAGCACGAATTCCGAGTATGGGTCACCATACTTGGCAGTATGTCACTTCACTTCACCGTTTCCATAAAAATATTAAGCCACAACAACAACAGTTTTCTAACATTGATAATTATAAGAAACGTATCTTGAGCAGCAAATCATCATCTCAGAATGATTTATGAAGGATCACTAAAGACTGAAGATGGCTGGTGAAAATTCAGCTTTGACATCACAGGAATAAATTCCTTTTTAAAATAAATTAAAATAGAAAACAGTATTATAATATTTCACAACATTACTGCCTTTGATTAAAAATCAATGCAGACTTAAGCATGAGGCTTTTTTTTTTTTAAACAATTTATTAAACATATCCATATTAATATAGATGTATCTACAGCAGCATGTAAGAATAACACTAGATCACAGCTCTCTGATGCAGAGCATCTGTTGTAGATGTGCCGGTTACAGAGGAGTTCTTGGGAGAAACAGCACAGCCCCTGAGTCTCCAGCCACCTGTTATCGCCTCAGGACCTCTGTGTCGCTGGCACATCCTGCTCCTGCACACACGCCGGGCAAAAAATCCCCCCATAACACCTGTTTTAAGTACCCATGCAGTAGTGAAAGCTTTACAACCTACTGCTGCCTTTCTGCTGACGGGGTCGACCTCCATAGAGAGACAGACACATTAGTTAAAACCATTTGTAGAGGCTGGCGAGGCTGCGGATGGAGCGGCTCTCTGCAGACAGGAGGGGGATGACCGTGGCAGGGCAGAGACGGTCAGACGAGCCTGGAGGATGACAAGAGGAGGACAGGATGCATTAGGATGATTTAAAGAGTGTACAATGACTTAACCACCCTGTTAGGGCAGAATAAGTACTAATAGGTGGAAAAGTGGCTGTAAGTTACTCGAGTTACATGAGTTCATAAGATGTAAGAAGGATGGTTGGTGAAGATGCACAGTGGCTCAATGTATTTTATATGTGACCCTGGACCACAAAACCAGTCACAAGTTGCACAGGTATATTTGTAGCAATAGCCAAAAATACATTGTATGGGTCAAAATTATCAATTTCTCTTTTATGCCAAAATCATAAGGATATTATGTAAAGATCATGTTCCATGAAGATATTTTGTAAATTTCTTACCGTAAATATCAAAATTTTCAAAAATGAAGTTGATTAGTAATATGCATTGCATTCCACAACTTTAAATGCTTTTTTCTCAATACCTTTTGCATCCTCAGATTCCAGATATTCAAATAGTTGTATCTCTGCCAAATATTGTAGTATCTTATATTATCCTGTCAATTAAAAAAAAATGACCCTGATGACTGTTTTTGTGGGCCAGGGTCACATACATAAAAATATATGAATACCATTGCTTTAGCTAATTTATATATGTATAATTAATCTGCCAAAATAAATCTATGTAGTGAGAGATACAGAGACAGAAAAATGAACGATTATACATACATTTTTTGTGAATTGTTCAAAATGGTTTTAAAATATTTTATATATTTGCATATTTAACAATTGTAGAACTTTTTCTTTTCTTTTTAATATATGGTTCACCTTTTTCTGTTTTTCAAACTTGTTTTACTTTAATGTATTAGGTAATGAAATTAAAGGTAACATTTTATTTTAAGGTGACCTTGTAACACAAGTTACATTAACTTACTACTATAATAATAATAATAATTATGCTTAATTACATGCAAGTAACCCTAAATCAAACCCTAACCATATAGTAAATACATTTAATTACCTTTACTCAGTATTTAAATGTATAATTACACCGTAACAAGGACACCTTAAAATAAAGTGTAACCAAATTAAATTAATAAATTAAGTGTGACTTAAGCAAACAATTTCTTTGGTGCCCGTTATATACGTGGACTGCAGTAGAACACCTTCAAATGTTGAGAAGATGAAGTTTCCACTGGGGAATTGGAATCAAGAGAGAAGATGAGAAAGTAACTGAGGAGAGACTGAGTTTCATTTGTAACCCTGTATAAAAATGTCAATTTTCCTGTAAAAGCATTAGATAAGCAAGAAACCGATGTCAAGCTTTGAAAAATCCTCTTTATTGTTCTTTTCAGCACTCATTTTTTTGTTTTTTTTCTCCAAGGCTGTATTTTTATTCATGCACTGCCAGGCAAAATACTTCTCTAGACTGCAATCTGAGTAATGGGTTCTTGAGAATGAATTTTTTTTTTTTTTTTTTTTTTTTTTTTAAACCCCACATGGAAAGCTTTACAAAATTAAGCCAATCATGTGATTGAGGCCGTAATGCAGCCGTCTCAAACAGTCGGTCCTAAATATGCTGATGAAATTAACTTATGCTGACAGAGGTCACTTTAATCACTCAATTCTTTAAATTTAATCTCCAAAAAGTAGGCGTAAGTTTGACGATAAATCAAAATAAACCCACGTCGTCAACTTAGTTCAAAGGCGTCTTGGGCAAAGGTTTACATCTTCTCGTAAGCCTGTTTGATTTTGACAGCAGAAGTTGTTCAAAACACTTTATTTGAAATGCATAGGATGTGACTGACAACATAAAGCAATAAAGTCAAAAATTGTAGAAGGCAGCTGTGCTAAAATGCAGCTGTGCTAAAACAAGTCCAGTCTCCTCCCACAGTCGACTGAAATAAAGCCATCTCTTTGTCTGACAAACATTTGCCTCATTCCTCTTAATATCTCTTTTTAATGAAAGACGCATTATTGACCAAATGAATGAACTCCGTGTGAGTCTCTGCTTTCTGAGGGGTCTCTCTGTTGTCTTGTAGAGTATGTGAGGAGATGTGTAGTCTAGTTACATGGAGTTCTTTGTAGTCGTGAGTTTCCCATAATAGAAATGACTCTTTTACTAACTTATTTGAATTTTGATTAAACAGTGCATCAACCTTCACATGATGCCTACAGCTGCAGTGAATCATTTTCTACATTATTTTTGCATCATTTATTGAAAGTCTGCTGTTTGGAAGATTTGTTATGAGATGATCTGGACTGGAATGGGTGACTATATTGTGGCCGTGGGCTGACAGTCTGCTAGATGAGTGACTGTGGAGATCTTCAAAACAGCCATTGTTCATCTGTCTCCTTTCTTATCATAATTAAATTTAGAAAATGAGAAATGTTTAGATCTGTAATGTCTATGCAGTAACTGGAAACACTGAAAAACACTAAAATAAGTGTTTTTGGTTTAGTTCTCTTGAGAACACATAAGTGAGGCTTTGGTCTGAGTTTTAGTCTGGGTTTACTTCCGAGATGGTTTATGATCCTTTTTTTTTTTTTTTTTTTTACATCGGGAAAGATGTCTCCATAGCTGGTCTTGTCTATGTTGAAGGACCTTTTTCTTAATCATGTATGCGAAATGATGTTTTCCCTCCAATTGTGTTCAGTATTATTATTATTTTAATGATTTTGATCATATTTGATAGTTTTATCTACAGCATATAATATAGTATAATAGGTCTGAAGAAAAGATCACCTAAAGATTTACACTTTTTGATTGTATCGTTTTAAACTTTTAATGTTGATCTTTAATATTTTATTTTTATATATATTTAACAATATTATTTATGAATTTTATATCTTTGTCAATATATATTTTTATATTTAAACATTTGTACCTATTTCAGTTCATTAAAATTTACAGCCTGATTCACAGATCTGGGTCAAGTCTAGAACTGGGTCTCAAGTGGGTCCTTTTTCTATCTGGATCCGGGTTCTTAACAGATCTAGTCATGGTCTGGGTCTCTAATCTAGTTTTGGCCTGGTAATGGTCTGGTCTTAACTCTAGCTCAGATTTCCAGTGCATTTCAGTCCTCCAGTGGTATAACTGTGAGGTTTGTGTGGCAGGCCTGGGGCTTTGAGTGTTTGTTCTAGCGGAGTCAAAAGCGTTATGTCAGGCATGATATATTCATTACTGCAGGATCAGTGCTCTGGTGAGTGTGATCCTCACTCCGCTAATTTAATATCACCTACTGTGTCGTCTTATTTCACACCGCACCCGCCAACCACCCAGAAGCACATTAAGACCTGGGGATGGTGGGGCAAGTCAGGACCAAGTAAAGATACAACACATCCCTCTTACAGAGCCGGAGCTCAGATGGATGATAATCAAGAGAGAAGAATCATGAGAATCACACATTTTAGCCGTTCTTTTTCTGACAAGGCGACTGCACACATTTGAATGAATTAGACGTTAATTGTAGTCTTGATGCTGCAGTTGTGATGTTCTGCTGAAGTGTGAAGTTGTTTGATTAAACCACCCACTTCTGCTGCCAGACAATGAGCAGCAATCCTGCCCACAGACTAACAAAACACTGTAATATAGATGCTGCCATGCACAATGTGATTTACCCAAGTTGAATGTGTTCCTAAATCAACATTCTTGGTTGTGGAACAATGTTCCTATCAGACAATAATAACCCTATCCTATAATTACAAAGAAATGATTGGTCAAAGTCACATGACTCACATCAGGGCTTAAGCGGATTTCTCAAGCCGTGTGCCATTTTTGAAAAGCTTTTCAGATGCCGTCACAGAAGGGCAATTTTACAAGGTTGCTTGCTACACTAAGGTGCGGTCACATTTGCAAAACAGGCCCATTGTCTATTGTCAATAAGTGTAGTGATGTATGGAGCACAGTGCACACAGAAGTCACTTTCAAACCAAACGGCTTTCTGACGGTCAATGCATTGAATCCATTAGACCAACTTGAACGTGCCGCAAAATCTGCATGGGGAAATCTTTCACCCTCATGTGAAATTGCAAATCACATAAATTCCTATTGAAATTACTGGATTTCAATGATAAATGTGACCCATTCTTAAAGATGAACAGTGAAATGTACTATTTGAACTTTGAACAGAAAAAATTTGCAATTTGATACATTATGTAAAGAAAAAAGGACTTGTAAGCTACGTCCAAATTCATTAACTACTTAAGTTCTGCAAGTGTGCAGGTATTTCCATATACTATTATGGAAGTATGTATATTAGTATGGGATTGGCTGTGCTTCAGAAAGTCTGCAGCCAACAAAGTCACCTGAAATCGCACACTTGGCTACTACATAGAAGCCAAAAAAAAGTCCTTTACGCAACTGACACTGGTATACGACAATGATACCAGGACGGATATACATTTTACTTATACTGCCTACATTTGTACTAAATAGAACATACTATTTAACAGTCACAATGTAATTACTTATTCAAAAGAAGAACCTTCTCAGACAGTATACGATTTTAGACGCAGCCACTTAAATAGTTTGAACTCTGGCCATGATGAGACATTGTTTAACCTGAGCAGCACACAGTGCTGGCACTTTAGTTTGGTGCTTTGCTATGTCAAAAGGTCTTAAAAATATTGATGAAGCCCCATCTCTAAAATCTGATTGGTTGATAGGAAATTTCCTACAGTATTGGCCAGAATGTTCATCCAGGAACAGGTCTTGCTTGGATAAATCACATTCAGCACATTCCAGTGAGGGAAAAGTGTGACATTCTTACACACAAATGCTCTTGAATATCTTTATTTCCCTTATATCCCGCTCTTAACAATGGATCCAGTATGGTTTTATTACTAGAAACGTTATCACAGCTAAGCTTAGCTTTTACTCTGCCTTCAAGCTGTGTGTGTGCGTCCATGTGTCGTTTTCTCAGGTATTTCAGCTTTCTCCTCCTCCTTGCATGTCGTGTGAGGCACGGTGCGTTTTCACAGATGGGAGATAACTGGAAGTGAATGTAAAACCAGCAGCGTCTGTGTTTATGATGTTGATGTATTCCTGCAGTGTACCACTGCAAAATCGACTGCGCTGTATCTTGACGCACACTTTAGGGAAAAAGGAGCTGATAAACAACAACAAACTTGAGATGTTATTCCGCATACACACATTTGGAGTGAGCAAAGCAAGATGAAAGGGCATGGAAAAGTGGAGAGGAAAGGAAGAGGAGAGAGACAGAGAGAGAGAGTTGTTTAACCAAAGTGCTAACGGTGGCAAATTGGGGGTACGCTGAAAAATGATAGAGTTGAGGGGACAAAAAAAGAGATGGAGAGATCTTATGGAGGGAAAGATACAGGGTCATAATCAATGCTAACAAGCTTAATGAGGTAATTATGCAGTTGGACAATGGGATGACCTGAGGGGAGAGGGGCTGGGTGGGGCTCTGGGACGAGTCCAGGATGAAGATGTGCATCAAGAATGAGAGAGCGTCGTGAAGGGACAGGAAATGATCTTTGAAGAGAGCCAGGGGAACAGGGCTGGAATGAGGTTCATAGGGAATGAGAGAATATGGCGATTAGATGGTGGAGGGATGAATGTTTACATTTTGCAAGCAGTGTTGGGTGTAATGCATTACTAAGTAATTAATTACTGTAAGTGAATTACTTTTCCCTTGAAAAAGTAAAGTAAGGGATTACTCTTAATTTTTCTGTAATTTAATTGCAGTTACTGCTGATGTAATTGCATTAAAGGGAACGTATTATGCCCATTTTTAAGGTGTCCCCTGAATGTGTCTGTGACGTTTCAACTCAAAATACCCCACAGATCATTTATTATATCATTTTGAAAATGTATGTTTTGAATGGAAGCGGAAACGCGCTGTTTTCTTTCATGTCTCTTTAAATATAAATGTGCTGCTGCTGCCCGCCCCCTTTTCCAGAATAGGTCTATGCCTTTACTCTGCTAAAAAAAACATCTGTTTGGTTTTAAATATCATGTCTATCTGAAATCATGCTGAATATACTGAAATCATGCGTTTTAAAGCCAGATCAGTTTAAACTTCTGATATATGGTTTTCTGAGCGCGCATGCAGAAAGTGGCTGTCACGCGGCATGTGAGTGCTAAACTAAATTCTTTTTACATCTCATTGCGCTTAAACGGTCAAATACACACAAGTTTGTTGAAAACACACGAGTTACAAAAACAGAGTCGGTAATGTCTGTGCAGGTAAACCGCTGGGAAAGAAATCACATGTTTGTATTAAATCTGTATATTAAATGACAGCAGTGTAATATACAGTACCAATACTGCTGGCTATGCTGTTAATATGACCCAAACAATAAAATAAAAATAGAAAATCACTGAATATAGCTTTAATAAGATGACATTTCAGTAAAGTCGTGACGTATTGTCAAGTATGGTGACCCATACTCGAAATTGGTGCTCTGCGTTTAACCCATCCAAGTGCACACAGCAGTGAATAGTGAACAAATGCGCGCACACACACACACACACCATGAACACACACCCGGAGCAGTGGGCAGCCATGCTGCGGCGCCCGGGGAGCAGTTGGGGGTTCGGTGCCTTGCTCAAGGGCACCTCAGTCGTGGTATTGAGGGTGGAGAGAGCGCTGGACATTCACTCCCCCCACCCCATCCCTGCCGGCCGGGGACTCGAACCCGCAACCTTTCGATTACGAGTCCGACTCTCTAACCATTAGGCCACGACTTCCCCCACTTCCTTCTTACTTGAATGCTGCTTTTAAGTGTTCTAGCGTGAAAATAAACATGACAGATTTTGTGCGGTTCAATCAGAGTGGGGTCTCTGCTAATACGGCAGTGTCCGTCAACAGTCATGGGCGGGGCTAGTAAAATGGTGACGTCACATTTTACAGATTCTGGGAACGCTTGTTCTGAAGACACTGCTTATGATTTATGGGGATTAAAAAAAGCTGGCGGATTTTTATCATTATAGGGTGGTTGTGTACACACACTGCCAACACACATTTATGTTAATATGTATACTGTATAAACTATAGAACAATAGTGGATTTAACATCAGAATTTAATCTAATACCTTCAAGTACTTTTGTCAGTTGCACAATTATTTATGCAGTTTTATCTATATATTTTTAGTGTCATGTCTGTTGTTCAGCTGGTTGAGGTTAATATGGGATTTAGAAAGTAATTTGTAATAAGTAATGCAATACTCTTTAGAGAGCGTAATTAGTACAGTAATTTAATTAGTATCTAGTAATTGACCCTTCCCAGGGAGTTTGATTGACAGGCCAATCTTAAAGCCGAATCTGCCATTTTTGTCCAACAAACAAACCAAACAGGAGAGAAGATTAACGTTAGTAGGTTTGAACTTGAAAAATAGTTTGTATTGACGTCTTTCTGTGGTTGAAACGATACATTCTGATGTTCATTCATGTTTATTTCATGCTACTACTAGTAAAGAGGAAGAGATGATCGGTTCACATGCTGCTTGAACTGAGGCGCTATCTGTTACGACACATTAAAGAGCCACAAAATGGTATTTACTGTTTCAGTTTCTTCAAAAAATTACCAAATTTGAAAGCTGAGACTTTGTTTCATACCAGAAGTAACCTGCTCTGTCTTGTCTGTTGGCTTGTTGTCAATTTTCTCTTTGCTCCACAATGTATTTTTCACTAAATGAGAACATGTGTAGCGTGAGAGTGCCATGGCTTGTAGGACATGGCAACAGTAATGAAGAGGGGCGGGTCTTTGCGAATGGTCAATTAATTGCTTTTTATTTATTTTTTTATAGAGTAACTTACCGATCATTGGTGGCAAGGACAGTTAAAAAGCTAGATTTTTACATGAAAATGATGCTTGCACTTGCAAAAGTTGCTTGGTTGTTGCTAGGTGGTTGCTAGAAAACTAACTTGTAGTCGCGTGACCAGTTTTAGGTTGCTAGGACATTACTATTTAGTTTAGTTGTTGGTTTCTAGGGCATTGCAATATGGATGCTAGGGCGTCTTGGGTGGTTGCAGAGCATTGATATGTTATAGGCAATTTTAGGTTGCTAGGTGTTTGTCATTGATATGCAGTTGATGGAGACTTGGTGGTTTCAGGTGTAGACAACCTAGAAATAATTTGCAACCACATTTGCTATTAATTTCTAACTTGCTAGGTGGTTACTAGGATGTTGCTAAAGCCTTCATTGTGGGTGCTTTGTGATTTCTATTATATTCTGGTTGTTCTATATACCTCAGCTTCCTCCTCCAGTGTAAGTGGGATTTTTTTTTTTTCCCATCTAATTACCTTTTTGTGCAATTTTCCACCCATTATATCATCTATCGCAAAGTAATAGCACACCTCTCCTCAATTTCAGGTATCATTCATATCTGTAGCACAAACAGTATGGCACACGTTATGCGGCAATTTGAATACTTTAGGGGTAATGGTTTGTTCACATCTCTAACCATACGTATGAGCAGTAATAACAGTGATGCTTTTCTTACCAAAAGTGTGAAGAGGAAAACTCTGTCAGACTGTGTGTGTGTGTGTATGTATAAAAGAGAGCAGAGCGAGAGCAAGATGATGCCTGAAGCCATTAAAATGTCACAGCTGACAGTGATAAACTGTGACAAAGTGCATACAGACACACTCACACAAATGAAATCAAAAGTCTGCGCTACACACACACACACTCGCAGGATGCCACAAGCACAACCAGAAGATAATAACACCCTGCTTATCTCAGCAGCCTCTGACACTAATTAGCAAACGTCCTTTTACTGGTACAAAAACTAAATATTTATATCGTGCAGGTTGATTTCTCTCCTATTAAGGCTATTGGAGTATGGAGAACGGTGCATCTGTTTCTCTCTTCTCATTCAGTCGTCCTTTCCAGTATTTCGTCTTACACTGTCGGTTTTTCTTCTCCCGCAGTGAAGCCACTGTCAGGCCACCTGTCTGGTTTATTTTTATAAGGATTAGACATGCGTTTCGTCGGCTCTCTTGTGTAAAAAGCTACAATGAAGTGTAAATTTCTGTGACATGTAAGCTGCCATTGCTACAACTGTGGCTCACACGCTCTGTTAAGTGCTGTGGAACGCTTCCCACTATCGTCTCCGCCGCTCGAGTCAGAGAAGATTTCTCTGATCGCCTGTAATATACACCATGAGGGTAGTAACTCAATCTGCTCTAATGTGGCTGATAATGACATGGATATGGAAGGTTGGTAAACTCATTTTGAGGAATTGAGGTTGGTCCGATATGCTGACCAGTCCTGAGTCGTCCACCTTGGACAGAATGGATTATGGAGACCATCATGGAATCCTAATTGCATTTGGGAGAAGATGGTGCTGGTGTTCTTTTGCTCGGTCTTTGCTCCATCTGTTCTGTTACGTGTGTGTGTGTGTGTGTGTGTGTGTGTGAGAGAGAGAGAGATACCTTAGTGGTGGTCATGGCTTATGATTTTGGTGTAACATATATCAGTGACGGTGATTTTTAACTGGTGGGTCATGACCCAAAACTGGTCTGTTCTGATAGGGTTTCAGACATATATTATATAGCATATATCAATATATGTGATGTTAAAAAAAATCCCCATACTGTGTACTAATATAATATATTATAATATTGATAGCAGAATGCTTATTTTTAATAAATCATAAAAATGTAAGACTAAATAATTGCTATATAATGTAAATGATTGAATTCCATGTTAAATAAAAGTTTTTGTTAAAGTTAATATTTAATTTTATACTGTATAATTGTTTATATCAGCATATATGTGATTATGTTTAATAATAGATTTTTTAATCCTCATAATGTGTATTATCATGCTGTATACAGTGGAGGGGAAATTATTTGATCCCTGTACGTTTGCCTACTGACAAAGAAATGATCAGTCTATAATTTTAATGGAAGGTTTATTTGAACAGTGAGAGACAGAATAACAAAAATCCAGAAAAATGCATTTCAAAAAAGTTATAAATTGATTTGCATTTTAATGACTGAAAAAAGTATTTGATCCCCTATTAATCAGCAAGATTTCTGGCTCCCAGGTGTCTTTTATACAGGTAAGGAGCTGAGATTAGGAGCACTCTCTTAAAGGGAGTGCTCCTAATCTCCGCTTGTTACCTGTATAAAAGACACCTGTCCACAGAAGCAATCAATCAGATTCCAAACTCTACACCATGGCCAAGACCAAAGAGCTGTCCAAGGATGTCAGGGACAAGATTGTAGACCTACACAAGGCTGGAATGGGCTACAAGACCATCGCCAAGCAGCTTGGTGAGAAGGGGACAACAGTTGGTGCGATTATGTGCAAATGGAAGAAACACAAAATAACTATCAATCTCCCTCGGCCTGGGGCTCCATGCAAGATCTCACCTCGTGGGGTTTCAGTGATCATGAGAACAGTGAGGAATCAGCCCAGAATTACACAGGAGGATCTTGTCAATGATCTCAAGGCAGCTGGGACCATAGTCACCAAAAAAACAATTGGTGTAACGCTACGCAGTGAAGGACTGAAATCCTGCAGCGCCCGCAAGGTCCCCCTGCTCAAGAAAGCACATGTACAGGCCCGTCTGAAGTTTGTCGATGAACATCTGAATGATTCAGAGGAGAACTGGGTGAAAGTGTTGTGGTCAGATGAGACCAAAATCGAGCTCTTTGGCATCAACTCAACTCGCTGTGTTTGGAGGAGGAGGAATGCTGCCTATGACCCCAAGAACATCATCCCCACCGTCAAACATGGAGGAAACATTATGCTTTGGGTGTGTTTTTCTGCTAAGGGGACAGGACAACTGCAACGCATCAAAGGGACGATGGACGGGGCCATGTACCGTCAGGGCCAGGGCATTGAAAATGGGTCGTGGATGGGTATTCCAGCATGACAATGACACAAAACACACAGCCAAGGCAACAAAGGAGTGGCTCAAGAAGCAGCACGTTAAGGTCCTGGAGTGGCCTAGCCAGCCTCCAGACCTTAATCCCATAGAAAATCTGTGGAGGGAGCTGAAGGTTCGAGTTGCCAAACGTCAGCCTCGAAACCTTGATGACTTGGAGAGGATCTGCAAAGAGGAATGGGACAAAATCCCTCCTGAGATGTGTGCAAACCTGGTGGCCAACTACAAGAAACATTTGACCTCTGTGATTACCAACAAGGGTTTTGCCACCGTCATGTTTTGCGAAGGGGTCAAATACTTATTTTGCTCATTAAAATGCAAATCAATTTAACTTTTTTTTTTTTTTTTTTTTATGCATTTTTCTGGATTTTTTTGGTGGTTTTGTCGCTCACTGTTCAAATAAACCTACCATTAAAATTATAGACCGATCATTTCTTTGTCAGTGGGCAAACGTACAAAATCAGCATGGGATAAAATAATTTTTTCCCAACTGTACTATTATTATAATATGTAATAATTATGGCAGAATACATTTATTATTTTTTAATAAAATTATTAAATCATCATTGTAGGACTAAATAATAATGAAATTATTGAATTCAGTTTTAAATAATAGATTTTTATATTATATTATTATTTTATATTGCTGAAATTGACAGACAGTCCTAGTAATTAACTACATATATACTGCATAACTATGATAGCAAAATAAATGTATTCATTTATTTAAATCAAATTTATTGGCTTGTCAGCTTTCAAAAGAAAAATGCAATATCTTTTGTTCCAGACCCTGGAACAAAACCACTAGAGAATCACTAGTGTATTCATCTGGCGTCAGCTCTGTGTAGTCAAACACTTTCTATGGCTTTTCATCGGTTCTGTAACTGCTGGGAAAGGGCAGTGCGGATCCCCGTGTGCTCTTTCTTTCTCTCTCTCCATCTTTCTCAACATTTCCCCTTGTGTGCTCTGCTGAGACTCAGCCAGGAATCAGGGCCAACTACCGCTGTCATCTCTTATCAGCCTGAAGAGAGGGAGAGAAAGAGAGACGAGTGAGAGAGCCCCGGTTACAGCTGAGCCCCCTACTAGAGTACATAGCCAGACACAGGGAAAAAGGAGGAGTAAAGGACACACTGGCCCCAGATTACAGATGCGATTGGGGGGAAAAACGAAAGAGATTAGAAGAATGCGGCATGCACTCGCTCCATGTATGTGTGTGTAGTTGCCCACTGGGGCAGCATTGTGATGTAGTGCTTTATATAGAATAAGGACAAATGCAATGCGCTGTGCTGTGTCACATTACAACAAGACGGGCCAGAGAGTAATATCATGACCGAATTGCTTGCATTTGATCCCAAACATAGTGAAATGTCATACCACACCCCGACTTTAACAACTCCGAGGCAGAGCTGGTTGTGGGAGATAACGTGTTGCCTTTGATGGGCCCAAATCAGTATGTGCTGAAAGGCTACGACCGCTGAGTCTGTAATCGAGTTCCACAGTACTTTCTGTTGGGCATAATTAGATTTGCCACCAGGGAAAAATCCCGTTATAGGGCCACACATTTGTCCGGAAGAGGCAGTAAAAAGCCACACACCATGTCCCGCACCCCTCACTATGACTTGTGGATAGCAGTGGAGCAAATTTACTTGTGATTTCAACTTGCATGTAGAGGAATGGGTAATTAATATCTATTAACTTTAATGACAAAACTACTTGAGATGCAGTTGAGAGAAATATAGTTGAAGCAATATGTTTGTTGTCTTTATGAAGTTATGGTCTCTTGAGTTTTATTAATGGGACGGCGGGTACAGTCTGTTTCTGATGGAGGATGTGTGTTTGCATGAGAGTGCAGTTTGCTCACAGACTGATGTGAAGAGGAGCAGGCATCTGAGAGTAGAGGAGAATGGGAAATCGGAGGAAGAGAGATTACCTGGAGATATCGATGGAGACAGCTAGTTAACGAGAACAAATCATCCCGCCCTTCATTGGATTACAATGGATATGTGTGGGCGGCTGGCATTTACGAAAGTTCGAAAAAACATTTCCAGCGAACAAGACATTTACGTCATATTTGCACATACTGTTGTTGTATTTAAACTCGCTTGTTATTCATTTTCACAAAAACCTTGCTTTTTTAAGTAAAAATATACATTTTTGATCGGTTTATTTTTTCTTTCTCTAAGGATGGTAGTAATTCAGTCCTTTTGCTTTCCTGTTCCCTCTGCAATAACATAACTCTGCAATAACATAACATCATTAATCTATCTCTTGATGAGAGAAATAAGATCAGAAAGAATCATATCTTGAGGTTGAAGGTGAAGTTCTGTCTGAAGTTATTGTTGTTCTGTTTGTTGACACAGACACTCTTATAAAGCTTGAACTTCTCCGTGAATTTCTTGAAGGCCTAACTCTGTGTTTAAGGGTTTTGGATACCAGACAAAGCGGATATCTTCTGATGGGATCTGGTGAAGAGACGGGATCCAGGAAAAGTGTTAGTCTTTGGCAGAGTTAGCATCCTCATATCAAATGACTATATAGCTTTTAATGACCAAAACAATATAGCACTATATAGCACTTTATGACTTGAGCTCTGAAAAAGTTAATAGCACATATCGTATGTCATTCTCTTACAAAATCTTTCAGAACTGCTAACCCCTGTATTATTCATGGCCTGCAGAATTTATAGTACTGATTTTTTTTCCCCCTCCTGAGTGAGAAGAGGAAAAGACATCTTGGAGCATTGACGTATTTTGATGTTCATCTTTATTCTGGTCTAGTTAGATATAAATGAGCATTGATTAAAATTCCAGAACACTCAGCAAATGCAGATGAATAATGAGGACAAATGAGCATGAATATGCTGCCCTTTGCTGTCTCATTGCTTTATTCTAAGCATTAGAGGCACAAATCCCAGTTTTGTTTTTTCATTGAGAACTTTTAGATATGTCAGATAAGCTGTAATCTAACATCAAATTAGCCTAATATAGCTAGTTTTAAACAGAAAATGTCTATCTACTCATCAAGAGTTATTTAATTCCTTGTAGTAAACAACTATTTTGAATTATTTATTCATTTTAATTACCAAACATGTAATATTTAGCTGTCCTACATTTTCCCCAGTTAAAAAATATTCTTTAAAATTGTGACAAGTAACACTTTTTACTGCTCTTCATTTTACAGTAAAACAAAAAAAAAATTGTCCAATTGATTTTTGTTTATTTAATGTTTAAGAATTACAAGATTCATACAATATAAAATGAGTAGAATAGACCAGTTCGGTGTTTGCAAACAGTGATGTTTTTGTGGCAGAAAATGACAGTTTTCAAATGGCAGTCTATGGAAGCCATGGCATAAAAGTAAATTTGAGTTTATATTTCAAAATTCTGACTTTATCCTCACAGTTCCGAGAATATATCTCACAATTCCTATAAGAAAAATAAATTCGTCATTCTCTCTTTTCCCCTCAGCTTCGAATCCAGAGTTTTAATTCCCACACTTCTGGCTTTTTTTCCTCAGAATTGACAAACACTATTTTTGAGTTGAATCGAGTTATAAAGCTCGTGTAATATTGAGATTTTGACATCCTGAGGTTAACACTCAACACTTTCTGTACATTAAGCAATGTTGAGCAATAAAAATACTTTTTGGATTAATTTTGCACTCTAAAAGTGGCATATATTAAGACGGCTACTTCTTAACAGTATTTGACAGCCTGGACTGTAACGTCACATCAGCCATCCGTGTGCTGGGGAAAACATAAGGGACATGCAGAAGTTGTGCCAAGAAGAAAGTAGCGACAGATGAGGAGAGATGGTTTGAGAGAGAGAGAGATGGGGGGGTGGAGGAATGGGGGAAGGGAGGTGTATGGCTGCGTGCCGCTAGAGTCAGAGGGTTGTCATGGTGATTGGTATGAAAAAGGGCAGGCTAGTATTGACACCTTGCTAGCGTCATAGTATTGGACAGCAATGCAATCCGTTGTCCATTCGAGCTTGACCGAATGAATCACTGTGTTTTTCCACCAGTCCGTCCGGTCTCGGGTTTAGCTTCCTCTGATGCCACGCCGACTTGCGCCCAGTATGGAGTACAGCAGACAGTATGCATTTCACAGTACACTCTCAGCCAACATGACCCCATTTTCTCGCTATTCAGACAAAGACATTTGAATGACATTCAAATGGCTTCAAACCGATTTCACTTGTTCATGCTGCATGAGCCACTAATGGCTTATGTGCATGTGATAACTGCTGGAAGACAGATATTTGATCTAAACGGTGAAGATGTGATAAATATACATAATGGCACTGGCTCAAGGAAAATGAGAATCTCAACTCGATTTTTTTTTTTTACATAACACACATCCACTCGACCTACCGACAGCCTGCAGGCAACGTCTCACTTATTTCTTCTCACGGTTCCCATGAGGTGCTCTTTTCGATTTATATCAGGAGCACTTGGAGGCAATTACTGCTTTTGCAACTTTTAACAACGTTAATGGGGTTGGTGGTGAAGAAAGGTTCCTCTGGTCTGGTTAATCGAGGCTTCCTGATCTGAAAGGCACAGCCAAGAAAACATCTGATAATATAGACCACATCCTTCTGATAAAATGATTTATCTCTTAACTATATTGTTTTATTTTCGTCGTACTTGTCCATGGCACTTCAGAGACGAGGCACGGCCGCTGCGCTTGACTGAATGCAAATCCTGTGGAATACTAAAGCAGGGCTGACCTTGACCTGTCAATACGTCTCATTTCCATATGAGATGAGTGCACTAGCATATATTAGGTGGAGCCTAGAATTCACCTATCAATTTTCCCATTCACTGCAAAGAGATCAGGCCTTTTAGGTAATGAGACAAGTCATCAGGCATCATGAATAATCCAAAGCAGAAATTGCTGATGGCTTCAAAGATTGCTGAATAGACTAATAGACTTAACTACTTTGAGTGTTTTCCTGTATACAGTTTGGGGTAAGTACTTGGTAACTGCTTTTATGTTTATATTTGTTTGGCAGAGAGGTGGTGTATTTTTACAGTGTTAAAATACTTTCTCCTATGCCAGCTCATTATGCTGACTAGAAGTAAGCTATTTGTTGGTTGATTCCCTCAAAAGTGTAAACCCTGGCTCTGTGGTACTGTCAAAACGTTGCTTGTTTGTGTGAGCAGACAAACATAGCAACGGTGGCTCAACCAATGGAGTGAGTTTGGGGTGAGGCAATCCATTTAGCTGACCAATTATCATTAAGTGTATTTGGGAAACTTGATAGAAAACAATCATTATTTTTGCAGTTTAGCTTGGTACTGTAACTGCTCGAATGTCACTTCAAGTGTTTCATGATTTTTAATCACCCTTTGTAGTTAATATAAATATTCCTGCAGTGAAAAATGTATCGTTTATAAGAAGTTTATAAGAAATTTTTGAATATTTATTTTTCAAATTTTAAATATATATTTTATTCCTTGCAGTCTCTTTAATAATATTAAGCCATTAGATGCCAGTGCATGCCAATTCTATCCATCTCTCTATCGAGCTATCGATGTACACACACACACACACGCTCGTAGTAATACAAAACGCATGTGCAAATGTTCTGGCACAAAGTGATCAGAAAAGGTGTGTGTGTATATGTGTGTGTATATATATATATATATACATACATACATACATACATACATACATATACACACACAAGATGAGACATGTGTATGCACCGTGTGTGTGTGTACAGTGGGGCAAATAAGTATTTGATACACTGCCGATTTTTCAAGTTTTCCCACTTACAAAGAATGGAGAGATCTGTAATTTTCATCGTAGGTACACCTCAACTGTGAGAGACAGAATATAAAATAAAATCCAGAAAATCACATTGTATGATTTTTAAATAATTAACTTCCATTTTATTGCATGAAATAAGTATTTGATCACCTACTAACCAGCAAGAATTCTGGCTCTCACAGACCTGTTAGTTTGTCTTTAAGAAGCCCTCCTATCCTCCACTCATTACCTGTATTAATTGCACCTGTTTGAACTCATTACCTGTATAAAAGACACCTGTTCACACACTCAATCAATCAGACTCCAACCTCTCCACTATGGGCAAGACCAAAGAGCTGTCTAAGGACACTAGGGACAAAACTGTAGACCTGCACAAGGCTGGGATGGGCTACAGGATAATAGGCAAACAGCTTGGTGAGAAGGCAACAACTGTTGGCGCAATTATTAGAAAATGGAAGAAATTAAAGATGACTGTCAATCTCCCTTGGACTGGGGCTCCATGCAAGATCTCGCCTCGTGGAGTATCAATGATCCTGAGAAAGGTGAGGGATCAGCCTAGAACTACACGGGAGGACCTGGTCAATGACCTGAAGAGAGCTGGGACCACAGTCTCAACGGTTACCATTAGTAACACACTACACCGTCATGGATTAAAATCCCACAGCGTGTCCCCCTGCTCAAGCAAGCACATGTCCAGGCCCGTCTGAAGTTTGCCAAAGACCATCTGGATGATCCAGAGGAGGCATGGGAGAAGGTCATGTGGTCAGATGAAACCAAAATAGAACTTTTTGGTATGAACTCCACTCGCTGTGTTTGGAGGAAGGATGAGTACAATCCCAAGAACACCATCCCAACCGTGAAGCATGGGGGTGGAAACATCATGCTTTGAGGGTGCTTTTCTGCAAAGGGGACAGGACAACTGCACCATATTGAGGGGAGGATGGATGGGGCCATTTATCGCGAGATTTTGGGCAACAACCTCCTTCCCTCAGTAAGAGCATTGAAGATGGGTCGTGGCTGGGTCTTCCAGCATGACAATGACCCCAAACACACAGCAAGAGCAACTAGGGAGTGGCTCCGTAAGAAGCATTTCAAGGTCCTGGAGTGGCCTAGCCAGTCTCCAGACCTGAACCCAATAGAAAATCTATGGAGGGAGCTGAAACTCTGTGTAACCCAGCGACAGTCCCAAAACCTGAAAGATCTGGAGAAGACCTCTATGGAGGAGTGGGCCAAAATCCCTGCTGCAGCAGTGTGTGCAAACCTGGTCAAGAACTACAGGAAACGTCTGACCTGTAAACAAAGGTTTCTGTATCAAATATTAAGTTCTGTTTTTCTACTGTATCAAATACATATTTCATGCAATAAAATGGAAATTAATTATTCAAAAATCATACAATGTGATTGTCTGGATTTTTTTTTTAATATTGTCTCTCACAGTTGAGGTGTACCTACGATGAAAATTACAGATCTCTCCATTCTTTGAAAGTGGGAGAACTTGAAAAATCGGCAGTGTATCAAATACTTATTTGCCCCACTGTATGTATAGTATACATATACATACACTGTATAAAGATACATATGAATTTTGTATTATTATTACTATGCACGTAATAATGCATTTTTTTGGGAATCAAACCCCGATCTTGGTGTTGCTAGCACCCTGTTGAGCTTCTTTGATAGGGGGGTTGTAAATGGGCGTGATCTGTGAGTGTAAAGCATGTTTTGCGGTGTAATGTCAGAGCTGATGGTGTAGACAGGCTGTCCATCAGTTTGGGTGTGATGAGGGTGAGGGGTATGTACGTGCGCCCCTCGGGAGCGGCTGACATACCCCGCGTGTCACACAACCCCTCGACAGCTGCGCTCCCCCCAGTGCTCTCCACTTATCACTGGGCCCAAGGGACCTGTAACACCTCCACGCACACTCATGCACACTTACTGACAGCCTGTACCCTGTTTCCATCACACAGGGGCCCTCAGATGGGAGTTAACTACAGCATGCGGCATGCTAATGATATGCTTTCATGCAATTGTGTGGTTCAGGCCTTATTAAGGGCTAATTGAGCTGCCGTGCTTTGAGATGCGCTGGGTTTAATTATCCTCTGTGTTGTGTTGCTGTGACACACGCTGTTTTGGCTTGGTCAAATGTTATTGTAGTATATATAATTATGCTTTTCTGGGCTTAAACAAGATTGCAGACATTACTATTTGTTTATGAAGCTCTCATTGTTAAATGTCAATGGGTTTATTTTTCTGTTCTATCGTTTTCTTTTGTGTGTGACTATATCAAGTAGTTTTGGGTGCATTTTTCTGGATATTAGCCTAAAATGTATATGAATATATAAAAGCTGTTTATTTTAGGCAGTTCAAATTTATTTTGCGGTTCAAATTAGAAAAAAAATTGTATAACCTCAACCACCATTTTTACTGATAAATAAATCAAATATTTCACAAAAAAAAATAGATTGAAGGTCAAATATATTTGTATCTGGTGTGAATGGGCCTCAGGATCTCGTCATGGTATCTCTGTGCATTCAAAATGCCATCAATAAAATGCATCTGTGTTCATTGTCCATAACATACGCCTGCTCATACCATAGCCCCACCGCCACCATGGGCCACTCGATCCACAACGTTGACATCAGCAAACCGCTCACCCACACAATGCCATACACGCTGTCTGCCATCTGCCCTGTACAGTGAAAACCGGGATTCATCCGTGAAGAGAACACCTCTCCAAAGTGCCAGACGCCATCGAATGTGAGCATTTGCACACTCAAGTC
Source organism: Barbus barbus (assembly GCF_936440315.1). Lineage (NCBI taxonomy): Eukaryota > Metazoa > Chordata > Actinopteri > Cypriniformes > Cyprinidae > Barbus > Barbus barbus. Next base: position 16,971,093 of record NC_136719.1, read on the forward strand.
GGTTACGACGACGAACTGCACTCAGGTCGAGAGCATGCAGATGAGCTTCCCTGAGACGGTTTCTGACAGTTTGTGCAGAAATTCTTTGGTTATGCAAACCGATTGTAGCAGCAGCTGTCCGGGTGGCTGATCTTGGGAGGTGAAGATGCTGGATGTGGAGGTCCTGGGCTGGTGTGGTGACACGTGGTCTGCGGTTGTGAGGCCGGTTGGATGTACTGCCAAATTCTCTGAAACGCCTTTGGAGATGGCTTATGGTAGAGAAATGAACATTCAATTCACGGGCAACAGCTCTGGTGGACATTCCTGCAGTCAGCATGCCAATTGCACGCTCCCTCAAAACTTGCGACATCTGTAGCATTGTGCTGTGTGATAAAACTGCACATTTTAGAGTGGACTTTTATTGTGGCCAGCCTAAGGCACATCTGTGCAATAATCATGCTGTCTAATCAGCATCTTGATTTGCCACACCTGTGAGGTGGATGGATTATCTCGGCAAAGGAGAAGTGTTCACTAACGCATATGTATGTGTATATATATATAATTTTAAAATATGAAATATATTTCATATATATTTAGATGTATATTATGTATAGTTTTTAAATGGTTTGTTTGTTATATTTATGTGTGAAATGTGTAAAATTCTTTACTAATTTTTACTATTTATTCTAAATAAAATATATTTTCAAAAAGGCCCTAATCTGAGCACTGTTAATATTTTTTTATATAAAGCTGTCTGTTATTGGCTCTTGGTAAGTGTAGAACAGGATGTGTCTATCCTATCTGTCTGCGGTCGAGAGCTTGAGACAGCTCCTCAAAATGCCCTCATCTGTCACATCAGGTCAATCTCGATCCCTTTTGACAGCCTCTGAGAACAGCAATCCAACATCGAGACCCAAGTCAGGTGGAAAGCATCGGGTTGTATTTCTAAAGAGCAAAATCAAAAGTGAAGGTCAAAGTCGTAGCTGAATTTAGACAATCGAGAGACTTGCTAGATACTCTGTGCCTGACAAAAGCGGACCGAGGGGGAAAGAAGGTCAGTGGTAATGGTTTTTCCGCTTAATTTCATGCTATGATTGCTACATTTACCAGAGCTAATATTGACGCACTATAGCCTTTTATGAGTTTAGGCCCCCCACATACATCTGTCCCATGCTAGCATGTCACTCCACAAGCTCTTTAAACAGCATTTGTCATTAATTACCTCTTTAGTGTAGAATATCTTCATGTCTGCAGAGATTAGCTGTCGTTGTTGACTTGGCTTGTCGGAATAGGGTGGAATTTGTAATTGGGTGACCGGCCAAGTATGCATGTCATGCGTCATCCCAAAGCACCAGAGGTGTTTCTTTAATGAACGCCGGTGTTCCACAAGCTTAGTATGTCATTACGGCTGACACTAACAAAGTGAATGTGGCCCATTTAGAGTTGAGATGGAGAGACTAAGAATCTGTGCCAGTGAATCTGTAGGCGGTGGTTCCAAACCAATGAAGCACCCTCCTTTTTAGACGCTAACATCAATTTACTTTTTAGCAAATAACGAGAAAAGATGCTTGATTTTAATCCATGGCTTCAGCTGTACAATTAACCTAGATCTACATCCTTTTTTTTTTTTTTGGCTCATTTGACCAACCTGCATTTGTTTCATTTTAGTGATATATTTGATTGATTTCTCAGTAAAAATGGTGGTTGAGGTTACATTTATACAGTGCTTCGAGTCTATTAAAAAATGCTATATAAATGTAACTAATAATAAATTTCTTACTTGACCTTTATATACATTCATTAACGAACCCATTGACTCTACAGCTATGCCATATGTTGCTGTCTGCTAGATAAAACTGAAGCTCTCTAGTTGGTTAATTTCCCCTAGTTAATTTTCTCTGAATGCTGTCATCATTTTCTAGACACCATGTTCCCACATTTCTCTTGCTCTCTTTGTCTAACCATCAGATTAATTTTTAATATCATTATTCAATCAGAATCTGTTTGATCTTGAGGCGTCTCCGTCCCTCCCTCATCTCTCCTCTCTCTCCCTTCCCTCCTCGAGCTGTGTTAGAAATGTCTATACCCCCTTTCCCACATTTCTTGTCTTAATGAACACACTTCTTTACTTTAATTATTCACCAAGTCTTTTATTCCCTCTGTTATTGTGTCTGAAGGGAAAAAACATAAAAAAAATAAACCTGACGGCTACTGCTTCATGGAACATGGAAAAAGACAACAGGATGCTGGATGCTTGTCATCTTGTTGACATTGAGTGTGGTTGGAGCATAATATCTTGCAAACTGAAAAACATCAGATAGATTTGTGTGTTGCGAGTTAGTGGTGTGTATGCTCCATCCCTCCATTATAGTTTACCCATGTGTGTGCGTATGAATAACTGAATTTGTATGTCAGTGTATGGAGGAGATGCGATGGAGACCCCGTTGCCATGGTAACGGGGATGGAGTAAGTGGGCGGTAGCCCCTCTGACAACCTTTATTTTCCACAGCTTTCTATGTCTCTGATATTAACCCTTAGCCCAGAGAAACTGTGAGAAGAGTGAGCGTTTGCAGAAAGCAAGAAGCAGAATAATTATGCAAAAAAGCTGTTCCCATCTTAGACTCGGTGTTCCGCAAACATCGCATCAGTAGCGATCTTGTATACAGGTCAGTTGTCAGGTGGTTAGGGCAGCTCTCTGCTATACTGCGAGCTCCGGTGCTGTCGGCGCACATCAGAGGCCTTTATGAAGATGAGAGGCCACATCCATGCAAGGAGGACCCCTGGGTAAACAGCATAGGATGTCAAGTCAATAAAGCAGAGAAATATCGCCTCAAGTCAGCGGTGCGGTGATCTGGGTGCACTTTAGAACTTTCCGCAGCAAAGTAAAGAGGAGTGTGTGCTTATGTCGCTGTGTGAAGAAAATCTAAACTTTAAGTGTAACATCAGGGGATGAAGCGTCAAAGAGGCCCATTCATATTCTTCTAAAAAGGACAGAGAAATGTTGTGCTGTCCTTTATAGCTTATACTGTAGATTCTCTGTTGCTGTTTTCAGACCCATGTCTTCTACAGTTTTGTTTTTGCAGTAGTCCCAATTCATGCTTCTCTACATATTTAGAAATAGTCCTTTATTTATTACAAAATAAAAAGTTTGTTATATAGACTGTCAGTATTGATACTCACACAAAACTTTAAATGTGGACATAATAAATCTAAAAGAAAAAGAAAACACTTCCAGCTCAGTAAGGCAGATGTTGATTCAGTAATGTTCAGGAGAATTCGACAGAGTAATTCATACTTTAGGACTGTTCATTAAAAGAACTTCATAAAATGAGTCATTCATACTGGAATCAGATTACACTTGTGTTGAATATTTTTGTTGTCGTTGTTGTTGTTGTTTTCTCCATATAATTAAGGGTTGTTCACAACAAAAAAATTTCACACTTATGATAACTGTCAAGTTTTAATAATCGTTGTGATTTTGTGAGAATAAAAAGGAACAACTATGACAAGTAGAGCAATAACGTTTTAATACAAAATTCTACAAAAGGAAATTATAATTATAATTCTATGAGAAAAGTCCACATCACAACTATAACGACAGAGTAACCATATTGTTGAAATTATTTTCAGAACCATTTTTTCCAGTTGATGAAAGATAAAAACACTGACAACCAATCAGAATCCATCTGACTTTAAAAAGCTTCAGCATGTGTGTGTTTATAATAAACAGGGCTGCGTTTCTCAAAAGCGTTGTAAGCCTAATTTGATCGTAGCTCCATTGATGACAATGGTCAACTTAGGCTTACAGTCCTTTAGGGAAATGCAGTCCAGAACTTTCTCTTGATGTGGATATTCTTCTAATTATCGATTTTGGTGTGAACGGCCTTTTAAAAACTATTATTAAAACTTGCTGTGAACACCCTACACTGTTAAATATAAAGGTGTTTCACGAGGCCATAGAAGAACCTTTTTGTCTAAATGGTTCCATAAAGAACCTTTAACATCTGAAGAACCTTTCTGTTTCACAAAAGGTTCTTTGTGGCGAAAGAAGGTTCTTCAGATTATATGAAGATAGGAAAGAGATTGTTCTTTAAAGAACCTTTGACTGAATGGTTCTTTGTGGAACCAAAAATGGTTCTTTTATGGCATGTGAAGAACCTTTAAGCACCTTTATTTTTCTGTGTAAATTCTTTTGGGACTACAGATGCAAGGAAATACTGTTGCGCTCAGATGAAGGCTAATAGTAAGTCCAGGTGCGTGGAAACCAATAAAGTATAGAAGAGACTGTAGATGGTTCGCACTCTGAAAAACTAGACAAAGTCTTTTACAAAAAGAATCAAATATTTTAATAGAACAAGAGGGACTACAGATGCACCATGTGCTTTAGATTCCTTAAAAAGAACTGGCTTGTAAGACTGGCTTGTAAGAGTCATTTGTCGATGATTTATACTATGTTCACAGTGTTTGTTGTTTTAGACTTAATTGAAAGCTATTTCTTGCTATTATATCACCATTCATGCTTTTTTACTCCATCACATTTAATACAGACTGCAAACAACTCGGGTAAATATAATTTATTTTGCTCTGTCGATAAAGATTCAGCAGCAATGGCGTAGATTCGCTGTGGTGTAGTAAACTCTGGTGCAAGTTTAAAAGACAGTCATTGCACGCTCTCAACAGAATATTGACTTTTCATTAGCGAGCAATAATTGCTGCTTTCACTACTATCGTCTGAGCGTAATAAAATCAATGTAATCTGTAATCTAGCATTACATGCACACTGTTGTGTGGAGCTTGTCACCTTGGATAAGGGACTGGTTTTATTTTCCTTCTACATTGCTTTATGAACCTAACCCTTGAGTTACCTGCAACAGGTTCATGCTAATTAGATGCTGGTCTTCAAGAAGACAGGGCCAGTCTAGTCCCGGACCAAATATATGGTGAACAAACTGATATGAATTTAGGTGAATTCAGGGCAAATTGTACCGGCAGGGAAGGCCAGGCTATAAATAATTTACCCTGCAGGGGGTCTCTGCAAATTACAGGTCCCCCTCTATGTCTCCTTGTCTTCTGCCACTCCTCTTTTTTCCCATTACCTTCAGTCACCTATCTCCTCCCCCTCTTTTTTTCCCTGTCCCTCTTTCTTTGCCTTCAGATCTGTGTTTCTGTTGCTGTCCGTCGCTCGGCTTTCCAGACAGACAGACCCTCGAGGAGGTCTTGAGGGTGGAGGCCAAGCATGCATTCATTTATCTCCCCCCTCCGTGTCTCTCTCTCTCTCTCTCACTCTCTCTCTCTCTCTCTCTCTCTCTCTCTCTCTCTCTCTCTCTCTCTCTCTCTCTCTCTCTCTCTCTCTCTCTCTCTCTCTCTCTCTCTCTTCTCTCTCTCTCTCTTTCTCTCTTCTCTCTTTCTTTCTTTCTTTCTTTCTTTCTTTCTTTCTTCCTTCCTTCCATCCAGTCTTTGACACGCATCTTCACAGTTGGAGGTGGTAAATATTTAAAGAGGAGGCATGACAGGGCCCAGCCCTTATAAACGCATACTATATAGATGACTTTCACTAGATAAACACTCTGCTGCGGTTCTGCAAAACGGCACAATGCAGGGTATTGTTTGAGGAAATTGTCTGTGTGTGGATAAATATTTGCAGTTTTTTTGTTTCTGATTTTAAATGAGTGCGCTAGAATACATATTCTCACTAGTTGCTTGGGGGCGCAGGGGAAGTAATTATGCAAGCACATGATGTAAGAACAGATAACAGATATTAGATCTTAAAACAGTGAAGTCTACATGGTCTCCTGCTGGTTTTTCTTGCAGCCTGAAAGACAACTGAGACACTTCTTTGTAACAACGATTTGTGCAATTGTTTGTTGAAGATACAGTGGCCCAATATATACCCTACCGTTCAACTGTTTGGGGTCTGTAATATTTTTTTAATGTTAATGTTGAAAGAAGTCTCTTTCAACATTATCATTATTGACATTCAAAGATATTTCAGTGTATATTAACTGTCCAAATATATTGAGACCACTAAATATTTTAGAAAATAAATGAGGAGCTTTAGACAAGACGCAAATAATAATGAAATAAATCAATAAATTGTTTTAATTTGACCTGAACAATGCCTAAACACACTCTTGAGTAAAGAATGAATGGTGAATTATTCAATAGTTCAAAAATAAATAAATTGAATGACTTGTGTGTATGACTTCATCCTAGAGACTTTGGTTTCAACAATGTTAGAAATACAGACAATTTATTCATAATAGAACCATCATATCCATCAGTATGATAGTAGAATTACATAAAGACCCATTTACAGTATGATCGGATGGCCTCAGGATCAAATAAGGGCAGGATTTACATTTCTACAATTCTCCCATAATCCAACTGACATGACAGGAGAAGGGATACCAGACGAAGTTGTTTAGCTTACAGCTCTCAGCTCCTAAAATACAGTATTCAGCAAGTTGGTCCCCTGAAGATTATATAACCTCCTTATATAGCCTTCTAAAAATGCAACTTTCTCACTATCAATGTACTTAAATAAAAACCACCCTTGTCTCATTCCAAAGTTCTTGCATTTAGAAGCTAAAAAATGCTGCTGCTTTTTTTTTTTTTTTTAAATAAATGCTATGATCAACACAGCCTTTGCTATGATTACATCAACTTTCTGTGATATGATTCATGTTTCCACTGCAATTCAAGCAGTATATGCTGTGAGTGAACTGACATGCTCCATTTCGCAAAGATAATTGGTTGTTTTTCAGTTGCTTCAGGGTTGACATTACAGAGTTTGTTTATGTGGAATGATGCATCAATTCTCTGCGGCGCTGAAAGCATGCTATGTTTGTTATTGTTTATTTGTCATTTTTTTTTCATTTTTTTGCATGCACATCTGTTCTACAGAAAGTACATAATTGCCTTTGTTTCTGTTCTGCTGCAGGGCATCAGTGATGTTTAGTCTATGACCTTCGGTAATGAGGCAGGTGACAGGATTAGATACTATCTCCAACAGCTGCACAGCGGCGCTGAGAGACCCTGACCGTTGTCAATCTCCCTCACATCAGCAATAGAGGCCATGTAAGCTGTGATAGATAAGGTTCTTATCAGCATGTTGGGGTTCAAGTAGTGCCTAGAGCTCATTTCATGGATATGTAACACTCCCCTTCGATTCCACACCCTCCTTTCTTCCTCTATTCCCTGCAAGCCAGCCATGCTTGACTTGGTCAACTAGTTAGTGGCTGCTGCTTGATCATACATTACTGGGCACCGGTTTGATTGGCAGCTGGCTCCCTCCAGAGCGGCCGTGTGACAGGGCTAATCGGACTATGCTCAGCACCTCTCAGTGCCAATGAAATCTTCAGGCCCGGCTCGATTCATCCTCATTTGATGGCATTTGTTAAAGGCCATCGGAAGCTAACCTGGCATCTAATTGGCTGCTGACAATTCCCTTCCCCCTCTGATCAGTTCATACTAATATCATCGAGTCTGGAGGACGAAAAGAGAGGAAAGGTGACTGATTGATTGGGCAGCTGTGTGATTTAATGGAGGAAGGGATTACTGTCTCGGCTGTCATCTTCTATCACCCCTTCTGCTCCTCCTCCTTTTCTTCTCTCCTCTAATTCTTGCCTTCACGATGAGATGTGCAGGCACAGCGCCGATTCGAGGTGACTGTGTTTAATGAGCCACATAATCCAGGATTGAGGTGCTACACCAAAATTGTGTATGATCTTCCATATGTGACCTGTAAGTAACATTATGTGGGCTCGAATGCTGACTCAAATGTTCCAGTAGCTATAAAAATTTCCATTAAATATCACTTCTCCTCCTACAGGTTTTTTTTTTTTTTTCTTGATCGAAAAGACCAGCATTTTATATTTGGGATGCTGATGTGTTGGTGTCAGACTTCTTGAATAGTTTAACCAGCAAGGTTGTCTTGGTCTACAAAGGAATTGTCAGCAGCAAGACCATAATAAGGGATGTGTGATTTTGCCTCCATTTCATATTTTTTATTTACTGGTTTTGGTTTATATAAGATTTATATGGGCCCATATGTGACCCTGTACCACAAAACCAGTCATACGTTGCACAGGTATATTTGTAGCAACAGCCAACAATTCATTGTATGGGTCAAAATTATACATTTTTCCTTTATGCCAAAAACCATTAGGATTTTAAGTAAAGATCATGTTCCATGTAAATTTCCTACTGTAAATATATCAAAACTTTTGATTAGTAATATGCATCGCTATGAACTTCGTTTGGACAACTTTAAAGGTGATTTTCTCAATATATATTTTTTTTTTGCACCCTCAGATTCCAGATTTTCAAAAAGTTGTATCTCAGCCAAATGTTGTCACATCAATGAAAAGCTTATTTAGCTTTCAGATGATGTATAAATCTCAATAATAATAAAAGTACCCCTATGACTGGTTTTGTGGTCCAGGGTCACATATTTGGATATTTAATTGTGGACACCTATTTCTACTATTTTTACATTTAGATGAACTTTGCCATCATCTAAACACACTAATAAATGTAAATGTAATTTTTAGCAAATCTCAAAATCTATATCCATTTTTCATACTATACATTATAATGTTGTGATGTCTCAGTTCACTTGTAGCATTAAAAATAACTGATTTTAGTTTTTAATGTTTTATTTTTAATGTGTTTTAGACCAAATTGTATGGAAGTTTAGATCGACCCATTTATCAGATATTAGTCAGAACATAAAAAAAAAATGAAGGCTACTATATATTAAGTATTAAATATTTAAGGTTTAGCTATGTATAGTGCATTTTTGAGGGTGGAATCTAAATGATTTCTCACACAAATTTTGTAACCGGTTCAAGCTGGTCATGAGGACTTTCAATGTTGACCTTACCGTTATTGTTGAAATACAAGTCATATTTTTTATCATCTGAAACAACATCTCTCAACAATACAATTTTGACCTGGTGTGACTCTTTTCAGGAAAATACAGCAGTTTTAGTTTGAAAGTGACTTCTGTTTCATACATCGCTACACTATTGATTATGGATGAGGCTGTTTTTGCCCACAAAATTATGTTGACTTTTTGTGACCACACTTTTAGACTGAATTCCGACAAAAATCATATCCAATTTTTTGTATTTTTAATTTATTTTGACAAAATAGTATATATTTTGTTTTATGCATGGGGTCTGCCACTAGAGGCAGCAGAGGTGGCAGGGAAGAGGGTGGAGACCTGTTCTCAGGGGCCTCATGGGACTGTGATCCAACCCTGTAATGCTTGTCCACCAGCTACACCAAACCACTACAGACCTACATGAAACAGCTTGGAAATTCATGCTAGTCTGAGTCGGTCTTTTTCAGCGGGGTTGTCTTTGTGTGTGTGCAAGGGTGTGGGAGAGCGAAAGATTATGCTTTACTCCTCCTTCAACCTTTCCTTCTGCTCCAAGGTCACTCATCTCCAGGGTTTGGCACCAGGAGGGTACAGCGGTGCCCAGCTAAAGATATGCATAGCTGCCAGCTGCTGTCAGACACGCTGCACCCAAGCCAACAAAAATATCCACCTCTCGCTCCTTAATTAATTTCATCCTCATTCTCTGTCTAAAGTTTTTATCACATGTCCTCAGGGAGCTCCTTTTTGCACAGTAGTGTGATCAATGCTTGTGAATGAAAAAGACGGTTGTTTGATCCAGTGATGGTGCTGATAAATGGAGCCACACACACAGGTCTTTGTGGTGTCATTTGGCAGGCCCAAGTACAGATGGAGAACTCCTCCTGCAGAGTATCTCATAAGCCTGTGGCTTGAGCGATAGCTGCTCTAATAGATGCTTATCTTCTCTTTAAAGAGGCTCCTGAAAAAGACAGACATTTTTTTTATATTCATCTTCCACCAGCCTCCATTCATCTATGTATGACCCTGACCATTAAGGTCTGCTGAGGAAATACATTGAGTAAATTGCTTTATGAGATGACTGTGGATCTCTGATTGCGATAAGAATAATTTGCCATGTGCTTGCACTTATAGTTACTTTATCTATAAAATTACATCTGTTATTTATATCAATTGAATTTATATCTTGTTCTGTATTGAGTCTTTTAGGAATGATATCAAGGCGCTTTAGTGAAGTGCCTTGATATAAAGATTTAACTGATACAGAATATTTTTATGGCTGATAACTAACTTTTAAGCATAGAGTATATAGAAAAACTTTTTATAGAGTAAAAAGGTAAGCTCTGTTACTGTACCAATATCAGATACAATAATATTTATTAGTAGTAGTACAAACATCATTGTTATAGCATTATTACTACTACTACTACTACTACTACTACTACTACTACTACTACTACTAATAATAATAATAATAGTAAAAATTATATATAATACACAGAATCGGAATTAATGTAAGAACCAATATTAAATACTGATATTAATAGCATTATGATTATTCTAAATATAATATTAGTATAAATAATGTTATCTTAAACAAGAAGTACCATGGTACTGCCATGGTTTGCTGGACTTTTTTGAAGTACTCTGGAGTACAGTCAGGATTTGAAATGAACACCCGCCAAATGCGGGTAAAAATCAGCTGTGGCGGGTAACGTTGTCAAATCACTAGCCAATTTGGCGGGTTGCTTCCCAGACCGTTCTGGGAACGTTAGTTTTTGGTTCCCTTTTGGGTAGCCAGGAAAGTTTTCTTGGTTAGGGGAACTAACCAAGAAAACTCCCTTTAGGTTCTCCTAACCTAAAGGGAACGTTCTATTTACGTTCCTAGAAGGTTCCCAGAACGTTCTCCTAACCTCTTTACTCCGATACCGCTGCTGTCAGTAATCATCCAGCACTCCCGTCCCGAGTCCCGTGGAGTATAAACGGTATGGAAGACGGACAGATATGGACCGCAATAATCAGTAGGCTACTACAAACGTTGTTTCAAACTATTGTTTAATCACCAAAGATAATCAGAGCACATTTATAACCATCATAAGGAGCATTAAATGAGATTGAATTATCCGTAACTAACGTTACCATCCTAACCCAGATATTTCTTAAGCACCAAATAACAATGACTTCAACTAAATATTGGGTTTTTAAAATGTGAATTTTATTTTTACAGACATTAAAAATGAATAACATTTATTTGACTTTAATATTACATTCATTTCTTACCACTGAATTAACGATGTGCTTCTCTTTTGGTCCGTAAACAAAAACTTCTCAGTTAATATCATGTTCTCTTCTTGTCAAATCTCTCTGAAATCACAATATCTACTCTCGAATATTTATCAATTATAAGTAATTATTCAATAAAGAGATCAATAATCGAGTGTTAGTCAGTCAGTAAAACAAAATGTTCATTTTTAAAATTATGCGATTGCTCGGATTTATATGGAACGCTGGAGAAGCGCGTGCTGGACGCGCGTGCAGATCAGAGGCGCGCAGTAAAGAAACATACAAACAAACCCGGTGTTTATGGTAAGCTTTTCAGACTACGCTTAACCTCGACTTATTTTCAGATATACAATTTGAATTATATTATCATTATAATGCGATTTGTCTACTTTGATGTCTACACTTTACTAAAAGCATATTTCAGACATGAAATTCTACAAAAATAGTTTGTTTATGATTAAAAAATAAACATTTCAGCATTAGAATAATCAGAAACATCCGCAAAGTTTTAATTGGTTTACATGGTTATGACAACTAAAAATAACCTGCAGGGAACGTTCTGGGAAGGTTCTTTTTATGTTATAAAATTAAACCTAAAATAACCTACACAAGAGACTTACGTTTTAGACACCATATTTCCTGTTTTCGTGCTATTTCGACAAAAAAAAAAAATATTCCAAACACAGCCACAGCACTGTTTTACATCTCTGAGCAACATGATGGTGTTTTGTTCCTGAATGAATCAATCAATAGTTTAAATGATTCGGTTCAGTCGCAATGACTCACTTATTAACAGTGACTTGATGCCACCTACTGGTGATTTTAATTTCACATTTACAGTATCTTTTAATTTTTTAAATATCAAATATCAACATTTCATGTTTAAAATATCAAAACATTATTTATGCATTTGTTAAAGCAGAGCATTCCATGTCCCTCTAAGCTGCATGTGTAAATGCATCTAAATGCCACTTCACATGCATCTTCTGTAAAGATGAATTTTATTGATACTGATTTCATTTGTTTAGTAACAGCCTAAATGTATTATTATAATTGACTGATTCAATGTAAGAATTTGACTCAAAAGATGATGCACACTTTTAGAAAAAAAAGGTTTTATTAAGGTAAAAATGCCCATAAAAGGTAAAAATCAATTTAAACTCATTGGAAAAGTGACCACACAGAATATGAAGAATATCAAAAACTTTAGGAGCCAGCTGTCCACGGCAGTCCTTAAGATACCAGCACAATAACACACTCAGCAAAATATTGTCTAATTATCTTTTTCGATAAAATCCCAGAAAATGTTGAGATTATTTTTTTTTGTTAGTATTGCACACCCCTAGTACTGACACACAATGATTTGCAACGGTCGCTTTGTCACGTCCAGTGTAGACAGCCTTGGGCTGTTGGTTTATTTATGTGGGTTTTTTTTTTTTGGCGGCTAGTAGAATTTATGAATGGCCGGTAACTTAAAAATTTAGTAGCCAAATTGGCTGGTGAGTGAAAAAGTTAATTTCAATCCCTGAGTACAGTGTACTGTAAATGCTATGGTACATGACATTAATTTGATAATTATTGTGCACCATGGTATTTCCGTCTGATACCATCACTCTACCACGGTATCACCACATTATATTTTGTAATAATTTGTATTTAGATTTAGATTTATGCATTTGGCAATCACAACACATGCAACTCTGGTTTTTACTGTGCCCCCAACTCCACCCCTCTCTCTTCCTCGACCTCTCACTCTGTCCTTTGTCTCTCGTCTTTCTGGCAGACTCTGTCCTGGGCCATGTGGAGGTCTGAATGGTTTTTCTCTACACACGTGGATCTCCCCCTCCTACCCCTCCCTCACTGTCTCTCTCTCTCTTCTCTTGCAGTGAGAGTGCATCAGGAGGGTGTGGAGCTGAGAGAAACGTACAGGAAGAAGAAACGGCGAAGATTGCTCTTCTCTGACTGGGATAATTGCAGATTTTCTTGCCCATTGAGTTTGTGCCTGTCAGCAGGTGCAATGCCTGCCACGTCACAACAGCAGGTGGGCAGCAGGGGGCGATGTGCTGCTCTTCTGCTCCCTCTCCTCCTACTGTCCTTGGCTCCCAGGCCTGGGAATGGTACCATCAACATCCCATCCAAATGTGAGTACAGGATTTTACATTGCATTCAAGTTTTTTTTTTTTTTTTTTTTTTCATTGATTTTTGCAGTATTATAATGTTTGCTATAGTATATTATGGTTAAAGAGTTAAAAAGTGCAGAATGAGCTGTTTTAACTGAGTTTAATTGCTCAGTTGATTACACTATTGATTCGAGTGCCTAGTACAGGCCTGATTAGAAAGGACATTCAAGCATGCAGTGATTGAAACGCACCTGAGCAGGAACTGTAAAAACAGCAGCTGCTACAAGCTTCCTAAAGCTATAAACAGCACTGGGTTTGTTGCTATTATTGTACATCTGCAATTTAAGATTGCTGCTATGTATCAGTGTATCAGAGCATCTCTCTTTCCCGCCCCTCCAAACACACACACGCAAAAAAGATGAGAAAAACTAGATGATGAAAACTGCAAAACAGAAATGCACCAGAATGAGATGTCAGTGAAGAGTTACACCTATATTAAAGGTCACCCTTTCCCTTGACTTTTAATTAGTGACCTTTAAATGGGAAATGTGGACATGGATGTGACCAATGAGATCGATAACACACCCACATTAAAATGTTCAGGCAGCAAACACAGCCTGACCAGGTCCTTCCCATATGCTCTCTGCTAATTCTCTGATCCTGTCTCATGACATTCAGCATGTTTGTTTTCTTCTTAAGTTGTTGGGACTGCAGTACCAAGCAGTCTTGCAAAAGGATGGTTGAATTCAATGAAGGAAAATAGCTAGATAGGGCGTTTATTTTAGCTCTGCTTTGCCAGCATCTTGTTGTCTCTAGTGTTCCTCTTGGCCAGCTGATCTATAGTCCAGGTGTCTGAGCTGGCATTGTGTGTTTTCTTTGTTTCGCCTCCAAACAATGTAATCATACCATCACAAACATTTGTTTAATTTAGAAAAATGCTTAAAACAATCTGTGTGTGAAGGTCAGGTTTTGTCTTAACTGTTGGAGCTGAATGTCCTCATGAGGATAATAAAAACCTGAGCCAACTCAAGGAAAATAAATGGTTTCTGTGAGGGGTAGACTATAGAAAATATAAAAAAAATATTCAAACAGAAAACAATTGAAATCAATGGAAAGTTCACACCATGACTGAAGAACAAATGTGTGTCTATACTTGTGAGGGCCAAATTTCTGGAAATGTCCTAGCACATACAGTTAAACTTCTAATCCTCTTTTGCAAAAATGGTTCAGAAATGGGACAATTAGTGTCTTAATTAAAATCTAAAAATGCCAAAGGTGTCTGTAGAGGTTTGAGTTAGATGAAGGGTGATGTAATTAGCTTAATTTAGGAATAATAGATGTATAGGTGCAGTTTATGTGCATGTGTGTCCATGCTTCTAAGTGTTCATGTGTGTAAAATACATGTTGTGGGTGGGCATTACTGCAATCTAAAAAGATTTCTTTTCCCCCCCGCTGACTCGATGGACAGACAAAATAAGAAATTGTGAGTATTTCTGGCATGTGTAATAAGTTTTTGCATGTACTAACTCTACTCCACTAAAATTTCCTAGACTCATTCCAATAACGGAAGACAGCCGGCAGCAACAGCCAAAACTGATCAGCTGAGAAATTTGTTTGTTATATTCAGAAGTGTGGGAACGATTGTACAGAATTCAAGGTTGCATGAAGGCATGAATCTTTTAAAAAGAATGATTATCTTCCGTAAAGGCATGAGAGATGGACAAGCCTCCCAGTTATAATGGTTCATGGTCCATAAACTGATCCATCACCAGGGATTACATGAATTTTTAAACAATGTTTTTTTTTAATCTATGGTTTTTTCCTCCTCCTTGTCCACCCGTTTTTGCCATTTAAAATGATAGATAAATATGCTGTAGATGGATAGATGGATGGATGAATGACGGATAGATGGCTGGAGAGATAGACAGGCAGATAGATATGATTTGGATGGATGGATGGTTGGTTGGATGAAAGAATGACGGATAGACAGCTGGAGAGATAGATAGACAGGCAGATAAATATGATTTAGATAGACAGACAGATATGATTTATAAAGATGATAGACAGATAGATGGATGGATGAAAGAATGACAGATAGAAGGCTGGAGAGATAGACGGGCAGATAGATATGATTTATATAAATGGATGAATGACAGATAGACGGCTGGAGAGATAGACAGGCAGATAGATATGATTTGGATGGATGGATGGTTGAATGATGGATAGACAGCTGGAGAGATAGACAGGCAGATAAATATGATATAGATAGATAGATAGATAGACAGACAGATATGATTTATACAGATGATGGATAGGTAGGTAGGTGGATGGATGGATGGATGGATGGATGGATGGATGACGGATCGATGGCTAGATAGAGAGAGAGAGAGAGAGCAATAGATAGATAGCAATGTGAAAGTTTGAACTGCATAGTGAGGATCACTCTACCCATTCCCAGACATCAGTGTTGTTATTTGTCTAGTATAAGTGCTTGAGCCTCAGTGACTCTGTCCGTAGATTACATCATAATGCTTTTGTGCTCTCACTGTCTGCCTGTCCTATTCATTCTTCTAGTCTCAGTTTCTTCCTGCTCTCGATGTTTTCACAGGCCACTCATCCGTAAAACAACCGACACTTAGAGAGCATCTCAGGCTCACCTAATCTCCATGTATTCCCTCTGCATGCTTTACACTGCACTCTTCATTTCCCTCTTTTCACTTGGGAGTTTCTAATGACATGCATGATATTCCGTTTCCCGCATATGCCGATTGGATCTAATTGAGTGTGTGCTTTGGTGAAAAGCAGGGGCACTTGCTTCAGTACAGAACTGAGGTTCAGTGGGAAACTTCACTGAAGTCAGTGGCGCAGCGGATCATTAAGTTGTTTTGAATATTGGTGTCATGTGATTACAGCAGGTCAGCGGAACGGCTGCTTAACTACTGTGACTAATATGCCTTCCCTTTCCACATCTGAAGCGACTAACAAATGAGCTGAAGTTATTATAGCTCTGTGAAAATAGATGTCTATTTCTATTTTTAGGGTGTTGCTTTGCTAACTTCACAGCTTGCAGAAATGTAACTGGTTAATTGAATGTTTAGTGTGTGATTGTGTACTCTCTCCACAGTGAAAAGCCCCCCAATGATTACTGCTCAGCCGGAGTCTGTCACCACCTTTTCAGCAGATGACATCACACTCACCTGTGAGGCAATTGGGAATCCCCCGCCCACGTTAGTATCCATAGCAACACTGTTACATAATTTGGTAACAGTTTACTTGAAGCCTATATACAGTATATATTGCTTTGTATTTTGCATTGTATTTTTTCATAAATAATTGTAACCACCGTTGCAATACACTTATCCTAACCATTTCCTAGATACACATTTAAACCTATCATGCATTATGATGCTATGTCTTTTAAAGACTCCATAAAATCAGAATTGTATTTTATTGCATTCAGTCAATGTCTGTTACACTGTAAAACAAAAATTGTTCCAAAAAGTTTTCAACTTATATAATAATCACCCCGCTGACTTAAAATTTCAAGTTGACTAAACTAAAAATTTTAAGTTACTCAATGTTAATTTAAGGGACAACTAGAATATTTTAGTTGCATAAACAAAAACTTTTAAGTCAATGGGTTAACAAATTATTTTAAGTTGAAAATTTTTTTTACAGTGTAGCTTTGAGGCCTATATGCTGAGTGACGTGAGTGACACTTAAAAATAAAATGAAGAAATCAGTATTCAGCGTATTAATTCAAAAATAAAAACGTCAATAAATTAAAATAATTCAAGCATAAGTAGACATTTTTAATTATCATTAAACATGATTTAAATAGCTTTAAATGTTTCTGTTGATTTGAAAATGTATATTTTTTCCTATTTTATCCAAAAGAAAAAAGAACAGGCCTGCCAGAACATTTTCAAAATTACAATCAAGCTGTTCCTCTGGCTATATATATATATATATAGAGAGATAGAGAGAGAGATAGAGAGATAGAGAGATAGATAGATAGATAGATAGATAGATAGATAGATAGATAGAGATATAGAGATATAGAGATATATAGATATAGATAGATATATAGATATACACACACATATATATATATATATATATATATATATATATACACATATAGATATATATATATATATATATATATATATATATATATATATATATATATATATATATATATATATATATATATATACATACAATATTTGAATATTATAATATATTGTAAATGTGATTTAGTTATTAAAAAAAAAAAAGTTTTTTTTTTTGTTTTTAAACAGTGTATAAGGTATTATGGATTATATTTTAGTGACCATTCAAAAGTTTGAGGTCAATAAGGGTTTTTAATGTTTTTGAAAGAAGTCTCTAATGCCCACCAAAGCTGCATTTATTTGATCAAAATACAGTAAAAACTGTAATATGGTTAAATATTGTTACAGTACATTTTAAAAGTAATTTTTTTGTTGTTGTTGAAAAAAGTGTTTTTTTTTTTATTGTAGTATTTCTTAAAATGTAATTATTCCTGTGAAGGCAAAGCTGAATTTGCAGCATCATTACTCCAGTCTTCAGTGTCACATGATCCTTCAGAAATCATTCTAATAATGCTCAAGAAACATTTATTAGCACAACTGAAAACGGGTTTGCTTCTTCATACCTTGGATGAACAGAAAGTTCAAAAGAACAGCATTTATTTGAAACAGAAATCTTTAGTTGCATTATTCATGTATTTATTGTAACTTTTGACCAATTGAATGCATCCTAAATATTTATCGCTATAGCGATTTAATTTAAGGATGTTATTTTTCTCTCTTATGCTACTTATTTCTTATCTGCTTCATTGCTAGGTTCCGCTGGGTGAAAGATGGTGTGGAGTTTGACCCCTCTAAAGACCCTCAACTCTCCGTGTCCAGAGATTCTGGGAACTTCTCGTTGACAGCCAAAGATGGACCCATTCACCAATATCAGGGCAGATATAACTGCTACGCGTCTAACGATCTCGGCACGGCGGTGTCTAACGAGGCTCGCATTGTCACAGAGAGTAAGTCGTTCTCATCACTGCAACATTGTAAAGCGACACACTTATGATTGCCTGTTTGATATCCTGACGTTACCACATGCAGTGAGTTTTCTGTAGAGAAAATCTGGCGCGCAAAATCAAGCCCCCTGCCCCCTGTTGTGTCATATGCACAAAATGACATTTAGAGGAAAATTACAGCTCATTGTGTGTGCCAGTCACACTGGCAATTCGAAGAATTCCAGAACGAATAAAAATCCCCAATTGCTTCCCAATTAGCTATCAAACGGCACTCCGTACGTAAAAACAACAACAAAACAATTGTTTTGACTAGCTATCTAGCAATCTACCTGTATCCTTTACGCTGTCCCGACCTTTCTGCCAGTTTCCCTGACAACGGTTACCTCAGAAACCAGTGTGAGTCGTGTAAGTGTGTCAGCGGGGACGACCACTTATGGGATTAATATGTGCAGGAAGTGAGAGTACTCAGCATGAGCAGGGCTAACAATAGCCCACATATTATGAACTCCACTCGCAGCTGGGGCTGGCCACATTAATATGTGCATCATCACACACATATTTCATATCATGACAAGCCAAGGCATCTTCTGAATAATGTTGGACTAGTTATGTAGTTTTTAATTGCATTCTGGTGGTCGTTTGTTTTGTCAGCTGTGCTGTGGATAATTACTTGCTAGCTATTAGCACACTCTGGCTTCTCACAAGATCAAATGTATCTGAAATTGTATTGTAAACTGTGATATTAAAACTGTGAATAAGTTTAGGGTTAGCTAAAAGTTTGTTCAGTTTTTGAAAGATATTAATACTTTGTCAGGATACATTAAATTGATCAAAAATGAAAATAAGACATTTTAATGTTACAGAATATTTCTGTTTTAAATCAGTGTTATTTTTGCATCAAGTTTTTATTATAGATTTTATTAATGTTTTGAAATTGTATTTTCTGTTTTATTTTCATTTTAATTCATTTAATGTGTTTTTGTCATTTTGTTTGTTTTCTGTTTGTTTGTTTTTATTAATGTTTTGAAAATATTAATAAAAAGAAATGTTTAAGCACCGAATCAGCATATTAGAATGATTTCTAAAGGATCATAGAAAATTTAAAGATGAAAATTTAGCTTTGCCATCACAGGAATAAAATGCATTTTAATAAATATTACAATAGAAAATAATTATTTTAATTACTGTATTTTTCATATACATTCAGCCGTGGTGAGCATTAAAAAAATCATACTAATCGCAAACTATTTTGAATTAATTATCTGTTTTCTTGCAGACACTCCCACTCTACAGAAGGAGAAGAAGGTGTCGTCGAAGAAGGTGGAGGAAGGAGAGAGTGTGGTGCTACCTTGTAATCCTCCTAACAGCACTGTGGCTCCGGTCATCCACTGGATGGACAAGAGTTAGTCTGTTTTTATTCTGGTTTATCCATGTTAAACATGAACCATATCTCAGCTATATCTATATATATATGCATCTATGTCTAAATCTTTTTCTCTTAGAGCTGCGGCACATTCAGAAAAACGAGCGTGTGATTCAGGGTCGCGATGGAAACTTGTACTTCTCTCATGTGACTGTGGCAGACAGTCGAGATGACTACACCTGCAACACTCAGTTCCCCAGCGCACGTATCATCATCCTCAAAGAGCCCATCAAACTCACTGTTGTTCCCTGTAAGCATCAAGACAGAGGATGCAGACTGTCCTTGACCAACCTTTGCTTGTCCTTAAGAACCTTTAGCCAGAACAGAGGAAAATGAGCAAGACATTGAGTTATTTTTAAAATAACACAATGTCTTAAGATGCAATGCCAGTGGTGAAAAAAAAAACAGTGAGACTCAGTGAGAACAAAGATGTTTGTCTGGTGTATATATACACATAGACTAAGAGAACAGATTGCAGAGTGCAAGAAAGGGTCCTTTGTCGGGATATTCACAGTGAATTTACATTTACATTTATGCATTTGGCAGACGCATTCAAGTTACAGTTTTTACATTTTATCAGCACTTGCTTTCCCTGGAAATGAAACCCATGACCTTGGCTAATTTAAAATGATTTTGCTGGCGATATAGATCATTTATGCACTTTGAATTTGCCATATCATCATATCATAAAGAGTGTAATTTATTTCCCAATCCATCTGTTTTTGCAGTCATAAAATACTTAGTTACTTTTGTTTCATTCAGTGATTAGTATCTATCTATCTATCTATCTATCTATCTATCTATCTATCTATCTATCTATCTATCTATCTATCTATCTATCTATCTATCTATCTATCTATCTATCTATCTATCTATCTATCTATCTATCTATCTATCTATCTATCTATCTATCTATCTATCTATCTATCTATCTATCTATCTATCTATCTATCTATCTATCTATCTATCTATCTATCTATCTATCGTTCCGTCTGTCCATCATGGTCCATCCATCCATATTATCTTTTGTTCTGTCTGTCCATCCGTCCATTCATCATGATCCATCATCTTTTTTTTTTGTTCTGTCCATCCATCCATCCATATTTTCCTTTGTTCTGTCATGATGATCCATCTATCCATGTTTTTTTTTGTTCTGTCTGTCCATCCATCCACCATCCATCCATCCGTCCATCCATCTATTCATCCATGATCCATCTGTTGTCTCTTTTGTCTCTGTCCATCCATTCATATTTTCCTTTGTTCTGTTTGTCCATCTATCCATCCATCCATTGTTTTTCATTCTGTCTGTCTACTGTCATAAAAAGGCTGAAAAATATTGAGATTACGCTGTTTTGCCCATTCTTAGTCCTGTGTGAACACCCACTTACTGCAGCTGTAATTGTTTACCATGCTCTCTCTCATCGTTTCCCTCAGTAATTCTGTCTTTGTCTGTATCTGTAGCTAACTCAGTGGTGCGTAACAGAAGACCACAAATGATGAGACCCACTGGCTCCCGCAGCTCCTACCTGGTGCTCCGCGACCAAAACCTGGATCTGGAGTGCATTGTTCAGGGCCTGTAAGTCAAACCTTCTCTCACCGTGTGTCTTTGAGAGTTACTTCCTTAAAAAGTGTCCAGTATGTTTACATCCTTTTTCTCTTACTCACATAGGCCCTCTCCCAGTATCCAGTGGATCAGGAAAGATGGAGTCCTGTCTGAGTCCCGCACATCCAAAGATAGTTATGATCGAGTCCTGCGCTTTAAGAATATCTCAGAGTCTGACAGCGGCGAGTACCAGTGTACCGCCACAAATCTGCAAGGCATAATCACTCACACCTACAGCGTCACTGTGGAAGGTACTGTATGCTTCACACTGCCAGATCACATTCTCTGCAGATTTAGATTCAGATGTGGGGTGTGAACTTGCGAACTTCTATGGGAGGATGACTTAAAAAAAAAAAAAAAAAAAAAAACTTAAAATTAAACTGAACAATCTCAGGCAATCTCATCTTTCCGTGTGAACTTATTAGTGTATTATTGCTTGGTAAAAGCTTATTGGCTACTTCACTTCCGTTTCAGAAGGCTGTATATAACAGTTGGCTGAAACTATTTGTGATTAGTTGTTTGTGTTTTGTTGTGGTCTAGCTGCCCCGTATTGGACTAAAAAACCAAAGAGCCAGCTATACGCCCCGGGAGAGACGGTCAAACTGGAATGTAAGGCTGATGGCATTCCCAGCCCTGAGGTCACCTGGAGCATCAATGGCAATCGTCTTACTGGTAATTGATTCCGTCAACCACCTTCCATTTCGTAATGCAGGGTTTCCCAAACTGGGGTTTGTGAGGAAACTGCAAGGGGTTTATGATTCGATGAAAAGCTAATTAATAAAATTATAAAACTGTCAATTTTGTTTTTGTAAATAAAAACAATAAAAATACTTTTTAATTTGTTTTTCCTGCATGTCAAATGAACATTAACTAAAATCATTAACTGAACTGTGACCATTGTTGCTAAATTATTGCAATATTAAGTTAGTATTAACTAAATCTCAGGAAATACTTGGATTTCTGTCTGCTGTTGAACACAAAAGAAGATATTATGAATAAAATGGGTAACCAAACATTTGCTGGTAGCCTCCGACTTACTATGAGGAAGTCGATGGCTGTTTGGTTACCAGCATTTTTTAAACAATCTTCTTTGTCATTCAACAGAAGAAAAAAAATCATACATGGAACAACATGAGTTTATTTAGTTTACTTAAACTAATATTTTGCTTGTATATGCATGCAGAATAATCTTTGAGACAATGGTAAATGACCTTGTGTCGGCATACTGAGTTGTTGTTTTGCGTAGATATTGACCCAGACCCCAGACGCAGCGTGAAACATGGCGTTCTCACTCTGAAGAATATGGAACTCAGTGACACTGCAGTGTATCAGTGCAAAGCGGTCAATAAGCACGGCTCTATACTCATCAATGCCTACGTCTATGTTATAGGTAAGGGAATTTACAAAAACAGCTCTAAAATAGCTATTTGTGTTGTTGTGCTGGCTAAGACAACATACGAGTCCAGAATATTGTAGATGTATGGGTAAACTACCCTAGCAACTGCATAGCAACATGCTTATAACCACTCAAAACACCTTAGCAATTGTCATGACTATTTTCTTCTGAGAATTCTAGAAACTAAATCAATTTCTGTTTTATATTTGGTTTTTCTAGAACTGCCTCCCCAGATTCTGACAGAAGATGGTCTGATGTACTCTGTGGCAGAGGGACAGATGATTGAACTGGCTTGTGAGACCTTTGGCTCTCCTCGGCCCAATGTCACATGGTGAGACAGACTCGATGCTGTGGTGGGGTGTCCCTTCCTCACATGCCAGAACTGCTCCAGCCAGCTGTCCTGATTATTTTTGGGGGCAAGCTGCTTTGTGGGGAGTCCATTAGGGCAAAATCACACTCATTAGTCAACATTAAAAATATATATATATAATGGTGTTCTTGAAATTTAGCATCCATTTAAAAAGGCTAAAATTAATATTTTGTGTGTTCACAGGGAGGGTGAGACCTGGGGCGCTCTTGTAGCCAACCCAAGGATGAGCCAGTTACTCGATGGCTCTCTGCAGATCAGTAACGCCTCCCTCAATGACAGTAGCCAGTATACCTGCACTGTTAGCAACAGCAAAATCACCATCACCGCTGAGCTGGACGTACTCAGTGAGTTCCACATGCTTGAATATTCTTGATTTAATTTCATGCTGTAGGTTTCATTTCAGGCTGTAAGGATTGTTGCTTTTGTTGATTTAATATTATAAAAAGTATTATTAAATATTAATACTATGTGTATAAAGTTTTTTATTATAAGAAAAATTGTAGTCATGGCCAAAAATATAGACACCCTTGGTAAATACGATCAAAGAAGGCTGTGAAAATTAATCTGCATTGTTAATCCTTTTGATCTTTAATTAAAAAAATTCACAAAAGTCTTACCTTTCATTGGATAATAAGAATTTAAAATGGGGGGGGGAAATATCATTATGAAATAAATGTTTTTCTCTAATACACATTGGCCACAATTAGCGGCACCCTTTTATTTAATACATTTTGAAACCTCCATTTGCCAGTTTAACAGCTCTAAATTTTCTCCTATAATGCCTGATGAGGTTAGAAAACCATTCCTTCATCCAGAATCACTCCAGACCCTTTAGATTCACAGCTCCATGTTGGTGCTGCTTCTCTTCAGTTCACCTCACTAATTTTCTACAGGGTTCAGATCAGAGGACTGGAATGGCCATAGCAGAAGCTTGGTTTTGTGCTCAGTGACCCATTTTTGTGTTGTTTTTGAGGTTTGTGTTTGGATTATTGTACGGTTGGAAGATCCAAACATGGCCCATTTTAAGATTTCTAACAGATCCAATCACTTATTGACTTTTTTTATCTGTTGGTATTTGATAGAATCCATGATGCCATGTGTCTAAACAAGATGTGCAGGACCTCCAGCAGAAATATAGGCCCACAACATCAAAAATACAGCAAAATACTTCATTGTACACATGGGGTACTTTTTATCCCTGTGTTCACCAAACTCGTTGGTGTTTGCTACTAAAAAGCCAATTTTTTTGTTTCATCTGACCATAAAAGCCAGTCCCATATGAAGTTCCAGTCGTGTGTGATAACTGAATATGCTGGAGTTTGTTTTTGGATGAGCTAGGAGAATTTCGTATTATCTTACATAATTTAGTTTCTTGTGGAATTTTTTTAAATTTAAAAAAAAGTTTTTTTTATTGAAACAAGACACAAAAAATAACTTTTTTTGCTTAAAATTAAGCTATTTTTTACAAATAGAAATTTTGTCTCCCAGATAAGACAGTCATTGTGAAACCTCCATTGGCTCTGCGAATCCAGCGGGGGAAGCCCGCTACCCTCACCTGCGAGTACCAGGTGGACTCCAGGCAGGACGCCCCTCAAGTCCAGTGGAGGAAGAACCGACAGAAGCTCACAGAGTCCTCTGATTCAGACAAGTATGCTTTTATACCTTCGTTTCCCTCAGAATGCTTCAAAAAGGCTTAGTTTAAGCTGTATAACATGATCTCATGAACATTATTAACCATTAATGTCTTAGGTACATGATCGATGAATCTACCCTCATAATACCTGATGTCGGGGAAGAGGATGAAGGGATTTACACCTGTGAAGTCATTACCACTCTGGATATAGCTGAAGCGAGTGGCTCCATCACTATCGTTGGTAAGTAACTTTATAATATGGCTATTTCTAAACCCTTTTACGTGTCTGGATCTATATTGCTTTGTGTATTGCATGTTGTATGATAATGTGACCTACAGAAAGGACAAAAGGACATGTTTTGCTGTAGGGCAGATTAAAAAAATAACCTTTGAAAACCATAGATGCCTTGATTTTACTAGCATCTTACGCCCTGAGCTCTTTGTCAACCCTTATTCATCAGACCGACCAGACCCTCCAACCCAAATACAGATGACCGAACCTAAAGACCGCAGTGTCACTCTCAGCTGGACACCAGGAGATGACCATAACAGCCCTGTGCTAGGTACTGTATGTTTTTCCTGTTTAGGCAACAGTTTAAGTGTACGCAGTTAGGCCTGTCGCAATAATCAATATATCGACTTATCGCGCAATATATGTACATGACCTCAATCATTTTTGGTGACGCAATATATCATCCATTATATTTACTTAAAAATTAATGTCACCATGTTTTGTACATTCCACTTGCGCCTGTGTCTTTTGCAGCTTCTCGTACATAACGTGGTGCAGTCATGAGTTGCTAGTTCAAAAAAATGCTTCTACAAAAAAAAGGTTTCATCTGCAGATATGTGACCCTGGAGCACAAAACCAGTCTTAAGGGTATATTTGTAGCAATGGCCAAAAATACATTGTATGGGTCAAAATTATTGATTTTTCTTTTATCAAAAATCATTAGGATATTAAGTAAAGATCATGTTCCATGAAGATATTTTGTAAATTTCCTACTGCAAGTATATCAAAACTTAATTTTTGTTTAGTTATATGCATAGCTAAGAACTTCATTTGGACAATATTAAATGTGATTTTCTCAATATTTTGATTTTTTGGCACCCTCAGATTCCAGATTTTCAAATTAGTTGTATCTCGGCCAAATATTGTCCTATCCTAACAAACCATACATCAATGGGAAGATTATTTATTCAGCTTTCAGTTGATGTATAAATCTCAATTTTGAAAAATGTTCCCTTATGACTGGTTTTGTGGTCCAGGGTCACATATGGTCTTGTTTAGGGATCTGTGCCTTTGTGCATACGGACATCTGACTGCTAAGTAGTGATTGCGTTTTTCAGCAATAGTGTGCACCCTTAATTTACAGAGAAAAGAAGGTCAGGGAAAAATCTGTAGATGGAAAAATCTCCATACAAGTTCTTTGTGCATTTTCCTTTTTTTCTACTTGTTACTTTGCACTTTTTGTTAGAAAATGTTTATTTAATATTTATTCAAGTTTTTAAGATATCTCATATTTTGATACTTAATTTCCATGATCTAATTATTCTTAAATTAAAAGGTTGTTGTCATTTTGAAGTGTGTAGGCCTTCTTGAATTATTATGCTGTTACATTATGAATTCAGTGGCATAAAATGGTCTTTAAAATGACAATAATATCGCTTATCGCAATTATTTCTGGGGCAATATATCGCACAACAAAAAGTTGTAATCGTGACAGGCATATACGCAGTCAGTATTTGATGCATGTCGATCTTTTGTATTAATTAGTTTTTTTCCCCTTTAAATGTCAAATGTTGCATAAATTTATGGTTGAAAAAAAACTGTGATATTACAAGCCCCCCACCCCCCCTCTCCAAAAAAAAAGAAAAAGAAAAAAGATTTGAACATTTTTGGACAAACAAAATGTCAAACCAATATCAAACCACATTTTCTCAGAACTAACTTAACTTTTCTGAGGCAGTTTTGCATCATTTGCAAAGGTGTCCTAGTACTTTTGATCTAAAATATCTACTATAAAATAGATTTACTATAAAATGTACTATATAATACCAGTAATTTACCATTTCAGTAATTTAAAAACACGTTCAAGATTCTTTGATGTTGGTAACTAGTCACATATGACATGCACTTAAACAGATAAAATATTTTATTTATTCATTTATTTTTATGATTTCATTCAGTTTTTATATTTTCATCAGTTCATGATTCTCTGATGTTGGCAACTAGTCACATGACATGCAAGTGAACAAATAAAATATTTTTCTGTATTTAAAAAAAAAAATTGTATTTCATCTTGACTTGTTTTTTGTTTTAATGATTTACTATATTTTCTTGGAAAGTGTGCTTTCTGTAAAATAAATGCTTTTTTTCTCAGTTGCATTCATACCTTAAGCATGTTTGAAGAGTCCAACACTTTTTGGGGGCCAGTCTTTGATAAAATCAGTGACATTTCCTGTTCTGTGTGTGTATATATATATATATATATATATATATATATATATATATATATATATATATATATATATATATATATATATATATATATATATATATATATATATATATGTGTGTGTATATATATATGTGTATATATATATATATATATATGTGTGTGTGTGTGTGTGTGTTTATGTATCTAGAATATTTGATTGAGTTTGAGGAGACTGAATATGAAAGAAAAGAGTGGGAGGAGCTAAGCCGCGTGTCAGGCAACAATCAGCGAACAACCCTTTCCCTGAAGCCCTTCCTTTCCTACCGTTTCCGAGTCATCGCCATCAATGACATCGGCAAGAGTGACCCGAGCATGTACACAGACGTCTTTTCCACACCAGCTGCTCGTAAGTAACGCGGCACGTGTATGCATGTGGGTGTTTACATAGCCTTAAAACAGAAAAGACTTGTACCGCCACATTGAGATGCACTTTTGTCCCTTGAATCATTGTTTGACACTTTGGATTTGTGTTTGTATCTTCTCTCAGCATGTGTCTGATAAGAAGTGACAGTTTTATTGCCATGTTAGAACATCTTGGCACTAAATCATGATTTGTCCTCTACAGCTCCAGACGGTAACCCTGAAGGAGTGCGCAGTGATTCCATCGACCCAGGCACCCTTTTCATCACATGGAAGGTGCGTTGCACAATTCAGCATTTAAAGAGACCAGAAATTATGCTGTCATCATGTATTCATCCTCATGTCATTCCAAACTTGTATGATTTTTTTGAATTTTTCCATGGAACACAAAATATATTGCGAATTGGAGACTTTTAAGCTGCAAAATAGTTTAAAAAAAATTCAAAAGGAGCCCATATGACTTCCAACATATTTCAAGCAGTGTTGGAAAGTATCTACCTAAAAAAGTAGTGATGCTACTAACTATATTTTTGGTAACGTTAGTAGTGGTGTAGAATGTCTCATTCATTTTAGTGAATCACTTCATCCTCGACTGTCCTCTCAATTCCATTTCATTCTAGTAGCCTAAATGGGTTTGTCTTAAACAGTCCTCTCTCATACATTGTTAGTGTTGGAAAGTCTGTTTATTCAAGTCAACAGTCCTCTCTTTTCTCTTATGTAGTGTTAGTAGTGTTAAAGTCTGACTTATTCTAGTGAATCAGTTCTTAAATGAACCCCTCTCTCATATGTAGTATTAGAAATGTCATATTCATTCTCTTGAATTGGATTATTTTAAATGGTCCTCTCTCATATATATTTATTAAAAAGTCTGATTTGTTCTAATGAATCGCTTTATCCTAAACTGTCATCTTTCATATGTAGGATTAGAAAAGTCATCTCACTCATGTTTAGTGATGGAATGTCTGATTCATTTTAGAAACAGACCTTTCAAACAGTTCAGCTTGAAAACTAGGGCCAAACAAGGCTCTCTACTATGAAAGGCACTATTGTCAATGTTTTCAAATTCTAATTGTTCACTGAAAAATAAAGTGTGACTTAAAACCGAATCTGTGTTCTTGCAGGAAATGGACAGACATAGTTTCAACGGCCCAAGTTTTGAATATAAAGTGATGTGGAGGAAAGTTTTAGGTAGCGGACCGTCCTGGCACATCAAATCCATCAAGTCTCCACCCTTGATCGTCACAGATGTGGGCAACTTCTCTGCCTTTGACATTAAAGTGCAGGCTGTTAATGAGATGGGAGAAGGCCCGGAGCCCAAATCCACCATTGGATACTCTGGAGAGGACTGTGAGTTTGTCATGTTCCATATTTTTGCTGCTCTTGTGAGCCCTTTTCCTGACATCTTTCTGTAAGGTTATGTATCTCAATTCACCCCAATTAAACAATGATTTTAGTTTAACGTTAATCCTGAGACAGACGTTTTAAAGGGTATCAGAATGTGCTCTTTCTTCCTGTCAGACCCGCTTGAGGCCCCTTTGAATGTGGCGGTGGATCTGATCAACAGCACTGCCATTAAAGTGGTGTGGGCGCCCATAAACAGAGCAACTGTGCGAGGTCGTCTGCATGGTTACAAGGTAATATACTGTGCTGTACGAAGATAAACTGAAAAATGTGATCTGTTTAAAATCTCTTTGACAGTTTTTGTATTATCCATCCTATAGATTTATCTAATGCACTACGGCCCGGAAAGCAGACACCTCCGACGGGAGCGTGTTAGGGAGGGGAAGCCAAGCAACATCTCGTTTGTGATGACAGACAGTAATGAGGAGGAGAAGGTTCTGGGAGATCTGCAGCCCTACTCCCATTATGCACTGTCTGTGAGTGTCATCAACAATAAAGGAGAAGGTCCCCAGTCTGACCCCCTCACTTTCAACACTCCAGAAGGAGGTAGGAACAAAAGACTGAGAGACAGATAGTAAAAATAGATGAAGAAAGGTGAGGGAGTCAAATCCTGTCATCCATTTTTTCCAGCACCTGGTTCTCCATCATCTTTACTGCTGGATAGCCCATCGGAGACAGAAATGACACTGCATTGGACTCCGCCCACCCAGCCAAATGGTGTCCTGAAAGGATACATATTACAGTATCAACAAGGTGCGTTGACTGACTGCCTGATTCATTCTCATCAGCCGTTATTAGAAGCAGTGAACATTAAAGGGATAGTTCACAAAAAAATAAAAATTCTGTCATTAATTAATCACCCTCATGTCGATCTAAACCCGTTAAGACCTTCGTTTATTTTTGGAACACAAATCCGAGAGCTTTCTGACCCTGCATAGACATTAGACAGCAACGTAACCACCATGTTCAAGGCCCAGAAAGGTAGTAAGGACATTGTTAAAATAGTTCATGTGACATCAGTGGTACAACCGTAATTTTATGAAGCTACGAGAATACTTTTTGTGCGCAATGAAAAAAATAACAAACATTTTCAACAATTTCTTCTTTTCCGTGTCAATGAAAACTGACATGGAAGAGAAGAAATTATTGAATAAAGTCGTTTTTTTTCTTTGCAAAGTATGAACGAAGGATGTACGGGTTTGGAATGAAATGAGATTAAGTAATTACAGACAGATTTTAAATTTTTGGGTAAACTAGCACTTTAAGCATCAGAAAACCATTCAAAACACAATAGCAACTGCATAGCAAGTGCTCGGTGGTTAACATTTTAAAACCACTATTTTTAAAACCACTAAACGATATTTAAAATAATATTTTTGACGTCTTTTTCCCCTCATTTCTCTGCAGTTAATAAGGACGACAGTCCTATGCAAGTGGTAAAGATTAGTGACCACGCCGTGTCTCACTTCAGCTTAAAGCTGGATCCTCACAGCCGTTACCGCTTCTACCTGCGAGGCTACACTTCTCAGGGAGAAGGACTGCCAGTCGTCAGGGAGGGAGCTACAACACTGGATGGAGGTCTAACATTTTACTGATCTCTAAATTATATCTAGACAAATGTAGGGGGTGGGGGTTACATGATATATGAAATGTTTTTAATTGCATTTCTAAACACTATGTCCTAACCAGAAGTGATGCGACACGCGACAAGTAATTTGTGTCTACACTGAAAATAAGAGGAAATTGGACACATTCATAGCCAGTTTGAATTATATATGGACGGATGAGTTTGTCTAAGTCTCACTTGGTTTTTGTGTGTTTGTGTGTGTGAACAGTTCCGCCCTCCAACATTAGTTTATCGACTGGAGAGACATCAGTCAACCTGACCTGGGTATCGAAAGAAAGACAGAGGAACGTGGGATTCTTTATTCATTACCTGAAAAAGGATGGTATGTGCCGTGATTGAAAATGATTGAACACAAGCTCGTTCGTTGACTATCAAAATAGAAAGTAGCAGCTTTATTACCTCTTATGTTAGTTAGTGCCTCTACTCTTTCAGTAACTGAGAGAGAATAAAAATGAGTGTGTTTTGATTTGTACTGTATTGTTTTTTCTGTCCAGGCAAAGGCACATGGAAGCACTCTGAAAGAGTGAACAGCTCCCAGTCTTTTTACATGCTGCAGGGGCTCCAGTCCGGATCGGAGTACCGCCTGAAGATTGACTTCAAAAACAAAACTTTATGGGAAGATGAGATCCAGACAGCAGGAGCAAGTAATCACAAAACAGCTCTCATAATGCTTTTAATAATAAATTGCACTGACGTCCTATATACATGCAGACCACAGAAGAAATTTAAAAGAATACATTTGTGTAATATTTTCCATGCTGTAATGTTCATAGTATCTTACTATGTTCATAGTCTCTTATACTCGCCAATGCTGCATTTATTTGACCAAAAACACCGTAAAACAGTAATATAGTGAAAATGGAATTTATTTAAAAGCTGAATTTTCAGCAGCCATTACTCCAGTCTTCAGTGTCACAAGATCCTTCAGAAATCATTCTAATATGATGATTTGGTGCTCAAGAAACATTTCTTATTATCATCAATGCTGAAAACAGTTAATATTTTTGTGGAAACCATAATACATTTTTTCCAAAATTCTTTAATGAATAGTAATTTAAAAAGAAAAACATTTGAAATAGTAATTGTTTGTACATATAAATGTCTTTACTGTCACTTTTGATCAATTTAATTTTTGAAAGGAGAGTAAATGATGACAGCATTTCCATATGTTTCCCCTTCAATATCATACAAAGTGTCAAGAAATTCATGCATTGTTTCCTCCCTCTACTTCAGAAGTCATGGAGGTGCGTAAAGGGTTTGTGACTGAGAGCTGGTTCATTGGACTCATCAGCGCCCTCGTGCTGTTGCTGCTGGTCCTGCTCATTCTGTGTTTTATAAAACGAAGCAAAGGTGGAAAATACTCAGGTAAAAGCAGCACACTAATCTATTGTCACACGATAGTACTAACAAACGTGCAAATATCCCTGAATTTTATTGTTCTTGCAGTCAAAGAAAAAGAAGAAGGCCAAATAGATTCTGAAGCTCGGCCAATGAATAATGAGGGTTTTGGAGAATACAGGTGTGGTGAAGTTTGTTAGACAGATTTATTTATTGCATAAATTTCCTTTCCCTATTTCTTATGCTCTTCCTTTCTCTCCTAAATGCTCTTCCTAATGATTGGCAGATCCCTGGAGAGGTATGCTTTGCAGTGGCGTTGTGATCCTTTGCATGCATGGCTTTCTCAATACTTTCCCTTGCATGCATGAAATGGCCTTTTTGACGTCTCACTTGGTGTACATTTGTAGATTTATTTGTATTTTTCTTTCCGTAGTGACAACGAGGAGAAGCGGACGGCCAGTCAGCCGTCTCTGTGCGAGGATAGCAAGCTATGTACCGACGACACTCTAGACGAATACGCCAATAGCATGCAGACCGAGGTCATCATGGACGAGTCGCTGGCCAGTCAGAGCAGCGGAGTCCGAGATCTTCCTGACCCCGGGACTCAGGAAAGTTCCCCTCTAAATCCTGCCACGGCCATCTCCCACCACGGCCTGCCCAACTCCGCCGCCCTCCTTGACTAGCCGTGGCGACACCGAGACCAAACGTGGATTCACACATGTGCCCACCTGTTGCAACCGCTCATGACTGACAAAATAATCCAAAACCCACAATGAGACCTACACACACAACAGATGCCAAGAAAACTATCCAGATGCACTGCTGGACGTAATTGGACCAACACAACACTTTTAGCACAGCCAGAAGAAAACATTCGACTGACATATAAAAAATAGACTGCCATGCTCGTTGTTTACAGATATTATCGCTCATTTACAATATAAAATAGGCTATAGCTGTTTACAGTTATACGAACGTGACAAGAAGAGACTAATCCAGTGACAAATAAAGTAGACGCCGAGCTCCCATGTCGAACGCCAATTCAAATCGGAGTCGGATTCACCTGTTAGTCAATAAAAAGCGTTGTGGAAGGAGGGTGTGAGGGAGAAGAGAGAAGCTGAGGGCCTTAAAATCATGACTAAGTGCGTTGTGCAAGCATATAGACAGCGTGAGCTGGTTATACTGGTTGCTAAATTTAATCAACTTATTGTGTTTTGTGTCTCTACCATTTGTTGCTTTTTTTATTCTTTGAAGACTTGCCTGAACCATTTTTATAATTAATTTTTTTATTATTAATTTATTTATTTATTACACAAGAATCAGTTTGTGTCGTGTTATAAAGGTGCTGTAAGCGATGTTAGCCATTGTGAAACTTCTCAGTTTTAGCCACTGACTTAGACACGGACCCTAAAAAGATTAGCGCGGTTAGCATTTCCCTGCTGGTACATATTACAAACATCTTTCTCTGGAAAAAAATTTCGGCGAACAACATACTAAATTTGGTTATATTATAGTAGATGTTTGAACAGTGCTCAGTTCTTTTCAGAAATGAAAATTCATCTATTTTCTAAATGCATCTTAGGGATATTGTGAAATGTTTCATTTTTAACTCAAAATTATCAATGTCATAACTCTTTCTTCCAGTGAATTTCTTAGAATCTACTACAATTTCACATTCAGATCTGCCACCATCTAATCAACAACAGATTCCCTTCCATAAAATTTGCTTACAGTACCTTTAAGTCATCTGTTTGCTGATATATTGTAATATTGTAGTGATTCAATAGAAGATACATATCGGCATCCCCTCAGTTACGATTACAGATTTCTGTAGTGTAAATATGAGATGCAATGGCTCTACGACGCTAGATCGTTTATAGCAAGCTGTACATACAAGCATCTATCAATTTAGCCAAATACAGTATTATAATCTTTCATCTCCATCGGTTCCTGTGCCTGCCTTCGACAACATACTCACCACCATCTCTCATGTTTATTCCTCCCTCTGTATGTGTCTGTGTTTTTAATTCTTGTTTTCTGCATTGTATTAAACTGTACTGATTCCCTCTTGCAGTCCTGTTGGTGTAAAGCCATAAGAATACACACGTAAGGTGCGTAGATTTGAGGTCGTATTGAGTTAGATAGGGCTGTGAGAGAGAGTATGTCACACACACAGTTTAGTTCGGTTACGTAAAATGCAATCATGTATTGGCTTGTCTTATTACACAGAATGTATGCTTTGTTTGGGTGGGAATTGTTCCATACCAGTATACCAAATAGCATTTGTTCGCTTTTTCTCTTTTTGGTTCATTTGATTTGATGTTTGATAAACAAATATAGCAGAATATAGCACTGAGAGAATCTATGGCACATCTGGTATTTCTCAAGAGAGGGGCACAGGGAAAAAAAATAAGTCTCTTAATTTCCAGATGAATGTAAATATAGCCCAAAAGATTGTTTATGATGTTGAAAACTGTCTTGTTGATTTATGTTTTAGGTTTTTAAATTTGTTTGAGTTTTGTAACTTTTTTTTTTTTTTTTTACTTTAGAGTAACTTGTTAGTTGTGATTTGAGTGTGGTAGACAAGTAGTCTAGTGCATAGTTTTAAATAACTAAGAAAAAAGTCATTTGATAAATGTTGCAGGTTCTGAGAAAAAAAAAAGAAGCTGATTGGATAAGAGACAGAAAAAAGCTCATTGAAACACGATTGCGCTTATAGTTTCCCGAGTGCTAAAGAATGGCAGTATTGTGCGTATCTGATTAGAATCTATTGCTGCAGAGGCAGCGTGAAAGGAAGGACGCAGTCATCTTATTTGCACCACTGCACACACACACACACACACATGCTTCCAGGGAGCAATAGAAACACGCTGACTCAGATCTTTGAGACCACTGTCTTGCGGCGGGCTTTTTGCAGTGATTCCCAGCCCTCTGGGATTTGTGTTGGCCTTCCTCACAAAAGCTGTACAGACACTCAGGACAAGAGTCTCTTAGAGATCTATTTTCTTACAGGAGGGAGATGTGATGCAAATTCTATTCAACTCAATATTCAACTGAACTGCTGCTAGACGACTTGTGTATTTCGTCAGTGTCTTGACTGTGTATTGAGCTCGAAGGTGAATCGACTCTCAGATATCCACTATACTGCCCTCTGCTACTGCAAATAAAACTGTGTGGGAGGGCACCGTTTAAAGCTTGACTAGCGACGAACGTTGCCGTTTCTCTTGTTACTTGTCAAATGTACGCATTCATAATGCGAGACATAATGCATCTTAAATTGTAGGTTTAATGCATAAGCTTGACATAGTCTCTTATTCCTCTTGTATGTTCTGTTTGTTACTGCATATGATGTGAAAATAAATGAAGGACGAGATGAATGAGGTTGTGGGACTGTATTGGTCAAATTCGCTTCCTCTGCGGTGTTGTGGACTAAAGGGGAAGTGAGGGTGGGCTGCGTTAACTAGATATGAACTGATTGATTTTGTTATTGTATTTGCATCACTGATAAGCCAGTGTAAGTATCATCTACATCTGCAACATTCTGTATAAAATTAATCACTATATAACATTTTATAATGGCAACTGTCTGCAATGATACCTATTAAAGTACAATTTATGAATGTAAAACGTACGCAGTGCTTTGAAATCTAGTAGCACTTTATTTGTCATGCAGGAGAATGATCAGATGAGAGGACGGAATGGAGCTTTATCGAGAGCTTGTGCTGAACTGGGTGAAGTAGTGAACTGTGGGACGATTTGTATACAGCTGCTTGTCCAGGTAGTGTTGGCTGAAAAACAGAAAATACTGTGTTTCTAGATATCCAATAATTTTTTTGCTACTAGCTAGCATCATTACTAATAGCTATACAATGAACAAAATTAGAATTTGCATACACACAGAAATGTATCTATTATTAAGTACTCACTTTTGGTGTTAGTGTCAAAGTGAACATGAAATTTTACTTCTGTAATGTAACGTATTGTTCTAAACGTTGGGGTTGGCAAGATTTTTTTTCTCTCTTACCATGACTGCATTTATTTGATCAATAATGCAATAAAAACAACAATCTAGTGAAATGTTTAACCGTTTTCGGTTTAATATTATATTTTAACTATATTTAAATTAAATTAAAATATAATAAATTAAATATAATTATATTTAAATTTAATTTCTGTGATGGCAAAGCTGAAATTTCAGAAGCCATTACTCCAGTCTTCAGTGTTACATGATCTTTTAGAAATCATATTAATATGCTGATTTGTTGCTCAAGAAACATTTCTTATCACTGTTGAAAACCGTTGTGCTATTTAATGTCTGTGGAATATGTTTGTGGTTTTTACTGTCATCTTTGAGGAATTTAATGCTGCATCCTTGCTTAATAAAAGTAGTTCTTTCTTCCAAAAAAATTAAAATACTGACTGCAAACTTTTCAACGGTAGAGTATATCCAGGTCAAATAGAATATACAGGTGCATCTCAAAAAATTAGAATATCGTGAAAACATTAATTTTTTCTTGTAACTTATTTCAAAAAGTGAAATGTTCATATATTTTAGATTCATTACATGTAAAGTAAAACATTTCAAAAGTTTTTTTTTTTTGTTTTCATTTTGATGATTAGAACTTACAGCTCATGAAAGTCAAAAATCAGTATCTCAAAATATTAGAATATTTACATTTGAGTTTCAATTAATGACAATCCCTACAGTATAAATTCCGGGTATCTCTTGTTCTTTGAAACCACAATAATGGGAAAGACTGCTGACTTGGCAATGATCCAGAAGACGAACATTGACGCCCTCCACAAAGAGGGTAAGTCACAGAGGGTCATTACTGAAAGGTGTGGCTGTTTACAGAGTGCTTTATCAAAGCATATTAAATGCAAAGTTGACTGGAAGGAAGAATTTGGGTAGGAAAAGGTGCACAAGCAACAGAGATGACCGCAAGCTTGAGAATACTGTCAAGCAAAGCTGATTCAAACACTTGGGAGAGTTTCACAAGGAGTGGACTGAAGCTGGAGTCAGTGCATCAAGAGTCACCATGCTCAAACGTCTTCAGGAAAAGTGCTACCAAGCCACTTCTGAACCAGAGACAACATCAGAAGCATCTTACCTGGGCTGTGGAGAAAAAGAACTGGACTGTTGCTCAGTGGTCCAAAGTCCTCTTTTCAGATGAGGTAAATTTTGCATTTCAT
Organism: Barbus barbus; assembly: GCF_936440315.1. Taxonomy (NCBI): domain Eukaryota; kingdom Metazoa; phylum Chordata; class Actinopteri; order Cypriniformes; family Cyprinidae; genus Barbus; species Barbus barbus. Next base: position 17,008,260 of record NC_136719.1, read on the forward strand.
TTGGAAATCAAGGTCCCAGATTCTGAAGGAAGAGTGGAGAGGCACAGAATCCATGTTGCTTGAAGTCCAGTGTGAAGTTTCCACAGTCAGTGATGATTTGGGCTGCCATGTCATCTGCTGGTGTTGGTCCACTATGTTTTCTGAAGTCCACAGTCAACACAGCTATCTACCAGGAAATTTTAGAGCACTTCATGCTTCCTTCTGCTGACAAGCTTTATGGAGATGCTGATTTAATTTTCCAGCAGGACTTGGCACCTGCCCACACTGCCAAAAGTACCAAAAGCTGGTTCAATGACCATGGTGTTACTGTGCTTGATTGGCCAGCAAACTCGCCTGACCTGAACCCCATAGAGAATCTGAGAGACACCAGACCCAACAATGCAGATGACCTGAAGGCTGTTATCAAAGCTACCTGGGCTTCCATTACACCGGAGCAGTGCCACAGGCTGACTGCCTCCATGCCACGCCACATTGATGCAGTAATTCATGCAAAAGGAGGCCCAACCAAGTATTGAGTGCATAGAAATGAACATACTTTTCAGAAGCCTGACATTTCTGTTTAAAATATCCTTTTTTTATTGATCTTATATAATATTCAAATTTTTTGAGCCATAATCATCAAAATTTCAAGAAATAAAAGGCTTGAAATATTTCACTGTGTAATGAATCTATATAATATATGGGTTTCACTTTCTGAAATGAGTGACAAAAAATATTGACCTTATTCATGATATTCTAATTTTTTGAGATTTACCTGTATTAAGGCAGAACAAAAAATGCAGGATGGGATTTTGAATTGTGAAAAGTGACCCTATTATTACCATTATTATATTAGCTATTCTTAAACTTGCATTACCAACCACAGTAGCATAAAATTTATTATTTTAAGATAAAATTTTGGCCTAGCAGATGTCAGCCAAACAAAAAAGGTGTGGAAGAAGAGAAAGTTATTTAAATTTAAAGAAAAAAATGAATAATGTGCAGTGATGGTACAGACCATTTTTAAGGTCTTTTACTACTCTTAATTATGTTTATTTTCCAGTTGTCTGCATTCTGCTTGCATCCTGCTGTGTGCTTTTAACAATAATGAAATCTGATTGTGCCACTTACTGCGCTTGCTGCTCTTGTGCCAGCTGTTGATTGTATTTATCGAGCTGGATTCTCCTCTCTCGCTGCAGCTCCTTATCTCTATTCTCCTCTCTCTCCTGCTGTCTGGCCTGCTCTGTCAGATGGTAATCCCAGGCCACATCTCTCTGCCTCTCCATCTCTCTCAGTCTCTGGTGAAATTGGAAAGGGATAAAGGAGTGTTACTTTTATGATGACTATAAATGCATGCTCAAATGGCACATGTCAGTGCAGGATCCTAACCTCTTTCTCCAAACACTGTTCCTCTCTCTTTCTGTGCATTTCACTGATCTGCTGTGGGGACATGCCCTTCCAGCAGTCAGTCAGGACTCGTGGACCATCTGCTGAGGATTCGCTTTTTCTCTTGGCAGCCTCTGGTTGCTCTGTCAGGAGGTCAGAGGTCACCATGTACCGTACCTCTACCAGCTCCTCTCCCTCTCTCCTCAGTCTCTTTTGTTGCTCCTTCTCCATCCTCTCCTCTGCCTGCAAAGGAAGGTCAGATGTTACCTTGACCTTTCATCTCAAAGATCTATGGTGCCTCTGGGTTTTCAAAATGAAATTTCTGTCATGATTTACTCATTCTCTTGTCATTTCAAACCCGTGTTGGTGCATATTAACCTCATATTGGATAAAAATAGCTCTTTGAGGTGACAATGGCAGGTTGCCACTTTTTACAGTGTATGCTTTTGTAGTATAGAAAATAGCAGTGTGAACATTTTTCAATAAATCTCCTTTCCATGTTCCATGAAAGTTGTTTTGAACATCTTGAGGGTGAGAAAATGACCTTATGATCATTACTGTGTGAACAACATTTATTTAATATTTAATAACCTACTAAAAATAAACACAAATGATTGCCTTCATTAGATTAGTGGTGACATAATACCTGAGCTTGATTGTAATGACTGAGTACAATGTGGGCTGCTCTTTTGCACTCCTGCTCCAGGGCATTCAGCTGCACTGCCCTGAGGTCTTTTTCCACCAACTCCCTGCCGGTTAGCAGCTGTGCACACAAAAACACAGATATTATATGCATAATCAGAACCTCTGTGCTACTAAACACAGTGGAATACACTTACATTATCTTTCCTTTTGTTTTAATGTTACAGGGCTAAATGGGATGTAATGTAATCCGTTTACCTCTGTTTTTTTGTTCCTTTTCTTGTTTTTCCCTCTCCTCCTTTTGAGCTCTCAGGTTTCTCTCGTTTATTTCCATCTGAGCTCTCTTCTTTTCATTTTCATTAATTCCTTCTCCCTGACCAAGTGTGAATAAACATATTCATAGAATGTGAACAGTGGCGTTCTGCAGTGTGACAAGCTATATTTCCGATAAAATTATTTTAATAAACAATGTGTGTGTGTGTGTGTGTGAGTGAGTGACCCTGTTGGTGAAATCCAGGGTAAAGCCTCAAAAGCTAATTATGAGATTACAAGCATCAGTTTGATTTGAACCATTATTTTTTCAACCATTATTTTCACTATGATTTCAATCTTTGACATGGCCTTACTCAGTTGATATTAAATACATCAAGGTTACATTTTCACAGAATGGTCTTTACCTTATGAAGGATGATTTTATGTAGAAAAATGATTTTATGGAGAAATCATAAAAAACTGACTTCAGATGGGTTTTCACACACACACATTTAGTATGCAGTTTTTAAGGCTGTTTGAGAGACTACATATTTGTAATTTTTTGTCACACTAAGACTATAAATGCTGAAAAGTTACAAAATAACTATTGCCTTAAACACTAAAATTCAGTAAATCTTCGTAACACTTAATTTTATAGTGTTCTTGTTACACACATGACATACTGTTGTAATAACCGTAAAATCTGCATAATTACATGCAACTAACCTATACCAAACCCTTATCCTAATTTTAACCCATAGTAAGTACATGCATATAAATATTGCTCATGACCAAAACAACAAAGATTTAGTCATTACTTATTATTTAGTCATTCTCAAGTTGTTCCAAACCTGTATGAGTTTCTTTCTTCTGCTGAACACATAAGAAGGTATTTTGTTAACCAAGCGGTAGATGGTCCCCACTGACTTCCCATATATTTGTTTTTCATACTATGGAAGTCAATGTTAGGTTACCCACATTCTTCAAAATATCTTTGTGTTCAGCAGAACAAAGAAACTCGTACAGGTTTGGAACAACTTTAGGATGAGTGAATGATGACAGAATTTTCGTTTTTAGTTAACAGTCCCTTTAAACGTTTAATTACACTGTAACAAGGACACCTTAAAACAAAGTTTATCATACATTTTAACGTTTCGTGTCCATGTCATTTGTGAGAGACTTTATCTGTTGCTCTGTGTGTGTCCCAACAAACACTGCACGTGCAATGCTTACCAAAAACACTTGCATACTGGCGGGTCCCAATGCAGAGTCCGAGACAGAAATACTGGCGTTTGGCGTCGCCTGTCGGCCATAATTGATATCTGCATCACGACTGTCCTCAGCACGTTGATGTCTCGCTCTATATTGTAAGTCCTGTGCCAACTCTCTACGCAACTCCTCTTCCTCTTTTTTCTGTTGCATTGCCATTTCATCCAGGGACAAGCGCAACAGATCTGAACAACAAAGGACATCATGTCTGCATATCACAGACCAATGTTTTTGTATCCGACTGTGGTTGATCCATTATTGAAAAATGGAAGCAAGAGAAAACCCTCAAAATACAGGAGCTTACATAATTGTTTGATACATAAACTTTCAATGTTGTAGCTTGTTTTGCAGCACAGAAGTAATGCAGAAGTGATTTGTCGTACCATGAGCCATGTCTCGCTGCTGCTTCATCTCCAGTTGTTCTTGTTTCTCCTCCCGCTGTTTGTGGAGCGCGCGCAGGTCAACGCCGATCACTCGGCTTCTGGTGCTGAATATTCGGCTCTTGCGCTCAGCCTCTGCGGCCTGACGCCGCTCCACCGCCCGCAGCGCAGAATCATCCACAGGTAAATCAGCCTTGTACATGTTCTGTCAAAGCACAGTTTTATATCAAGAAACTTCCCTTATATTAGCTACCTCTCCCTCGCTGCCACTGAGAAGCTGGTGGATTTTTTTCCCCCCTTGCTATTAATAACATAAATAACTAGTGTTTTCAATTACGCACATATGAAGATAAAACATCTTACTGGTGAATATCAGTTGGGTCTCGACGAACGGCAGAGTGTCAGCTCTCTTCTTGTGTTTGAAGCGCTGTTTGGCGTTGCCATGGTAACCGGCGCCGGGCTGGGCAAAAGTGAAGCGAACACTGCAGAAACAAGTTCCAGCAGACCAGTGATGGTGAGCCCAAAAGTCCAGGCTCATCTGCCTGTAGCTAATCTTGACCTGAGTAGTCTACCTGGGACACATGGAGTCTAAATTAGTGGTTCACAGCCCTTTTGTCTCTATGGCCCCCCACTGACCAAAACAATAATCAAAGGTAAGATATTTTTAATACTTCTGTTAGGTGCTTTGATGACAATATTTTTATTTACAGAAACTTGGAGTGACAATATATTACAATAAGTATAATACATTTTCATATTATAAATTTGTCAATTATAATAAAAATTAAACACTTTTTATGATTTAGTCATAATTACAAGTTTCTATAGTTTTACTGAATTTTCCCTATTTTAACTTAAGATTTTATTAATTTTCATGACATTTCCAGGTCTTGAAGTCACATTTCCTTATACATGCATGTTTTCCAAGACCATTGGAATCTTTTAGGGAGTGTAACGAAGATTCAGAGGAGATGGGATCCATTTGCGTCTTTATTAACAGCAGCAGTGGCCAAGGCAAAATAGGGTAGTAGTTGAAAAACAGGCAGCAAACAATCACAAATAAGCTCCAGGCAAACGAGGCAGAAACAATAGGCAGGCAGCAAAGGATCAAAAAAGGTAAACCATACAGGGTCATACACACAGGCAAGGCAATAGAAACAATCAAATGCTCAGAAATGGGAATTATGGAAGATGGAGTCAGGGGCGAGAAAGCTAATACTCAGGTCAGGGAGCCCTCTGCTGGTGAGTCGGAAGAACCACAGAGGTTAGACTCATGACGAGGAGCAAATTAAAATAGAAAGAAAAATAAGCAGACACATTTCTTTTCTGTTTTTTTTTTTATTTTAAACAATCTTGCGGCCCACTTGGGAGTATGCTGATGCCCCAGTATACTGAGAACCACTGGGCTAAATAATAACCAATAGCTACAGTGTCTACTTTTTTTTTCTTATGTACAGTATTCATGAAATTCAGCTGATATGTTTCTATTAACAAATACATATGTTGATGTGCTTTACAGAGTTTGAAGCTGCTCGGAAAAGAGCAAAGAAAGCCAAACAGGCGTTTGAGCAGATCAAGAAGGAGTGGTTTGACCGTTTCAATGCTTGTTTCAAGTCTGTTGCCACCAACATTGATGAGATCAACAAAGCACTGTCACGTAACAGCAGTGCACAGGTTAATAATAACTAGTGCTGTCAAACGATTAATCACATCCAAAATAAATGTTTTTGTTTGTGTATATTTATTATGTGTATATATAAATACACACATACCGCATATATTTTGAAAATATTTACATGTATTTATATTCATATAATTTATATCATATATAAAAATATTTAATATATAAACTTAAAGCTGCAGTCCGTAACTTTTGCCTCTTTGTCGCCCTCTCTGTTTGAAAACCTGGAATTGCAGCTTTTAGCGAAATTATCTTATCTTGCGGAGTAGGGTGAAGCTGCAGGATGAACATTTGTTTTGTAGCGGTGTGTACAGTAATAATTTCCAACATTATAAAACTGCTAGCAAGTAGCAACATCGGACACGTAAGGTTATTAATTTTATTAAAGCGATTCCTGAAAATTACCAGGTTTTACGGCATAAATCAATGTGACATCTTATTACACCAACAAACGAATAGCCTATTTTAGTATTTAATGATAGTTTAGATAGATAGTTCAACAAAAGCCGTGAATTTTGTTCTCCCCAGTTATTTTCAAACACATGGTGTGTAGCCTATTATTGCTAGCTTAGTCAGTGTTTGATTTGATAAAAATTAGGGTCGAAAGAGAGCATTATTTTATAATATTCACAGCTTGCTCTTATTTTCTGTGTTATTGTACCATTCTGGCATACTTAATGTTTCCCAACAAAATAAAAAATTTAAAAGTAAAAATGTTAAAATAAAATGTATAATATATAATAAAATTATTATTTGTAACATATTTTAGTACTATGTAGGTCTACTGTACGTATTACTGTAACTATTATTTCATACTAATATTACTACTACATATACTATTAGTAGTAGTATGTGTAAGAAAAATAATATTGCACGTTCTTTTTATTGTACTTTACAAATCTCAAGTGCTACCACAGACAATAATAGTAACACAATAACAATGTAACAATTAGAAATAAGTTCTGTAATAATTACAAATAAGATCTTTGGAATAAAATACAGCCTTGAGTTTATTTTCATCAAAATATCAAGTAATCTGTATAGAATTGACAATATGAGCTCTGTTGGGTTGTCTAAATAATTTGCGTGCGTTTTTTCCCAGATGGTTTATTTGTACAGGCCATCATTTATGGTCTTTGCGAGCTGCAGGGCTTGTCTTGGCAGGAGGCTGAAGAGGTGTTCCTCCAGGGCCCCATTTATTACTCAAGGTATGTTTTAAGTTTTTGTTTGTACAAAAACTGTTGGATTTTTTGTTACACAACATTTCTGACAGCAGCATTTATTTTTTCTTTTAGTGAAGTTGAGGAATTTGACAGAAGAATTGCTCGACAAATGAAAAATCTCCCCAATGAGAATGTAAAGCATTTATTTTATTTGTTTTTTTATTTTTATCACTCCCTCTTTGAACTGTTATCGTCTGGTCGACGCTACAGAGCTCTGAGAACCAGAACAACCAGACACAGAAACAGTTTCTTCCCTCAGGCAATCCCTGAACACTTGACAATAAAACGCAGAACACACAACTCTATTTATTCACCACACTTGCTTGCTTTTTTATTTATCTAATTTTTTCATTTTAAATTTGCACATATCAGACCTGTACACACATAATTGACTATATTATATATAGTGTTTTTGCTGCTTTGTACATTGCCTATTTGGATATTATTATTTTATTATCTATGTCCTGTCCTGTTGCTGTCTTTCTGTTGCACTGTGGAGCTTCTGTCACTACAACAAATTCCTCGTATGTGTAAACATACTTGATAAAGTATAAAGCTCATTCTGATGTTATTTAATGTAATATATGCATTATTAACCCAATTAATTTTTTCACCATTTTTCTCTGCATTGTTTACAGGTCGATGACTTGTAGGACCTCATGAAAAAGAATACAAAAATAAAGTTTGGTATGAGAAAATGACTCTGAGCACTATAATTTATTGTATGTAAATATAGAATTAATGTTCATCCTATAACTCAATACTAAAGAATGTGATAAATCCTTAATTAGGAAAATAATAAATGACTATAAAAATATTTAAGTAACTGAACCATTTCTATTTACAAATACAATTAATAAAAATAAACCAGACTTAATGCATTAAATCATAACCTAGTATGTGTAATATTTTATATAATAATGCATTCAGTCATAGCGTGATATTTTATAGTAGAAAAATAGTGTAAGTTGCAATCTATCAGCAATTGAATTCAGGTTAGGTAATCTTATCTAATCAGGTTAGATAATCATCCAAACAGCAGGTGCAGTTGGGCCTCTTACACAACATTTCTGACAGCAGCATTTATTTTTTCTTTTAGTGAAGTTGAGGAATTTGACAGAAGAATTGCTCTCCTATTTTTAGATGCGATTAATCGTTTGACAGCACTAATAAAAATACTCTGACCTGGAATCACTCAAAAGAAAATCCTTCAATAACAAGTAGAATTTTTACAATACTTTATATCCTCTCAGGCATTCCTGGGGCCAGAGAACCCAGAAGAACCATATTAGATGGAATCAACTACAACTGTGTGGCTCCAGGAAAGAGATTCAGGCCCATGGACAACCTGTCTGGAGGAGAGGAAACTGTGGCAGCTTTAGCTCTTCTTTTTGCAATTCACAGGTGCAACAAAGATCTGCAAAAACTTTAAAAGTAAACTTGTACTGTATGTTTTGCCCTCTAATTTAAAATGTGTATCGCTTTTCCCTTATAGCTACAAGCCTGCACCTTTCTTTGTCTTAGATGAGATTGATGCTGCATTGGATAACACCAACATAGGCAAGGTGTGGGAGCTTGTAGGAAGGCCTCTTCCAAATGTACATGTTTGCTTACAACTGAACTGAATGGTGTTGATATGAAATATGTATGTAACATTTACTTTGCAGGTGGCCAACTACATAAAGGACCAGTCAGTCCAGAATTTTCAGGCAATTGTTATCTCTCTGAAAGAGGAGTTCTACACAAAAGCTGACTCACTCATAGGAGTTTACCCTGAGGTTTGTGTTTCAGCAGTGGGCCATATAAATCTTAACATAACAAAAGTAGTTCACGTATGCAAGAGTTCGATTAAAATAAAACCCATCCCAACCTATCATTATTGTACACTGTGCTCTAGAGATGGCAACTTTTATAACAGTTTCTTTTGCATTATGTTGACTTATATATATATATATATATATATAAAATTGAATCTTTTCATTTATTCACAGCAAGGAGATTGTGTCATCAGTAAGGTGCTGACCTTTGATCTTTCCCAGTATCCAGATGCCAATCCAAATGATTAGGTTGTGTTGATCTGAATTTATTGGTAGACAGCTAAAAGAATGAACAGTAGCATATTTTAAAAACATTATTATAATCATTGATGTTTATCTTTATTTTAATAATGTTTCTAATGTCTACTGTGTTGTATTTCAAATAGTGTGCATGACTGTGTAAGTATTAATATTCTGTGTTCTGTGAATATTAAATACAAATGAACAGCTTTTCATGTCCAGTCAGTTGGACAGTCTAGAATCTAGATCAGGGCTGAGGAGTCGGGAACTTGCCTCAACACACCTGCATGGATGTTTCTAGTATGCCTAGTAAGAGCTTGATTAGCTGCTTCAGGTGTGTTTAACTAGGGTTGGAGCTAAACTCTGCAGGACAACGGCCCTCCAGGACCGAGTTTGGACAGCCCTGGTTTAGATAATGGCTAATGTTTTGTCTGCACTGTATCAAAAGCTGCCTATATTGGCAAGTGTGCCTTGTGGATGATTCATTTATTCAGTACAATGTGGAATAACCAGTATATATTTTTTTTGTCTTTATGGGAAAATGTTATGTAAACTGTATTCAAACTGAAAATAAGAGCTTGTGTCATGTGGTCATGGCACTTTCCACAAATATGGTATACTTTGGTGTTCTATTACATTTGTGCAGGATTAGAGGCATAATTTCCATGATCCCACCACCCCCCAAACAATTCTCAAAAATGGCACTCCCCATTGATAATAAAAAACTTAGTTTGGTTTCAACATTTTCCAAACACCATCTCCTTTCCCCCAATAGAACCCTATTTCCTCCACGAAAGAAAAAAAACTCATGCTTTGGAAAATAAAAAGTTGACATAAAATTTGCCTTTTTCATTAGAATTATGACTTGTCTAAATTAAATTTTAATCTCATAATTATGATTTAGCATATGTCATATGATTTGTCACAATTTTGACATTTTGTTTATTTTTTTCTCAAAATTATAATTTACCTTAGCATGTTTTTTTTATTATGTGGAAAAATGTGAAAAATAAATAAAAATAGCTGGAAGCTACTATTTTTTAAAGTTTCATGGCCTGTTTTGTACCCTATTAATGGAAAGTGCCACAACTCAACTGTCATTTTAAATCTTACACAGAACGAAAAATAAATAGGAAAAAAAGACAAACTGAACTTGTGGTAATATATTAAACAAACCAGAGCACACCTGGCGTTCCCACTCACTCACACCCATAAAGCTTCACGTGGGCTCATCCTCACCGGCACATGCCCCGTCCTCGCGCCAGTTGATGACGTCAGCCAGCTCCCATTGGTCGCCTCTTGTTTCTTGGGTTCGGTTGCGGTGCAGAGAACGCCCAACGTGTCAGTCGGCGCTTAAGATCTCCAGCAACTCCTTGCATTGGACTGGTTTGATCAGACTACTACAACCCACCGCTACTTAAATTTAAATCCCCGGCAATGGACAACATTAAAGACGGGTGGTTCACCGAAACATGCACATTATGGCCTGGTCAAGCGATGAGTCTTCAAGTGGAGGAGATGTTGCATCATAAAAAATCTAAGTTCCAGGATGTAATGGTTTTTAAAAGGTGAGTCGTGGAGCTTAAATTAGCATGTTCGCTAACTTGTTTTCTGGCAGCACGTAAGTGAAGCTGTCGGTCACAACTAATGGAGAGTGCTGTGATTTCTTCACTTTCTCAGAGGTGTCCACTCAGAAAGCACATTCATATTTTAAACTCAGAAGCTTATAGGTGTCTTGCTGTGGGGGTGGCTGCGGCTAGAATGCTAACTGCATCGCCTGCTGTAACGTTAGGTCTGGCGTGGCACCAAACTGAGATCGCATTGATTTTGTACTAGCCGTTTGTATTATAAGTAAAACATTATATTGCACCGATTCTGAACATAAAAAAAAAAAATATTTATATAAATATATAAATAAATAATTTCTCTAATATTTTCACCCATAATTGTGTGGTGCATTAGAAAAGAACATTTATTTGACAACATGTCTTGATCAGCTCGTTCGTGCTGTATTGGTGAGTAGCACACTGGCTCAAGACAGTAGATTGCAAATGGAGCCATTCATACAGTTGGAAATGCAAATTTAGAGTTGCTTTCATTATCTATGCCCTGGAATTCAATAAAATGAAGTCTTTGCACATGCAGGATATGTGATGAGAGGTCAGAGCTGTCATCTCAAATCACATGTGCATGGTTGCAATGCTTACCAAGAACCTTTAAGAATGCTTCAAATGGATCTTTGCATTACATTTAATTGCTTAATGTATGAAAATGATCATTATTGCTTCTTTTCTTGCAGTAAAACTTATGGAAACGTGTTGGTTTTGGATGGAGTTATCCAGTGTACAGAACGAGATGAATTTTCTTATCAAGAAATGATTGCCAATCTACCTCTCTGCTGTCACCCTTGCCCAAAGAAGGTATGTTGTTTCATTTTTGTCCATGTATAAATGTGATTTGGAAGAATTGAAACTGTTTGGGTGTTTAGTTGTTTTTCGCCATTCCGTTCGTCAGGTTCTCATCATTGGTGGAGGAGATGGTGGTGTCCTGAGGGAGGTTGTCAAGCATCCGCTGGTGGAGTCTGTTGTTCAGTGTGAAATTGATGAGGTTTGTATCCAGTTAAACCTGAATGTATGCTTCTATTTGAAAGATTTTGGTGGGAAAGGTTAATAAGTTAATACTTTTATTCAACAATGATTTAAATTGATCAAAAATGGCGGTGAAGACATTTGTAATGTTGAAAAAAGAATTGTATTTCAAATAAGTTCTTGTTGAACTTACTATTCATAGAAGAATTCTAAAATGTGTCACAGTTTCAGCACAACTGATTTCAACATTGAAGTTTCTTGAGCACTAGATCAGCATATGATTTATGATAGATCATGTGACACTGAAGACTGGAGTAATTGCTGCTGAAAATTCTGCTTTTTTAAGTATAATTTATATTTAATTTATAAAATATTTTGAATATAATTATTTTAATATATTTTAAAATTAATATTAAACAGGAAACATAAAAAAAAAATTGGAATAATATTTCACAATATTGTTGTTTTTACTGTAATTTTGATTAGATAAATGCAGCCTTGGTGAGCATAAGAGGCTTCTGTCACAAACATATTAAAAAATCTTACTGACCCCAAACTTGATGTGATTTATGAAAGGATCATGTGACAATGAGTAATGGCAGCTGAAAATTCAGTTTTGCCATCACAGGAATAAATTACATTTTAAAATATTAAAATAGAAAACTTTTCAAATAATATTTTACAATATTGCTTTTTACTGTATTTTTATCTAATAAGCTTTTGTGAGTATAAGAGACTTCTAAACATTAATAATCTAGATGTTCTGTGCTGCAGTGTCTTTTTCTCCCTTTTGTTTCAGTTTTTAATTCATTCATTTAAATGCTTTATTAAACATTTGTGTCAAGCCTTGTGTCAAGTTGAATTAATCTTTCGTGTAATGTCTTGATGTATGACACATGTATGAAGGTATCAGAAACTCACTCTGGAAATGAATTTTGTAGCATATCTAAAGGTTTTGACGTTTTCTTCAAATTATTTCATGCTTTAACATGCTTATTAATTTTATGGATTATGTTTTCCCACAGGATGTAATAAATGTCTCCAAGAAGTACCTCCCTGGAATGGCAAAAGGCTTCTTCAGCCCCAAACTTACTCTGCATGTAGGTGATGGCTTTGAATTTATGAAAAAGAATCAGGATGCCTTTGATGTCATCATCACAGACTCCTCAGACCCTGTCGGTATGCAGCCCAATGTGTGGCGTTTGCATTGGTAAATAATGATGTAGCCATTGACTCCCAGACAAAACATGGTGTTCATTTCAGACTGATCTCATTTCATCCTGTCACAGGTCCGGCTGAAAGCTTGTTCAAAGAGTCTTACTATCAGCTCATGAAAACAGCACTTTGTGAGGGAGGAATTCTCTGTTGTCAAGGTTGATATAACTGCAAATCTAAAAAAAAAAGCTCAAAATTAAGAATTTAAATGACAAGATTGTAATTTTTGCTTGTAATTTCACAGGAGAGTGTCAGTGGTTGCATTTGGAGCTAATTAAGGAAATGCAGACCTTCTGTAAGACCCTCTTTCCTGTAGTAGACTATGCATACTGCACCATTCCAACCTATCCAAGTGGACAAATCGGCTTCATGCTTTGCAGTAAAAATCCGGTACGGTTTTTGTTATTAGCATTTAACAACGCTGCCTTTGTTTGAATAGATTTACGATTCCTTTTACTGCTTTTATACACGTTGTTGTTTATACACTACAGTTCAAAAGTTTGTAATCCGTAAGATTTTTTAAAATTATTATTTTATTTTTTTTATTATTCAGCAAGGATGCCAAATTGATCACAGTAAAGACATTTATAATATTACAAAAGATTTCTATTTCAAATAAATGCTGTTCTTTTGAACTTTCTATTCTTCAAATAATCCTGAAAAAAAGGTATCACAGTTTCCTCAAAAATATTAGGCAGAACAACTGGTTTCAACGTTGATGATAATGTTTCTTGAGCAGCAGATCAGCATATTAGAAGGATTTCTGAAGGGTCATGTGACACTAAAGACTGGAGTAATGGCTGCTTAAAATAGTTTTGCCATCACAGGAATAAATGACATTTTACAGTATTTGAAATAGAAACAGTTATTTTACATTGTAATAATATTTCACAATATTGTTGTTGCTGAATTTTTTATCAAATAAATGCAGCATGAGACATCTTTCAAAAATCAACCAAAACCAACTCCAAACGTTTGAACAAAAGTCTATTTATAAAATAATATTGATAATGATAATAATATTATCAGTAAATTAATTTATTCCTTTATTGCAGAAAACAAATTTCCGTGAGCCAGTACGAGAAATACTAAGAGATGAGATTGAGAGCATGAACCTCAAATATTACAATCCTGAAATCCACCGCGCCGCATTCATCCTCCCAGAATTTGCCAGAAAGGTGAGACGCAGCCTATTGTTTTCTATTTTATGCTCTCTTCTTTGCATTTCTAAGGAAAATTAAATGACCCACTGTTTACACAGGTACTAAGTGAAGCGTAAATGGCTTCATGGGTTCCATCTTGATAACATGCTGCCTTCTGTGAAAGCAGAACAAAACCCTCACCACAGCTGCAGTAGCTCCCACACCTCATCCCTATCCGGCTTTTGATTGGTCAATGGACTGCTAATGGACAAGTGCAAATGCCTTCTGTGGGGAAACTCCGTTTGTCCAGTTCTATCAGTGCTATAGTCTTACGAGTTGTGTTTTGGTTTCCTTTTACAATTCCCACATCAAACCTTCAGAACTGTACAAACAGACAATCATGCATGTTCTGTGGCAGATTCCACGGTCTTTCTCTTGTGTTGAGTATGAAAAGAGTGCAACGTTCCACTACACCTGTCTTATTTGCCGTTAATTAAGCATGCAGGTATTTTAAATGAACTGCATATCTTCTCTATAAACCCTTTCAAAGACTTCAGGTCATATTATGGGTCACTTTATCAAGAGTACTGTCAAACCTAAAACTATTTAGTATTGCTATAATTTCTGAAACTACTACTCTAAAGTCTGTACAGAAGATGCTTTACCTAACTAGCTAAACTGGAAGCTATTTTCTGCATTTAAGATTATCTAACATAAATGGTTTGTGTTAAGGTGAGTTATGGGCTCTGGCTCTGTTGAACAAGTCTGATTACATGATGTGATTGTTTTTGTAGAGCAAATAGTGTTTGGTATGCTGCCTTTTTGAGTGATATGCTATAGTGTATTGCAAATGTATGCTTATGGCCAATGGACTCTGTATGATGGAACGGTTTTGTGTTTTCATTTAACATTAGAATTACTGGACGTCTCAAACATTAAGACATTGAATATAATCATGGAGGTATACTTTACGACGAAGTAACAGTGTATTTGATGGATAGCTAAAGATCTTGGGTAGTTGCATAGGACATGTTTAACGGTATGGAAGAGGGTTTATTTGTCCTTTACCATTTAATGTTTATGATGTAAATTTAATTTTGCCAATTTCATAAATTGTTTTGAAATAAAAATTATGTAACCACAATTTGTTAATTTTCTGTCAAATTTGGCTACGTATAATGAAATGTTTGATGGTAAAATGCCGTTCTATGCACGAGATGGCGCCATTGTTATTAAATTCGGCCATTGTTACAAACATTCAGGCGTTATTTGACTGCAATGATGTTTGGGATACGTTTACGAAGAATATCAGGAGTCACTTTGTAGGTAAATATTTGTGCTATCAACAGTTCTCTTTATATGTTTATTGTATTATAAATGTAGCAAAAACGTCCCTTTCGATGTTGCTTCAGTTTTGAGTCTTCACCTTTTATATTCGCATTTTAGTCAAAATAACTAAAAATTCATAGTTATGCCGACTATAAATACAAAGTGGACATACTTTGCATTACAGTGTTTATTAATTATTACACTGGGTAACACCACAAAACTGTTTTTCTGTTACTGTTTTTGGCAGACCATTTTATTTATTTGGACTAGCCTGAGTTTGCCTGTAAATGAATGATGTAACGTTAGGCCTACACGGAGCCAGTTTAGTATAATTGAGATACTGTTATAGTTTTATATCGTTTTGAATTCGTTTTTTATATTTTTAGTTACTTTCTTTAGTGATTTTGTGTTTTTGTCATTTTTATTAAATGACATTAGTTTTTATAAATCTCTAATTACTAAATATCTAGGCATTAGATTACGTTTTTAAAATAGGCTACTTGTAATCAGACTACAGTTACTTTTAATTTATTACACGATTACATATTAGTCACATAATTGAATAATTCTGCCTAATTCCTCTTTTTCATCTTTTAAAGGTTCCTTTCTAAAATAACCTACACATGACATATTTACCTTCTCTTTATACTTTTGTATCTATATGATACACGATTATCCTATTTAAATCAATGTGATAAATTAAGTCAAAAATAATCTAAAAGTAATCCAAAAGTAGTCATAATGTGTAATATAATGGATTAGGTTACTAACTACAATTTGTTTGTTTTTTAATGGAATTTGGAATCAGTAATGGATAACAGTTTGTAAGTAATCTAACTAGCTCTGCATACAGTTAATGTTTATTTTATTTCAAGAGGCAAAATCTCTTAACTATAGTAACCCTGATATGAAGTCATCAAAACTCCCGCTGAGACAACAGGAGAATGTGGATTGACATTATACTCTGACGCCAGATATGTTTGAAGTCGGTTGGGAAGTGAGCGTTAGATGTGTTTGGCACTGGTCAATTGGCATGAATTCTTCAAACGCACTTTATCAGGATTCGGCTGGGGGCAGCTCATCTCAGCGCTGTGTTAATCTCTACTGAGCCCGGGGCCCTGAAGTCTGTCCGTATCTGTCTGCTGTGAAAAATGTGCTAAAGCTCGAGTATTAGGGCTCCTAGCTACGTGAACTCAGTCGGGGTGTGTGTAGGCCTATACATATCCAAAGAGGTGTGTGGGTGCCAGAAAAGCTGACCGGAATGAGAACATGACAGGAGCCCATGACCAAGACATGTTTTATTTTCACTGCCCAACTGGTCTGGTAGGCTACCATTTCTCATTCTGGTTTAATTGAACACAGTGTGTGAGAACACACATAGACTGCTTATGCACACTGCACAGCACTTTGAGTATAGTGCTATCTGCACAAAAGAGTATTTAAAACACTAAAAGTCACCATGAAAAAAAAAAACAATTATGTAATATTGCAATTATAAATGGCAATCATAATATCTGTGCACAACTTTTTTGGTGTTTTTTATTCATGTGCCTTTAAGTCTTTAATCAAAAACATTAACGTCCCCTCCCTTTGCAACGACATCTCTTTGATGACGTGTGCACTGGCGAGAGGGTGGGACAATAATCTCTTTAGGACTGGAACATATGTGACACTGGACCACAAAACCAGTCATAAGGGTCAATTGAAATCGAGATGTATCTGAAATCTGAATAAATACGCTTTCCATTGATGTATGGTTTGTTAAAATCTGACAATATTTCGCTGAGATACAACTTTTTGAAAATCTGGAATTTGAGAGAGCAAAAAAAAATTAAATATTGCGAAAATCGCCTTTAAAGTTGTCCAAATTAAGTCCTTAGCAATGCATATTACTAATCAAAAATGAAGTTTTGATATATTTATGGTAGGAAATGTACAAAATATCTTCATGGAACATGATCTTTACTTAATATCCTAATGATTTTTGGCATAAAAGAAAAATCGATCATTTTGACCCATACTGTTGGCTATTGCTACAAATATATCCGTACTTATGACTGGTTTTGTGGTCCAGGGTCACATTTGATCGCAGCAGTTAGTAAATGAAAGTGCTTAATTCCTGATCAAATCAAGTCCTGCCATACTTTTTTTTCTTGTTTGAGAAATGTTTCACTTGGTTATATGTCACAATATGGAAGAAAAATGATCAAAATTTCTGTTTCATGCTGATTTTAACAATCTAAAACATAACTTTTGCTATTCCTCTTATGCTCATGTTATAAGGTTCCAGTTGGAGGAATATACCAGGAACAACTACAGTTGATTTCAAATAATCTCTGTTTACAGTGAGGCACTTATGATATAAATGGATGGGGCCAATTTTGGGGTTTAAAGCATAATTTCATAAAAACATTTATATTAACTCCACTGTTAAAACTATTTTATTATTAACTAATGTATAATTGGAGCTCTAAAGTTGTTTAAATAATCATTTTACAGTCATTTTAAGGGTTATGTTGTCAATCATTATGTTGTTAAATTAGATATTACACACACAAATGGTCAGTAAGTGATTTTATCACTCCAGAACCCAGATTTTTTGCTTTTTAAAGAAAAATAAATTAATTTTAATTACAATTAGTATTATCTCTCAAATGCTGTCAATTGAGGTAACTTGTATAGAACCCTGGAATTTTCCTTTAATACTTTTTCTATTTGTCCAACAGTTGTTATTAGTCTGTAATGCGTTTACAGACTAATGAAGAGAAATATATACCTCAACAGACCATTTTCCATGGAAACTAACTCATCTTTATATTTCATTAGCTTTTTTGTTAATTAAATTTGCTGCTGTAGTATTGACTCAACCATACTCTCATTTACTTTTTTGCTTATGTTTCTCTCACTTGATATTCTTCCATGGTAAAATCTGCAGTTACATTTCCATAAAAGACTTAATTCTTGTTATTCAGCCTCTTTTCATCTATGGATTAAAAGCATCTTCTTTCTCCATAAAGACAGTTTTCTCAGCTGTTCCAGGTGCCAGACGGTTCGATGGCAATCTGAAGGAGAAGGAGGAGGAGTTGTGCTCAATTACACATTGGAATGAGAGCAGATTGCCTCTGCACAAAACAAAACGGGTTAGTTATTTATCCTTGTATTGATATCACAATGCAGCTCTGAGTGAGAATGGCACGTAATTACAGCTTGCATCTGACCGCCGTACTTCCTAAAACATGATTCGCTGCCTGCATGTCATTTGGCTCTACAGAAATGTAAATCCTAATTAGCATAAACAATGAGCGGCCCACAGAACTTTTCAGAATCACCTTATCGGTAGCTCCGTCATCACCAGTGTTTTTTCTCCTTGCATCCGTTTTAACTGAAATCACGACCATTTTTAGAGCTATGACGTGAGCGTCGTGGCGCAGTCCTCCCCACCGGCACAACGTCTGGTTTGTTGGGGGGTTAACTACTCAATGCTTTTGTTAGTTCCTAAGCCACCCACTCCCCCACCCTCTCCCCTCCATCCTCCAACCGCTGCGTCAGTAGGGGACTGGAACGAGAGGTATAAAAGGACCCTGCCACCTGAAGCTCTCAAAAACCAAGATTTCTCCAGCTTTACTCTGCACCAGGAGCTACAAGGACTTCGAAGTTCCTGCTTCACTTCTCTTACCGACCTTTCTGCACACTTTAACTTCAACTATTTGTCAGTATGCAGCTTTTGTCCAGCCTAGTGTCTCTTTTGCTGGTGCTGTATAGTGTCAGAGCAGCAGCTGTGCTTCCAGTGGAGGAGAGGAACCCGGCACAAAGTAGGGTGAGTGGCTGTAAATGTGCTTCCAGTTGTAGCTTTTATGGATTTACCAAGCAGGTGTTTGGATTTTAAACACATGTTGATGTTTAGCATCCGAAATAGACCATTCTGGGATAATTTTAGTATAGCAGCCATATAATTATTATTATTAGGAATAGTTGAAGCCTTTAAAATCTTGCATTCTAATTCAAGTCCAGTTGCTTTCTCTTCAGGAGCTGAGCAAAGAGCGCAAGGAGCTGATCCTGAAGCTGATCTCTGGGCTGTTGGATGGAGCAGACAACAGCGTGCTGGCCGGGGAGATAGCGCCTGTCCCCTTGGATGTGGAGGAGCCCCTGGAGTCCCGTCTGGAAGAACGGGCCGTCTACAACCGGTTATCACAGCTGCCTCAGCGTGACCGCAAAGCCCCCTGCAAAAACTTCTTCTGGAAGACCTTCACATCGTGCTAACGGTGCCAGTCCTGAAACGATGCCGCGATCCTACTTGATACCTGACATGAACTGTGTAGACCTCCTCTGTACATACCATCTCCAGTGTCTGAAGAAAGGTCTCTGTGGACTTACTCTGACACAGTCTGTTTGTTAAAGACATTGATGATATTTATTAATTAATTTATTTATTTATTGATCGATTTAGCTATTTATGGACCTTTGTTGTTTTTCAGCATTAAAAAAAAGAATAAAGCATGGTTAAGAGAGTTGATTTTTTGATAAAAGATGTCTCATTTACTGTGGTCAAATATCAAATTAATGTTAAATAGACTTATGAATAAATATATAATTGATCACAGAGCCAGATGTGCTACGGATGATGTAATAGTGCTACATATAAACGTTTTTCCTAAAGAACAAATCACATATAGGCTGTTTGTTACAAGCTCATCTGAATGGCATTTTCACAAGCTGTTGTTGTTTGACTCTTAATACACCAGATTAATCGATTGACAGTTTGTGTGGTGGTCATTTTCCTTGTCAATGAATTATATGTAATTGCAGTTGATGAGAGGGTGTGCTTGAGGTCATTATTCTAAACTAAACCCTTGACTAATATTATCTATTATTACTAATATTATTTTCAGGTCAATTCAAGGCATTACCAGTATTTATTTCGGTTTGCCCTTTTGTTCAACAAAATGAGTCACATGGGAAAGGAAAAAATCGTTAGGAAAAATAATTTGGAGATCATATTTTGAACGCTCCACTTCTTCAAGTACATCATGTATTTGTCCTGTCTTGATGGCACTTGTATTTGTCGACACTGCCAAAGACAAGCTAGCTTTAAAAGAAAACATGTTAAAGCAAGTTAGATTTAATATTTAGATGTAAACGTATGCAGTAGGCCATCAGTCTACTTTAATTATTTGTCTTCCAAATGTAGGCATACATGGTTATATAAACTGTATCTGCATAAGTCCCGAGTTACTTGCGTCAGTGCGTCATTGCTGTTGAATGTGAAACTAGTTAACATCATGAATATATATATATATATATATATATAACAACGAATACATGACATAACAGTGAAAATGGGAAAACTTGTTGGAGTTGTGGTCTATTATTAGCACATGTACCTGATTTCCTATCACTTCTCTATTGTCATTTCAATGAAAATGTCCAAAATTAAAAAAAGGGTAATTATTTTATGTTCTTTAAATCATTAGCAACTAAGACAAATTTTAGATAATGAACTGTTCTATCTATCTATCATCTATCTATCTATCTATCTATCTATCTATCTATCTATCTATCTATCTATCTATCTATCTATCTATCTATCTATCTATCTATCTATCTATCTATCTATCTATCTATGTAAACGTATGTAGATGTATATATGTAGAGATAGATAGATAGATAGTTAAAGATAATTCAAAATTTAGTATTTGTCTAAGACACGCACGCACACACACACAAATGTATATAAATATATATATTTGTGTGTGTGCGCGCATTTGTGACAAATGAGGACATAAATTTGTATAATGACACAGGTATGACATAGGTATTACAAGGTGAAGGTGACTTATGAGGACATTGGCCCATGTCCCCACTTTTCTAAATGCTTATAAATCATACAGAGTGAGTTTTTAATTAGGAAAGTAGAAATGCACAGTCTCCTGTGAGGGCTAAGTTTAGGTGTAGGGCAATAGCACATACAGTTTGTTCAGTATAATAACCATTACGCCTATGGGATGTCCCCACTTTTCACAAAAACAAACGTGTGTGTGTGTGTGTGTGTAAACATCGTGCACATAACCACTCAATGTTCAGTTTCAAATCTCAATGAAGTTTAAATAAAAATGTAGTGAGAAAAAAAGTTAATTTATTGTTAGGTTAGTTTACAACTATGTGTCTTTTTAGCCTCAAAGTTAAAAGTATGAATGACTACATGTAAAGAAGATGCAAAATCTGCTTTATGTCACTACAGGCCAACCTGAGCAATTTACTTGTTCATGTAATGACTGTATGAAATGCATTTGATGTGTGTGTGTGTGTGTGTGTGTGCAAATGCCTGTTTGCCTGATTTACACACATCTGAAGATATCACTTTCTAAATTGAAAGAGAAAATGATGTCTGCAGTAGATATTTGATGCTCTAGTGCTGGGGTCACCCTGACCTCAATATTCTTCAGTTCTTTATTGAGTTCAGAGGTCAAATCCAGATGATACTGACAACATTTTCAGTGCTTCATGGTGTTATCTGTCTGCTCTTTTCTCAGAATGACATCATTCTGACACTTTCATCTGTGTGTAGAGAATAAAAACTATTTAATATTTTACATATACAGTGCTGCTGGAAAGTTTTGCACTCTTTAGAATTTTCATGAAGCAAGACAACAACCCCAAGCACACAAGTCATTCTACCAAAGAATGGTTAAAGAACAAAGTTAATGTTTTGGAATGTCAAAGTCCAGACCTTAATCCAATTAAAATGCTGTGGAAGGACCTAAGCAAGCAGTTCATAGGGGGAAAGCCACCAACATCACAGAGTTTAAGTGGTTCTGCACTAAGGAATGGGCTAAAACTCCTACATGATATTGTGCAGAACTGATCAGCATTTACAAGAAACTTTACCTTCAGTTACTGCAGTCAAAGGGGGTCACACGATATACTGAAAGCAAAGATTCACATACACTGTAAAAAAAAAAAAGTTGAGCCAACTTAAAATTTTAAGGCAACCAGCTTCAGCAGATTTTTGAGTTTTGTCAACTTGTTGTTTTGTCAACTTGTCAAGTTTATACAACAAAAAGTTTTTTTATTTTTTTTTACAGTGTTCTTTTACAATGCACAGATATGTAACACTGGATCGTTTTTCTCAATAAATAAATGACAAAGAAAATATTTTTCTCCCACTTGTTTGATTCGGTTCTCTTTGTCTACTTTCAGGATTTATATGAAAATCTGTTGATGTTTTGGGTCATATTTATGCAGAAATATTGAAAATTTCACAAACTTTCAAGCAGCGCTGTATATTAACATTTAATGAAGTAAAATATTAACCTTGTTTCACGTATTAAAGTACTTAAAATATATGAATAATTCTTAATATATTGTTATGCACTCTAACAGGCCATCAGTTGTTTGAATGTGATAAAGAAATGTAGTAAAATAATTGAATCACTTGTAATTAACACCAAGATCATTAATGTTATTCAACTGTGGCGGCTGATAATGCAATATCTTATTGAACTGAGACACTGGCATGGCATTCATATGTCAGTTCAGTTTGCTCAAAAAGTCAGATGGGGCCAAATTTAATTAGGTAACGGAACAATAAACATGCTGGTCTTGCCCAGTACAGCATGGGACCACCTAATAATCAGTGGAATGAAGACACAACAAACATCAGTACACATGAGAAATTCAATGTTACCGTAATCATGCAATATAATTTAGGTTATTCCACAAGATGACAAACGACTGACGGCGCGTTTTCTATTACAGTTTAATCCATTTTTTGTTCTTTCTGTCTTTTTTTGGCCAATTGATGGATGGACTGACTCAAATAGATGACTCTAGGATGTGTTTTATTTGCATGAAGATTTGTGGGAAGCGAAAGAAAAACTGTCCATTATACAAGTGCCCTGAGCTACAATGAGAGCATTGTGAGGGTACATCAAAGCTGCTGCTGGTAAGCAAAGCATTTTGATTGCTTTGCCTTTGATCTGAAGGCATGCTCCCACCTGAATGTGAATTTGAAATTCATATGTAATGCATTGTATATTTATCTTTGGGAAATAGAGATACACAACTGACTTCTAGTAAGTATGAAAATAAACAATTGGAATTAATGAATTAAAAACAGAAAAACAAGAAGGGCCGTCTCATCAACAATAATAGGCCTATTTAAAATAAAATTAAGTCTAGTATTTTTGAAAGCACTTTTTTG
This sequence comes from Barbus barbus, assembly GCF_936440315.1. Taxonomy (NCBI): domain Eukaryota; kingdom Metazoa; phylum Chordata; class Actinopteri; order Cypriniformes; family Cyprinidae; genus Barbus; species Barbus barbus. The sequence goes on from NC_136719.1 coordinate 17,031,603, forward strand.
TGGGTTATTTTCTATTTATCAACATTAATTATTTGAGATGCTTGCCTCAAAAAGTCAATTATGATTCATTAATATTTTTTTGTTTTTATTATGACACAACAGTGGAGAGCAGACAGGAAGCAAAATGGGAGAGAGAGGGGGGCGTGATCAGGAAAGGTCGAGCCGGGATTGGAACTTATTGGGATTGGTTTTTATTGTAAACTCAACAAATCACTAAAGTCATCCAGCTTAAACATTGAAATTTATAGACTGTTTTACGTTTACATGATCATTTTCCAATAAAATATCTAAAAGCAATGTAACTGAGAAGCAAAATTGCACAAGATATTAAGAGTTAGAGTGTATATCTATTATTTATTATTACTCTAATGATCTAAATTATATTTATCATTTTTGCTTGTTTTTAAAGAATAAATATAACAAAATAGAGTTAAGCAAGAGGAAGAGCTAAAGAAAGAACTTAATTAAGAATATAATTTCAATAAGTCTTATATCTTACACATTTTGCTTGTCAAGTAAAGTATATTGTATAAGATATTTTTTTAAATTGCTTTTTTTCAGTGCTTGACCCAAATTTATTCAAAGAAACTTTGTACATTCAAGACACGTCACCTTAAAGAGCTATTTCTACCTGATTTAACCCATAAAATTAGTTTTGTTGGTATAAACAGGTTGGTTGAGTGATGTTAAATCATATTTTTGACTTTAATAAAATCAGTTAATTTAGATGTTACATTTTTTTCAGTGATATATGTTCCTTTGGGGGCTGAACCCACAACCTTAACATCGCCACCTTCATATGCATTCTTAATTTAGACATTATCATATCTTACAGTTAAATGGTGTCTATGAAAGAAGCAAATGTCAAACGCTTAATCTGCCGCAGGTAACGTGAGAGTAGAAAAATTCACACTTCAATTTTGAAACCTTCCCCTCCAAGCAAATGTAAAAGATTGTGACATAAGCTGCTCATTTATTATGATGCTAATGTTCTGTTCAGTTGCAATAACACTGTCTGTGTGGAAGGAAACCATGTGACTTGTAAACTGATCGAAACAGGCATTCAAATTACACACAAGTACATTTTTAAATGATTGGCAGTTTGCCTTGTTTATCCAGCAAATCTAATATGATTTGAGACAAAAGGTCTAAGGCCTCAATCAAAATGTCTTGTTTCTTTTCTCTTGATAGACTTTCATTTATCCGCAGGCGAGTGGTGAGTAATGTTTCAGTGCTACTTAAATGCCATTACGTTCCATGTTAGATCTTTGTTGGTCAGAGGGCATCGGAGAGCACTCTCACTTCATTAGCTCTGCGTTTTCTGTGTCTTTGCTTTTACCTGTTGCCACCAGCAATGTTTTCTATCACTATCAATAATTCTTGATTTGCTTCTGTGGTGACATTTGAAGGTAGGATCCTGAACAGACGCAAACATACCATGGGTGACTAACTAAGACATTTGAGAACAAAGGAAGAACACAGCGGAACTTGAATGCCATTTGTGTAAGAAGAAATATTGCCACTGGTGTTCAGAAATCTATATTTGGAGTTTCTGAATTATTCAAATCATTGTTCTTTGAGTTATTTGCCTTTCATTGTGCTGTAGTTGGCTCTGCAATTGCCCTCAGGTGTAGGTCACATTTACTCATGTTGAACAGTGTGTTATTGTTTTAGCACTCTCTCTTCGCCATTCTGACGAGCAAAGAACAGCGAGTGGGAAGTTGATGGCATATTCGAGTGGCATTAGAAAGTAATTTAAGCATGAAATGCAACTTTAAAATAGTGTTGGTTATACATTTTATGTGCAGTAAAATAATCAGACAATGAATTGTTATGCAATAAAGTACTTCATTACATGAATGGATTTAGACTAGAGGCTACCACTGATATCTTGTGAAGTGAAAAGATAAAAGCCAAAATATGACTCCATAATAACACTCCCTCCAGTAAAAAAAAAACATCCCCTGTTGTCCTCTTATATTTGTTTACTGTTTTTGCTTGTAAACAGTGCTTGATCTGTGCATATTCCTCTCCTGGTTCATATGAGACAACTTTTTCAATGAAACCAATATTAAAATTAGTAGAACTAACAAATCTTAACATAAAACATATTTTAGCCAGAAGCAAAAATTTGAAGTTAAAAACGTATTGATGGATTTGTTTATTTCAAATACACAGCTTTTCACTTCACAAGACATTAATTGATCCACTGGTTTCATGTTAATAACTGGTGGATTATCGTGTTGTTGTTATCAGCTGTTTGGACTCACATTCTGACGGCACCCATTCACTGCAGAAGATCCATTGGTGAGCAAGTGATGTTATGCTGAATTTCTCCAAATCTGTTCTGATGAAGAAAGAAACACATTTACATCTTGGATGACCTGAGGGCAAGTAAATTTTCTTTTCTGGATGAACTGTTCCTTTTAACGATTATATTTGCTATAGCAAAAAGGAATCTTTTTTTGTCATCCTTTCCTATCAAAATGCTTGTAATGGATGCGAAAATGCAGAAAATCAAAACTGATTCGAATTTTTTATGATGGACGAACGTTTTGGAGGCAGTGTGCAATGACCTTAACTTGAACTTGGGGAGATTGTTTGCTCTCACGAGATGGCATGGATTCCTATTAACATGACTGGATTTCGAATGGAAAATTTCACCAAGCAATGGTGATCACACCTTTCAGATGAAATCCAGTCACTCCAAACAAATGTGAATTTCACGTGAAGGCGAAAGATTTCTCACATGCAGAACTTGTTCAAGTTGGTCACACAAATATGCTGCATTTACCAACAGAAACCTGCTTGCTTAAAAGTGACTTCTCTGTGAGCTGTGCTTCATAAATTGCTACGCTGTTGACAGTAAATAATTGCCCTTTTTAGCCCACAAAATTTTGCAGCAATTTCATTTTAGTCACAGCAACTGAAACTGGCTATATTTTCATGTCTCTTGTGACCTAAGATTCTTTTACAAATGCAGCTGGCACCATTTGGCATTCAGTTATTGATTGAAGTGATGGTCTTATTGCTTGAGCCACAGTTTTATACATTCTAATTTACCATTTTTATCTTAAAGGAGTAGTTTACAATTTACTTACAATTTGGTGGCCAACAAGTTGAAGGTCCAAATTGCAGTTTCAGTGCAGCTTCAAAGGGCTGTACACAATCCCAGCCGAGGAATTATCTTATCTAGTGAAAAGATTTGTCATTTTCTAAAAAAAATACAAATTTATATACTTTTTAACCACAAATGCTTGTCTGAAGTCCATTTTATGGAGACAATTCCTGAAAGGTTTTCTTCAAAAAACTTCTTTGTGACTGAAGAAAGAAAGACTTGAACATCTTGGATGACTTGGGGTGAGTAAATTATCAGGAAATTTTCATTCTGGAAGTGAACTAATCCTATTTAAAGGTAAAATTATAGGCTATGAATATAAAAAATATAATAACACAGTGAGTAAATAATGGCAGCATATTCATATTACTTAACTATTCCTTTAAACATCAACATATAAAGCACAAACCTTTAATCTGTTTTGCTTTTTTTGTTCTTTCTTTTTCTTTTTTACATCTAATGCAATCTGTGAGTTCAGTAGGTTTGACTTCTGTGCCTTGCATTTTCATACACAGCCTGTATTATTCCATCAGATTGAAAGGTCTGAAGGGAGTGAGAATTAAACTGTAATTGCCTTCTCATAAACACAAATGATGAAACAAGCCACAGAATCAAACCCTTTTCAATATCTCAAAAGGCAGGTCGAGTTGGAGAGGGACAGAATAGGTTGCATAGAAGACTAGACATGAAGTTTTAGATTTCATGCTTAACAGCCACTAATGACGCCTGATGTGTTTGTGTGTTGTGACTGCATTGCTAGTCAGCACGGCTAAAAGCATATCATTATCCCTCTCAGCGCACCCTACACCGCAGTGAGAGCTGAGAAAATTAGATGTCACAGACAAGAAAAAGGGATGCAGGATGCCCGTAACCATAGAGACCCTGCCCATCACAGAGGGGACCAGTTCAGGGGGAGGGGCAGAGTCCTCGTAAGGGGCTTATAAAGGGACAGAGGACACGATCTTGGCTTTTCCGATGCCATTTAAACTGAGTGCTGATGAGAATAAAAGAAAAAAAAAAGATTCTGTGTCTGGTTCAGCATAAGCTGCTCACAGTTTATTTTCTTAGAGTATTGGGAAGATTTTACAGCTGATATTAATGTGTTTTACATGCAAATATCTAGTTATTATTTCATCTGGATCCTATAACAGACCTAATTGCACTTATGGTAAAAATATAGTTTTATCATATGAACACTGTCACGGTGTGGTGCAGGAGTGAAAAAGTAGTTTTTAAATGACTTTTCTTGTGAAATTATTAGCCAAGTAACCTGAATCATAGAGCTCAATAATTAGCCCATCATCTGTGTATTTACTGTTCAGTGCTGCAGTGCTCCCTACATCAGTGTGCTATTGTCTTTGAGAGGACCTCTGGTGTCCAAAATTTGGATAATTATTTTGGTGATAATTTGAAAACGACAGCCTGTTTGATGAGCCTCAAATCTGTTGACATGTTATTGCAAACCATGCTGTTTGCTGCTCCAGAATTAGCATAATTACTCCTTGACTAAGTGTGTTTATCAGGGGAATGGATCCAGATTCACATTGGCCTCAGCATTAAGGGAAATGAAAGTAAAGCAGCGTTTGCTAAAAGCTCTCCTTTGACATTGCGCTTGTGCAAGTCAGTATCACAGATAGTCTGCTAACAAGCAGAGTGGTTGTTGTAGCAGCAGCTCATTAGCTGTGCAATGACTCTGTCATATCCTGACTCTGTCTCTCGTGCTCTGTGCTGTAATTACCGAGAGTGGACAGTGGAAAGAGGGAAGGCCACTAAACACAATATTGACCGTCTTATTTAAGCGCAGAATTGACCTGTGAGACGTGTGCTTTAAATATCTCAATCACAGATGGGCCACTTGTGGAGCAGAGCAAGAAATGGTCCACCTTTAGGGAGCTGTAATAGATTCGTTGCTGCAGCTGAATGAGAATTTCATGTCATTTGCTGTAATGAAGTCATCACACTCCAGACACAGACACTCTACTGAATCCTCATGATGCATCATGGTTAGACTCAGGATAGTTTGTTTCTCTTCCCAGTGGATTGTGAAGTCTGACAAGGCTATTGCATGTCTGAACACCAGCTGAGCATTTGAATTGCTAAATGGGCAACAGACATGACACAAAATTGACATTATTTACGCATTATTCAACTAAAAGATGTAAATTAACAGTGAAAAAATCTTTTCATTAACACAAATAATGATGAAACCTATTCAAACCTATTCAAAATTTTTAACTAAACTGATACAGATATTACAAATACTGATATTATTAAATACAGATATTTATACAGTTTAAACTAAAACTGAAACTAAATTTAAAACCATAAAAAAATGTCATTACTTAAAATAAAAAAAGTTAAGTGTGAAATGAAATAAATTAAATATAAAAAACATTTCTAATTTTAATTTAGTTGAACTAAAATAACTAAAACTAAAATAAATGGATAAATACTACATAGAAAATCTAAATACTTAAAACAGGTTCAAAATATTAATAAACTAATAATATCACAATGATACTAAAATTAAGACAGGATTTATATTTGAATGGTCTGAAATTAATTTAAAAAAAAATTGTTCAACAACATTTAGTGGAGGGTATTTTGAAATTCATGACAACTCTATAATAAATCAGTCGTATTTAGCTGTTTAGTTGAAACAAAAAACTAACTAACTAACTAGCTAGCTAACAAAATAAACTTAGTACTTGCATGTAAAGTGTAAAAACAAAAAAATAATAATAGTTTGAGCATGATGAATGTTATCTGCCACTGGTCAACTGGACAGATTGTCCTGCCCCAAACTCACACTATTGGTTGAGCCAATGCTGCTGTGATGGAATGGTCTTTGTGCTTAAATGCACAAAGCAATTGTGATATCTCATCATTGTTTACACATTTGGAGTGGAAATTACCCTACAAATGACTTATAGTCTCTTCATAAGATTGGATATGGGAAAGTCTTTTAACACAGACAAAATACACACTTCAGCTTTAAGGTTGATGAGTTAAAATAAATGAGAAAATCTTGATGTGAGAAGGTTAAAGAAACAACACCATAAGTTTTGTGTCAGCAGTGTGGTTGCTATGTGAATAATAATTCAGAGTTATAAAACTTGTTTTGCATAAAAAACATTATTTTGTGAGAAATTATTATATTGTGATAAGGTTTATTATTAGGAAGGTCTTTCATACACAATTTTAAGCCTGTCTCTTGCTCCCTTATTAGATTTCTGCATGTTTGAGAATCTAAATCAGGGGTGTAAACCAGAAATGCCAAGGATAAACACAGGCAGACTCTCTTAAAACTTGACTGTAAATAGCATGTGTCAAAAAGCCTAAATGTAGTAGTTATAGACTGTGAATCTTACTGATTGGCTATTTCTTGACTAAAACTTAAAGTCCTAAAATCCCACTCCAGACATTACCATATCAAATACATCAGCAGACACTTGTAAACAGCTAAAGACTGTGATTTAGTTTTCGTCTTCACTGACATGTCCCCACAGTCCAGCATTAAGGACACTCTCCCTTGCGTTTTGGACCTCATATAGCGACAGCAAATCAAGTGATCAGTTGCTACAACATATCCATATCTCATGATTATGAGTGGTATTGAGGTTGTGATAAGGGGTGGCAATAAGAAAGAAAGATTAAAGGGAATGTTTTGATGTGAGGCCGAATGAAAAACACCACGAGTCTCCAGCTGCAGCTGTATGGCCTTTTAAACAGTACAGCTAATGATAGGGAAATTACTTGTGATAAATCGAGGCTGAATCCCTCCACACTGAGTTTCGCCCCAATGTCAGATTGCCATTACTCTTTCAATTTAGCCGCTGATGCATCTTTCACAGATTTAAGTCTCCATATGGCCATTTCCGTTCTCTTGTGGGTCTGTGGACGTTTGCCAAATCAGTGGCTCTGACATGCAGCTCTGCGCCAATGACAGAGAGTCAGGTGGCAATGACGAGAAATGGTGCCCAGGTGCAGCAATCACACCTTCAGGAAAGAATTCAACTTGACATTAGTTTAACCACAGACTATTGAATAATATCTACCCTGATTAAACAACAGGACACCCAGTTATCATCAGACACGGAAAACACATAAAAAATGCATTAAGCATGCTCACCACCGTGAGATGCTTCAAACCACGTCAAATAAATCCAATTGTCTGAATTCTCAAAGACTTTGCCTAGTCAGGCAGTATCACAAAGACAGGAACAGATGAGAGGAGGAAAATTACATGTATTCCCTGCTGCATTTATTGTCCTCAACAGACTTCTGTTGACAAATGGTGAAATAATTTTAAATTTCAATAGAACAAATATAAAAATTATTTTATAAAGTGTATTAACAAAACAATTTTCAGATATTTGACTACATTGGTTGGCTGTATGTGTTTTGATTCATTAAAAAGAACCAACAATTTATTCGATTGGGAATCGGACTGCACTCGTTGCCCTGTTTTCGATTCCTTAAAAAAGAACCATTTAATAAGATGCATTTGCTCAGTAATCAGACTTCATTGTTTGGCTATATGTATTTAGATTCACTAAAAATAACTTTGAGTTATGTATATAACTGTTCCCACTGTTGAAAAAAAACTATATAAACCATCACAGAAATCCTAATGGTTTCCACTACAAACATTACAAACCATCAACTTTTATCCATTAAAGCCATTAAAAATGCTTTTCTGTAGTGTGTTTTGGGACATAGGCCTATTCCATTAGGATTTAGGCCTACTGGTTTTAACAAGCCACTAATAGAAGGTGACCAATTACCAGTAGAAACCCACAGGGTCCATTACAGTTTCCATTAAAACCAATACAATTCCCATCATAACTAGTAAAACTATTACAAATTTTGTGATGTTGTCTATTATTTTTTCAGAAAGGAAGAAGGAGGGAGACGAATTACAACACATATGCATTATTCCATGTCTTGCATACATGTACAGTTGTCTATAAAGTAAAAGTAAAGTCGTGACGTATTGTCAAGTATGGTGACCCATACTCGAAATTGGTGCTCTGCGTTTAACCCATCCAAGTGCACACACACAGCAGTGAATAGTGAACAAATGCACACACACACACACACACACCATGAACACACCCACGTTTCATTCTACCCTTGCACTCAAACTTTTGATGAGCAATCAGAAAATAATTGGCGTGTCAGAAATGGCACATTTTGAGACCCCTGGACAATGCACTGATTACCCCTCTTTCTGCTTTCTGACACCTGACCCCAAAGGTTCTGGAAAATAAGAAATCCTGCTCTATTACAGAAAATCCGTGAGGTTACAAAGACTGTTTCTTTTTGTTTGACAGTTAAACCACAGGGAAAAGGAAATGCCGTGAAACAGATTGTCTTGATTGTAGTAATTTCTTTTTCAAGCTGAGCAAACTGAAAGGTAGGTGATAACTGTCAGCAGATAGACACAGAACTCAAGGGTAAGTGTAATACAATCAACAGGTTTATTGAGTAGTAGCAGAGGGGAATGAGATGAGCAGAATGTCCAGGTAAGCAGGCGGGGAATGGGAATGACTCTAGGGGCTTATCTGAGTGTAAATTTCCTTTTCCAGGGGATCCAGAGGTAACAGTGGAGCGTGGAGAACTGGAGCAGTGGAGAACAGGGATAGGAACACTGGAGCAACTGGTAAGTAGACAAAAGGTAAGTGGGTCAGGTTAGTCAACATGGAATGTTTGAGACCAGACAGTGAGTGAACGGGAGAAGTGCAGGGATATAGTGCTGCTGATTAGGGCTGACAGGTGGCAGTGATCAGAAATCAGGGGATTGGGATCTGGTGAGTGTCGTTAGTGGAGACTGCTGTGACTGTGGTGACTTCTCTGACAATACCATTGATTACCTTGTCATACGTGTTTGTAGTTTCTATGGCTTTACAGAAACCATTGAGAGGTGTAAATAACAAAGCTGACAACGATTATAATTTTTGACATTGTTCCTTGTTTGTATTTTTAGGTCACTTGAGTGGCGTGCATGAATGGGGAAAAAAAAGATTACAGTGTTAACAAACATCTGATTAACTCCTCCACATGATTCAGCCTGCTCTTGAAACAAACATCCAACAGCGTGTTTATGGTTTCTTATGATGTATTGTACACACTGTAGTCCTACAGTATATTTAGCTGCAAGGGTTGCATTAGTGTGTGACATTTCAGCTGTTTTTTCTCTCGCAGTCTAAAGTCTCAGTCCCAAGTGTCATTCTGTCCCCTTCTGTTCCTTCATCGGTATTGATCTTGGATATATATTTTGTGTTCACAGTGCTCCTGTTTCACATCAAAGTGACAATACTGACTAGTGTCTTATCAGGATGCACTTCATTACATATGGTACATCAAGCATTACTGGGCTGCTCAGAAGGAAGGTTCTAAGGCTCTGAATATGGTATGTAAATATCCTTTTGTTATTTTTTTGGGATTCTGTGGCCAATTGCTAATTGTTGCTTGGATGCATGTGCTTGTTTGCATCAAGGATGAAACCGAGATGCTTTTTCCGATGTTTTAAATACAAAGCTACACAAAAATAGTGTCAATTATATAAAACAAGGCTAATGGGATGGAATATGTCTACCACGTCCTGATAGAATGATGAACCGTTTTAATTATAGTTCACCTAATGCTTCAAGCTGTCCTCAGGGTTGTAGTGCATACTCTGCAACAGAAGATGCAAGTACTTGAAGAGTGACTCATCTTTTCAAAATGAACTTCATCTATACTTATAAAAGGAAGTAAAGAGCTCTAAACAGTGTTCGAATTAGACATGAGCTTAGCACTTGCTTATGCACTGACAAGTATCTGGTCTCTGACGTAGAGTCACTTACGAGTAAATTAATGTGTAGTGATTGTCTGATTCACTGGATTTGGTTGTCATTAATATCTCATGTTTCATTATTTGCAAATGTACAGATAGTAAAAACAGGCTTTGCATTGTAAAAAATTGGCAGTTTGCACAGCATACAGTTTGGAAAACCATGTTTTTATGTCTAAAGGTAGCCTGGTCTGAACTACATGTGGATTTACAAAGTAATATCAAGTTAGATGTAACATGTTTCCCAAGGGGTCAACATTTGGCTGGTTAGTATATACACCAGTTTGACTGCTAGTAGATGCTGTAACTATACCATCTGGAACCAAAAATTCATTGACAGCCATTTGAATAAAATATGCATTCTTTTTTTTTTTGTGCGCAACATATAAATTGCTAATTATGTATTAAAGTCGAAGTTGTATTAGTACAGCTGATCAGACCAACGCTTAGTTGGTGACGATTATAGGGGACCATGGCTGAGGGGGACTCCCAGTGATTTCAACCAACTGGCCGAGGACACTCGGGTGAAAAGATGTTCAGGACAGTTGACAGGCCACTGTTGTGCATCGTCATGAAAGCCTATCAATTGCATGTGTTTTTAAGCCTTGCCCATTAAAACATTCAAAAAAGGTAAAGCATTCAAGCACAAAATGCGAAATAACTAAACTGAGTACTCGCACGCATTGTTCGGTGCGCACAAAGAGCCGCGTCTCACAGACAGCAGGCAAACACCAAACCAAGCTCTTCTTCGTGTCCACCTGCGCCTGAACTAACAAATACACCTCACCAGTTTAAACATACAAACACAAAAAGAAGTGAAACGCTTTATTCAGCACCCGAATGCTATGTTCTGTGCGCACAGCGTTCACATGGAGAGCCACGTGTTACAGCCCTTGATCAACGAATTGAGTTTTGCTTCCTCTTGTTTTTAAACTGACAAATAAATACACACAATATTATTAGCGAAATACCCGTCTTGGCGAGTATCCTCAAAAAAACCTTTTGGTTGTGTCTTAAGTGAATGTAAACAGTTGAGAAAGAAATTGGATGTCATTATACTGGATGTACCTAATACACCTAATTTACTACCTGGTGTCGATGTCCAAGAAATTAAACGAGAGAAAATCACTCACTGCTCTTTACTTAATTACTTTGTAGTTTTAACAAGAATTAATATATATATTTAATTTATACAGTGAAGACTATTGACTACAATGATATTTTACATTTGATTATTATTTTTCTGTACCTGGACACATACAAACTTGAAAAAAAAACTTAAACATTGTTTAATTTGTATTGTTGTTCTATTTATTTGCTTGTGCTATTTACACTATTTCAAACAGGGCCCATGGGTACAACCTGCACCGGGGCCCAGCAAACCCCAGCTTTGCCTTAAATACAGCTTTTTTAAGTTTTAAGTTTTGAATAGGCTATATATATATATATATATATATATATATATATATATATATATATATATATATATATATATAGCCTATTCAAAACTTAAATCTATTATATATATATATATATATATATATATATATATATATATATATATATATATATATATATCTCCAAGTGGAAACATGTCTATATTTTAATTTTATTTTAATTCTTGCATTAAATCATTTTAATCCACTTTTTGTTTGTCTGTCAGACTTATGGTTCTTTTGAAAGAAAAAAAACCCCCACCCATTTAAGCCATTTATTGCTCTTAATTTTTTCAACAACTTACATTAAAAAGTCATAAATCTCTTTCTCTAAAACATGCAGTTACCCAGATGCCTTCGGAGGTTTCCAGTCAGAGTACTCAAGAGGGTTTGATAAACCAGTGTGAATGATTGTTTCTTCTTTAAGAATCATTCCAGCTGTATCCCAACAACCTGTGACCTCTCAAGCAGGCATGATGACAGAGGTCAGCGCATTACACCTGACAGCCACAATCAGCATGGGTATGTGCAGCTGGAAATTACCATTGTCGTTTATGAGGATAATTATTGTAATCTCCTCATACATCAAGCATTACCAGCGTAGTGTATTGGAAATGAGGAGTCTATTATAAGCTTGCTTATGGAACATTTGTCGCTTTATTCATTCTGTCTCTCCCTTGCTCACCCACTTTCTCTCTCTTTTTCTCACTCTTTTTTTAAATCATTAAATAACCATCTCATTCTGTGCCAAAAGGTTTAACTGAAAGGGACTGTAGCATTACAAAGGCATTTCAAATTAATTCTGCTCTCAAGGTAATTGGCACATGTGACGGCGACAGGCTTTCAGTGTCACCTGTTGTTTTTTCATCACAAACATCTGCCTGTGGCACATCACAGTTCATATGTCTGAAAATGTCATAGAGCTGTAAATACTTTTCCGTATTAGTGTGACTATTCTACTTTTGCCTTTCATACATTTGCAATTTTACGTCTCCTAGTCATTATCACTACACAGCCAAAAGTGATCAACAATTGGTGTCAGAAAAGTAATTTTAATATTATAAAATTTTGTTTTATTACACCAATTTTGGTCCTTTTTTTCAGCAGATAGGATGACGGGGGTTTTGGTGTCTATGCCATGTTTATTTTTGTCCTTATGAATATCAAGTCATCTCAGTGTTACTGGATTGCGGTTGCTTATTAAGTTTGGAATATTACAAATATTCTATGTGTTGATAAATCTGTTTATTAATATCCAAAATGTACATTGGGGTCTGAGATCACTATAGTAAACATTCTATTCTGCCTAATTCTAATTTTATATATATATATATATATACACACACTAGTCAACATTTGAAGTGGATCAAAAACTTTTATCCTAAAACCCCAATTTTTTTTTGATCCTCTTCAAATGTTGACTATGTAGTATCAGACTTTGGACCCTTCTATATATTTAAATAAACATACACTTTTGAAAACCTTTGAAAGCTATAAAGAAAGTTTGTTACGATTCAGTTAGGCTCATCAATGATTGCCCCATCAACTTCGGTCAGAAATCTTGGTGTAATCTTTGATGACCAGCTGACCTTCAAAGAGCACATTGCAAAGACTGCTCGATCCTGCAGGTTTGCACTACACAACATCAGAGAGATCAGGACCTTTCTGACAGAGCATGCTGTGCAACTTCTTGTCCAGGTCCTTGTCGTTTCCAGGCTGGACTACTGCAATGCTCTTCTGTCTGGACTGCCATCAAACACAATCAAACCTCAACAAATGATTCAGAATGCAGCGGCATGACTGATCTTCAACGAGTCCAAAAGAGCCCATGTTACACCTCTCTTCATCTCCTTGCACTGGCTACCAGTGGCAGCTTGCATCAAGTTCAAGACACTGATGCTTGCATACAGAATGACCACAGGCTCAGCACCCTCCTACTTCCACTCACTATTACGAACCTACATCCCCTCCAGAAGTCTGAGATCTGCTAGTGAGCGACGCCTTGTGGTACCATCACAGAGAGGCTCAAAATCACTCTCCAGAACATTCTTGTTCACCATTCCTGGCTGGTGGAATAATCTTCCCACCCTATCCGGAACGCTGGATCCCTGTCAATCTTCAAGCAACAACTGAAAACTCACCTCTTTCGGCAGTAGCCTACTTGACTTCATCCTAAACTCAAAAGAAAAAAAACTTAATCTTTACCTCTATCTTTCTCTCCTTCCCTTGCTAGCTTGTACTTATTTGAACAATGACTGAGACTTGGTGTTACGAGCACTTCCTCTGTCTGATTGCCTCTTCAAGATGAATCGCTTCTTGTATTCCCCAATTGTAAGTCGCTTTGGATAAAAGCGTCTGCCAAATGACTAAATATAAATGCAAATGTTAGTGGGAGGATTTTTTTTTTTTTTACTAACCAAAGTTGTATCTGCATGTACATACACACACACACACATACATACACAAAAAATCAATTATTGACGACTGGTCAGAAGGACACATTGCAAAAACAAGAGTTAATTTGTTGAGTCTGAGATCACTATAGTAAACATTCTATTCTGCCTAATTCTAATTTTATACATATATATATATATACACACACTAGTCAACATTTGAAGTGGATCAAAAACTTTTATCCTAAAACCCAAAACCAAAATGCGTTCTTGTCTTAGGACCACTTTGATTAACGTTTTTGATCCTCTTCAAATGTTGACTATGTAGTATCAGACTTTGCACCCTTCTATATATTTAAATAAACATACACTTTTGAAAACCTTTGAAAGCTATAAAGAAAGTTTGTTAGTGGGAGGATTTATGTTTTTTATTTTTTTATTTTATACTAACCAAAGTTGCATCTGCATGTACATACACACACACACACAAAAAATCAATTATTGACGACTGGTCAGAAGGACACATTGCAAAAACAAGAGTTAATTTGGTGTCAGTCACTTTCATTTACTGTCAGTTAATTCTGACTTTTATAGTCAACATAAATGCCAGGATTAATCAAATGTTAAATTTTCTTGGTCTAAATGTGATTACTGTTTTCTTGTTGTTTTATGGTTATTGTAAATCTTGTGTTTAAGGAGAATAAAGGAGATGTCAAGCATGATGACAAAGGTTAACTTCTGTACTGATATGTCTTTAATTCAATAGTTGATACTGACATATGACAGAGTAGACAGTGATGAAAACCAAAACTGTTGCTGTTCAGTGCTGTGTTTGCACAGAGCCATTTATTCAGCTAGTTCATTAACCTGGAGGACATTAGAGTTCTGCAGAGGTGATTAGGACATTTTTTTGTGAGACGAACTGAAGTTTGTGGCGTTCTGGAATAATGAATAGGTATGCAAAGTGTTCAAATGTGTTCACTGTGGAGTGGGAACAGTTCCCCCACATGTTTCGGTTTAATGTGTTGGGATTGTGTAAGCTTCAATACGTTATCAGTAATACACCTTTTTGTTTTGCTGCTGTTTTAGAGAATCTTTGGCATTCGTTACCCTGCTTTCATTAGCATTTGGCTCAGAGCTGACAGGACTATTTGGAAGCTTCACCTCACCAAACTTCCCAAATGTCTATCCTAATAACCAGCGTATGGTGTGGAATATCACAGGACCACAGGGACACAGATTACGTCTCTACTTCACATATTTTAGCCTGGAGCCTTCTCATCGCTGCGAATATGACTATGTTCAGGTTAGATCTATATCTTCAACTGCCCTTTAAACATGGGGTCATTTTATGGGGGAATATATACATATCAAAGTGCACGAGTTACGGTCCTAAATTAGATTTTATATTTCAGAATATCTTGGATAGTACTTCAATGAATTAGTGAATTGGTGAAAGTGAATCTACAATCACTGCCATCAAGCTTCTATTATATTCATACAACCTGTGGGAAAAGTATTTCCATGCTTTAATTGAATTGAATAAAGAGAACAGCAGTTTTAAATGAGAAAAACATTAAAGCATTCTTTGCCCATGCAAATCCAAATCAAGACTTCAATCAGGAATCTGTTAGATGGTTGACTGAAATGTTAACAAGGTTTAACCTTATTAGAAATGTTAGGTCCTTGTCAGATTAAAATAATTCCCCCTAAGAGCCTACAATTATTTCATAATCAGCTTGTATTGTTTATGTTAATAAGCATGTTTTCTTGATCCATAAATTCACAAAGGTATACCACCTTTGTAAATTTAAGATTAGAGCTTTATCATTAAATTGCACCATTTGCCAGATTATATCAGAATACTTGTTGAACATTTGATTTAACCTCTCTATCATGAAATGAAACACAATAATTCCTAATCAAGTTTCTTGCACGCTAACTAAGCTGCCGATGTGTGCTTGTAATAATTACTACTTGCTGAATCTTTCCAGGTGTTCTCAGAAGCAAATGACACAGTCCGGTTCTGTGGTGAGGCAGAGAAAAATTACGGTGATGCACCCAAAAACACCGTCATCTATTCTGCCACCAACACCATGTCTGTGCTCTTCAGATCAGATTACTCCAATGACGACCGATTCACAGGCTTCCAGGCATTTTTTTCCGCCGAAGGTGATGGAAACAATGGATTTACAGCATGACTGTCTCTCTCACGGCATGATTGTTCCTCTCTTTTGCTATCACCTCTTGCTGTAAAGGCTAAGGTTTAAACTAGATATAAAATATATAAATTTAATACGAAAAAAAATTAATAATAATATATGCGTTTTATAATGTTTATAATATTGTATATTCTAAAATGAAGTAGATTTTCTATATATATATATATATATATACCATTTTATCATAGATGTGTTGATCTTAGTGGAAGCCCAAATCCATATAAGTGAGAACTGTTGCTAAACGTCCTCTTTGTACTCTTTACAGACATTGATGAGTGCCTGAACACTGTGGATGGAGAGCCTGTGTGTGACCATAATTGCCATAATTATATGGGGGGCTTTTACTGCACTTGCAGATTGGGATACCAACTCCACGATGATAAAAGACACTGCCCTGGTAAGATCCCGGAGAACAGAACAGATGAAACCCCTGGCCTGTAGATTTTCTGTTCATTCATTATAAAATGTATTGGGCATTATGTAATATGTTGCACATGTTCATTTTCACAAAAAGGCTAGTTACTATAAATGCACTATAATTAGCATGATAAGCACTGAGACAGTAAAAATTGCTTTTTGTTTTTTGATAGGCCATCAATGGATTCTATGCATGCTGACTGCCTATGTATTTCCACTACAACTGTTGTATTCTCACATAGTAAACTGTAGTAGTAGCAAACTCTTTTATTTCTAAACTCATATTTCTATTAGCTGTCTATCACAAATAATTACATTATATTATTATATAGTATATTAAACTATAACATTTAAGTAGCAGCTTTAAATACCTTTAGAGTTGCTTTTGTCCTGTCTTGTAACATTTCAAAATTAAATTATGCATCAGAAATTGTGGTGGCCAATGAAGCGAAACACAAAAGTGATTGTGCATAGATTCCATTACTAGTTACCTGATTTATAAAAACTTTTTGATTGTGCAACTTAAAGCTCTCTTAAAGGGATAGTTCACAATTCTGTCATCGTTTAATCACCCTCATTTTGTTCCAAACTTGTATGACTTTATTTCTGAACACAAACGAAGAACTCAATGTGCATACAATAAAAACAACATTGGACTCCATATACGTTCATTGTATGGATTAAAAAATATATATTTTGTGTGTTCCACAGAACAAAGGAAATGAGGATTTAGAAAAACATGATACTTTTTAAAGCATAATCTAAAGCAACCTTGGTCTTCGGAAAGCGCTATAAAAATAAAACTTATTATTATAATCAATTTAATTAAATTGTTAACAATTTATTATAGTACTTTTATCACTGATCTTGATCTATATCCAGTAATAAAGACTGACTCTTTGTCTGTAATCTTATCTATAATAATACATTATCTATAATATCTAACATATTAATTCTGAAGAAGAACAACTTTTAGCTGTGTAAGTTATTATGTAAATCATAATATTTTAAGGAAATATTGTCATAAAGCTCAATACTGATTTATGCTTCAGTAGTGACTTGTGTACATCACAGACCTGTTGAAACGGCGGTCACAGCAGCAGGCTGGGCAGCCACGGCTCACCACACACTGTCTATCAGCCCTGTCAACAGCTCTTAATTGAGCTAGTATAGCCTATAATCGAGCAGGAAATAGAGTCCCCAAATAGAGGTTTGTTATATCATTGACAGGGTGGATGCAACTAACTGCATGGCATTTTTCGAAAGAAACAAGGTTTGTTTTGGGTTTCGAATAGACAAATTTACATTTTCGACTTCCCCTCAGGTTGTGAAAACTTTGGGCAGAAATGGATTAGTCCCAAAAACCTCCTCTCATTTAAAGTTCTAATGTTTACTGTGGTTCTGGACAGCGCTAACTGGTTTTAGCCTGAAGCGTGCTTCAGCAACAGGCTGATGATACAGTGGGCAGCGTCTCACTAGTCTGCCTGTATAAAGCAGTTGATCTCTGTCACTCTAAGCGAGTCCGGGTTAATTACCATTGGTTCCTGAGGGAACAGTGTTATAGGGATCAGTTGAAAATTGATACCTGTTTCGAGCTGTAGACTGTGCTAATGGTGGGTAATTAATCACAATTACCAGCCTAGACATGCCTCTTAATTGTTTTTCTTTGCTAATGGGGAAGATAGAGACAACATATTGTGCAGAAGGGAAGACAGAAACAATGACTTGTGTCTGAATCATTTAATCAAATGAATTAGTAGACCTTTGCCCTACTCAGCTGAAATTCCCCATTTATATCAATTATTTGTAGCATCTGCACTTGTTGGGGTTCATTTATTAAATTAAAAGTTTGGCCAAAAGTAAAAATTGTCATCGTTAACTCAACCTCAATGTTCCAGACCTGTATGACTTTCTCTCTTTGGTGGAACACAAAAGGATAAATTTGATCTAAATATGATTTATGCGATATTTCAAGTCTTCTGAAGTCATTTGATAGCTTTATGTGAGAAATATTCACTGAAAATCTTCCTGTCCAGTAAGCTGTTTACTTGAGAACTGCTACTATTGGATCATTGAGCCAATTCTTGAGTGAGTCATTCAGACTGAATCAGATGATTTGTTTAAAAGATTTAAATCAAAAGATTGATTTGTTCCTGAATCAGCCACAACTGCTTCTTTCATGAATTTGCTTTGGTGTACTATATGTCAACAAAATCCAGAGGGCTTGACAACACATGGTAAAAAAAAAAAAAAAGTTGAGCCAACTTAAAATTAAGGCAGCCAACTTCAGCAGATTTTTGAGTTCTCTCAACTTATTTTTGTAGGAGATTCTCAACTTTTTGTTGTATAAACTTAAAACAACAAGTTCAAATCTGCTGAAGCTGGTTGCCTTAAAATTTTATGTTGGCTCATCTTTTTTTTTTTTTTTTTACAGTGCAGGGGGAATCCAGAAACAACAGTCCAAGCGGCGAGACAAGGGTTAATCCAAGATACACAAGCAGGAAACAGGACACAAGACAACACGAAATGACTAGACTTAACTAGAACTAGGCTCCGTAAAGCAGCAATCACTTGGTGAGTGATAAACACAGAACAATACTCAGCAGTGAGAAAGAGGAAGTCCATGGCTTATGTAGTATGTCTGATTGAATTCAGCTGTGTATGTGTGCTCAGTGCATTCAGCTGTGTATGTGTAATTAGTGCAATGGATGATGGGAACTGTAGTCCGGGGTGAAGTGCAACAGTTAGTGTGGTGCAAGAGTCCATAGTAGTGAGTGGGTGATCTCTGGTGGTGAGCGAACAGAAGTGCATGAACAGGATTCGTGACAGTAATAGCAAGCAGCGAATATAAACAGCAATAATCTGAAACCTCTTGCGATTCTTGCATCTAAAGTTGTTAATGATTGAGTAAAGATCATTTTGAAATTGCTCAGAAATTGCTGAGTTTCTGGGGGACATTTTAACTAAATATGACCACATCATACTACTGGGTGATTTCAATATTCATGTCTGTTGTGCTGCTAATGTTTTAGCCAAGGACTTTTTAAATCTTATGTCCTCATTGAATTTTGTACAATGGGTAAAAGGCCCCACTCATTGTCTTGGTCACACACTTGATTTGATATTGGCCTACGGCTTATCTGTTGCTGACGTTGAGCTCTGTGGTACTTCTTTCTCTGATCATATACCGGTGTTGTTTACTACTCTTCTTCCTTCATTACCTAGCATTACACCAACTCAGGTATGTTGGTCTCGTATGTTGACTGCTCAATCAGGTACTGACTTCTCAAATATGTATCTGGAGGCTCATCAACCTTTTATTTTAGATCCTATCATTTCACATTGTTTTAGACCCCATTTTATCTGCTACTCAATGGAGTGAATTTTAATTGGTTACGATACAGACATGCAGAGAAATCACTTTAAAATTAAAATCCACTTTTTCCTCCTTTGATATTATTCCATCACGATTTGTGAAACAAATTTTTTCTACTATTGGTTCAGACCTAGTGACTATTATCAACAACTGCCTAAAGACAGGGACCTGAATGTTTTAGAGTAGCTTCTGTGACACCAATTTGTAAGAAGCCCTCTCTCGATACTGCGGATTATTCAAACTTTAGACCGATCTCTAATCTGCTGTTTGTATGTAAAATTCTAGAAAAAATTGTACTTATGCAGTTGCAAAGCTATTTGAGTACTAACTGTATCTCCGATATTTTTCAGTCTGGTTTTAAAAGCTTACACAGCACAGAGTCTGCCCTATTGAAGTTTTTTAATGATGTTCTAACATCTACTGATTCTGGTAATACTATGGCCTTAGTGCTTTTAGATCTCAGTTCAGCGTTTGATTTTGTTGACCATGGTATTCTGCTATCTCGCTTAGAGCACTGCATTGGTATTAGAGACACTGTACTTGATTGGTTTCAGTCATTTTTATCCAATAGAAGATTTTTAGTTAGTATTGGGCAATATTCCTCTTCGGTAGCACATTCTTCATGTGGTGTTCCTCAAGGATCAACTTTGGCGCCGTTATTGTTCTCGCTGTACATGTTACCCATTGGTTCAATCTTTAGGAAATTCAATGTGTCATATCATTGCTATGCCGATAATACTCAGCTTTACATACCACTTAAGCGCAATGACAAGTCTGCTTTACACCAACTTACAGCCTGTCTCCAAGAATTGAAAGCATGGCTCACTAATAATTTTCTGCATTTGAATGACGATAAAACTCAAATTATTCTGTTTAGGCCTAATGAGAAAACCGATCTGAGCACTGTTGACCTGGGTTCACACTCCCCGTATTACTCTTCTGAGGTCAAGGATCTGGGATTCATACTGGACAGCGATCTAAAGCTGAATAAACAAATTAATTCTACTGTGAGTGCCAGTTTTTACCACCTGCGAAGATTAGCAAAAGTCAAACCCTTCCTGAGTATGAGGAGTTTTGAGATTATAATTCATGCTTTTATTTCTTCGCGACTCGATTACTGTAACTCGTTATATTATGGGCTGCCTGTTGCAGCTATTCATCGTTTACAACTGGTTCAAAATGCGGCTGCTCGTTTGCTCACAGGCAGTCGCAGAAGGAATCACATCACACCTATCTTGCGTTCATTGCACTGGTTACCGGTTAGCTGTCGTATTCAATTTAAAATTCTGCTATTTGTGTACAAAGCTCTGAACAACCTCGCTCGTTCATATCTTTCTGAGTTGATTGTTGTACACAATCCAGCTAGATCGTTTAGGTCACAGACTAAGCAACTGCTTTTGGTTCCTAGAACTAGATTGAAATGTAGGGGTGATAGAGCCTTTGCTGTTGCTGGCCCCAAGCTATGGAACAACTTGCCTTTGTCTATCAGAACAGCTTCTTCAGTGACTGAGTTTAAACGTCTCTTAAAGACCTATCTTTTTCCCCATGCTTTTAATGGTTTTTGACTGTGTTTTTCTGATGATGTGTTTATCTATTGTGTGATGGGTCAATGTGACTGTGTACAGCACTTTGGTAAACTAAGATTGTTTTAAAGTGCTTTATAAATAAATTTGAATTTTCTGTCTTTTCATACATCACTCATTCATGTCAACAGAATAAATGCAAAAATAATAGCAACCTGAATTTACTACCTGAGAATTTACTGCAGTGACTGTTTCTATCTGATAACTCTTTTTAGCTGTAAAAAGCTTGTATTTGCCAAAGTATCTAATTGCCACACATGTAATGTTTGTAACTGCTCATAAATGTCACTCTGAAAGTAGTGACGAAAAGCCATTTCTCTGGCCATTTTACAGGTGGAAAGGTTTATTTACTTCTGAGCGTCCCAAATCAATGTTGCAATTTCCTGCGGCCCTCAGTGTTAAATGTGGCATGGATAGTTGTCTGTTAAACGTATGTGTGTGTGTGCTTTTGACAATTCCCAGTGGGTGTGAAAATGCATTTTTTTTCACTGTAGCTGAGTGCAGTGGGCAGGTGTTTCAGGAGAGGTCAGGAGAACTGAGCAGTCCAGAGTACCCAGGTGTTTACCCCAAGATGAGCCAGTGTGATTACACTATCAACTTGATGGAAGGCTTCCAAGTGACCCTCCATTTCCAGGATGTATTTGATGTGGAGACTCATCCTGAAATCCACTGCCCTTATGACATCCTCAAGGTTGGTTATTTCACAATCAACAAGCACCGACAGCACTCCAGCTAGGATGGTAGTTCAAACTTAAAACAACAGCCATAATAGTATGTGTGTGCACATGTATGAGTCACTTTAGAATCAGAAAGAGCTTTATTGCCAAGTGTGTTTGCACACACAAGGAATTTGTCTTGGTGTTAGGAGCTTCCAGTACAGAAAGTACAAACATAGTGCAGACAACATATAATTAAGGTGATAAAGAACACTAATGAAGAGAATATACAATGATTAAGGATAACAATAGTAATAAAAATAAAAATATACAGAAAAGAGACATGACCATAGACAGAACTGTGAATGTGCATGTGTCCTATGTACAGATGAAGGTTTGATGAGTATTTACAGATGTACAGTACCGGGGTGTGTTATGTGTTGTTCAGGTGGGATACGGCCTGGGGGAAAAAACTGTTCTTGTGTCTGGCTGTTCTGGTGCTCAGTGATCTGTAGCGCCGGCCAGAGGGCAACAGTACAAAGAGAGAGTGAGCTGGGTGTGAGGGGTCCAGAGTGACTTTCTTAGCCCTTTTCCTCACTCTGGAGGTGTAAAGTTCTTGGAGGCTGGGCAGAGGGGCACCGATAATTCTCTCAGCAGTCCTAACTGTCCGTTGTAGTCTTCTGATGTCTGTTTTGGTAGCTGAACCAAACCAAACAGTTATAGAAGAACATAGGACAGACTCGATGATTGCAGAGTAGAACTGTTTCAGCAGCTCCTGAGGCAGGTTGAACTTCCTTAGCTGGCGGAGGAAATACAGCCTCTGCTGGGCCTTTTTCGCAATAGAGTCAATGTGATTGTCCCACTTCAGGTCCTGAGAGATGGTGGTGCCCAGGAATCTGAATGACTCTACTGAAGTCACAGTGCTGTTCATGATGGTGAGTGGGGGGAGAGCAGGGGGGTTTCTCCTGAAGTCCACTATCATCTCCACAGTTTTGAGCGTGTTCAGCTCCAGGTTGTTAAGACTGCACCAGACAGCCAGCTGCTCAACTTCCTGTCTGTAAGCAGACTCGTCACCGTCCTTGATGAGGCCTATGACTGTAGTGTCGTCCGCAAACTTCAGGAGCTTGACAGAGGGGTCCTTTGATGTGCAGTCATTCGTGTAGAGGGAGAAGAGCAGTGGGGAGAGAACGCAACCCTGAGGGGCGCCAGTGCTGATGGTGAGAGTCCTGGATGTGAGTTTGCCCAGCCTCACTAGCTGCTGCCTGTCTGTCAGGAAGCTGGTGATCCACTGACAGATGGAGGAGGGCACAGAGAGCTGTCTCAGTTTGTCTGAGAGAAGGTCAGGTATGATGGTATTGAAGGCCGAGCTGAAGTCCACAAATAAGATCCTTGCATAATTCCCAGGTTTGTCGAGGTGTTGCAGGATGTAATGCAGTCCCATATTGACAGCGTCATCCACAGACCTGTTTGCTCTATAGGCAAACTGAAGAGGATCCAGCAAGGGTCTAGTGATGTCCTTCAGGTAGGCCAGGACCAGTCTCTCAAGTGACTTCATGACCACAGACGTGAGTGCGACAGGTCTGTAGTCATTAAGTCCAGTGATTTTGGGCTTTTTGGGGACGGGAATGATGGTGGAGCGTTTGAAGCAGCAGGGAACTTCACACAGCTCCAGAGATCTGTTGAAGATTTGTGTAAAGATGGGGGCCAATTGGTCAGCACAGACTTTTAGACAGGCAGGTGAAATACCATCTGGTCCTGAAGCTTTCCTAGATTTCTGTTTTCTGAAGACCCGGTTCACATCCTCTACACAGACTTTAAACGCAGGTAGAATGGTGGGGGAGGGAGTAAGGGGGGTTGCAGGGGGGGAAGGTGAATGTGTGAAGTGCAGATCAGAGCGGGTGCTGGGTGTCAGTCTGGCCTTTTCAAATCTGCAGTAGAACACATTGAGATCGTCAGCCAGTTGTTGATTCTCCACAGACTGTGGGGGTGGTGTCTTGTACATGGTGATGTTCCTCAGACCAGTCCATACCGACGCCGGATCGTTGGCTGAAAGTTCTTTTTTTAACTTCTCAGAGTAGTTCTTTTTAGCCACTCTGATCTCCTTTGTTAGTCTGTTCCTGGCCTGGTTATACAAGATTTTATCCCCACTTCTGTAAGCGTCCTCTTTGGCCTGACGAAGTTGTTTGAGTTTCCCAGTAAACCACGGTTTATCATTATTGAATGATAAGAATGTCCTGGTGGGGATGCATATATCCTCACAGAAACTGATATATGATGTTACAGTCTCTGCGAGTTCATCCAGATCGGTGGCAGCAGCTTCAAAAACACTCCAATCAGTGAGATCAAAACAAGCTTTTAAATCTTGCTCTGCTTCATTAGTCCATCTCTTAACAGTTCTTAATACAGGCTTCGAAGATTTGAGTTTTTGCCTATAGGTCGGTATGAGATGAACCAAACAGTGATCAGAGAGCCCCAGAGCTGCCCGTGGGACAGAGTGATATGCATCTTTAATTATTGTGTAACAATGATCCAATATATTACTGTCTCTGGTGGGACATGTAACGTGCTGTCTGTATTTTGGCAGTTCGCGGGAGAGATTTGCTTTATTAAAATCTCCAAGAATGATTAAAAAAGAGTCCGGGTACCTTTGCTCTGTTTCAGATATTTGTTCAGCCAGCTGTTGCATCGCGGCTGAACTGAATTTAATGGGGTCCTTTGGGAACTCTCTATACCTCTGCCCGATAAAATAGAGATTGAAGAGTTTAAAGAATTTAATGACACATTACATTTTTTGTTTAGATTATATGGAACAATAATTATGTCATTATTTAACATAAAAGAAGATATTTTGAAACATTTTCAACAAGATGAATGTTGGAAACACATGTTTGTAACATGAATGACAGAATTTGGCTAACCTATGATGTTTTTCTTGACATTTTGTGACTTTTTCTCATTTAGGGTGATGAACATGCATGAAAAGTGTCAACACTCTGAATTGAGGAATATGTGTAAAAAAAAAAAAAGAAGTGGTTTTGATTTTTGTTTGTGAGTCAATTTAAATTCATTGTTAAAGGCAGCTGCATGGACCAAAAATGATCATTTCTGACCTTCAGGAAAGCACGCAGAACAAGTGCTTTTCAACTTTTCTGTTTAAAATGTTGAAAGGTTTTTAAAATGTTACAAAAATACCTATAATACTGTTAACATTTGCATTTTATAAGACAATTGTTAAAAATGGTTGTTAAATACAGTTAACATGATTAAATATAATCATATGTTCTCATGCTTTTTTGTAATGTCTGAGAAGTATTCATGCTAAAGATTTGCTATTTTTAACTAATTTTTTAATAGTGTGATTTTTGTGGGACCCCCACCATAAAAATACCCAGATTTTTAACACATACAACTATTAAAGCACAGAATAACTATAAACAAAAAAGAACTATAAGACAGCTCATTAATGTGCATTGAGTATAATAAAATATTTTATATGGTTCATAGAATCCCCACAAAGACTTGTATCTATATGTATATATATAGACTGAGCTATAATCTATAGCTTAAGGAAGGTTGTTTACAGTACAGTTACTGTTTGAAGAGAGATAGAATATGCCTTCTAGTGTCCTTGTTGGGTGTTAAGACAGATTGATTTTAGAGTGGTTTACACATATAAGATTGGCTCTCCATGAAAATAAGCATGATATGTGTTTGTGTTTACTTTCAGCACAGATTTTTACACTCTACATCAAAGCTCATTTGATTTTAATGACTAAATCCAATCCCTTTTTATGGCGTTTAACAGCTTGTTATAGCTGCGGTCTTTCAGTTTAGCATTTTTATTATTTTTTTCCCTCGCTGCCTATGGTCTCCTCAGCAGTGGTGTTAACTGTCAGACTACGCCACTAATCACTGACCTGAAGGCTGTTGAATACATAATGTATGCTCTCTCATGGCCTCCACAACTGCCTATTATTTCTCATCACCCTCCCACCTCCCAAGAGACTTGTTTATCTGTTGCCATTTGTATACACTGACAATTCAAACTGTTTTGTTTAAGATCACTGCAGGTGGAAGGGAGTACGGACCATTTTGTGGCAAGACCCCACCAAGGAAAATAGAGACGGGATCTCACAAAGTGCATGTGACCTTCCGCTCAGACCACTCGGGGAAAAACAAAGGCTGGAAGATCAAGTATACCAGCACAGGTAGTTTACAACACCCTTTTCTCTTCTGTTATTTGATAAGGAAAAACTAAGAAAAACTACATTACACAGCACAGTGTTGAGCAAAACTTTTTAATAAAATGATAATGTGAAAGATATTGGTGAAAGGATTCAGATCTGATGGCTGTCAGAAATGACATTTTGTACATGATACATGAAGAATAACATTTAAATGACAAGTTAATAGGCTGTTTCCAGCTTGTATGTCACTGTTCTCACTGTTCCCTGCTCTCATAGCGCAGCCATGTCCAAACCCTGTGGCTCCTCAGCACGGACGTATACAACCCCAGCAGTCTCAGTACATCATGACGGACACTTTCAATGTCACGTGTGATCTGGGCTATGAATTAATTCTGGTAACCTTTTACTTTCTCAAAGATTTAAGAAAAGAGGCTTGGTGTCCTATTTATGGACTTAAAAGTGACTTTTTGCATCTTTAGGGGGAAGAAACGTTGGCCTTTTATCAAGCCACATGCCTAAAGGGTGGATTTTGGAATGGACCAATGCCTCGCTGCATCAGTAAGTTGTTCAACAATCCCAGATAAGCATGAAGTGTGTATAATCGTCAATGGGGGTTTACTTACGTACCAAAGAGGAGGTACGTTTTCAAACCTAAGTGTTATTTCAAGTTGAAGTGAGTGAAATTCCTACTGCGAACTCTGTGATGAAATAGTGATGAAACCTATAATGGAAAGCACATTTTAAATACATTTAGGATTAGTAGTTTTCCATGAAAAAATGCATTTGGTAAAATTAATGAAAGTAAAGCTTAACACTACAATAATAATAACTTTATTCATTTTTGCATGAAAAACCTAATCATGCAAGTAAATTAAAAACAATGCTTCAGAAATAAAATTCAGAAATATTTTTTCTTTCCTCATTGGTAAAGATTTTTTAGGTGTTTTTTTTCAAATTTGCTTCTTTTTAAGTAAATTATTTTGCAAGGGAAAATGTGCTTAAACATTGATGATTAAATTAAATATTCATAAAAATACAGGAGTATGCAAAAACAACTGGTATAGGACTGATAGAACACTTTTAAAATATTTTGGAGGTCAAAATTCAAAATTTTATGATGACATGTTGCATTGCAAATTCTCAGTTGGCTCAGTTAAATTATGTGAACTGAATGTCTTTTCATTTCATTTGAAAAGATTTCAATGCAACGATCAAAACGTTCCCATATCTTTTAGTGTACAAGGTTATAAGTGTTAAAATGTGAGGAAAGAACAAACTGAAATAATAGACTTAAAAAAAAAAAAGAAAAATACATTAAACTCAAAATGAAAATAACAATAGTTAACAGTAAACAGAATTTTACCAGAATTTAACAGATTTCTTTTTTTTTCATGACCAGACATTCAAGTCAACAAACTGATATGCTTAGGTTTCGCCAACATGTCTTTTGTTGTGTCAATGACCAAATATCTCTCTTTTGCAGTTGTTGATTGTGAAGATCCTGTAGAAGTGTATAATGCAAGTGTGAAATTCACTACAACCACATATAAATCTGTGATCAAGTATTCATGCAATGAATTCTACGCAATGAAGGAAGGAACAAATGGTAATGGGCAAGTTGTAGTGTTTGGATAGCAATACATTGTAAAACACATCAGTCATCACTGGAGGTTTAGTGTGGAGGAGCCTTAATCTTTTTCTCTCTGAAATTAGGAGTGTATACCTGTGCACATGACGGCTACTGGAGAGATGCCCTGGGTGCAAAAATACTCCAGATATGTTCACCCAGTGAGTTTAATGCATATGGTTTATCTGTTTTATTTACACTACACTACACTACCATGTTTTATTATAAAACTTTGAAAACTGTCAAAAAGGTTGAGAACCATTTGTTTGTAAGCTTCACTGTTATTCTAAAATGTGGAAAATAGCAATAATAAAATAAAAAAAAGAAATTAGCAGGTGTGTAATTTTTTTTTTACTTGTAGTTTATATCAGTGTCATATCTTTGTTAGAATTGTAATGTCATATATGAGAATAGAAAAGACAAAACACAGGTGTAAACACTGATTTGGTGTTTGCTGTGTTTCAGTTTGTGGCCAGCCTGAGCTCAAGCTGTCCAAGGTGATTGGCGGGGAGAATGCAGAAAAGAACGAGATTCCCTGGCAGGTCATGATACGACTGGATCATCAATTCATCGGTGGAGCTTCTCTTGTTTCGGACAACTGGGTCCTCACTGCTGCTCATGTTCTGAAAAGCTACACAGATACTTCCAAACTGCAGTTTAAGATGGGCATAGTCAAGAAACATGGCACCGAGGCTATAGTTGGCATTCCACAGAAAATCTTCATTCACCCTCAGTACCATCACGATAACATTAACTTCAACCATGACATTGCCCTGATTAAACTGGAGTATAAGGTACCTGTTAGTAAAGCCGTCATGCCTTTGTGTTTGCCTGGGATGGAAGAGCGGTTTGTTTTGAAGGCTAATGACGTTGGGAAGGTGTCTGGATGGGGTGTGTCAAATATAAACAGACCCACGTTACTTTCCAATAATCTACAGTACGTACTTTTACCCATCACTGATTTTGAGGACTGTAAGGCTAAATATGACGCCACAGTGACAGCTAAAGGGAAACTAGTAGTGACAGAGAACATGGTTTGTGCTGGGACTGCTGATGGAGGAAGAGACTCCTGCCAGGGGGACAGTGGAGGGCCCTATGCGTTTTTTGACACACAGAGCAAAAGTTGGTTCATAGGCGGTGTTGTGTCATGGGGTCACGGATGTGCCCAGCCTGGGTATTATGGGGTTTATACTAAAGTGAGCAATTATCTTTCATGGATTGAAGAAATCATGTCCAAAAACAGTTGAACAGTGTTGAAATGTTTGACTTTGATTTAATGAGAATTATCTTTACCATAACAGCTTTGCATGTGACAGTCATAGACAATTTCTTCTGTTGTTGTTTTATTAATCTTTTTTGTGCAGCATTTTGGTAGGCATTTGCTTATACAGCACATTTAAAAATAAATAAAGTAGAGGCACACAATTTTTTTTTTAAGATTTAATTTTGGCATTTTTTACTTTATTATGATAGGACAGATCAGAGTTGACTGGAACGAAAGTGGGAGAGAGATGGGGGGGGGGGGGGGGGGGGGGGGGTAATTGGGAAAGGTCCTCGAGTCTGGATTCGAATTTGGGACGCCTGTATCGCAACAGCGCTGTATGTTGGCGCGCTGCCCTCAAGGATATCGGCGCCAATGAGGCACATATTTTTTTATTGTTTTAATCTATATATCTTGTAGAGTTGCATATTTTATACGAGGAGGTTTGCCATTCCATATGAACTTAGATGTTAATGTTTCAAGCTTGGACCAGTAATCTGTGGGTGGTGAAAGCGGTACCATAGAAGAGAAAAAATTATTGCGAGGTAGAACATCCATTTTAATTACAGAAATTCGAGCTTGTAGAGATAATGGTAGCGTTTACCAACGAGTCAAATCTTTGGTTATACGATCATATATATCTTGAAATTTTTTTAAGGCTATTGTGTGCAAAGACGAAGAAATTTCAACACCCAGATATCTAAAGCTAGATACTACCGGTATACCAGTTGGGAGAGTAGACTGAGCGGATAGATTATTTAAATGCATTAATGCAGATTTAGTCCAATCAATCTTATATCCAGAGAGTAAGCTAAAATAATTAAACAGAAAGAACATGTGGAATTGAGTTAGCTGTGTCACTGACATACAGAAGGATGTCGTCTGCGTATAAAGATATCCAATGTGAAATATTACAAAAAGTAATGGGTCTCACCATAGTGTTTTGACGGATTTTCTGTGCAAGAGGCTCAAGAGATAAGGCGAACAGCAATGAAGAGAGAGGGCATCCCTGACGAGTGCCACATGAGAGGAAAAATTGTGAAGAACAAATGCCACCTGTCATAGCCACTGCAGAAGGATTAGCATATAGAACTTTAATCATATTAATATAGTCACTACCTAAGCCAAAATGTTCCAGTACTGTCCAAAGATATTGCCACTCCAGCCTGTCAAAGGCTTTTTCAGCATCTAAAGATAGTGTGGCACATGGTTAGTCAAGTCCACTAGCTGCATGTATGATATGCAATAAACGACGGACATTATCAGCTGCCAATCGTGATCTGATGAAACAGGGTTGATCATAGTGCACCAGTTTAGTCATAAAAGTGTCTAAACGGGAAGCTAAAACTTTGGCATACAGTTTAACATCACTGTTTAGAAGAGACAATGGTCTATGATTTCCACATTAAGTTAAATCTTTGTCAGCCTTCGGTAACAGTGATAATGGCCATATTATCACTATTACTGAAAGAACCCTTACCAACAGAATGAAGAATCATATTTAACAACGGCTGTCCATGTTCATCCCAGAAAGCGAGGTATGGTTCAGGAGGTATTCCATCCCATCCCGATGACTTCCCCTTCTTCATAACCATAAAGGCTGCCTTTAACTCATCTAAAGAGATTGGGGCATTCAGAGAAATTGCCTCCTCCTCAGAAAGAGAAGCAAGGGTTAAATCCTGGAAAAAAGTTGTTACATAAAGTTTCACTAAAGACCACCTCTGATTTATATAGATTCTGATCAAAAAAATCTTCAAATTCTCTATTAATACGTATGGGTTCACTTGTCAAGCCATTGGGAGTTTGAATTGCCATAATATTTGAAATTTTGTCACTGTTCTTCAACCTGAGAGCTAAAAGATGGCTTGGCTTAGTACCATTGAAGTAATAGGTTCTTCTCACCTTGTGCATCAAAACCTCTGC
Source organism: Barbus barbus (assembly GCF_936440315.1). Lineage (NCBI taxonomy): Eukaryota > Metazoa > Chordata > Actinopteri > Cypriniformes > Cyprinidae > Barbus > Barbus barbus. The sequence goes on from NC_136719.1 coordinate 17,062,640, forward strand.
TCTGCACCGTAACAAGGAGTTAAGTTCTGTGTGTATCACATTTATTTCTTGTTGAACATTCTCAGTGTGTGAGGTCTACTGAAGACGTTCTAACCTATTTAATCTTGTTTCCAGACTACATATTGTATTTAATCAAGACTTGTTAAAACGGGATGCAAAAGAAATAGAAGAATCTCTTATGCAACCCTTTATAGCATCCCAGAGAAAGCGAGGATCATTGACCGAACCCGTGTTCACCTCTATAAATGAATGAATGAATGAGGCATTTATATAGCGCTTTATTGTGTATTGTTGTACACCCAAAGCGCTTTACAATCATATAGGGGGTCTCTCCTCAACCACCACCAGTGTGCAGCATTCACTTGGATAATGCGACGGCAGCCACAGCACAACGGTGCCAGTGCGCTCACCACACACCAGCTACAGGTGGAGAGGAGAGAGAGATCGAGCCAATCAAGGGGATGGGGATAAACCATCTTAGTTTCTCTTTGAGCATTGCACAGAAATCTTTATTCTGTAACAGTGTGACATTGAAACGCCAGCGAGATGCCTTAATTGGTGCAGACGCAATTGAAATTTTAGCTGTGATCAGATAAAGGACATGGGCTTATTACAACACTATCTATTTCTGAATATGAAGGATTGGAAATAAAAATATAAGCTAGTCTAGAGTAACTTTTATGTCTAGAAGAGTAAAAAGTGTACTGCCTCGCTGAGGGGTGAAGAATGCGATATACATCAATTTGCAACTTAAATCAGATATAAATTTACTTAGATCGGCGGATGATAAAGATTGAGTTGAGAGGTTGTAGGAACACGAGTGATCAAGAGATACATCCACTACTGCATTCATATCGGCACCAAGAACAAGAAAACAATCCTGAATCTGCAATAAAGTTTTAGTGAGAGCAGGGAAAAAATTTGAATCAAACTGGGATGGGGCATAAATTGAAATAAATGCAAAATTATGACCCTCTATACATGCTTTGATGATACTCTACCATCCTCACACCTATACGTTTCTAAAATATTAAAAGAAAGCTTCCTTTTTAACACAACAAGTGTGCCACGTGATTTACTATTGAATGAGGATGATGCAGCTGCATAAAACTTATTAGAAAACCTTTGGACATCTGGTTTGCTCAAATGTGATTCTTGAATGAAAGCTAGGTCAACATGATGTATAAGTAATCAAGGCAGGCAGTGCGCTTAATGGGGCCATTCAATCCATTCACGTTCCAGGAAATTATATGAAGTTTTTCCAATGCCATATATTATCACTGTAAAATAACATTAACAAACAAATCAATAAGCATAAATTAATAAAATTACTCTTCAAAGAACACCTAATATTACAGAGGGAAAAATACCCACCCACCTTGGACACCCAACTTCCCACAAAAGCATGAGAACATTTAGAAGAAACACTTCTAATGAATACAAAAACATAAATAATAATAAAAGAAAACACATGGGTGACCAGTGCCCAACTAATGGACAACGTGACCCCGAGAAGGGCGGCAGACTCGATAGTACCACTCACCCACTCATTGTTAACGGATTCCTAATGAGTAAAACAAAAACATTGCCAAATAGGCCAATAATATAATCAGATATTGACATTACTCCGTTTACGCTTAGGCTACTGGAGAATACCGGTACCAACATTCAGAAAAGAAAAAAATACTTTAAGAACTGTCACATTATCCTTCTTCCCTTGTGTGTCCACTCCACTCAGAAAGTCCTCAACCTCCAAAGGGGACTTGAAGATGTGGTGTGTCGATCCTCGAGTGAGTTTGAGTTGTGCTGGATACAGCAAGAAAGTCTGAAAGCCCATTTTCTGTGCCTTGTTGGTTACCTACATGAATGCGAGGTGAAGATTCATGGTAAATGCACTGTAATCCGCAGAAAATCGGATTTCTTTTCCGTCGACTTTGACTGGCGATTTCCTAGATGCCCTGAGGATTTGATCTCAGTCAGTGTTGCGCAGCATCTTCATAATGACTGTTCGCGGCCTGCTTGTGTTGTTGGGAGGGCCGATGCGATGAGCTCTCATAATCTATGACTTCACGCCGGTCAACGAAGGGAACCATACTGGTAGAGAATCCGAGATGTAAGACACGAGATTCACACCTTCTGGTAAGTTCACAATGCGATTTCACTTGACGTGTGGACATAACGTTGTTGCCAAATACAAAGTGATAAAAGACTGGCCAAACAATTCGTTAAAGAGAGTGAAATTATCGACGAATATGAGTGGAGTTGGCGGAGGCACAAAACTACGATGGCGCCTTACTCACTCACAGGTCACGTGACTCCCCTAGGGGCTATGCTATATTGTGAATTATTTTACATCGATTCAAAATTCAAATTTTCTGTAGTTAAAGAATGAAATAATGAGTTACTTACCCAAAGTTACTTGTTTCATTTTCATAAAGCCACTGGTGTTAATACAGAGGTGTTTGTTTAAAAGTCAAGTAAGCTCAGGCATCGTGATTTAGTCATTAGGTTCTTATGCATTATGCATCTGATGCAAGAGTTACTCTTGTTGTCTTCTATCAACGGGGACCGTAGGGTCTCTCCAGCCCCGTGTAATTACCTCCCCAGTGCTATTTTGGCCCAGTGGAGTTCTAATCATTTTCAAGCCTACTTAAACCTGTGTCCTATCACACGAACTTGAAGCATGAATAGATAAACAACTGTAAGTTTACTGCAAATGATGCATGCATTCAGACCAACATGTACCATTTAAATACATTCCTAACTAAACACAAACAACAGTGGTGGTTAAGACAAGCATCGATATTACTATTGCTTGGGGTTTGAACAAACTCTTACAGATTTTTTAACTTTGTACTAAAGACATGAATGAACAAGCATCGCTTGTTTTTTAGAAGTGTACTTTCACTTTAATAAGTGATCATTTTTACTTGGCTTGTAATAAAATGACTTAAAAGAGGGAGCAGAGAATATCAGTGAAGGTGACAATAAGTCACCTTCATCATCCATTCAAAAATACTCTTGCTCATGTTGCTAATATAAAAATATTTAGCTCTGTAAAGCCAATAAATAGTCTCGTAACTCGTAATAAAAGTAATACTTTATTGAACCTTTAAACAAAATACAAAAGACTATTTTGTCTAATCATATTTGAAACATCAGGCCCATATATGGTATGATATAATGAAAATGTAGCTCACATTCAAGGAGGAAAAAAACAGGTCTAAGGAAAAGTATGCAATTTGGTATGGTTTTGTAATTTTTATATGGCCAAAAATAAGCTGAAATTCTGATAGCTTGTAATGTGAATGAATGAGATCTAAATAACAGTAACAGACATACATAAAATGCATATATTAGTTGTCCCAATAATAGTTTTTAGTAAACTAAATGCATTTATGAAAGCTCTGTAGTTTTAACTGTTGGGGGAAAAATGTAATGTTAAGTATTCCAAATAAATAACTATTCTTTAAAAGCCAGTTGTATCATATTTTATACATTTTAACATGATTTTCCAAAATATGATGTATAGATAATCATGTAAACTTAAGTTGAAATCTTGAAGTATTAATAACAATATAAAAATTATGTTTGCTTTGTAAGAGATTATGAAAGATTTCACAGCAAAAGAAGTGCACCCCAACCTGAAGGTGGACATGTATATTTACAGGCCTTAGAAATTCATGTATTAAATAGGCTTTATTAAATTAAGGTTATATATGTGTGTGTGTGTGTGTTTTACAACAACTCATTCTGTATTCTCATTTATTAGTTCTTTTTTTAGACATATTCTTTAACCTGTAGATCTCAGTATGCTACCAGGAGTCAGTGAATGATCAATGCACTGTGGTTTTGCCCTGCATGACACAGCCAATCCATCATGCAACAACAGACCCCGGTTGAAGCTGTGGTCACGCTTGTCTGGTAGAGAGTACATAATTCACAGTTGATTTGCTTGCTTCTGGTGGTCAGAGCTCAGTGATGTGAGGACAGGGTGGTCGCGGTGTCACGCATTGATCCAGTAAACTGACATTATACCAACAATCAGAGACAGCTTGCTGCTTATTTCCTAATACTTCCCATGCACATAATAAAGAACAACAGACTTACTGTTATAATTACCACATACCAAAAGGATGCTTATCAAAAATTATAAGGTAAAATGATCAGAATAAAGACATGACTGTTGCAATACTAAGGAAAAATGGGTAAAATCATCTCTTAAGGGTTTCAAGACAGGAAGCCCATTACTAGAACACTTCAGTTGGGGACTGCATATGTAATTCCAGTCTAATGAATTCCTCAGGAACATCTCTACATCCTGTTGAAGTGATATTCTGATCATTGGCATATAATTTAACAATGGTCAGAATTCAAAAATTCAAATCAACAGTACATCACAGCCACAAAACAGCACAGAGACTGGCTTCACAAACCCGCCCAACACCAATCAAAGCCTACACATGCTCATTACAATCTAAGGTAGAACTACATCTGCACGGAAATAGATTGTTTTAACAAGACATTCACGGTGCAAAGGAACAGACCAGCAGATCTCTTCATTAGTTTATCAGCATATGGAAATTTTATCTACATACATTGCTCTTTGACAAGCTGAAATATATTTCCATTCATTATGTAACTCAGTTTATATTAATGCCCAAAATGAAATGTCAAAATCTTTTTATTAGTTCAAAAATATTTTATATCATTCAACGTTTCAACAAGTGAAAAAAAAATGCACACCATGGGCTAAATTTCTAACATTTCCAATTTGACACATTTAGTAAACCTTCCCTGAGAAATATCAAAGCAGCATGAAATGCTTGTAATAGGTATTAAAATGTCATACCTGTCAGGATATATTACAGCTATTTGGTATAATCAATTATGAATAATCTACCTCCCTTTTGAAATGCTGTACTAAAAACATGAACTTCTCTAAAATGTTCACTTTTTTTTCCTTTCACCAATTAACTTGGAAAATTACATACACTCTTAAAAATAAAGTTTCCAAAAGGGGGTTTTCACAGCGATGCCATAGAAAAACCAGTTTTGGTTCCCCAAAGAACCTTTCAGTGAACAGTTCTTAAAAGAACCATGTTTTCTTAATAATCTAAAGAAACTTTTTCCACTGTAAATAACTTTTGTGGAATGAAAAGTTTCCATGGATGGTAAAGGTTCTTTGTGGATTTATTGATGCCAATAAAAGAACCTTTATTTTTAAGAATGTAGTATAGGATTATCACCAATCGACCTCCTGAATGATGGGTCAAATTACAGGCAACAGATAAGAAACATGGAATTTTATTAATCATGATGAGCACCAGTCTGTTTTCTTTGCTTAGAACACGACTTTCATTATGCTTTGGCATTTCTATACAACATACTATCAAAATAATCACTATCCAAAATTGCGAAAAACATTGTCTAAATTAATTTTTCTTTTTAGATGGAGTGTAATGAAGCGGTCCAAAAATAAAGAGCAAAGGTCTATCAGTGTGTGTGTGTTTTGCAGCATTTGGCTCGGGTCTCTCTCTCAGTGTGTGGTTGTGAAGTGGACTGATTTTGAGCACTGAGGGATTGCAGAGCTTGAACTCGCTGTAGGCGTTTACTGAGCTCACTTTCACATGCCTGAACCAGCGCTGATGTCCTTTCACCGTCCCAGCCCAACACCATCATCATGACCTCCAATCCATGCCCCGCCACCATCTGCATAAAAAAAAAAACAAACAAAAAAAAAAACATCCATTTGAGACAATACTACTAGATTATATGCTCTTTAATAACCAAACACAATAATATACCTGTTTTTATTACATAATTACTTTGTATTATATAATAGTTATATTAGTATTAAGTTTTCAAAAAAATTTAATTTTTTATAAACCAATAATAGACTGATTATACTCTTGTGGCTTGTGCTCATTCCACTGAAAAGAGCGAGTGACCCCTACTGACATATGGTTGAAAGTTCAGCCAAAATGAACCCTGTGCAACATCTAGTTCTCACAAACCAAAACCAATTAAATAATAACCAATAAAATCAAGTACTGCATTATTTTTTTCCTGTTGAACACCCCGAAATGTCGTATTACGCAGGTAAAATGGGCTTTGAATGATGTTCACGCTGACTTCCGCTGTCTAGTGCAAAATAATGTTAAATATGCTTGGCTTTTACACCATTCTTAAGCAATTGTGGGAGGTGTTAGAACACTGTAAGATGTCATACCTGTAGCTCTTCATTGGACAGTCTGGTCTCTGGGTATTTTTTGTGCTTCAGGACCATTAGCGTTGTGGAGCTGAACCCTGCTGCGGCCTCCACCTGCACCCCATCTGTCTCATCTAGTCTAGCGCCTGCAGAAATGACAGTGGTTAACATCCTGAAAGCACTGGAAAGATTAGGGCTATCACAGCAACAGACAAGCTGTTGATCATCCAAGCTGCTACTTTTCTTTATTCCACCAAGTACTGATAAAATGAACTTGTATGAACTGGTACAATATTTAGAAATGGCTCAGTGATGCCATCTAGTGGAAGCAGAGTCAAAGCAACAGTGAAGTAATAGTTCACCCAAAAATGAATATTTGCTGAAAATTTACTCACCCTCAGGCTACCCAAGATGTATGAGAGTAGTTTTTTATTTTTATTTTATCAAAACAGATTTGCAGAACTTTAGCATTACATCACTTGCTCACCAATGGATCCTCTGCAGTGAATGGGTGCCATCAGAATGAGAGTAATGATAAAAACATCACAATACTCCACAAGTAAGCCACACAACTCCAGTCCATCAACTAACATTTTGTGAACTGAAAATGCATGTTTGTAATAAAATCTATTATTAAGATGTCTTTAACTTCTAACTGTTGCTTTTGGCTAAAATAGGAGTGTTCTATCCATAAAACTGCTTTCTCTATTAAAAAAAAGTCTTCTAATTCTGGAGAGAAACATGCACAAATCAAAATGATTCTAAACCAATATGTCGGTGGATTTTGATATGGGAGAACAACATGGGATGGAATTTTTCACTGTTGGAAACATTATTATGGATTATGGGCTGGTATTCTGGCAAGAAACTATGGTTATCAAGTTAAAATGCCCTTTTGGTGAATTTTTTTTCTTACATATACGTAGCATTTGCCTTCATTGAGACATTAATTTATGGACTGGAGTCATGTGGATAGATTGTGGATTACTGTGATGTATTTATCAGCTGTTTGGACTTTCATTCTGATGGCATCCATTCACTACAAGAGGATCCATTGATGAGCAGGAGATGTAAAGCTAAATTTCTCAAAATTTGTTCAGTGTAAAAAAAAATAAAAAATAAAACTGTGGAACTATTCCTTTAAATAACTGCTGTGACTTTACTCGGGGATTTTTCTTGTATTGCTGGCATGTGAAACATATTCCTACTTTGTTCTGGGTCCAAGGCGCCTTCTTGTTCCACGGCTTTCAAATAGAGCCTCAGTAAGTCTTTGGACTGTCTCTCTTCTTCCTTGCGGTCCAGCATTCTCTGCAGAGTGTCCTGTAGGACCTGGGTTTTCTGCTGTGAGAAGTCCAACGCTGCAGCCAGATCTGAGCATGGCACATCAATCAGACTCTGTAACACATTTATACAATTATTCTCTGAAAATCACAGTAAAACACTGCCCATTTACACACTATAATCATAAATTACATCACAAAATAAGCCAGAATCACACTGACCTGTAGATCTGCCTCGGACATGAGGATAATACTGGCCAGGTCCTGTCTGAGCTGCTCTGCCAAACTGCGCCAAAATTCAAACCCATCAACAACATCTTTTCCATCTACCTCAACATCAGTGGACTTTCTGCAAGACTGCGCTGTCCCTCCATCAACTAACAAAACAGACCAGTTTACATTAGTTAGTGTGCTGAACAAATAATAATAAAAAAAATCATCTTGGAATATCCTGGTTTGATTTCACCTTGATGAGAATGCATCCATATTTCGTCAACATGCAACAGCATGAATTTTGTATTTGCTGGCAGGCACAAAAAGTAAGCCTCATCTTCTACAATGGTCCCATCATCTTCTAGCACCACTGAGACAGATGCACTGGGATTCAGCCCTAGAGCCTCACCACCTGTGAGTGACAGAAATAAAGAGAATGTGTCAAATGACAATATACAGTATCTCACAGAAGTGAGTACAGCCCTCACATTTTTGTAAATATTTTATTATATCTTTTCATGTGACAACACTGAAGAAATGACACTTTGTTACAATGTAAAGTAGTGTACAGCTTGTATAACAGTGTAAATTTGCTGTCCCCTCAAAATAACTCAACACACAGCCATTAATGTCTAAACCGCTGGCCACAAAAGTGAGTACACCCTAAGTGAAAATGTCCAAATTGGGCCCAAAGTGTCAATATTTTGTGTGACCACCATTATTTTCCAGCACTGCCTTAACCCTCTTGGGCATGGAGTTCACCAGAGCTTCACAGGTTGCCACTGGAGTCCTCTTCCACTCCTCCATGACGACATCACAGAGCTGGTGGATGTTAGAGACCTTGCGCTAGGGGTGTGCGATATGACGATTTTTGATCGTGGACGATAAAAATGTCTCCACGATCTGCTTTTGAAGAAATATCGTAGTATCGCGCTACAGAGCACATTGTCAAATACAGTTCTGGCGCCGCCGTCTCTATGTACTGTACAACACGACATACAGCAGTAGAGTTACTCAGACAGGACACTGCACTTATTCGCGATCGCAAAAGTACATTATTTGCACACAAGCCTTGCTGTTTAAATGTTTCATTCGCGCGCTGGTCTGACGTGCGCTTGTTCTGAGCGCATACACCTGAAGCACGCACACTAAAACGCCTGTCTAACAGCGCCTGATTACTCAACTAAGTTATATTTTGCGCTAATACTGTCAAAACACACAAGGTTTACATACAGACTGAGTTGGTTATCTCTAAAATGAAAGTAAATAGTTAAGAGAGAAATGGATGCGTGCCTGTACTGTTTATTAGATGCGTGCAGCTCTTAAAGGGACAGGACACTAAACATGCTGTCGACTGTCATTAAAGGGATAGTTCACCCTAAAATTGAATTTCTGTCATTATTTACTCAGTGGAAAACCAAACAGTTGCTGGTCCACATTGACTTTGATAGTAGGACAGAAAAATCCTATGGAAGTCACTGAGGACCAGCAACTGTTTGGTTTTCCACCTTCTTCAAAATATCATTTATAAATGTTCAGCAGAAGAAAGAAACTCATTCCGGTTTAAAACAACTTTTGAGTAAATGATGATATAAAAATACAACATTATGACAGAATTGACAGACAGATGACAGAATATTAATTTGTGGGGGAACTATTCATTTAACGTTAACAAAACAACAAAACACAAAGAGAAAAATCACTCACTATTCTTGACTGAAAAACTTTAATACAGTTGCTTTAGGAATCAGTCTATCTAGTGTTTTATTTTTATATTTGTTCATTCAATTTCATTGAATGCTCTGCTAAATACACCTATTGTACCTGGAAATAAAGCACTGTTTGTTTTATTTGTATATTATGTGTATTTGTAATGTGTATCTTTGTTCTTATTTTTTAATAAGAAAAATAAAATAATGACAAAGATTTTTTATCTTCACCCACTTTGGCCTAAATATCTGCCATGTCTGTTTTTTTGTTTTTTTGTTACCTTGAAAGGCTTTGTCTTTCTAGTTTGGCTGTAATGCTCAGACAACTTGTAAAACCAAAATAGTAAAACTAACAAAGAATCGGGATAAAAATCGTGAATCGTGATATTTCTATAAAAAATCGTGATATGATATTTTTCCCATATCGCCCACCCCTACCTTGCGCTACTCCACCTTCCGTTTGAGGATGCCCCACCTTTACCCTCAGCTTCTTAGCAAGTCAGTGGTCATCTTGGAGGTGTGTTTGGGGTCGTTATCATGTTGGAATACTGCCCTGCAGCCCAGTCTCTGCTTCAGTATGTCACAGTACATGTTGGCATTCATGGCTCCCTCAATGAACTGTAGCTCCCCAGTGCCCGGCAGCACTCATGCAGCCCCAGACCGTGACACTCCCACCACCATGCTTGACCGTAGGCAAGACACACTCGTCTTTGTACTCCTTATCTGGTTGCCACCACACACGCTTGACACCATCTGAACCAAATAAATTTATCTTGGTCTCATCAGACCACAGGACAAGGTTCCAGTAATCCTTAGTCTGCTTGTCTTCAGCAAACCATTTGCGGGCTTTCTTGTGCATCATCTTTAGAAGAGGCTTCTTTCTGGGACGACAGCCATGCAGACCGATTTGATGCAGTGTGCGACGTATGGTCTGAGCTCTGACAGGCTGACCCCCCCACCCCTTCAACCTCTGCAGCAATGCTGGCAGCACTCGTACGTCTATTTCCCAAACACAACCTCTGGATATGACGCTGAGCACGTGCACTGAACTTCATGGCGAGGCCTGTTCTGAGTGGAACATGTCCTGTTAAACCGCTGTATGGTCTTGGCTGCCGTGCTGCAGCTCGGTTTCAGGGTCTTGGCAATCTTCTTATAGCCTACGCCATCTTTATGTAGAGCAACAATTGTTTTTTTCAGATCCTCAGAGAGTTCTTTGCCACGAGGTGCCATGTTGAACTTCCAGTGACCAGTATGAGAGAGTGAGAGCGATAACACCAAATTTAACACACCTGCTCACCATTCACACCTGAGATCTTGTAACACTAACGAGTCACATAACACCGGAGAGAGAAAATGGCTAATTGGGCCCAATTTGGACATTTTCACTAAAGCCAGGCTCACACTGTGCGATTTTTAATAATCTTTTGCGATTGCTGCTTGTCACACTGTACGAACATGATCCCCATGTCAGACTGTAGGATCTCAGTTGTCTTAATGTCAGACTGTACGACAGTCAAGACGCGACAAAAACGGACGTACTCAAGAAGACTTGTCCGGAGTTTTACGTCATCAATACGTGACCCGCGTTCTCTCGCTATAATGGTAGCTAGCAAACAACAGCAACGTGTAGCGTTAGTTTTATTAATTACATGCCTTGATGTTAAAAAAAAAAAAAAAAAAACGAAAAAGACGACGTGTGTGGAGCAAGTCATGGCTGGGCAAAAGAGGACTTTATGGACTTCCAGTTCTACAGAGCGAACTTGAGGTAATTTTGTTATTCGAGTTTAAACATCCTGCCCCTTAATAAATAAACTTTAAGTAAACTTTACGTTGTACATATATTGTTTTTTACAAATAATGAATGGTTTGAAGTTGTTGCGCTAATTGCGTCATCAAGTTCAGTGCTCCTATTGGTTCTTGGTTTGACGGTCGTCGTAGGAGATGTCACACTGCAGGAAACTTGAGGAAAGTGTCTGAAATCTTCTGACACTGCCAGAATTTAATCGGAGGAAAAAATTGATCGCAACGGCCATTAATCGGCTGTCGGTGAACATGTCAAACCAGCGATCTAGACAACCGATTTTAGCCTAGGATTATAGGAATCTTTTAGGATGTTAGGATTTTCAAAATTTGTCTCAGACGAACAAATCGTGGCCAAAATCGCACAGTGTGAGCCGGGCTTAAGGGGTGTACTCACTTTTGTGGCCAGCGGTTTAGACATTAATGGCTGTGTGTTGAGATATTTTGAGGGGACAGCAAATTTACACTGTTATACAAGCTGTACACTCACTACTTTACATGTAGCAAAGTGTCATTTCTACAGTGTTGTCACATAACAATATATATTAAAATATTTACAAAAATGTGATGCATGTATGTATGTATGTGTATATATATATATATATATATATATATATATATATATATATATATATATATATTATTATTATTACTTTAATCAATTAATTCAACTTTTATTACTCTTATTTTTCTATACTCATCTTTCCCCCAAGACAAGGCTTTTCTAGTCCCAGACTTAAATGCATGTTTGAGCCGTCTCAACGGAAAATATCTTGCTCTGACATATCTTAAAATAAGTCAGTGTCATTGTTCTGTCAAGATGCACACCTTAATGTTTTCTTCCAAGGCATTTTGGTAAAAGTTGCTTAAATGTCTTAATTTAACAAAGGCCTAGTCCTGGTTTAAGCTAAGCCCCGTTTGTGAAACTGGGCCAAAATGTTCTAAAATAATCTCAAACTTGACTCTTACATGTCTTTTAAATTATACCTACTGTACGTAAAACATTTTCAATTCCCACTGTTCCCACTTCTGTACTAAGGGGCTCCGTAGTTTCATAATTTCATCTAAAAAAAAAGGCTATTTACTCAATTCAGGCTGAATTCACCAACCTTTTATTTTGAGCTGATCCAGAGAGTTTACCGCCAGTCCGTAATACTTGTGTCGGCTAACGCTACACACTTTACACGCTTTTACTTCTGCCATGATGATAGATAGTCAAAGCTCAAAGTTCATAATTCGTATCTTCAAAGCTGCACACTTTGTTATTGGTTGTTATTTTGTGTCTAAAACGTCATAACTCTTATTACATGCAATATTGTTTCCATATGACTGACAATGTATCACAAAAATTGAAAACAAATAGACGTCGGCATCCGTGTTTTGAAATGTGTAACAGCTCGGTGGCCTTCCGATGTGAACGAATCGTTCTTTTGATTCGAATCTTTTAAAAGAATCGTTTGAACTGATTCACAAAAGCGAACGAGCTCTGTAAAATAATATTAACTTTGAACTAGTTCTTTGAAACGAATACTTCAAAAGAACCGATCAATGCAAAGGACTCGAACTTCGTATGACTAGTTCAGACTGAAGTAATCGAGCTCTGGTGAAGTGTTAGCGTCCTTAGCCTTCTGGCTAACAGCTCTGAGAAGATGGCATCCCCGGACCAACCTAACCACCAAAATCAGGTAGCTGATAGCATTCAACCAGCTAACAACATTTTTAGATTTTTCCGCCGTGGACCTGCATAGTAAATTAAAACGATTTGTCACGCTTTAATTGTTGATAAGCTCAAAATCTGGCAGCCCCATGTTGTTTTGGAAAAGTTTTAGCTGGTTTGCTAGCGCCCTGTTCACTTTCTCATCCCATGCAGTTAGACAGATGTGTGTGACAGGTGCAGGCCACCTGTTATTAATATTAATGTGAAATAATATAAGCGCTATATGGACCTTTATCTAGTATTATTCAGTCAGGGGTCGTTGACCCTGAAAACATGACACATTCATTCCTCCACATGCTCATCTGTCTCAGTAAAGACCTCAGTTTTATCTGTTTACACCCGACATATAAACATTATTTCTGAAATATTATCAGCAACAACGAATTAAAGGTATAGTTCACCCTGTCATCATTTACCCACGTTCATGTTGTTCCAAGCCTGTATCTTTGTAAAATAAAGGTATGCTAGAGAGATGTGATACTTTAATATATTCAGGGGTGATATAAAATCATCAGTAATGGAAAAAACATCAAAGAATGCAAACACATTAATTTTAATTGCATTCTTGGCTGAATTAGAATAAGAACATGATGCCTCACGTTTGTTTCAGGCTGTGTGCTTGTATGTTTTATTTGTAATAGTTTATAATATTTTTTTTTTATAAATTATGTTAATTGGCAATATTTCATAATTATTTTTATTAATACTTAATTAAACTTTATTAATTATATTTTTCTTTACTCGTCTTTAGCTTCTAAAAATTTAAACTTGACTCATACTTTTATATTTTTCTTAAAATTATTTAAAGTACTTTTAATTGTTACAGCTTAAAATGTGCTGTATAAATCAACAATGACAGAATGACATCCTCAATCACTTTTCATTTCCAATGTATCTTTTTTTCAGCTAGTGACAGACTTTTAATTTTTGGGCTTGCAATCTTGTTAGCTAAATGTTCTTGTAATTAATTTAACATCTCCGCATTAAGGTTAGGATGTGAATCTTGCATGACAATTCCTGTGCGTTTTATCTATTGAATGCTGTTAATGGAAACATACGTTTGTCGTAAATACTTGCATAGAATGCTATGACTGTTTAAGATATGCTTATTTTTAATCAGTTTTTTTGGAAGTGTGTTTAGGATGCCTGGCCTGTATTCTGAAGTTAAGAACGGCTGCAATCAGTGTGTGAACCCTGTTGGTGTGTGTTGGCGCAGTGTGAAAATTACAGTTATAATTCTTAACAAACAAAATCTGTTGCCAACTTTAGAATGTTTGCCATTTAAAGCAGCCTAGATAAGAAGTTTAGTGTGCTGATATTTGGCCTGTTTTTGGGAGTAATGGGATGCCTTTAGTTACAATCAGGTTTTGAAAATCTGCAGCTCTTACATGGCAGATGTTGTAGCATAGACACTAAAATTGGAGCGTTGCTATTACACAAAAATATATATTAAAATACAATTATTTTGGATTATTAAAATATTTCAATAATTATATAATAATTGCAATATTTTTCTGTTTTATCAAATAAATGCAGTCTTGTTGAACAAAAGAATCTTGTTTCAAAAACAAAAAATCTGACCCCAAAATTTACAACGCTGATATATAAACTATTACTACTGTGTCCTTGAGCCTAACGTTTACCGCAAGGCTGCTTTCAGAAGACTAATACGTTTACAGTAAGTCAGTTTATCTTAAAAGAGTCAACTGAATGGCTAATTAGTAAACTAAATATCCTAATTGGAACCTTGCAGGCTTACTTAGTGCTCTAAAATGGATCTAACAAATGGTATCATGCACTTATCAGAATCAAAACAGTGAAGAGACTTCAAGCCTGGTGCAATTGCACAATGATGATGAAGGCAGGAGTATTAATGGGCATTGAACGGCAATCAGCAATGCAGTAAACTCTAAAATCCATCAAGAATTGTATTACAGTGAATATACAGTTAGGGTTTGTGGAACTTGAGTTTAGACATTATAAATGTTTATTTTGCCACTTTTGATTGATTTAACACATCCTTGTTGAAATTATTATAATTTTTTTTCAAACAACAACAACAACTTTTGAATGGTAGTGTGCATTTCTAGTGAAGAATTGTTCATGATTATATTAAAGGTGCACTAAGCGAGTTTTGCCAAACGATGTTGACTTTTGAAAGCACCCAAACAAACCCCCATACCCCAACAGGACCTCGCCCCTATTTTGATATCTCCGCCCGCTGATCTATATGTAATGTTCTCTATTATAGATCAGTGTCTCCGCCCCACACGTACGTAAAGTTACACAACCATGGCAACGATGATTGCGGAAATAAGCGAAGATGACACACAAGCATATTCAAACAAAAGCCAACGCAGATAAGTCGTGTGAAACAATGCAAAATCAAGGTTGCTTGCCTATCAAGAAGAAACAACGCAACCTCGTTTTTTTTTTATCTGTCATCTCTCTCTACCTATAGTCGGTCTGATAATATCCGTCCTGTGCACTCAAATTGAGCGCTCTCTTCTCTCTGTCATAACAAGACACGCCCCTTACTGATGATTGGCTACAAGTGTGTTTTGGGACTTGGTCTGACACTGTGGTTAAAGCGATAGTTCACCCAAAAATTTTAATTCAGTCATTAATTACTCACCCTCATGTCATTCCAAACCCGTAAGACCTTCGTTCATCTTCGGAACACAAATTATGATATTTTTGATGGAATCTGAGAGCTCTCAGACCCTCCCATAGACAGCAAGGGTCCTTACACGACAGTACATGATGCAAGCGCTGATCCAGATCCAGCGTGATGACGTTGAACATAAGGCATGTACTGTCGTGTACGCGCATCCACAAGAGAAACAGTAGAGATGAAAATGTGGAATAAAATTTTTATTTTTGTTTTCTTTGCGCAAAAAGTATTCTCATGGCTTCGTAAAATTACAGTTGACAGACTGATGTATCATGGACTACTTTGTCGATCATCTTGGTACTTTTCTGGACCTTGATCGTGTAAGGACCCTTGCTGTCTATGGGAGGGTCTGAGAGCTCTCAGATTCCATTCAATATATCTTAATTTGTGTTCCGGAGATGAACAGAGGTCGTACGGGTTTGGAAAGACATGAGAGTGAGTAATTAATGACAGAATTTTAATTTTTGAGTGAACTATCCCTTTAAAAGCATTTTTCAAATAATACTTAGTGCACTTTTAAAATGATAAAAAGGCCTTATGGATATGAAAGCTAACTATAATACTCTGAGCCACAGAATAACGTTAAATACTGTACTGTAATGTAATAGAATCAAATGTATGTCATAAAGTCTGCCACTAGATGGCGCTGTAACACAAAGCTACTGTTCTCTTTCAGAACGCTGCTCCGGCCAGAGAAGACACGCCTCCAAGAGAAGCGCTGGTAAGAGATTGTGAGTCTGAATAACCAGCATCCGTTTATAGAAGTCGATACAGACTGAAACACTGGATAACATTTGAATGAATTGGCTTGCATTAACATTATTATTACCATATGTGTACACAGAATTGTTAGCAAAAATGGTATGATTCTGCTTTTTTGTATTGCCTGCTTTTTAATTGATTGTTTTGTAAGAATGCTCTGCTCTGAAATTTAATTGGATGAGTCAGGTTCAAGGACATTATTTGAATATTTCTTGGTCATTGGTGTCTTTCGTCATATTGCTGTTGTAAAAGCAGTAACCCAGACGAGGCTGTATTTTACAGAGAATTTACCACTGTATTAGTCTTGTAGGCCTATAGTTACACTACTGTTCAAATGTTTGGGGTCAGTGATATTATATATACATACATATATATGGGTTTTTTAGTGGTACCATGCTGATCATGTGCACACATACTGTACCGTGCCTTCAAACTCTATTTATAAGCAGTGTATTTAGGCGTTCTAATAATTCGATAGTGAAAGAAAAGGACAATTATCAAGTTCAAGAATATTTTACAAAATTCTAACTTGTTGAACAATTATTAAATACAGTCTAACAGCTGAAAGGGGCCCTTTTGCAGTGTAGTTGAACATAAACATAAGATTGCATTGAAGCCATTTTTCAATCTACATAGTGCACAACCACAGGTAGAACATTTCAGCCTTCTATTTTTCATTTTATAAAACCTCTTCATCCGCTCCTTATAGATGAATGCCTTCTGGCCCACATTGATCCCAACATACATTTATCCATTTATCATAAAGTGTCTTTATAAAAAAAAAATGTTTTTGAAATATAATCACAACAGGGTTACATGCATTAGAGCTATAACTAGCGCCATGCTACATAAGTCAATTTATACTTATTGCAATCTCAAATGGTCATATAATATTGCTGAAATATTTTATTTGTAGCCTTTTATAAGCAGTTAATCGCTGCACCTGCTTTGCATTTCCTTTTATTGTTATGAACATAGCCCCAAATCTCATGAAAATCACGTACTAATCATATACTGTCGTAATTGTGTATTCATTAGCTTCATGTTTCGTGTGTTGAAATGTTTCTCTGGGTTTGTTGTGGACTGAACCGAATGCAGAAGTGTAGGAGAAGCTTGTCATCGGAAGAAACAGGGCAGGTTATGAACGCATATGTGAGTGACATCTGAGCAACAAATGAGCTTTCTCTGAGTCATAACAGCGACCGCGAAAGAGAAAACAGACCGCACTGAAAGCAGCTAATGCTCATCAGATCACGTAATTCAGTGGGAAATTAAAAGAAAAGATGACTTTCTGTCTAATGAAATAAAAAGTAAATGTGTAATTAGAAATTAGTATTTTATTTAGGAAGGAAATATTAAATTGATCAAAAGTGACAGTAGAAGATTTCTACTTCTAACAAATGCTGTTTGTTTTAACTTTTTTTTTACTTAATATACTCATCAAATAAAGAAAAATCACTGTTTCCACAAAAATATTTAATAACAACAAGAAATATTTCTTGAGCGACAAATGATTTCTGAAGGATCATGTGACTCTGAAGAATGGAGAAATGACTGCTGAAAATTCAGCTTTGCCATCACAGAAATAAATTACATTTAGATAAAGTTGTAATAATATTTGACAGTATTACTGTTTTCACTGTATTTTGAATCAAGTAAATGCAGCCTTGGTGTGCATAAGTGACTTTTTCAAAAATATTAAAATCTTACCAACCCTAAACTTTTGAACCGCAGTGTATGATCATTATTTTTTCATTGATAGAATGTAATTCTCAGCATGTCAAAGGTGTCATTGACTGTGATTATCTGAAAACATTTGACCGTCAATTAGTATAAGATTTGCTAGCTGGCAGTTTTGTGAACAGCCTGGATATGAACGTGATTAATCCTCATTCACCCTCAGTAGCGGAACTGCTCTCTTTATTTTATTGCTCTTAAACTAGGAAGTGCTTGGATTATCTATGGCACATTTACTATCGTTGGACTATTAAGCTTTGTATTGTGCGGTTTTGTGTGATGTGATTTTCTGCTATGAATGATATCTAGCCATGCTCAAAGCACTGTCCTTAACAGCGGGGAAAAATGTCGATTATTAAGGCTTCTTGGCTTTCTAACTGCTTGACAAGTCCCCCTTTTTTTCCTCTCCTTTTCTCTTTTTGATGAGCTGCTCTTTCCCAGTTAAGTGGATTATTACAGCTCTGGATAATTCATGTCACAAGGCATTATTTGGATGGGGTGAATAATTGAAATCTGTGTCTGAAAGGATTTGATGTGGATGAGCGGAAGGGGAATAGCGGCAGGGCTGGAGGGAGGCTCTGAGCACAAGTGCCAGGGTGTCAGGCTGGGGACACCAGTCACGTTAACAGGTTCTGACTCACCTCGCTGGATGGGCGGCCCTCGCTCCTCGGTGGCAGGCGACTCTGGCTGAAGTCTGAGCTAGAGCAGGTTTGGACCTGCGCTGCACTCTGGCCTGTCAGTCAAACCCAGTACCAGTCGGTTCAGGGTTGAGCTCTCGCCTCCAGGGGTTGTCCTTCCTGGCCTGTCCTTCTCCCACACACTGCGCCCTAATTCATTATTTCTTTATTTAACCGCCCCCTCACTTTTTTCTTTTCTTTTCTTTCCTTCTCATTTACTTTTTTACTTTCATTTTAATGTCCTTTATATTTACCTTTCCCTTGTATTGCCCTTTGCTTGTATTTTTCCCTTTACATTTCTATCTCTTCTTTTCCTTGTTTCCTTGTTTATTTCCTTGTTATTTTCCTTCAATTTTTACCTTCATTTTCTTGTCCTTTTACATTTCTCTTTCCTTTCATTTCTTTACATTTGCCATTGCCTTTTCCTTGTCTTTTTTGTCTTTTCCCCTTTCCCATTCACTTTCATTCTCCTTTTCATTTACTTTTCTTTGTTCTTTCTTTTTCTCGCCCCCCTTCCTGTGTCCTCTTTTCTTTTCTTTTCTTTTCTTTTTTCTTTTTGCCTTTTGTTTTCCTTTTACATTTCCCTTTTCTGTCATGTCCTTCTTTACTTTCAGTTCTTTTCTTTTGTTTTCTTGTAATTCTTTACTTTTTCATTACCTTTTTGTTCTATGATTTTTCCTGTTTCTTTTCCCTTTCATTTACATTTACTCTCCTTTACTTTCCATTCCTTTGCATTCTTTTCTATTCTATTTCCTTTTTTCCTTTCTTTTTCCTTTCCACTTCACTTGCCTTTTCACTGTCCTTTTCCTTCATCTGTTCTTTTTCCCTTTGTCTCCTGTCCCTCTTCCTTTTCCTGTCCCCTTTCCTCTTTCTTTTTTGCCAGTCTACACCTGACAGTCACAACCATAGGCACATCAGCCCATGCATTATTTATTAAATCACAGAATGCCCATAAATTCCCAACTGAGTAACATGCCTGAATTTACATATAGCAGCAAAAGCCAAAGATTTAACCATATACTCAGGCCTGGAGTTAAAAATCAACCCACCAAATCCCCTCAGGCTGTTAGAGAACCATGTTTGTCGGCTCTCTTGTTTGCCTTTTAGACTTCTGTGGTGAGCTTTCTGCCTCAAAGGTGTGTGAAAGGTTAAATCTTTTTCCCTCCAGTGGTGTTTTGCGGTACCCTCCTGCGATCTACCGCCAGTGACTGTAACACTCAGCGTGTTGGCATGGTAACTGCCGGCTCCATGGGACGCTCTCCCATCCTCGCTCTGCCCGCTGGGGCTCCACCGTGCGCCCCAAATATCACTGGCCTCCTGTGGAAAGAGCGAGGGATGCAGGAGCAGAGGGAGGAGGTGAAAGGAGGAGGGAGTGGGAGGAAAAAAGGAAAGTTGTCAGAAGAACATCCCGCTCTCGCCGCAACTTCAAAAGCTCCCCTTCCCCAGGATATTAAGCAACTGTGATGAAAAATTTAGCAAGCGTAAAATAAGGCGCTTTGAAGTGATCTGTTTTGGCTCGGCAGTCTCTGAATTTCCGGAGCCCCTCTGCTATCACCACCACATTGGAAAAAAGAGACAACATCCCCAAAGCCTAGGAATTGGGGTCTGCCTGACGAGATGCCAATGTTGACTTTGGCCATTGCGTTGACTTGGTGCTCAATCTCATTTACACAATTATTTTAATTTTTTTTATATCATACACCTTGCTGTTGCCTCTAGCCCTCTAGGTATTGGAAACACATCTGTTGCTCAAATGTTGGTTTTCAAATTTTCTTCCACCTTGCAGAGATTTGTTTAAAATAACACGGATGGTAGAAAGTATAGGTGATCCACCAGGAGCATTCATTATAGGTGAGGTTTGATCTATCGGTCGCTGTAGACATTTTGGGACTTTCGACTTTTTGTTCAATTTCTCTGGTTCCGGATTACGAAACTTGAAAGTTAATTATTGAGGGAATGAGGGGTGGTTAGCCAGTAATAACCCAAAAGACTTACTCTGTGCTCACTTTCAAACTGTGCTGCAATTTAATTTGCCCGGGGATCCATCCTCGGACTCCCCCCCCCCACCCCCTTTGCTCATTACTTTAATTGTAATTGTAATCCTTTATTGGAGCTGTCTGCAGTAAAGGAGAGTTATGGTTGGCATGGGGGCACGGGCCACAAAGATATTTCATGATTGTTGGGGATGATGGTCACTAGGTGGCCATGAGCGGGCAAATGAGGGGTCTCTCATTCCTGAGAGATTGTCTTGAGCATCTGACTGGATTGATTGAAGCAGCACACCTTGGCAGGACATATTTTCCAAAGGTACTGGTGCCCAGTCTGTTTCCTCTTCCACGCGTTTCACCAACGTTTTGGCTGGAAAAAGACGATGCTGTCTGCACCAAATGACCAAAACCTTATTTACATATACCTTATTTTATATATATGTAAATATACACTACCTTGTAAAAATTCCAAAAGGGTCAGTTTTTTTTTTTTACAAATTACAGACATTTATAATGTTACTAAAGACTTCAGTTTCAAATAAATGCTTTCTGTTCATCAAAGAATCTTGAAAAAATTCAACTGAAAACTGAATAATTTTTTATTATATAAAAATTAAATTAAAAAAGTAAATATTAAATATAAAAAATATATTGTAAAAAATATTAGGCCATTTATCTGACAAAAAATTTAGAATGCTTGCTTGAATGATTAATGTGCTCATACAGTAAGCATTTTGGAGATGTATAAAAATATGTTGAGGAATTGACCTCAAATCATGTGTTTGTGCGAGATGTGGAAGTTTATTTAGTGTTGTTTCAATTGGCACTGTCTTGTCCTGAGCCGTTTGAGCGTGTGGTTAATGATACAGGAAAGGCCTGCGGTTTTATTGTTGCTGTGTTGCACTTTTCCGCCCCCCACCAACCTTGTCCCAGCCGCCTTGAAAGGGCTGTGTATGAATTTTCACTGTCACATCCAAGGGCGAGCGGCACAGGGTCAGCTAATTGCTTTTATAATTATGATTTCACGTCAGATTTATTGTGCATGCTTGAAGTCTGCAGATCAGGGGCTTCGGAAAATGTGTTTACAGCTCTTGGCTCGACTCATTCTCCTGTTTCAGTCATTCTTTTTGACTCAATTTACCAGATTAGAGGTGAATAGATGAGACCTGGCTTCCTCTTCAAGCCCCAGTGTGTATAATTTCAGAACTCCATCTGTAAAGTCCCCTACTGAATGTGTTTGTTTACTGCTGTGAAATGCTCATTAAATGACTGAGGGAAAACACAAACCAGAAATCCCAGTTTTGCGTTTGAACCGTGAAATGGCGTCTCTCCAATCCTCATTTGTTTTCGGCCTGACTCTATGACACTAGTCTGAGTGACTGTGTTATTTAGCCTCTTTTATTGTAGTTTCCATAACTGTAAACGGTTAGTTTTCCTTTTTTGATGTTGGTCATATATATATATATTTTTTTTTTCTTCCTGGTTCTCTTTGAAAAGGCAGAGAAGATAAAGACGGTTGGCGCCCAGATTTCTTTACATTGTGGTTTTGGTCTCATGTGTGCTGTTGGACTAGATTTCTGGAGCCGGTCCCCCTGAGGCCAAATTCAACAGATTTATGGCTGGACATCTTCCCACATGAAAAGCCCATTTCTTTTCTTTTAATTTTCTTCTTTTTGTGTGAGTGAATTTTGCTTTACGATCTGTTAAGGGGGTCTTTACTGATATCAGATCTTGTTTCTTTCTTTTGATGTTTCTCTTGCCAAAGACTTTTGGCATTAGGTAAAGTCATAATTCAAAGATATCAGCAAATAAACCGATCTCAGCATCAAGAGTTTAAGATATTTTTCCAAACATGTTATTACGTTACATCATAGTGACTGTCGCCTCCTAATGATTACTGTCCAAGTTGCAACAGTGCAATGATGGTAACAGATGGTTAATACCATGTTACTTACTTTTACTTTACTTACTTTTGTCATTTAGCAGACGCTTTTGTCCAAAGCGACTTACAAATAAGAAAAAGTAACTAAAACTAAAAAGTTACAACTCTATAAATACTATCTACCCACATATTTAAGAAAATAAAATACTTGGATAGAAAGTGAGGTCCAGGCATTTGAGACCATTTGTGGAATTATACATGAATACATAAATGTATTAAAATTAAAAGTTCTAAAACTTTGTTTATATTAGGTAGTTCATTAGGTAGTGTTTTTTTTTTTTGTTTAAGGAAATTAGTAATTTTATTCAACAAGGATGCATTAAATTGATCAACATTGACAGTTAAGACTATTATAATTTATTTAATGGTTTAAACAATTTACTGATTTTATACACGTCTATGTTTTATAAAATGTAAGCTTACAGTTTTTTTTTTTTTATAAAACATTTTGATTTATTTATATATGTATTTCATATGAAAAACATAAATAGCATTAGCATTCTTCTGTGTGTGTAATGTTGGCAGCATTATAGTCCTGATTTTCTCTCTGGAATCATCTAGTACATAAGTTGTAGTTTGAAGTCCTTGCATAGGGCCATATGAAATCGGTTTTCTTTTTTCCCTAATTCTGATTTTTCATTTTTAAGGCCCTATTTTTTTCTCAAATTCACTTTTATTTTTTTTCCTCATTCTGTTTTCCATCAATTTTCTGGATTCCACTTTAATGGTTTCATTAAAGTTCAATAATCAAAAGCATCTCTAATATATATATATAGGAAGTCGTGGCCTAATGGTTAGCGAGTCGGACTCGTAATCGAAAGGTTGCGAGTTCGAGCCCCCGGCCGGCAGGAATTGTAGGTGGGGGGAGGGAATGTCCAGCGCTCTCTCTCTCTCTCTCCACCCTCAATACCACGACTGAGGTGCCCTTGAGCAAGGCACCGAACCCCCAATTGCTCCCCGGGCGCTGCAGCATGGCTGCCCACTGCTCCGGGTGTGTGTTCACGGTGTGTGTGTGTGTGTGTGTGTGCATTTGTTCACTACTCACTGCTGTGTGTGTGCACTTGGATGGGTTAAACGCAGAGCACCAATTTCGAGTATGGGTCACCATACTTGACAATACGTCACAACTTTTTTTTATATTTATATTCCTTAAATAATGTTTATAGTAATAGTAATACTGTCAGCACATTAAGTAATGTATTTTTGTCACAGTTTCTTCAAGTTAAACCAAACTTTTATTTTAACTGGTTGTTGTGAAGACCTTTGAGTTTCTGTTTGTATATGATATGACAATAGTTTTTCTCAAAAGAAACAGTAAAATGCTCACAAAGTGACTCTCAGAACAGTTCTAGAGAGTGTTTATGTACAGAGGCTGAAAACACTACGTCTTGTGCACTTCAGTATGTGTGTAGTAAACAAAACCCGTGTCTGAGCTATTCATTAACACAGAGATATTCTGCGTTATACAGTAAATTCCGTTTTTATGATCGGATTCCGCAATTCGCTTTTGTCTCTTTCATTAGTGTCTGAATGGCTGTAGTTTCTTAACTTCAACTGTAGTTTCTGACATCCAGCATTTTGTTTGTTTAGCGTTCCTGTGGGAAGAATCATTAGGTTTGTCAGGTGACTCAAAGCTATCAGCTCAAAAAAAACTGCCTGGGTCACCAGCGTCTCTGGTTGTTTGTCCATTTCTCCCGATGGCCGCCTATTTCATCAGAACAAGGCTTTGCTATTCTTCAGACACAAGCTTTCATAGTTTCGTGTTTGCCTGTATAAGCTGTTAATTAAAGTTTGTCTTCAGTTTGACCGCAGAGAATGTTTGTTAGGAAATTGTGTTGACATCTAGCCTGTTAAACATTACAGTCTGTGTCATTGTTCTCGAAGCCAAGATTTTCCAAGCCAAATACCACTTGCTTCATCTTACTTCCTTTTACGGGCTGTCAAAATGACTGAGAATGTCTCGAATTTAGGAAATTGTGGGTTATAGTCCATTAAATTCTCCAAGGTTCCTTAATTAAATCCTGTTTTATGATGTGCGTCTCTGTTTGTCAGCGCATATTTCTCTCCGTCTGCTCCTTTTCCATGTGTCTAGATTAATTTTGTATGAGATAGTTTAACGTTACACTATCCTCCTTTCACATTGCTCAGTGACCTGATGAGGTTGGGCCGCACTGCCTGGGAATGCATGGTTTATTTTCAGCGCTTTCCTTCTGAAGGCCGCAGTTTGCCAACCGCTTTGAAGGCAGGCTTTAATTGAACTCTATGATTAGCCAGAAATCAATAAAACATTATGTATACTTGCTCCGTAATTTGTAAAATCTTGGCAAATATATTAATGCTAACAGAACGGCAAGTACAGATCTGTAATTTCTAGTTTTGCCGTAGCCTGCCAAACTGTGTCATTATATGTTCGCCCGACACGATGATGGAAATATGACAGGATTTTAATTATAGCGTAGCCGTGTTTTTAAAGAGCATGGAAGGAGATCTGTGACACCAGTTTGGCTTGCGCTTTGTAATTACTTCCGTTTGATGTGAAGGTTCTCCTTGGCGGCAGATACGAAGAGTAGCATAGCATGTGATGGAAAGAGAGAGACTCGCCATATGACTGACGATCAGGTCGAATCAGCGACTGCCTTCCCCCGTCACACGCACACGTCCCCCTCTGCCTCCAATGTCACTTTCAAGGCATAATTACTCCAAGTTGTGTTGATTAGTCTAAGAAGCAATTATGCCAGTTTTTCCGCTGCAAATGAGGAGACATGATGGCCCCCTGATTGACAGGAAACATCTCTGCTTTAATAAGTAAATGACTATGGTAATGCAGGTACAGAGAGCCTTTGATATGTCAGCATCTTTCTCGTTGCAGGCCCTGTCCCTGTGATTTTAATGAACAGGAATGGGACTAAAGCCTTGTGTTTCTGACTCCCATGATCTGTCAGGAGGGAGGACGGCATGCAGGACCGACCGGCAGGCATCATTTAGTTTGGAAACGCCTAGTGCTGACAGTGGCTCCTCTGATTTCTGGGAGCGTTTGATCAAATGAATAAGGCAAAAAGGAAAAGAGCGTCTCCACAGTGCACTGCGAAAGCCACATTTTTCTAGTTGTACCTCTTTGAAGTGCGTGATTATGTTTGGAAGTCTAGAAATCAGAGAAAAATGCAATGTAATTGACACATTGGGACTGTTCTTTATCTGCCTGCGCAGTAAGCTATTAGCTGTTAATTCATCTGCCAACTCCCCTGCAGCGCCCGTTATTTGTTTAAATGGAGGGATTCCCATGGTGCATTTGTAACTACACTGCTGAAATGCTCCTCTCTATAATTATTTAACATTACACGCTGACTTATAGTGGTTATCGGTGCTGGAATATTAACATTGGAAGAGGCGAGGCTGTTTAATCACGACTGAGACTTTGGGCCAGAGTTGTGTTTAGGAGCGCATGGGTTTGCTATTATCTGCTTTCGAATGCTATGGCAAATGTTCATTTCCTTCAAATTTGGCCTGATTTGGAGGTGTTGGAATGGAAACATCTCTGATCAATAAGACAGAAATGCTTGTGGAAAGCCCTCTGATGGTCCCCTGCTTCTCATCCAGTAGATGCAACAAGACGTCAATGTGCAGAAAAGTACACTTGTAATAAAGCAACTCGTCTCTACTCTTCTCCAGTTCACTCCATTGTATCTTACTGTACCAGCCTAGACTTGTCTGTTATTGTAAGAGTACTGTGCTGTTCTTTACTAAAGTTTAGTCTAGACCAGGGCTTTAAACTGGGGTTAAGGGACCCACAGGGAACCACAAGGGGGTGCTATTTATTTTATTTCAGTATAAAATATGAAATGCAAATATGCCGGATTATTACAACATTGCTAATTTACATCCTTCTCTACTAGGGGGTGCATGAAAAGTTAGAAAAAAATAATAAAAAATTAACTGTTTTTATAAATTAAAAATGTATTATTATTTTGAAATAAATTGATAACTGTATAGATGTGAACTTAATAAATATTTGTAAATATTTTTGCCAATTATTATCTTTATCTTTTGTTATATACTCATATTTATTTATATGACCAAATCTTTGAAATTTGAAAATATTACCAATTTTTTATAACTGTATAATTGCGTACTTAAGACTTTATTTATTTATTAATTACATGTTTTAGACAAGTACTGGTAATATATTTAATTCGAGGTTACGTTCTAAAGTGTAGTAAGTGTAGGAATTATTTCAATTTTTATGGTCTCTCACAGTATAAATGCAGAAAAGTAAACAAGTTTGAAAAATCCTGACCTAGTTTACTTTACTCAAGTGTAGTCTATTTTACTGTTGTTTAGTCTAGTCTGCTTTACTTCATTGTACTCTACTCCAGTGCACTCTTGTCTACTGTGCTTTACTCCAGTGCTTACTACTCTAGTTCTCTCCAGTGTACTGTACTCTAATCTACTCTAGTCTTCTTTGCTCTACTCTAACAGGATTCCCATACAAGCCTGCATGCCGACACAGCCTTTTATACATTATTCCACACTTTTTATTCTTATTATAGGTAGTCACTTTATGGATTACTTCATAAACAGGACGCCCGCCCCTCGAATAACCTCCGCGGGCACACACGCGTGTACCGCCGCATAAATGTAATAGAATCATTTGCACCAGCACTCTCAATCCCGCGCCGTAATTTATGCGGATTGAATAAGTGCCGTATTGTGGAAAAGCGCGAGTGGACCAAACACTCATTTGTCACCTCTAATAAATGTTGGAATGTAAATTATGAAGTTATGCTTCAGATGTAAATGCACTTTGTTTCAGTCTCTTAATGCAGAGGCCCCCTCGCCAATACATTAAGAGAGTGAGTGAGGTCGGCCGAGAGAGAACATAAAAATTCAGTCTGTTTTCACAATCAATAATAAGCTCAAAAAGGCTCAGATGGAGGAACATTATGAAATATTTGAAGTCGACTTCATAAATTATTGCTGAAAACCTGACATGTACACTAAAATGTAAATACATTAATGTTATTAATAATGAAGTGACTAATAGTTCTATCAAGACTGTAATAGCTGTTTAATAGAACGTGACAGCAAGAATATATTGCACTTCGCTCTCTGAGATGGGACGGCATGGGACATTTATCAGCGCTCGTTCAAATACACTATTTTGATTATTTTGTTCAACTAATTGCCTGCCCCCCTTCAAACCCAACATCTTACCCTCTCAAAGGGAAAAAAACGAGTAATAGATATTAATTAATACGTGTCAGTTTTAACCAGTTTGATGAAAAATAATGTAGAGAAGATGCTAATAGGCTTCTTGTTTCTCTCTGTGTGGTGCTGGGAGATTGCAGCTTTAACAAGCCAATCAGGAATCAGTCAAGTGAGCTGCATTATGGCATATAAAAGTTCTTATGGAGTGAATGAGCTCTGTAAACGTACAGGACGTTGTGGAAAAATGGTAATTAAACACGATAGAAAATTATAGCATTAAAGAACTAAAAAAAATAGCAGTTGAAGTTGTTGGGTTTTAATAAAAAAGGGTGTATAGGCACCTGTTGCTGCCCCTTTTGTGAGCACTAGGGGCTGCTGGAGACTGTATTATAGATCTGTACCTGCTTCTCTCTAAGTAAATCCCCTCTAAGGGCCTGTAACTATGCATTTTATAGGTCTCAAAAGGGCAAAGGCGCTGTTTGAACTTGTTTATATAAAATCGTAGTTGCCTCTGGGCTCTAGTAAGTGCAGTATTTTTGATGACGAGTCTTTGCCATGCTGACGGAGTCAGGTGTGCTGTACAATCCAGAAAATACTTCGCTGTCCGTCTGAGGACTCGCAAGTATCCATATAAACCACCGTTTTTATTCTTTGTATATCAACAGGAGCCCAATATTAGATTAGTGTTGTATTATTAACACTTCTTACAAGTCAGACAAACAGCAAGAAACAGGAACCCGCATGTATCTGCTAGCTGCTGGCAGCCCTGCCAAACACCTGGACCAGCGGCCCGAGGGCTTTACGTGTTGTGACAACAAGAGAATGGCAGACAGGCCTAAACACTCAGGATAGGCGGCAAGTGTGGCACGTCACCGTTTTGGGTGGGCTGCCTGGTTAGTCAGCGGCGGTCACTTCTGCGGAGAAGCTGGTCGTGAAGGAGTTGGGGGAGAGGTGAGAGTTGTGAGCAGCCTTTTTGTGTCATTTTAATTAAATGACTTGCTTCTATTGTTGCTATATTTTCTTCTAGCTGAAAATGAGGTTGTTTCTGAAAATCATTATTTACTCATTCTCATTCTGATTCAAAAGCTGTATGGCTTGCTTTCTAGGATCACAAAAGGATACATTTTGAAGAATGCATTGTTTATTTTTTCCCCATGCAATTACAGTAACTGGGCACTGAAGAATTCAGAAAAAAGATGAAGAGTCAAAAGCGAAAGTGAAATTATACTATTGTAGAAGAATTCTATTTAAAATAAATGCAGTTCTTTTCAACTTTCTTTTCATCAAAATGTCCTGAAAAAAAGTAGCACAACAGTTTTAATATTAAGAAATAATATTAAAACAATGTTTCTTGAACAACAAATCAGCATATTAGATTGATTTCTGAAGGATCATCTGGAGTAATGACTGCTGACAATTCAGTTTTGCATTACAGGAATAAATTACATTTTCAAATATCTGACAATACAAAACTTCTTTTTAAACTGTAATAGAAATATTTAGTATTTTTGTACAAATAAATGCAGCCTTGGTGAGCATAAGAGACTTCTTTCAAAAACGACCCTGGCTCTGAACTTTTGAACGGTAGTGTGTTTTTGTAAAACAGATTTTTGAATTCTGATTCAATAAGCTGTATGCAAAGCTGTTGGGAAAAAAAATTATTCACATCATGTGTTTTGTCTTAATTATATAAGTAACAATGTCCAATTTGTGAATAAATTATGAACGAGTTCACAAAAGTCAAATTTTTTTCATTCGGGTCCTAAAGCCGATGTGTTTTGTATCCCACAGAAGAAATAAAGACGTACAAGTTTAGAACAGCATGAGGGGGAAATAATGACAGAATTTTAGATTTGCATGAACTATTCCTTTAGAGGAGTTGGGGAGAGAGCAAGAGAGAAGGACAACAGTCCCATGGGACTCAGCGGAGAGGTATTGTCATGTGTTTTTCTCAGTCAAGGTCGGCAGGAAATGTCAGAGCAGGTGTGTGTCTGTCAGTGAGTGGCCTGCCAGCACAGCCCCTGAGCTCCAGCACGCCATGCTGTGACACTGGAGCAGGACTCACACTCACACACACACACACACACACGTCTGGATCCTCATGCCCCGTAAAGCCATTGCGGGTCACATCCGGGCACAGCAAAGACTCACGTGCAGTCTTACGTATTGGGCACATATTGCATCTGATACTGCAACAAAGCAATTTTAGATTGCAATAACCCATGTGTTCACAACTGTTTACTGTTTTTAAAGGAGTATTTCACTCAAAAATGAAAATTCTGACATAAGTTACCCTCACCCTGTCTCAGTGTTTTTTATAAATGCAATGAGGCAGTGAGGTTCAGTATTGTTTTAAACTCCACTGACTTTCATTGTTTGGACAAAACCATTCTATCTTTTGTGTTCCACAGAAGACAGAAAGTCATACATGTTTTGAAAGACACAAGAATGCAAATTCTGTAATCATTCATTCAATTTGGGGTGAACTATCCCTTTAAGGTGTGTCTATATGAAACTTCAGTTTGAAAGCCAGTCTGATCTGTCAATCTTGTTTGAACTTTTGCGTGTGATCAGATCCCTGCTTGTTCATTCCATTGTGTTTTGGTGTTTTTCATGGTTATTGTTGCTTGGGCCGGGTCAAGAGGGTTTTTACGCAAGCTGAACTGATTTATACGCAGGTTTGAGAACAGGGCTGGGTGGCACAATCGTACCGCAGACATGCTTTGGCCAATTATGCAGTAAAACCTGTACATTCTGGCTGAACCTTTAGAAATGTACGATTATTTCAATACTGACAAGCATTTCTCAGATTCTGTGGCTTCAGTTGAGTAACAGCAATTCTCCATATGAGTCAACAAGCATAAATCACTCTGCCACGCTTTTATTTTCTACCCCATTCCAAACCATTTTGCAAGAAAAACAAAACAACTTTTATTTTAAAATTTTTTTCAATGCAATTTCAGTCACTATGATAATTAAAATGTTCCAGTTTGTTTGGAAGCACTAAATTAAAACTGGAAACCTGAATTGTTTTTTATTAGTTTTCCGTGCCGCTGTGGTTTGAAGAAGACTTAATCTCATTGGTGGATTAAACACTTACACCTTTTCTCTGCCATGTGACCCTATTTGTGGTCAGAGTATCTCTTTAAATGCAAGCTCCATTGTCACCTAATCGTTCCTGACAGCTTTGACTATCACACAGCCTGGGAGGCCTGACGGTTCATTCGGACGAGCTCTGTTGTTGCTGAACTTCCTTTTGAAGCCAGTAGATGGTGGTATTCATCTTCTGAGATGTACTCAGAGAGCCGTGGGAGGCCAGGTTGCCCTGTCTTTGTCTCTTTCCTTGTCTGATCTTACTTCTTTTAAACTTTCTCTGCCTTTTACCTCCTTGTATCGTACCGTGTGTTTTTGTTATGCTTGACACATCATTTTTTGCTCAACATCCAGTTGTTTCCATCTCCGCCACCCTCTGAGTAATTTAGAGGAGGGTCATCGAGCAAAAGGGTCACACCACAAATTCTTCACCTTTTTGAAGACTGCAAAACTGTTGATCCGCAACATGCAATAAGCATCTCGAGCTATTGAATGCAAGCCGTTGTGAGATGATAATGTCACCGGAATGTCACAATCTGTCTGCCGGTGGCGTGGCCGTCCTCTTTCAGTGTCATATTGTGCTTATGCCTAATCGACTAACCAGCAGCAAGCACATTTCCTGTTTAATTGTCAATGTACTATTACGTCTGTTAGCTAGTTTAATGTGAGAGATGTTGGCACAAAATTGTACACTTTGATTTTGTGTGTGTGTGTGTGTGTGTGTGAGATTATGGGTAGGTGGGCGTTTGAAGTGGAGAGGGAAGACACTCGTCAGGGTTATGGCAGTCGTAGCTGACAAGAAGGCTCTTCCTTCGTCTCCATAAACCCCGCATTGTGTGGTTTGGACACGAGTGCGGCATTGTTGCCACTGGTGCTGTTTTCATTTTGCTTCAATTAGCTAATTGGATGTGAAGGGTGGTAGTGTCTCTGAAAGTGAAGGACAAGGATCCAGCGTCGGGTTTAAGACCGCCTTTGTGTTTATCTATGAGCAAGATCGCAACGTGTTATTAGGATGTGCCACTGAGTCATGATAGGCTGCTATTAATTTGTGCTCCGTTTCCTTTAGATTTTCTTGAAATCGGATGTTTGGGGTTTTTTTCCTCAGGTTTTGTTATGAATTATATATATATATATATGTGTGTGTGTGTGTGTGTGTGTTAAGCCCTGCTCATTTGCAACTCGGAGACATTTTGCAAGGCCTGTCACCGAATGTCATCATTGACTGTAAAAGTAGAGAAAAAAAATGCCTCAAATTACAGGAAAGCAGCACTGCATTAAAGAACAAAGAGGATCGATGGCAGTACATTAAACTTTATACAATTGGGGGGGAATCAACTAATTAAAATTGATTACTCTTGCTTTGTAAAAGTGTTTCTGAATTAAATTATTGTATGAAAACATTTTGACCAATTGTGGAGCTGAGGAAGTATCCATTACTGGATTACTGCTGGAATATTTGCGGTGAGCCGAGCTAAGTACAGTTTTATTTTAATTTTTTTTTCCCTCTCACTGCCGAGTCCAGGGGCCACAGTTTCATCTTTCTGTCTCATACACACATATTTCACTCACCCCCCCCCGTAGAATGGCAAAAAACGTTTACTGTTTATTTCTTTAAGTGTTTTTATTTATTAAGCAATATTAAATTAAATTGACTCGTGACTTTTTTTGGGGGGCACAAAACAAAATCACATTAAATCAGCCATATGAACAATTCTGCTTTATAATTAAAACCTCTAGTATACACATTTCACACTTTTAAAAGATGTTTTTGTGAAGAATGTCCAAAATGACTGTAAAAAACCCTCAAGATGTGTAAGTCTAAGTTTACCCTTTTTGGGTTTTTTATTAAGCAGGTTGTCAATTCTGTGGCCATAGGAAAGGAGATTACATTAAATGAGCATCCCAAAACGGTCTTTTGGTCAAAAATATTTTTAGTATCTTTTAGCTATGTGAAAAAGTCTTATATCGAACACCTCGGTGAGCCGGCGAAGTGTGTCGGATGTGTAATTCCGGCACCACAGCCGCTTTGGCTCTCTCATTAGTGGAAACAAATGATCACATGTGAAAGCTGGACATATCTCCCAACAGTTAATAATAACGATTAAGATAAATTTGCCCCACATTAACAGAAATGTTTCCAGCAAATGCTCTGCTTTACCGTGTTCTATTGATTTACATGTTAAGAGGAAATATTTCAGGTCTGTAATCGAAAGTATTGAGTACTAGTTAGGCTAGTGTTACAGATTAGCCTGGGCTGAATGAGGCAAGTTGCTGGCAAACGTCTATGTTTAATGAGCACATATGCGTCTGTGTGTGTTCAAATGTGTCAGTGCCACCATAAACCTGTGAAAAGGCTGACTTTATCAATTTGTGTCTGCATTTTAATATTTGAATTTCTTAACATTTGGCTTAAATAATATTCTGGTTCATTAGAAGTTTTAAATTTATTCATGCACTCATAGTATTTCTTTCTATTATAATATGTTGATATATTTTAGTTTTGTTCTTTTCAGTCCCAGTCTCCGAAATGCATGATATGCTGTTGATAACTAATAATGTTTTACAGGATTTCCACAATCCTGGAAATATAATGGAAATTCATAAGTGTGATATATATTATTTTTTTTTTTTGCCTAATTCTGAAGTGTTTATTTAGCTGAAATTTGGCTTTGTGAGTTTATTTAAATCATCAAAAACAACTGGAACAGTCGTGAAAAAAATGTGAGAACCCTGGATTCTGAATCTTGTCCAGAAGACTTTAGTCATACTTCTTTTCAAACCTTTGTAGATCACATAACAACACTCTCAACTGTCCTTTTCTCTGCTATTGTATCCATTGTATTTTTTTGTTTTGTTTTGATGTTACAATTCGTTGTGACCTTTAAGTCGTCAAAGTTCAGAACATTCATAAAAAAATTGCCTCCACCGTGATTTGAATATCAGTACTGTAATCGCGGGTCTCTGCGCTCAATCCACTCGCAGCACATGGAAAATGTCTGTCGCTCTACTTTGTCATCAGTAATGGCTCTTTTTGCATATATCTATTTATCACGAATGTGACCTTTTGAAAGTGGATTTGGTTGCATAAGGAAGATGGGGAAAGGCATAACTGACTGAGATATTCCCTTTTCATGCACTTTTTTCAGTAGTTCATAGTCGTAAACAGACCACACAGTTATGCTGAAGACCGATCGGAGTGACTGCCAAGATTTTTGTGATTATGATGAGGGGCAGGCAAAACATTTTAAAGAGATAGTTCACCCAAAAATAAAAAATCTCTCATCGTTTACTCACACTCGTGTTGTTCCAAAGCGGTATGGATTTCTTTCTTCTTTGGAAAACAAAAGAAAATATTATGAAAAATGTCTCAAAAATGACTTTAATTCCTTGTATAAAAAATATTAGATGTAATTTTTTTTTTTTTTTTTTTTCAAAATATCTGCTTTGTTCTGCAGAAGAAACAGGTTTGAAATTGAATTTTTATTTTTAGGTGAACTACACTTTTAAGGGCAGCCATAGAAGATCAAATCTGATCTGAAAGCAAAAATGGGCTAAAACACTGCTTTATGAAGGATGGTATAGGTTTATTGATGTATGTAATGTCTGTGTCGTGTGGGTGTAGAGTTGATCAGTAAGAATTGATTTCATACTGCTGTTTTAGATGAAGTCTCGCTCTCTCATGCGCACACGGTTCAAGCTCGACTGTACTCAGTAGGCTCTCGTGGATAAAGGTCATTTAAAGCGGAAGTTGTCATAATTAGAAGGGCATTTAAAGATGTAATTATAAAAGATTAAAAACACCATTTTGTGCATCAACCCATCAGGAGTTGAAAGGAATCTGACTGCATGGAAACCAACGTTGCAATTTCAGAGAGTCGGAGCGCTTAAAGCATCCTAGATATCCGTCTATGTCATGGAAACATTCACGAGAGAGGTTAATTAATATAGAAAGTCAACTGCCATCTCTTTCTCCCTCTCTCTTCTTCTGAAACCATTGTTTTGTAGGAATCTGAGACCAACCTAACACAATTGGATCAGTGTCTATTAGGCCTTTATTATATCAGGGGTGCTTCTTCACAAATGTACAGGGCAATTTGAAATGAATTGATTCACGCTGAGACTGGATCCCCAGACCTGCTAATGATTTCCTTTTAGCTTCCTTTACCCTTTCCTTTTAAGTGCCAACTGATGGCCCCCACCTTCTGCTGCTGTGGATCTTGTCCTTTCTCACGGAGCAGTCATTACTGTCAACAGTCCTGTAGCCTAACATCAGAATCGTGTACAGTTAGACACGCATTTTGGTCTATAACTTCATTTCATGTCTTTACACGGCCCTCTTCAAAGTTTGTGCATGATTTGGGCCTGAGGTACCAAGAGGGAAAAGTCTTTGTTGGTTTTGTTTTATTTTCTAATATAAATAACCACCACAAAACTTTTCTAAATGCTGTTTGTTGCTACGCACAACTATTTTTTGCCTGATTATGCTTTCGACAAATGCATTGACAAAGAATTTGAAGAAATGTAATTTAATATTTTAATATTTAATTTTATTGCAAATTTATTTAGCTAATGAAAACTGGATCAAATCTGTTATCTACTACAAACAGTAAATTTGTGTTGTTGTTCAAGGTGTCTCTTGTGTTTGTGTGTGTGTGTGTGTGTGTGTGTGTTTTAATTAATATTATTAAAACGTCAAAAGTACACCAAAAGCTTGTACACTGTAAAAGTATTTGTTTTAAATATGCAATTAGACATTACTTAAAATATCTTGATACATCAAAAATGTTTGCCTATGTCAGATTTTGCCATATCACTATATTCACTTTTCACTACTGTATATTCTCCAAGTATAAAAGACCCTCTTGTTCTTCCATTTACATTATTTGAGTTTAAAACAATCATTTTACCAATTTTTTTTATTCAAAAAATATTAATAAATATAAATAGAAAATAAAATAATAAATTATATATATATTTACTTATGTAAAATTTATAATGTTATTTATTTTATTTTTTTGCACACAGTTTAAAGCACTTTTGGCATCTTTGGCCACTTTTGTGATGTTAAAATATTTTTTTTCCTCCGTCTACAACTGATTTAATCGTGTTTGGCTGAATATTTTATTTAAATGTGTGTTGCCTTGAGCAAAAACTTATTTCCCTGTTTGCTAAGGAAGTCTTCCTTCTCATATCTGCTAGTTAAATAGCAAATATCAAACTTCTTCTTTCATTTTTACAGGTTAGAATTTATTTCTTATGAGCTATGCTTTTAAAAAAGGAAAAATAAATCATCTGATCAGAATTCACTGGTTATTCTTAGAATGACATTTTTAGGGCAAGAGTAAGATTAATTCAAGTACACTTTTTGACATTAACGTGACTGTCAAAATGTGGGGATTTTATCTAAATTTGTCCTGCTCTACAGACCAGATATTGAACTTTTAACTTGTTTAACGGAGACTAACATGAAGAAAGCATCATACGAGGTTGGCTCAAAAAATTTGGCTTCCCTAATAGGACATTTATGTTTCCTTCCCGATCAATATCATCACCTCCTCCAAATTTAAGGCGAGCGTAAGGCAAAAGTGCTGTTAAAACTCGGTCCGATCCAAACTCAATAACCGACATGGCACGATTTGCAAGACCTTGTCCAGTCATCATGTTCACGGCAGGCATGTCTCCAGACATGACGCTTAATGTTGCTTGGCCCCTATGATTGAGTTTTCACCACTTTTTAGGTTGCACCTGACACTTGATCATTCATCTCATTTGTAAAGATTATTGGTTAGAACAGGGAGCACTTTCCGTGCATTAGCAATTTTAGCCTTACAAGAAACACTAGAAAATAATGGTTGATTAACAAAGAGTATTTACTGGTATTCAGCAAAGAAACACGCACCCACCTTTTTAATTTGAGTTAATATTTTGCTTGCCAAACCAAATGTGCCTTGTACTGACATGCAGCTCTCCCCCTTAAAAGCACAATCGCATGCTTGCTACCTTATACGACAACGAGGGTGATCTATACGTCAATAAGTAGACAAGACTAAAATCTGTGCAATGTGGTTATAATTGATTGAGATGTCTGGGTGGAACTTGCATAAAGCAGCCGTGTCATCTGCAAAGAAAAGCACTTTTCTTCTCCCTAAAGAACAGACGTAACACTCTTGAAAAATAAATGGACATCGCCCTCATTTGTTATCCCACTTTGATCCCATCTTTTAGAGGAGTGTTTACAAGAATGCCGTGCCCCTTCCATCCAAGTAAAAGCTAGTCTCAATCACAAAAAGGAGTCGTATTTCAAGCCGAGGAGCCACGATTTTGACCCCTTTGTCTTTATAATCTTAAATGAAACATCCCCGCACTTGTTTTGTTTTTTTTGTATGCTGGCGGTGACTCAATTGAGAATTTTCTTTTCCTGTAAAATGTGATTTACTGTACGCGTAATGTGCCTGACATCGTTTTTGTGCAGTGAATAAATAAATTGATGGTTTATGCAGTTTACGTGGTGTTTATAGAGTGGGGAAAGAGCATTTCTGGATTGTAAAAGGCTCTTATTGTGTCATTGTACAGCAACTCAAAAATCTCATTCATTCAGATACTGAAGACTGAACACTTCCCAGAACTGAGCTGAACTTGTTCATTTCAAGTGGGAGTGTTTTAGTGTGTTTGACTATGTGGAATTTGCCATTTTCTTGTCATTAAGTTTCTAGGTGACTAAATGTACTATGCTTTAAGCTTATATATAGCACGGTCAGAAATAATAGGTTTCCATGGCACAAATGAAACGAAAGTGAAAATTTAGGCCAAAAATGTGATTACTTTTTACAATGTTGTTTTTAATGATTCTTTGTTTTTTGTTTTTACATTTTAGGCCAAGTTATTTTTGCATAATGCAAAATATAAATGTGTTATTGAATTTATAGGTAAAAATTTAGCATATTGAGATTTTAATAAGTTAATTCCTTAAGTTTTAACAAACTATTGGTGTGAAACAATGGCATGTACAAACAGTTTTAAAATGGCAAAATAAACTGTTTGACAAATGGATAACATAAAGTGTATTTTTATTGATGGTTAGAAAAAAAAAACCCTTGTAAACATTAAATAAAGGTTAACTCCTGACACTAATATAGAGATCCAGAAATGTCCTTACCCTTTGGGTAACAGCTTTGCAAAGATCATGTTACCGTAAAACGTTGTCCCTGATGTGTTCTGAAACCAGGTGTGACTAAGGCTGCGTTCTTTGGAGACACTGACTCAGTTGTGTGTATATATATATATATTTGAAGACAAATGCGGCCTGCCTGCTTGCTTATTCCAATTATCGGAATCATAATCTCATGCCGTTCCCTAAATCGGCAGTGCCCCCCTTTTCGTCTTCCTTCTTCATCCAACAAAGTTAAAGTTGTTCCCCATAAATTTAAGCTGAAATCAATATGATGTGTTTTTGAAAGGAAAACCGGGTCCCCGACTCACTCTGTCTTGATTTGTCACCGCAGAATTACACAGCTGGCCC
The DNA here is from genome assembly GCF_936440315.1 of Barbus barbus. Lineage (NCBI taxonomy): Eukaryota > Metazoa > Chordata > Actinopteri > Cypriniformes > Cyprinidae > Barbus > Barbus barbus. The sequence goes on from NC_136719.1 coordinate 17,101,167, forward strand.
GACTATTACACATTCTTCTCAGCCTATTTTCAAAATCCAATCCTTTTGGATTGAAACAGGTCTTTAGTATATGCAATGCATTACCTAAAACGGATTACCACAGACAGCGCTCTCAATCACTTTTTATCTTTTGCCGCTTAAAGAAAAAGAACAGTAATCAAAACCTTTCAACCTATTAGAGGGATGACTTTTACAATTGAATCACAGGGACCACAGGTGCGATAACGAGGCGGCTCGGCTTTATCCTTGAGTGTGCGTTTCCCCCTATCTCCAGATGTTATTTCATGTTTATCTGTTCTTTAAAAGCACCACTTCAGAGCCCGCACTTCAAATTCATGCCATAATGGTGTTTGAGGAGGAGACCCTTTTTTAATTCTAGGAGAAGCAAGCTAAAGTGGCAGATCAAGGTGCATCTCGAAGGAAAACGCGATGGAATCGATGGGAGCAGCGCTGCACTTCCGACTACACGTGTTCTGATGATATTTAATTTTCTAGTGCATTAACACTCAGTCATTACAACATGCAGCCTAGGTGATTTGATCATAATGCATTTTCTTCTTTAAGAATCGCTGAAGTTTTTAGCCAGGTATTAGATACAGATGGGCACTTCAGCATTAAGTATAGATTTTCAGTCCCTGCTCACTTAAGGCTAGGAGTTTGTCTTAAAGAGGATAATGGCAAATTAAACTCCATACCCCATTTGTTCAGCAAACCTTGATGGGATAATTTTATAACTGCTGATTCACTCATTTCCTAGATTTATCTCTAAAGTGGTTTGGTGGTCTGGCCTCCATATACTTATTGGGAAGGGGAGGGCTATTTTATAAGTTCCTGTTGTTGGCTGATGATATACCTTGGGGAGTTGGAAATGTACAATAATTCAGCCGCCTTGCAAGAATTCCTGAGTCTTCCTCTCATTTCTAGTGAAGTTCATTTACTGATGACTTTCTATTATACTGATGAGCTCATTTCACGCTGCAAATGTAAGATGTCTTTGTTTTTTGCTCTCTTCGCAGATTGCCACGGCAGTCAAGTTTCTACAAAACCAGCAAGTTCGTCAAAGCCCCCTGGCAACCAGAAATGCGTTCTTGAAGAAAAAAGGTGAGCGCCATCAGCATGTTCCAGAACCTAATATAAAAACGTTACATTTTTACAGGCGGAATGGATACGAGATGGCGCAATTCCAAGACTTTGACCTTAAATTTAACCAGCTGAATGCTTTCGTTATTCATTTCAAACATGAGTGGAATCGACGTAGTAAAGAAAGCCGTGTTTTTGCAGTGTTAGGTTAAAAGGACAGTTCACCCCAAAATTAGAATCTTTTAAACATCCTTGTGTCGTTCCAAAATCTTATGACTTATTGTGTAGAATGCAAAGAAGAGAAGCTGTGAAGAATGTTCACGCTGCTCTCTTTTTACTTTCATTTACAATGAAAAGTAAAGGAGGACTGATGCTGTTGAGCTCCAAAATGGACACAAAAGCAGCATAAGTGAATCATTAAAGAAGTATGACTATATTTAAAGTCTTCTGAAACCCTATTATAAGTTTTTGTGACAAAATGGCAGAAATTTAAATTGTTATTCACTGAAAATTCCCTGTTATTCACTGTATATGACATGTTTGACAGAAGAAAGAAAGGTTTCGGGAGAGTAAATAATGACACAACTGTCATTTTTTTGGATGAACTAACCCTTTAAAGACAGCTTAGCTTTAGGAGCAGAATGTAGTCCAGTGGACTTTGGCCTAAGATGTTCATGGGATGAGATCATTCGCTTTTAAGGGTCAGAGGTCGAGGCCATTGTTGCATGCCCCGGAGGGTCAGGTAAGGGTCGATCGGCCTGCAGAGAGCTTGATCCTAGCTGTGTGGATAAATGACCTATCAGTTGGGACGCTTCTTTGGGATCCAGAAAATTAATATTGACAAACCCTCCTGCACTTTCAATGGAATTGTCAATTATGCTACCTCCCAGCATTTTAAAGCTTTTACTTAATTTAGCTGTTATCATAAATATTAAAGCACTGGAATGCATCGGAAAGTTTTATCGACCAGAGAAGTAACGTGTTGTGAGCATACATATGCATTCACTCTAAATTCAGAGCAGTTTAGGTATCAATCAATATGTGTGTTTGATGCATAACCCACCACTATCTCTCCTATAGCACAAACCCCTTTCAGATCAGATCACCGGCCTGAGTGTGTGCTGGATAGAAATCAATCCGTACGCTGTATTTTGATCTTTTTTCGAGAGATTTTTTTAAAAGCCAGCACTGAAAATGACATTGTGATGTTTTAGTGAATCACTTTGGGGGCGGCAGTGATGGAAATCGAGAAGCACAATGTAATCTGTCTCACTTTATAGCTTATTTGAGTGTTTTGCAAGCAGGTCTTAAAACTTTAAAATCAGTCACATAAAATAACGATCACTTCGGCGCTGAAATGCATATCATTTTTTAAAATAAAATATAGTCCTTCACAAAGGTCAGATTAGTTTTATCTTGACTACATTTAAGTTTAGCAAGGTCAGCACTGTCCTTTATAACGTGATAACTCATCTGTCTCTGCACGCTATTGATAATTGTAAATCTTAGCACAGCCGTGCTTATCTGACGTGGGTTTTTTTTTTTTTTTTTTTTAAATGACATTTGTTCTGTCGGGACTAATTAATGGTAAAGGCAGGTGGATTTGGCCTACGATGGTGCTAGTAGAGCAGCAGAGGAAAGCGAGCCTAATAGCTCCATGACCGGTGTAGGTAACTGGAGATAAAATCCATAGTTGCCGGCTGCTGTTGTTCACATCAGTGGCCTATTATGACGTCTCAATATCTTTAGCATTTTCCTCGGTCAGTGCTTCTCGTTAGCAGTAGATCGGCTTCATTTATAATTCACAGCTGGGTTATGCGGCTTAATATGCTGTACGTTTATGATGAAATGTGGTTCTTTCGAATGTGAATGTGAAATTGTATCCAGATCCAGGGATTTGCAGGTTTTGAGCGATATGCATTGTATTTGTGTTTTGTAGCAAGCGTGTTTAAAGGTTCACATGGATTTCTCAAAGGGGTCTACTGGTACATTAAGTATTAATATGCCAGCATGCCACTGTTTCATAATAAATCAACCCCCCATGCCAACTAAAAGTCAGTAGTGTTCAATGGGTCCCTATAATCCACATGAACACATCATTTCATTATGCTTTCGGAAACTATATACATTTATTTATTTATTTATAATAAATATGTTCAGAGACGGAGAGTTTGGAATGAATCGATGAACGAACGAATATATAAATAAATATAATAATTGATAATGCTATATTCATTATTAATAAAATTATATAAATAATACATTATTTAACTACGAATGAACAAATATATATAAATAAATATAATAATAAAACTCATACTTTTCTAATTACTTTTTAATTGCTATTTTTTATTATATTATTTTATTTTATCAGCGTAACAATTTGAGGGAATAAATTAACATGAATTTGAATATTTATTACTATTTGATGTGTCCTCTTTTTGCTTTAACGCTATTCAAGCTGCAAGAATTTCCCAAGTTCACAGACTTTTGGACCCTAGTGTGTTTGTATTATTTATCATTTTTACATACATGTATCTGTTTTATATGTGTGCATAATGTATATTTAGATTGACTTTGACCTCTCCGAACAGCGAAACCAGGTTGTAATGGGGAACACGGTGAACTCAGGACTATCATGGCAATGTGCCCCCAGGGTGTGTTTGAACATCAATAGATCTATAGCTGGAAGACTCGGCCTCGTGCCATTGCTATTCTAATTTGATGTTGTATTTTTTTATGCGGACATTTGGAGATCTTCAAACGAGGACACTATTTCCAGGTCACTAGCCTTTTAATTACCGACCCTTGTAACCGAGAGGTTATTGATAGAACTCAAAGCACACAGCTGTTTACAACCACAGCCGACGAGTTATCAACGCTTCAAGTTTCATTTCTTTCTTTTCCTCTGCTCGCTCATGCAATTTTGGGTGGGACGCAGCTGCTTACACCCTGAGGATGACTTTGCTGCGATATTGCCGCTTGTCACGTAGTTATGAAAATATGCTAAACATTGGAATAGACAACTATTCAATATCCTCAATGGACGTCCCCGATGGGACGATCAGACCATCAATCAGACGGCTTAATTAAGCCGGTATGATTTGGGAATGATTTGTGCGTATAGGTACAGTTCATAACGCCTGTTGTTAAGGACGGCTTTTGAATTAAAGTCACAATGACCCTTTTTTTTTAATTGTGGATCACAATCAGAAACCTTTTGTCAACATGCAAACGGTTTTTCGTTTTGCCTAGTCCCTCAAATGGCAGTGAAGCGCAGGCTTTAAAGTGAGCCGTCTGTAAATTTGCATGTGCTGGAAAATCGTCTTGTGTCAGCACGGAGCCATTTCTACTGAGCTTCACCTTCAACAATGTAATTATGTCACAATGTTGTATCACTCTGAAAGCAACTCGTGCAATTTGAAGGGTAGGAGGGAGACTAATCTAGAAGCAAAGTGCTGAGTAATCTTAAGACAATTTCTCCTTATTAAATTTCTCCTGAAATTTACCATTTTCCCAGTGCCCTGCTGAGCTCACAGAAGCAATTTTAACGTGCTGCTCTGTGTGTTGTTTCTGCAGTGTTTTCCGTGCCATTCCTGGAGTTTGCTCGAAAGTTTAATTTGATTAACATTGTTTATATTAAAGCGTGCCTTAAACACGCTAGCCGAAATGACGGATCTGTGGTTATGAAGGTGACCTTTTATTTTCAGTGTTTGTCTAATACCTATTAATTACGGCAAGGTCATTGTAATAACTGCTAAATGCAGGCACAAATTCTTCAATAGCAATTGTTGATGTACTCGTCTTGATTGTGTTTTTCTGTAATCCACACTGTAGTTTTTCAGTAAACTTCTTCTGCTTCGTTTTATCTTACACTGCATTTCATATGCAAATACAGCTTTTGCCACTGATAAATGCTTTACAACGGTTTTTCCCAATGTTTTTTTGTCTTGTATATGTATGGTACGCCCTCAGCCCTATCAGTAAGCCTCAAGTACCCCTTCGTCAACCCCAAACCAGAAATGTGTTCCTTTTAACTCTCATTATACTGGATATAATTTAGCATTATCTTTAATATTATTAAAGCGGCATTATTACAATGAGTCACTTTTAAACGAAAAGCAATCAATACTGTGGGTGAAAAATAGACTCATCCAGTTGCTTCCAATCAAACTGAAGCAGTATGAGGAATATAGGCTAGAAGCTGTTATTTTATAACTGCATTTAGTTTGATATTGGTTGGTTTTATAGCTTGAGACATTTGATGGGATGAAAATAGGAAAGAGCGGTGTATTGTTGTGAAGTGTGAGATGAGTAAAGAGCACTGTTGCAGAAATTGACCTCCATCCACACAAATTGCATAAATGCAACTATTATGTTTTATTTACTTAAAAAATAACAACATAAGGTACCTAAAATAGCTTAAATATAGATTTGTAAATTATCTATTAAAATTAAAAAGTCATATAAATTATATGCATTAAAATGTATTTGTATGCATGCCTGTATTTATCCATATTTATTTATTTATTTATTTTGATTTTTTTTTGTCTTTATTTAATAGGACATTTGAGAATTTTATAACTACACAAGCTGTTACCAACAGAAAATTGCATTTAAAAAATATTTCAATTTATTTTAAAAATACATTTTTATTATGTAGTTTATTTATTTAAAAAAATAAATATTTTCAGCTTTTATGCCTTTATTTCTGAGAAAAGGGAAAGAGGGGATCAGGACCAGGAAAAGACATCAAGGACTTGATTGCTTTTTTAAAATTGTTAAAACAACATTAAAATCTTACCATATGATTCCTGGTTGACATTTAGTATATTTATATAGTTTGTATAGTTTTAACGCTAAGGTGGTGGTGTTGATCTGTCTGGCAAGATTTAAGTAAATGAGAGGACGTTACAAAGATCAGAGATCAGATTTCAGGTCAGGTCATCTCCCCCTGAACAAAGACACCTAAATATACATCCATCTTAATCTCTAAAGCAGTTTAATGTCATATTTATGTAAATATTTTCCAGTTTTACTCTATATTAACGGTGAGAAATGTCAAAGCCCCCATAAAATAAAACAATACAATCTTCTGGTGGAGTGGGGAGTTAAATTGGATTCCTGCAGCAAGCAGCCATAGTGGCGGGCAGCTGATGAAGGGGAAAATAGGAAGCACTTTGATTACATGTTGCAGCGTCTTTACACAACAAGCTCTCCTACACGTATTATTTACATGCCGTTATGCTCTAATCCGTGCTGAAGGATACCTCCATGATTTCCACCCCTCTCTCTCTCTCAGTATTTCTGTCTCCCTCTCTTTTCAAGGGGAATGTGATTGGTCTCGGTAAGCATTCAGAGATATGTGCTAATGTTTTCTAAGCAGGTCATTTTACAGTGTAAATTGTGAATTACTCATCTCCCAGCACACCTCACATCATTACATCACTCTTTGATTGGGCTTTCCAAATGTGGGTGTGTATGTACTTATTATCTAGGCTTGCGTTACCTGTATGTGCTGTCCTTAAACAAAGGTAGCTTAAAGAAGCTGCATGTAATCACTGTCTTATTGCTGCGGTGTGTACCATTTTACCCATAATTTCCAAAATTATTGTATCGAGGAATACACATTTACTTGTTTTCAGACAGTTATGTCTCTATCTATTTCACATTGTCTTGGTTTTTGTTATTAGGTGTACACAAAATGTGGGTTAGTAATATCAATTTACTGTTGTTTTTGTTTTTTATAATAAGTACTTTACAGAGTTTTCAGGTGACTGTTCACATACTATTTCATATGATATTTTCCCCCCTCATCAGTTTCATCTTTTGATACTGTATATTAAATATTTAATAAATTTATTCACAAATTTAGTTTTATTTTATTTTTACTTATTATTTTTATATTATTATTATTGTATAATTAAAATATTTTATATAAAAAAAATGAAACATTGATACACCAGTGTTTGTTAAACTTTTGATACACCAGTGCATTACAAAGCAGTATTCACTGCACCATTACTAAATTCACAGCACCGTTGCAAAATGCATTTTGTTGTAGCTTAGTTTTCATTTGACAGTATATTGAATTGGTAAACTATTGACTCTTAAAAGCTGGTTCTTTTTAATAAATCAGCTAAAAACACTTTGAAGAATCAATCTTAAATTCTTGAGTTTTCGTTTTGAATCTCTCTAATGACTGATTCACTGGATCACAAATCATTACTTTTGCTCATCACTGGCCATTTACACAGAAGTCATTTTTGTGCTGAAAAACATGTTTTGCGGGCGGTGGAATGGGAAAAAATGGAAGGTCTCAGTACGTTTGAACCTTATGATGAAAGCTCTCTATTTATCGCAACTTAAAATTGAAAAATAAAGTAGAAGCAGCGCCGAAGAATACAAAAAATGCATTTTGTGTGAACGGCCCCTCACTGTCTGTGTTGTGTGTGCATGACAACATGTAGTTAAGCGAACCCACATTCTCAACAGAGTATTGTTTCTAATAAATTATATTTTAATTATGAACGACATTTAAATTGTGTTCTCACTCAGGGGAAATGACTAAAAATGAAGTGCGCCTGCTGATACGCTATCTTAAAAAACTACGGGCTGAGTTTTTCAGCTGACTGCTAGTTGGCAGCGGTACAGAATTTACTGTCCTTCATTTAGTGTCTCCAAGTTGAGTAACCAGGGATATAAAAATGTTTTCTTTAGTTTTCCCAGCAGAGAATGGTTTTTTCCTTGTCTACCAGTCCTGTCACAAACTTCACCCAGCAGCTCCCAGTAAGCCTGCATGTGGACGTCTGGTGCGACACTGGTGCTGAATTCGGTGCCCAGATCTTTGACCTCACTAGTGTTCTTCCTGTAGTCATTTCATTATGCTTAAAGGGCCATGAGGGACACTGGTGCACTGCAGGTGTAATACCGCTCATGTCATGAAGGTAAAGAAATGGTTCATCATCCCTAATATTAATAGGAAAGAGTTTGCAAGTAAGGTGATGCGACTCACCTCTTGGACAGGAATGGCAATGACCAAGGCCTGCATAGAAGACAAAGGGATTGATGTGGTTATAAATTACTCCACGGCGCCACCTAGGCCAGCTGCTTTTCACTTTGTCATCAGGGGAAGGTGATAAAGCAGGAAAATGACCAGAGTCGTCCTCTTTTTTTTAATACATAAATGAATACGCTATGAGAGCGGTCATTATTTAAGGCATGCAATCGTGTGGGACATGGACTTGACGTGACGTCTCACAGAAACGCTCTCGGTGACCTCCATCTTTACGACCTTAAGTATTTTTCTTCATGTTCAATCTGGTATTATTATAATAATAAGCAATATTCACCAAACGATTTTGTTCAAGCCTTGTTGGTCTGCTGAAAAAAGAGCAGCCACCTTTAACAGCCATTCAGAAAAGCAATTTTATAATTGTGCCTGTGAGCTTGTTCTTACCCTATGAAGTTCACAAGTGCCAAAATAGGAGAACTGCACTTTATGGCTGGATGAGTCGCCTCATCACTCTTTAAAAAAAGGGTGGAGAAAAAAAAAACATCCTGAAAATAAGAGCCCAGAAAATAGAGCCATAAATAATACAGAGAGCAATGGGTTTTCCTTTAAATAAATACCGATCAGGTTTATGTTGAAAGACAATAGAAAACGTAGCCCAGATATGCAGTTTACAGTATTTATAGCTGTAATATCGCAGTGCCACCACCGTAATTTCATGCCCCAATGAGAATGGCAAGGTCAAAGCAAATGCTTCGACTGAGCATCTGCTAATATGGTGACTCATAAACAGGCTCTGCGTGTATCAGGTGCACCAAATAATACAGTATAATGAAATACAGAATAGCTTTCCATTATTGTTCTTTTTTACGGTGTCGTCATTAGATGTAATTTATGTCTAAACAAAATTCATCTACCAGCAGGTCGATCTGAAATGGAGGTCTGAGGGGTCATTCCACAGGTTTCGGAAACTAATAAATTTGTGTTTCCTTTTTGTGTCCTTTTCCTTTTATATGTAAAATTCACTCTGTTGTCCTTCTTTTAAATTGGATCTCAAAGGACTTTCATTTGTCGTCCCATTTTCTTTGTAATAAAGGCATCAGAGGAGACAAAACAGCTGAGTGAGTCCGAAAACCCGAAAGAAAAGCAAACGCGTTAATGAATTTGCATGCATCTTATTCGGATGCGCACCGGACCCCTTTGTAGTTGCGCGGGGGGGTGCTATTTAAGAATTCAAATGACGTTACGAAATATGTACATATTTGTTCATTACGTCCTTAGAAAACGACCCCCTCGTTCTGAGGTGAACTCACGAAAACATGAACTTCCTGATAGCGTCTTTACGGCGAGGTGAGTGGGAGGAAATGAGAGGGGGGCCTCCAAGTCTCATTCAATAGTCTGCCACCATGCAGTCTGGTGTGGTCAGATGAATAGGGAGTCCAGGGACACATTATTGCTTATTGGGCAGTACAGGCTGACTGCACCAGCTCAGCACATGGCCATGGCTGCTTCCTGGCACTTTGAATGCCATATAAGACAGGATGACCAATATTTGCCTTAAATTATTCAACATTTATCAGGGCCATTTCAACCTCCACAGAACCTGCCCTCCTTTTACCTTTGACCTCAACCTACAGATTTCTGCAAGAGAGGTCAAATCAGCTACATGGGTGGTATAAATTTTGTTAATGTCGTTCTTGACAAGTAAGGGAGAATATGGTTATATGTAGAGAGATCTGTTTCATAAATTCTGGATGTTAACGTTTTGCTGCTGTGGAAGAGGAAACTTTGTATGCTCATCAAAAATACATAACAAATACAGGAACTTTGTTACAATTTATCAATTTTATTGTATTATAAAATCAAATTTATTTCTGTGATGGCAAAGCTACATTTTCAGCAGCCATTACTCCAGTTTTTAGTGTCACATGATCCTTCAGAAATCATTCTAATATGCCTTTTGTGATCAACTCTTTATTGTCTTTCAAATATAAGTATAAGAGCATCATTAGAATAAACAGTCAAGTAAGGAGGAATAACAGACATAACAATAATTCTACAGTCAAAGAAAAGCAAGAAAAAAAATAAGAATAAAATAAATAAATTTAAAAATATTAAAAATAAATGTTAATAAAAACTAATATGCATATGATTTGTTGATCAGTCATGTTTTATAAAGGTCACTTTTTGGCTGTAGCCACTAATTAATTTTGCTATGGATATAAACAGGTATGATTTGTCATAATATAAATTCTTTTTTTTTTTTTTACTCTGGACAACAAGCTGTTTTTTTTTTTTTTGCTTTCTATATTTGCACTGTCCCCAATAAAAACATTTTTGCATGATATTTTTGTGTCATAAAGAAATGTATTTCTGTTTTTCATTAAACATTAACTTTTCTTTTAAAAAAAGCTTACATTTTTATATGATTAATTGCTGTAATTAAACTCTCACACAGTTATAAATTGAAACTTTTACTGGAAATCCATGAAACGCAGCAATAAAATGGTGCGATAAACCATGCATCCCTACCTCTGCTGCGTTTGTGTTCTCCTGTATTGTTTTGCACTGTTGTTAATGTGGCTCTATGAAGTGTGACTGTGATTTCATACCCAGCAGACAGCAGACAGGGCTGAACAGGCTCAGACTCTGTTCTCTGCCAAGCTCCCAGCTCTCTCCGCTCTATTTAAGCACATGTGGCACTGGCATTTGCCACATTTATGATGTGTGTATTACAGCGCAAAAACAGCTTGCTGTCTGCTCTTTAAACAGCTCAATTTGGAGCAAAGCTCAGCCTTTTGGCTCACTGGCAGGCAGCCGTGCCGTATGAAAGCATGTGGAATAGAGTAGCGCAATGCCCAAGGGGATATCTCCAGTAAACAGAGCAAGAGCGTGCGCGAGAGAGACTAAATACGCAATGACAGACGTGACACACTCCAGTCTACTGTGGACAAACAAAGGTCAGAGGGAGTGTGTGTGTTGCAGGATACAGTAGATTTATTAAATCGATATGTGTAACTTACAGTTTAATAGAAACTGGAGCCTTTTTAAACCATTGGCTCTAAATGAAGATGTTAAAGCATTTGGGTTTATGTGCCAATTGTAGAGGAAGCCCATAATGTTTTCCCGCTTTTATGTCTTCATTAAATGTCAAAGCACAAGTACATTCGACTAACAGGCTTTTTCCGCCTCTGTCTTTCTTTTCCCAGTATTTCTCTGGGCTCTTGTTGCCGTCTACTCCATCGCCGCTCTGTTTAGGCCCGCATAGAGTCGCTTAATCAAGACAAGTTGCAGACCAATGACTGCGTGCAGTGTTGGAAATAAACCAGCTTTTTTTTTTCCACAAAAGGAAATGTTAATATTAGATTTTTTTTCCCCTCTCCTGTCATTTTCCATCAGGGACCTCTATGCAATTTAATCACCACTAAAATCATTAAAAAAGATCTGAAGATTAAATTATATTGGCATTTGCAAAATTATGTAATACATTTACATTACAATGAAGAAATTAAAATAATGCATTTTATCTGTCTGGGGTTCCGCTGAGCTCTACCTGGGGAAATATAGCAGCAGGAAATGGACAGGCTCTGTTCTTGAGATCTGACTGTAATGGAGAAGAGCTCAGAGCTTTGGACCTCCAGAGCTGCTTCTCCTGGTATATATCTGCCGCCTATAGTGCTATTAACCTAGTTTAGCGAGAGTTTTAACATTTAGATCTATTTGCAGGTTCCAAAGGACAGTCAAGGACACACTTCCACATATTATCACCACTTTATCCTCTCAGATTACACAGTTTTTCTAGTAATTTCTGGAGTTTTCAGACACTTTCATTCAGTAGAATTGTGCCTTCAGTCTTGTGAGTGACAAGGCACTGATTCTTGAGTTCTTACTCAACTATTTAATTTTGGAACAATCTGTTCAGTTTTTATCTACAGTTTTCTATACAAATAAAGTGCCTTTGCCTATCACTCAATATTAATCAACACGGTCAGATACAAAAGTAATGTCAAGCATGTATTACAAATATATAGTAGCTAGACTACGTAAAATGAGGAAGTAGTCTAATTTTCTAAAAATACCAAACATGTTGGTGATGTTTGTATTGATGTGTCAAGTGTTTGTGATTTGGGGTATGCGTGGAGATTGGCGTAGTATATATACCACGGAACGAAGAAAAGGCTATCTGCCATGTCGTTATGATTTTGTGGAACTAAGGACCGAGAGGTCATATATTCCTGAAATAATTTTTCTTACATTTTTGATAAATATGTTAATATGTTTAATCATACCACCTTCTCTCCATGTAGGTCTGACTGATGAGGAGGTCGATCTGGCCATCCAGCGGTCCGGTAGTACGGAGGAGCCGCTCACTATAGCTGTTCCCGGGCCCGCGCACATCGCTCACCCTGTTCCACTGGCCCCATACAGTGAGTATTACCACAGTCGCTTTTACTAGGATGGGGGTCTACCCAATAACAGTGGGTGGGCGAGTGGAGGGGTATATTTTTGCAGCCCATGTGCTCCTTAAACATTACTCTAGTCTAGTCTAGTAGATTTTCTCAACCAAATGGTGCGTGACTATATTAAATGAGTCCTCCAAGCTCCTCTGTGCTCCCGTAATCTTGTTTAAACCTTCGCCCGTACATCAATTCAAAACAGGCCAACTGTGTGGAATACCTTGGAATATCGTGCTGATATTTTTATAAGCACCCGAACATAACTATTATCTTAGACGAGTGGTTTTCAAAGGAAATGAGTGGCTTAGAGCATCCCATTTGCGTAGGCATGCAATTAATTCTGGCACGGCCTTGCGATATGATGTCCGCACCGTTACGACGATCTCTGGTTGGTTGGCCCACTGAGGGCCTTTCTGCAGCCTGTATCTTTATTACCTCCGTGGGTTATGAGCTCCAGGCCAGCCGCTGATTTACCAATCCTGAATGAAGTTCGCATAATGCTTAACCTGTATGACAATGATTCCAGATGTATTCCACCCTCATTTATTGCCACCCTGTCCTTGACTCCCCGCCATCTCATGTTTTGTAATGAAAGCGATGTTGATGGGATGGCCATGTAGTTAGGCTTCAGCCCCACTAGAGTGGGGGGTTTTATATCAAAACGGCTATGAGAGAATGGCATAATGAGGGGAGAGTGAGGAGATCTTCGCAGGGGTCAGGTTGGAAAGAGGGAGTCCCTGTCTTTGATGCCCTTGTTATGGGGACGATGCGTCTGGACCTGCATCCATCTCTGTCGGAGTAATGGATACTCTGATCTCTATTTTCAAGCAGCAGAAGGACAGTAGGGCCTTTTCTGAACCCAATAAATTTGAATGGAGATTGGAAAAAAGGGGAATGGAGGCCATGCTCACACCTTAAGTGACCAAATAAAAAGCAGGAGTGGAAAGTGGAGGTGGAGGGGCTACCCATGTGGAAGAAGGACCTCCGTTTGGACCTCGAGTTGAAGTAGGAGATTGGTCAGGGCCACCAGCTAAGCTCAAGGACTCTGAAATCACCCAAGCTGCCATCATGCGTGTCCTGCACGCCATGCTCCCGCAAGGACACTTCAGTTAATGTGCTGTTTACCATTGACACAAAAAGCTATGTTGTCAGAAGTTCTTAAAATGGAAGTTTTAGGAAGTTGCAGGTTTGCTGAGGTTTTTGATGTACTTTCTGGTGTAGAATGTCACCTTCATTCAGCAGAACAGAGCTTCAGTCTTCAGACAGGTTTGATCCTGTGAGTGACAAGGAACTGATTCTTGGGTATTTCTTAAGGCCGGGACACACCAAGCTGACTTCAAAGAAGTAGCTGCGACAAAAGCTGACAGTGTTGTTGTCTTGCGTTGGCAGCAGCGTCTGGACCGAAAAGCTGTGCTTGAACACACCGCTCAGACTACAAACTAACATGTGTGTTCTGTGCCTGCGTGAGAGGAATTAGCTGTCTATATCAGCAGCTACCAATAGTAAATATTCGTCATTTAAAAGGAGGAACCGAAACAAGGATAACGAGATAAACGCAGATATACAAAATGTAAACAAGGCAACGCTTGCTTACTATTTATGTTGATAACTTTCTCCATTTTAAACAGCTCATGTTGTTATGAAAATATTTGCATATTACAATCCTCTTAAGATCACATAACATTAGAACAGCCTTCTCTCTGTGCCGCTTTCATTTACTTACTCGTTTTCATCATTTTTGCTTTAATTCTCGGGCACTGACTCATTCGCTAAACTGAACATCCAGTTCTCACTCTCCCCTACGGCCCCGATGCCGATTCAAAATGTTGAATCAAGATGAACCCGATGAGAGCCGATGTGTGTAACACGCCAAACAAACTAGCCTGACAGACGCTCGCCAACGGCCTGACGTTGGTCGACCGTCGGCTTGTTGTGTCCCAGGCTTTAGCCGATGAAAGGTTAAAAGTGTAAAAATAAAAGTCAATGTAAATCTGAACTAGGGGTGGGTGATATACCGATAGACGCTATTAACCGGTAGAGATTTTTGACTATCATCTCTATCGCGGTTACACGTGATGTTGCTGTGCTACATGGTCATGAAAACTTATCGTTTTCACACTTTTTAAGGATTGCAGTTTAAAAACAAGTCAAGTCAATATTATTTGTATAGCGCTTTTAACAATGCAAATTGTGTCAAAGCAGCTTTACATCGGCTTGATATTAAACTGGGTGGCTTTATATCAGCTTTACAGTATTTAGAAGGGGAAATAGTTTGTCGAAATAGTGTCATTCTCCTCTGGCCAGACAAAATCAGCAGTTTAAATCTAGGCTAAAGCAGAATCAGATTGTGAAAAGGACTCATCTGGTTCCTGTGGTCTTGTCCCGATGGCCATCTTGGAGACAGGGTCTTCACTGGGGATCAGTCTCTGGGGCTCATCTAGGTGTCCTGGCTGTAGATGTCATCTCTAGGTGCTGATCCACCATCTGATCTGGATACAGTCTGGATCTGGGTGGCTACGGTGACCTCGGAATAAGAAAGAAACAGACTAATATTAGCGTAGATGCCTTTCTTCTAACAATGTAACAAGTACATCAGGTGTATGGGAAGTGTTCCCGGTTCCAGTTGACCTAATTAATGCAGCCTAGCAATCCTTTAACGGATTTGAATGATAGAAATGCGATAGTGTATTATGTGTAAGCCAGGTTAAAGAGATGGGTCTTTAATTTAGATTTAAACTGACAGATTGTGTCTGCTTCCCGAACAGTGTTAGGTAGATTGTTCCAGCGTTTGGGCGCTAAATAGGAAAACGATCTCCCGCCCGCAGTTGATATTGATATTCTAGGTATTATCAAATGGCCAGAGTTTTGAGATCGCAGCGGACGTGAAGGAGTATAATGCGATAAGAGCTTACTCAAATACTGAGGTGCCAAACCATTCAGGGCTTTATAGGTAATTAGCAAGATCTTAAAATGTATACGATGTTTAATAGGGAGCCAGTGCAGTGTTGACAGAACCGGGCTAATGTGGTCATACTTCCTGTTTCTAGTAAGAATTCTAGCTGCTGCATTTTGAACCAGCTGGAGTTTGTTTATTAAACATGCAGAGTAACCACCCAATAAAGCATTACAAAAATCTAGCCTCGAGGTCATGAATGCATGAATTAATGTTTCTGCATTTGACATTGCAAATGTCATAATTTATTATTTATCATAATAGGTCGTAATTTAGATATATTTTTAAGATATATTTTACATATGCTTGAAACATGTTTTCGAAGGAAAGATTGCTATCAAAAAGTACTCCTAGGTTCTTAACTGATGACGAACAATTTACAGAGCAGCCATCAAGTATTAGACAGTGATCTAGGTTATTACGTGCAAAAGTTTTTGGTCCAATAATTAGCACCTTTGTTTTTTCAGAATTTAGCAGTAAGAAATTGCTAGTCATCCAGTTTTTGATATCAACTATACATTCCGTTAGTTTTGCAAATTGGTAAGTTTCATCAGGTCGCGAAGAAATATAGAGCTGGGTATCACCAGCATAACTGTGAAAGCTAACCCCATGTTTCCTAATGATATCTCCCAAGGGTAACATGTAAAGCATGAAAAGTAAGGGGCCAAGTACTGTGCCTTGAGGTACTTATATACTGCACTTGTGATTTGGTATGATACCTCTTCATTTACTGCCACAAATTGATGGCAGTCAGATAAGTACGATTTGAACCATGCCAGAACACTTCCTCTAATGCCAGCATAATTTTCTAGTCTATTTAAAAGAATGTTGTGGTCAATGGTGTCAAACGCGGCACTAAGATCCAGTAGCACTAATAGAGAGATACAACCACGATCAGATGATAAAAGCAGGTCGTTTGTAACTCTAATGAGAGCAGTCTCAGTACTATGATATGGTCTAAAACCTGACTGGAAATCCTCACATTTATCATTTTTCTCTAAGAAGGAACATAGTTGTGATGATACTACCTTTTCTAATATCTTTGACAGAAAAGGGAGATTCGAGATCGGTCTATAATTAATTAATTCTTTGGGGTCAAGTTGTGTTTTTTTAATGATAGGCTTAATAACAGCCAGTTTGAAGGTTTTTGGGACATATCCTAATGACAAGGTGTTAATAATATTCAGAAGAGGATCTATTACTTCTGGAAGCACCTCTTTTAGGAGCTTAGATGGAACAGGGTCTAAAATACAGGTTGTTGGTTTAGATGATTTAACAAGTTTATGCAATTCTTCATTTCCAATAGAAGAGAATGAGTGGAATTGTTCCTCAGGGGATCTGATGCGATACTGTGGCTGACAGCTGCATGGTTACAATTTTATCTCTAATAGTTTCAATCTTGGAAGTAAAGTAGTTCATAAAGTCATTACTACTGTGCTGCTGGGTAATGTCTGCACCTGCTGATGTTATATTTTTTGTTAATTTAGCCACTGTATTAAATAAATACTTGGGGTTGTGTTTGTTTTCTTCTAAAAGAGACGTAAAGTAAGCAGATCTAGCAGTTTTTAATGCTTTTCTGTAGGATAGGGTACTTTCCTGCCAAGCAATACGAAATGCCTCTAATTTTGTTTTTCTCCAGCTGCGCTCCATTTTCCGGGCTGCTCTCTTTAGGGCCTGAGTGTGCTCATTATACCACGGTGTTGGACTCTTTTCCTTAATCTTCCTTAAGCGTAAAGGAGCAACCGTATCTAAAGTGCTAGAAAAGTGAGAGTCAATAGTTTCTGTTACATCATCAAGTTGTTCTGAGCTATTGGATATGCTGAGGAATTGAGATAAGTCAGGAAGATTATTAGTAGTCTTTTGTGGTAGAAGTGATGGTTCTACCATATTTGTAACAAGGAGTTGGCTTTACAGCTTTAGCTATATGGAATATACATGAAACTAGATAATGATCTCAGATATCATCACTCTGCTGCAATATTTAAACGCCACTGACATCAATTCCATATGACAATATTAAATCTAGAGTATGATTTCGACAATGAGTAGGTCCTGAAATGTGTTGTTTAACACCAATGGAGTTTAGAATGTCTATAAATGCTGATCCCAACGAATCTATTTCATTATCAACATCGATATTAAAATCACCAGCAATTAGGGCTTTATCTGCAGCCAGCACTACCTCAGATAGAAAATCAGCAAATTCTTTAAAAAAGTCTGTATGGTACCCTGGTGGCCTGTATACAGTAGCCAGTACAAACATCGCAGGGCATTTATCATTAACACTAGTTTCTTTGGATAACGTTATATGAAGCACCATTACTTCGAACGAATTTTACTTGAAACCTGACCTCTGAGAAATACTGAAAATATTGCTATAAATTGTGGCAACACCTCCCCCTTGACCTTTTGGACGCGGTTCATGTTTGTAACTGTAATTTTAACATGTAATGTAATTTTAACATGTAATTTTAACATGTAACAGCTTTAATTTTAATTTTTTTTTTTTTTTTTTTTTGTGCAATTCAAAGTGTGCTACACACAGGTGAGTGGGCCTGTACAAACCACCTGTAGTAACACACTCTCCTCTATGTGCACTATGGACACTTTACACTATGTGCACTATGGACACTTTACACTATGGACACCTACACTTTACACTATGTGCACTATGGACACTTACACACACTGCTGCGTGTGCACAATCTCACAAAAGACTCAGCAATATATGTATGTTTACATGCTCATGCACTACAAATCATCCTGCACTGTTCCCCAACCAGCTGCTGACTCAAATGTCTCTCTTTGCACATGTACAGTATTTGTGAAGCATTCGTATAGTCTGTATT
Organism: Barbus barbus; assembly: GCF_936440315.1. NCBI lineage: Eukaryota > Metazoa > Chordata > Actinopteri > Cypriniformes > Cyprinidae > Barbus > Barbus barbus. Next base: position 17,119,518 of record NC_136719.1, read on the forward strand.
TTTTATCTTCTATTTTTTAGTTTGTATAGGGTAATATTTATGTGAAGCATTCGTATAGTTGTATTTTTTTATCCTTTATTCTTTTAGTTTGTATAGGGTAAATACTTATATATAGTATACTAATAGTATAATAATGTTGTTATATTCACTCACCTAAAGGATTATTAGGAACACCTGTTCAATTTCTCATTAATGCAATTATCTAATCAACCAATCACATGGCAGTTGCTTCAATGCATTTAGGGGTGTGGTCCTGGTCAAGACAATTTCCTGAACTCCAAACTGAATGTCAGAATGGGAAAGAAAGGTGATTTAAGCAATTTTGAGCGTGGCATGGTTGTTGGTGCCAGACGGGCCGGTCTGAGTATTTCACAATCTGCTCAGTTACTGGGATTTTCACGCACAGCCATTTCTAGGGTTTACAAAGAATGGTGTGAAAAGGGAAAAACATCCAGTATGCGGCAGTCCTGTGGGCGAAAATGCCTTGTTGATGCTAGAGGTCAGAGGAGAATGGGCCGACTGATTCAAGCTGATAGAAGAGCAACTTTGACTGAAATAACCACTCGTTACAACCGAGGTATGCAGCAAAGCATTTGTGAAGCCACAACACGCACAACCTTGAGGCGGATGGGCTACAACAGCAGAAGACCCCACCGGGTACCACTCATCTCCACTACAAATAGGAAAAAGAGGCTACAATTTGCACGAGCTCACCAAAATTGGACGGTTGAAGACTGGAAAAATGTTGCCTGGTCTGATGAGTCTCGATTTCTGTTGAGACATTCAGATGGTAGAGTCAGAATTTGGCGTAAACAGAATGAGAACATGGATCCATCATGCCTTGTTACCACTGTGCAGGCTGGTGGTGGTGGTGTAATGGTGTGGGGGATGTTTTCTTGGCACACTTTAGGCCCCTTAGTGCCAATTGGGCATCGTTTAAATGCCACGGCCTACCTGAGCATTGTTTCTGACCATGTCCATCCCTTTATGACCACCATGTACCCATCCTCTGATGGCTACTTCCAGCAGGATAATGCACCATGTCACAAAGCTCGAATCATTTCAAATTGGTTTCTTGAACATGACAATGAGTTCACTGTACTAAAATGGCCCCCACAGTCACCAGATCTCAACCCAATAGAGCATCTTTGGGATGTGGTGGAACGGGAGCTTCGTGCCCTGGATGTGCATCCCACAAATCTCCATCAACTGCAAGATGCTATCTTATCAATATGGGCCAACATTTCTAAAGAATGCTTTCAGCACCTTGTTGAATCAATGCCACGTAGAATTAAGGCAGTTCTGAAGGCGAAAGGGGGTCAAACACAGTATTAGTATGGTGTTCCTAATAATCCTTTAGGTGAGTGTATATCGTTACTGTGAAATAAAATAACTCATACATGTAACATGATATAAGATTCTGGTCATATCTCCCACACCTAATCTGAATTATTTTGGAGCAATCTGTTCTCTTCTATATGACTACTTAAAATGAGGAAAAATATCTAAAACTACTGAACAATTTCCTTACAATTTGTTAACGTGTAATAAAAAGAAACAAAAAATATGCACTACTTTATAAACTACTTTATATATGAAATTATATAAACTTTATTTTTTATTTTAATTTATCTGTATTTTCTGCTATACATTTATTTTAATCAAGACTTAAAACATGGTGTAGGAGTAGTACAAGATAATTTAATACAAGAGAAAATAAAATGATACATTTGTGTAAAGAACAGTATAGTGATCTAATGCAAAATCTGCTATTTTAAAAACTAATGGCAGGTACAATTAAGGGACATTTTTTGTTCCATGTCTTAAGAATCAGTGCCATATTTTATTTGGGTCTCCCTAATAGACCTCTAGTACAATTAATCAGATAAAAACTGCTTGTTCAGTTACGCATAAAAAAAAAAAATGAAAAAGTACTATTGCTTTGCTAGTCTATTAGAGAGCCTGTCTATTTGTATTCAGTAGAGCAGATTCAAACAAATTACAGTAACACACCTGTTCCGCAGACCTCGCTATGTTACAAAATGGAGCATTTTGTATCTGACATGTTGACCTGCCAGAGCCAGGCTTGCTTTAATTACTTCTCTGTTTGGTGTGCCGTTAAACATTTGCATGATAATTTCTACCTCCTTTCTGTTGGCTGAGCCTTGCCAGATTGCCTCAGCATGAATTGAAACGGCTGCTCTTGCTATCAGAAGCTGTTTAAAGCCTAACTTAAACTGAAGTGTATCAGTTTTTTTCACTCTCTCATGTCCAGGCTCAATATGCCAACTGTAAGTAAGCCATTATTAAGTTGTTTCTCTGAAAAGGCACTTTTAGAATATTTCTTGATTGTTTGAGGTTCCTGACCAGCCTGACACATTGGCTCAACCAATGGTGTGAGTTTGGGGTGGGACTATCTATTTTGCCAACCAATGACTCTTTTGTTTTTTTTCCTAAAATGTAATTGTTCTTTTTCTGATATTGAATACAAAGTGGTTGAGAATTAGATTTTTAATTATCATTCTGCTCCAAATGTTGACGTGTTAACTGCACTGAATTGTTGTTTTTTTCAGCTTTTTTGCTGCCTTCCAGGTCAACTGTCTCTCTCTGAGAATGAGTGCGAGGGGTGAAGAGGGACTCTTTGATGTGGTCTTTCATTTCCTGATAGTACTCGTTGTTCTTATGCGACATTCACACCCCATCTCACCGCTAGTGAACACTTGTGCGAGGCCTGAGCAGAAACCGTACGAGTGATCTTTTAAACGATTCTCATTTTCATTTTTTCAAGATCACGATTACCCTTAACATAGAGATTTTTCCCCTAAAATACTGTAAGTGGGAGTTTCCGTTATGCGCAGTCATAGCTGATAAAATTTCTCATTTTCTGTTTTACAGTAATGCAGTACTTAATCTAAAATTTCAGATCTAGTTTGCACTTCCATAGCTGTGTGTAATCAGAATTCATATTTTTTTCTTTTCCCTTTCCTTCTTGGAACAAGAGCACCAATTCATATAGACTTATTTAGACTATAAACTTTAGTCATTGTAGACACATTTTTTTAACAGTAGTTTGACGTGAACAATAAAGCTGTAAAGGGGTAAAAGTACAGGCAGTATGTGTTGCAGTCACAGAGTCCCAAGTCTAATAAAATGTTTACAGTCAGTGGTTTCTATTTTTTGTCTTGTGGAAATTTAGATTTAGATTTATAATATTATTAAATATTTTAATATTCATATTTACAATTGTAATCAAATATTTAATATAAATATTTTTGTATAAAATATATGTTGCTATATTTTTCAGTCTTTTCATAATATTCAATATGCATCTGGATATTTTCTCACCCATGATCAGTGAAAAATCTGTTTTTTTTTGTTTTGTCAAACACTTTCAGAGCATAAGATTTAAAATGTTTAATAGAAGTAAAATATAGTATAACTTAGTAAAGCAAGATTTATATCATTTATATACTGCAGTGTTTACCTACATATATTTTTGCTATATATATATATATATATATAAAAAATTAGGGGTCTTCCCTGAAAAATTTTGAGCGATGATGCTAACGAATCACTGAATCAGTGTTTTGAATTGATTCATTAAAATGGACACTTTATACTGATTCACAGAAATGATCTGGGTTACCAGCACCATCTTAAGCAAAAGATTCATACAAGAATGGTTTTGTGAGCGAGTTGCACAAAAATTCTGCTTGTGTTTCAGAATTAGGCCATTGGATATTCTGTATTTCTGTACACCACAGTTTTGTTTTGTTCATGTCAAATTAAATATGGCATCTACCAGAAGTCCACAACAGCTTTTCCCAGGGTTGGACTAATAGATGGGCTTGTTGTATTTGTGTGTGTGTCTCTGCAGGTCCCTCAGGTTACAGATGGAGAGACTACAGTGCCCTGGCTGTCATCTTGGCAGGAATGGCCTTTGGCTTCCATCATCTCTACCGGGTATGTGTTTAAGTGCCACCAATATCTAATTTCTCAAAATGTGTTTATTATTCTGAGAACTAAGCGTTTCACAGAGAAAGAAAATGGAGCGGTGGCCTTTAAGAGAGCATTTACAATGACATTGTATGGAACTCCCATGATGTAATGATTAGGAACGCATGTTTAGCTTCCTAAGCTTCCGTCTGCACTCGGCTACTTCAGTCAGACAGCACACGCGCTCTATAAAGCTTGTCTCCATCTCCAGTAGCCCACATGACTGCTCTTACTAATGTAGTGAGCCAAACTTATGTCATTTTAACAGAAAAAGTCACTTTTTCCTTTAACACGAGTCTGCGTTTAACAATCTGAAACTGTAGATGGTTCAGTACTTAAAGCGATGCTTTGAGAATGTGACTTCAACTCTCATTTTCACTCATTCTCATTACTGGTGCTTGCTTAGTAAGCCATTACTGTTGCTATTGCTATTTCATTGTTGCTATCATTATTTAAACAAATCCCAAAATCTAGTTAGGTTTGCTTAAATAGTAATAGTAACATACACCAAGTATTTAACTTGCAGTTTACTAGCACCATAACTCATGCTCAAAAAATATAATAATAAATATATATTATCAGACAAAAAGTAATATTTTTAATGTTTTTTAAAGAATTCTCTTTATGCATTTATTTGATCCAAAAAACAGCAAAAGCAGTAATATTGTGAAATATTTTTACTAATTAAAATTACTGCATTCTGTTTGAATATATTTTAAAATGTAATTTATTCCTGTGATTTCAAAACAAAATTTTTAGCACCATTACTCCAGTCACATGATCCTTCAGAAATCATTCTAATATTCTGATTTGCTGCTCAAAAAAAAAAAAAAATTATATAATATTATGTTGAAAACAGTATTTTTTTCAGGTTTCTTTAATGAATACAAAGTTCAGAAGAACAACATTTATCTGAAATATAATTTTTTTGTAATATTATAAATGTCTTTCTCATCACGTTTGATCAATTTAAAGCATCCTTGCTAAATAAAAGTATTCATTTCTATAACACCCCCCCCCCCCCACACACACACACAAAAAAACACTGACTCCAGGCTTTTGAATGGTATAGTGTATAATGTTACAAAAGCTTTTTATTTCAGATAAATGCTGATCTTTGGATCTTTCTATTCATCAAAGAATCCTGAAAAAAATACTTAACTGTTTTAAATATTGATATTATTGTTTAATAATGTTTAATTGTTTCTTGAACAGCAAGTCAGCATATTAGAATGATTTCTTAAGGATCATGTGACACTTAAGACTAGAGTAATGATGCTAAAATTTAGCTTTGATCACATGAATAAATAATTTTTAAAAATATATTCAAATAGAAAGCAGTTATTTTAAATAGTAAAAATATTGGACAATATTATTGATTTTGCTGTATTTTGGGTCAAATAAATGCAGGCTTTGTGAGCAGAAGATAATTCTTTAAAAAACATTAAAAATCTTACTGTTCAAAAACAGCAGAGACACATTAGATTGATCATAAGTGACAGTAAAGACTTAGACGTTGTTACAAAAAAACAAAAAAACATTGTCCTTTGGAACTTTCTATTAATTAAAAGAATGCAGTTTCCAGAAAAATATTAAGCAGCACAGCCATTTGCGATAATAAGAAATGTCTTTAGATTACCAAATCTGCATTTTAGAAAGATTTCTGAAGCATTATGTGAGTAATTGCTGCTGAAAATTCAACTTTACTAGCACATGAATAAATTACTTTTTAAATATATTAAAATAAAGTTGTTATTATTTATTTAGTCTTACTTTTTCAAATAAGTGCATCATTGGTGAGCATAAGAGACCTTTCAAAAACATTAAACTTAAAAACTTTAAAAATCTTACCAACTCTAAACTTTTGAATGGTAGTATAATACCCATGAACATAAGCAAATTTACTAAACCAAGACTTCTGCCTGGCAGATCATAAAATGGGCAAAAAATATACATGGTTAGTGATGACAATATACCTGTAATAGACTTTGGTGTGGGTTTTTTGACTAGAAATGTTCTAGCAACATTATTTGAAACACTTTAGCAACCAAGTAGTGATGCCTTGGCAGCTGTTTGCAATACTGATTTTTGTGCAGGCAAGAAAATGCAAAAATATAATCCTATAACTCTCTTGCTCGTTTCTCTGTGTCTCTAACTTACACACAAACAGTTCGTGGTTCTCCAGTCCCCCGCGTGCGTCTCTGCTGTTCGGTGGATCTGTGCCCATGGTTGGGGGTGCTGTTCCCTGGTGCGAGAGCTCTCACTGCTGTCATGTCAGAGGAACGGCTCACCGGTGCCACCATATGCCCTGGTCTCGTCCTCCACTTTATTTATGCTATAGAGCACATTGTAAACAGCGCTCACAGCAGCTCTCTTATTAACTACCCTGGTGTTGACACTCATTCTGATTTTTTCAACTTAAAAGTGTTTATTACTTATGCCAGTGTCAACAACGGTTGCGCCGCTGTGAAAACCTGTTAAGGCCAACTGTTTTCCAGACGGAGAGCCGGCACACGCACATTACGCTTTACGGCACCCAGCTATTCACCAAATGCCATGTTAATCTCCCCGTCTATGTGCTTTGTTTGTTTGTCTGTCTGGGGAAACGAATCGACGCATGCGTTTGGAAATAAAACAGCGATGGTGTGAGAACCGGCAGCTAGTGGAAGTGCTAGCCGTCTGACCTTTGCCGCTTATTCTCAGTGTTTGGAGATGTTGTTCTACAAGGCTTAAACTCTGACAAGCAATTGTCCTCAGAAGGTGACATGTTCAAATGGAGAAGCCAGCCTGTGGGCTAAAAGACTTAATGATGTTGAACCCAGAGTCATGCCCCGATGCTTAATTCTTGTCCTCTGTGTCATCCATTGAGGCAAATTGCTCTGGATGAAGTGAGAAAACCACAAGACTTTTGAGAGGGATTAAAAAAACAAAAGGTCTTGTTTTTTTCAGCATGAATGCAGGCCTATTAATCATAATTCATATAATGATGTTTTATCTACTGTTGCCAAACACAATACTGAACTGGAGACTGCGAAATCAAACACAAACACTAGTATTTTCTGTTTCATTTTTTTCTTCTTGTTTAATGTCCAATTGTAATGATATGTTATAATATTTAATAAAACATTCTGTCTTTATTTAGCCTCTCTTAAATATAGCTTTAACAATCTCTGCTTGTCGTTTTAGTTCTTCATTTTAGGGAAATATTTAGATTAATGGTGACTCTGTTATATAAATTAGGCTGTATTCTACTAATATTCTTAAAATTTGTAGTTGTGTTTTATGCAATTTGCTCAAGATTGTCAAAATATTGACCCTGATAAAACGTAAGATTTACAGTACTGTTATTTTTTTAAAGAAATGTATTCTTTAAGCATGGAAATTGATCAAAAATTAAAGTAAAGGTCTTTATGATGTTACAAGAGTTTTAATTAAATGCTGTTCTTTTTTCATTTTCTATTCAGCAAAAAATCGAGAAACAGTTTGCGTTTTTCACAAAAATATTAAGCAGCTGTTTTCAACATTGATAATAATGCAAAATGTTTTTTGAGCACCAAAACCGCATTTTACAATCATTTCTGAAGGATCATGTGACACTGAAGACTGAAGGAATTCAGCTTTGCCATTGTTTTTAAACAAATGTTGTAAAGCTTTCAAAAAAATAATAAAAAATCATGACATTTTTGGACTACAAGAAGCCTTCAGTGAGGATTTTAGTTGAGTTTTGGTTTGACTACGCTAACACTAATAGATTAGCCCTTTGTCTATTTGTTGACGTGTAGCGACAGAGCGCGTCCTGATCCACTGGCCTGTTTTCCCAGTTCCTGAGTGGAATTCTAATAGCGTGCCGTGTTTTTAATTGCAGAAATACATCCTTCCCCTCATTATGGGCAGCAAAGAGGACAAGAAGCATCTGCAGCGGATCGAGAGCAACATTGCGGATATGAGTGGCACGCTGACACAGACAGGTGAAGATTAATATCTTCATCACTTTTTCCTCCTTAACATTTTCCTTCATTTATCTGTCCCCAAAATCTGCTCACATTTTACAAATGACGGTCCTGTCATTTTGCTTTAATTTGAAATTGCTTGTTTACTGTCAGCTCAGCTTCAATTAATTACGTTTCGCTGAAAAGCTCTTAACCTCAGAATATTAATGAGGGGAAGAGGAATGACAGCGTTTTTTTTTTTTTTTGCTGCCTTAACTGCGTGGCAAGAAAGTTCATTTTAATTTTCGACGTGGTGGTGTGGCTCCCCGGTTGGGCCCGGAGCGCGCTGGTGATTAAGTGTGTGGTGACAGGTGCGTCTCCCGCCTTGGACAGGTGAGGAATCTCAGCTAGTCTGTCAGAGAGGGATGCCTCTCCTCCTCTCTCCTCCCCCTCTCTTTACCCACTACGCAGCCGGTGTAATTAAACATCCCAGCAACCATGAAAGCGGGACACTTCCCGAAGAAACTTTGTCTCGTTAGTGCCGCAGTCGACTTGCAGCTGGGTGGCTCCTTTTGTGTAAATGACAATTCACTCTTGCAGAGTTTTATTTATTTATTTTATTTTAAAGCAAGACAGTGCAGGACAACTCATGCAGTTTATTTTCTTACAGTTTTTTACAAAGCAGCACTCTAATATTCCTCTGGTTAAGGTTTTATTCTAAACTTTCACAGTTAATTTGAACTGAATTACTTCACATGAAACTCTAAGGGGTTTTAGTAGATAATTTCAGATTTAGCTGTGCTTTATTATCTTTTAAAATCGAATTGTAATATCTATTGTTTTGATACTTAAAAAAGAAGTGACTATGGAATATTCACTATTCAAAATGTAACAGACAAGTTAGACAAGTTTTTCATGCTGAAATGCAATTGGTCTTTTTTTTCCTATGTCTATTTGCATACTTAATAGATGGTATTGTCTTCCTTACATATATTTAACCCATAAAAATAGGGATGCACCAGTATTCAAATTTTTGTCTGGTACACATAAGCTGATAATTCTCGATAACAATATCAAAATTATTATTTTGTATAAATACGGTAAAAATAATTATTTTGAAATAATGTACAGTATTAAAAATGGATACTCATTTTGAGATTTGTAAAGATAACATTTAACTGTTATTAATTTATTAATGTTTTTGAAGATTGAGCATTTAGACTAGTGTAAAGGTCATTTTGATGACTGAATTTCCACCAGGCTTTTTTTTTTTTTTTTTTCTAAGTGGCATACATTCTAAAAAACAAGTTTTATTTTATTTCTATTTCTATAAAGAAGTGTTTCCTGCACCATTGTTTAGGGGTGTGCCATATCATACCGTCCATGATAATACCGGTATAAATTTTTACATAAAAAAATTGTCATATCGCGATATCAATGATATAGCGACGCAATGATGTATTTACTAGTGATGCACTGATTGTTTGGCAGCCGAAATTATTCGGCCGAAAATAAGCAAAAATATCTAATAAATTGTACCGAACAATGACGTGACGTGATCAAATAGAGGTGCGCACTAATGCAGCAAATATGACGACTGTGTGGAAGCATTTAAAACTGTCCGTGAAAGACTGTTTTACTAGCGAGAGACTGTTTACTACTGCATTTCATGTCTCCGATGAGAAGAGGAAGGGGTGGTTGTTGCTGGTTACTGTATGATGATTAAAATCGTGAAATGGGCTTAAACAATTAAATACACTGCAGAACGTTAAGTTTTCTAATATACGCATGAATTGCATGTGTTCAGACAGCACTGCAGGAGCTGGAGTCTCGTTAGCAAGGGTTCAAAGTCCAAACCGCGAGGGAAATCTGCGCTGAAACTGTTACTCGTCAGTTGCTCAGTAACACTTTTATGATTTATTACAAGGCATGTGACAATGTGATACGTGCATCTACCCAAATTATTAAAGAGAATAAATGATAAATCTGCTGCTGTCAACCAACAAAAAGGACTTCCTGCAGGTTTCCGTCAAAATAAACGCTCCATCAACATTCATAATTGTTAGTATTGTAATTTTACTGTTGTTCTGTTAAATAAAATGAAAAAGACAATAATAATGATAATAATTACAACCGCTCTATTAATACATTTATTATAACGTTCACACATAGTGTTCAAATTGGGATCTGTAATATTTTCTAATGTTTTAAAAGAATTCCCTTCTGCTTAGCAAGGCTGCGTTTATTTGCATGAAGGGGGTCTCAAAAATGGCCACAAAATATAAATTTTACTAACTTATTAATTTGAAGTTAAATTGTGCTTTGTTGGTATAATGTCTGCTAGAATGCTAAAAAAAAGTTCAGTGTTAAGTATTTTTAAATTGTTCTTTTGTATTGGTGTACAATGTTTAAAAATATTAATTTATTCCATGTAGTGTCCATTTCAGTCATTTAACATTTAATATTGGAGGCATCCAAGTTATTCGACATAGAACTTTTTTTTTTTTTTTAAAGTAATGCAATAGTTACTTTCCCTGGTAATTGGTTACTTTTATAATGATGTAACTCAATTACTAACTCAATTAGTAACTAGTAACTATAACTAGTAACTTTTTTAAAGTAACTTGCCCAACACTGGTCACTACTATTGCACTATAATGCTGCTTCTGCCACCTTAAGACAATAGAGTTACACTTCGAATTAGGTAGTCTGTCATCAATGACAGTAGCTCATTGTAAAGGGATGGAAAATGTCCTTCATTGTGTTTGCACTAATAAATGCTGCTGCCTGCCAGCTGCAATCACCAAATAAAACATTGTTTTATCGCAATATCGCAAATATTCTTGAAATATCGTGATACAATTTTGAGGCTGTATCGCTCACCCCTACCATTGTTTAGTAGCACATTAAAAGAAATCGTATTACATATTATTACATTTTATTTTCACTTGTAAATTTTCAGTCTAAATTGAGTGTAATGAGTAAGTGTTGAGTACTGTTAGAGAGTACCTCCCCCAGCTGCCTAACATTTTTCTGCTACAAAAATGCGCATACCATGTAAACATTTGAATTTTGAAAATTGTTGATGTAGAACACAGTCTATAAAGGTGAATCAGTACATGCAAAGCAGGCACTCGTTATATATAATAGACAAAAGATTTCTTGTAATTTAATGAAATAAACTGTCAGAGTATGCTTGCCATTTAGTCATATTAATATTTGCCTCATAAAACCATGGAAATGATCTGGATCTATGCCTGGATTTCTGATCTCAACAGTCTTCTGTTGTGCATGTAGTATTGTTTTCATTATCCAGGAGATCAAAATAAGCAAATTTGGGGCATATAGGATAAAGGCGAGTGATTTTAGTCAGCTGCGTCTCTGCATTACATTGCCCGTTGCCCAGTTTTTTGTTTGGGGAGAGTGACTGAGCCAGTCGATTGTGAGCCATTGCGTGCAAGCTTGATGTGGGTTTCTTTATCTGATTATCAAATGAGCCTCTTCATTGCCATTTTGGTTCACATATGCAAAAAAAAAACCCTCCTTTGTGTTACGCTGTCTGTCTGGCCCTCATTTTGTTTGGTTTTTAGCAGGATTCCTGTTTTGTTTAGCGTCAGATTCAGATGATAAGAGTATTTATATTGTTCCGGGCTGAAGCTGCTTTTCATATTTCCTTTGTGAAACACTTGTTCCTGACAATCTCTTTTTCCCCCTCTCTCCCTCCTTCCCTCCGCCACTCTCTCGTTTTCTCCTGGAAGAGCCGTACCTACCCCCAGTCACTCAGTCAGTCACGCCGCTGATCTAATTTGCTGTGGCTGCAGTAGCCAAGTTTCTATTGTAGTTAATGACTGTTTCAGTTAACAGTTTGGGAGAGGGTTGCAATTACGGAGTGAGTTTCCCCCTCTTCTCACAACGTGAGTAATAGCAAGTGACTGCCGCTCTTGCCAATTGCCCGCACTCCTTTGTTAAAGTTTGTGTATTTCTCTAGTGCCAAGTGCGTTGGAATGATGTATTCCTTTGAATGTGGCTCCATTACTCCTGCAGCCTTTTGAGTGTAGGCCTTGACTCCCATTATGATTTCCCAACAACTTTCCACACGCAATTAATGAACAGGTCTTGGAAGCATTTCGTCGCACGCGCGCGCCCACACTCGTGCCGGCTGTAATGGAATTGCGCTAGCTGCTTGGTCTCTTTGTCTGCGGAGAGCATATTGGTGACCAGCTGGCCAATAAAGGCTCAGACAGGCCCGGACATATGCAGTGTACATTATATTGAGGTATTTACTGAATAATTTACGCTGTACACACTGTCTGCCTCCTCACAGCAGCTGCGAAGCCACTTGCAGGATCTCAAATTCTTCAAAGAGAACGTTTGTGGAAACCCGAGACACGTTAAATGATGCATTATTTCTTGTGTTTTGAGTATGAAGCGAGTGTTTGTGGGTTGAGAGGTCTGGTGCAGTTGCTGCTCGTTCTCAGTGTAATATTGTAGGAATTGCTGTTGACAAGCTGTGGTGGCATTCCTGCTTAGAACACATTTTTGCTTTATTTTAGACCTTTTGGCTGTTTTATTCATAGTTATAGTTCAAAGATAACAGGAAATGATGGGCAGAAAATTATAGAATGATGTTGTGAGCTGATTTCAAGCCTGCGTCGCCCATTTGAGCACCGTGGCTTAATGTAATCTCTAACCATGTGCTTCTACAGAATATTTGAAAACTTTAAATGTGATGTTCAATGCATCCATGATCAAACTCCGATTTATAATTAGTAGTATTTTCACTTTTTTCTTTAAAAGGGGTAGATCACTCAAAAATAACAATTCTGTCATATACTTGTTCTGAATTCCATATTTTATAGCATTATGATTGATTTGTCTAGGGACTGAAATGTAGGATATTTTCTGAAAAATTAAAGCACACATTCAAACTTGTAAAGGATGAACCACACAACCAGGTTTGATTGTGCATTCTGCGAAATATTTCCTTTTGTGTTCCACAGAAATAGAAAAATCATACTAGTTTGGAACAGCATGAGGGTGAATGATGGCAAAATGTAATTATTTCAGTTAACTGTTTCTTCAAATATGTTTTGGAGAAAGTTAACACATCAGATGTCAGATCTCTCGTTAATATTAATACAGTCATCTGAAAGGACCAGTTTGAATCATCATTATTATTCAGCTAGGAAAAAGTGTTCAGTGTCTGTTATTCTGTAAGTAGTCACCTAATGAGACAGACAAAGGCTGCGAGAGAAAGAAACATGTAACGGCTCTTAAGCAGAAAGTGGAAAGGCTGTTTCTATGAAAGGAGAGCCCTGGAACTGTGTGCCGGAGAGCCAACAGTCGGCAGCTAATAATATCTGCTGATGTTAATCCAATTAGAGTTGATTTAACACTTTACAGAGCATGATTTATAGAGGCGTTTATTGGTTTTCTGTAACATAATCAGTTTGGAAACTTAATGCATTGTTTGGGAATGCATGTGTGACTGGAAACAGGGGGAGAGCAACTTGTGCTCTGGGTTATTTGAAATGATACCCCCATTAATAACACCAACTCTGGCCCTGCTAGGGCTGTTTTTCTTGGGCTTTCTCTAATCCTCGGGACCAGCACAATCTGACAATAATTCAATCTTCAGAGAGGGAGGAAAATGAGCTGTATTTAGTAAGATTAGTGAGGACAGTAGTGTCTAGCCCTCCTGCCTCCCAAATGAGCGGCTTTTTTTCCATCTTGTTGATTGTTTGGAGAGTTTGATAGAGCCAGCGTTTCAAACCCATGCTAATGGAGGTTAAGAGACCCTGATTTGATATAAGAGCAGACGTTGGTGATTAATCTTGTACAAATAGAGGTGTCTTATATTACTGATTGAGCTGAAGGCTAAATCAAAGAGAAAACCACTGCGTGTTGATTGTCGGTAATGCTTTCAAACAAACAGATACGTCAGTTAGCGCAGGATCATGACTAAAACTGTGAAGCTGTAAAACTTCCTTGCTGGTGAAGTTCTGGTAATTGTTTTGGGTGAAGTCTTATGTTCATTTGTGTGTTTTTGGATGCAGTCACCCAATTGCAGATGACCCTGGCTTCAGTGCAGGAGCTGCTGGTCCAGCAACAGAAGAAAATACAGGAGCTGACACAAGAGCTGGCTAACTCACAGGTAATCGCACAACATGTGCCACAATGGTAAACAGAGGGATCTAATGAAGTCAAACAATAGTTTTATGTCCATAACAAGGCAAAATTTAAGTTCACTGATAATCTTCCCCTTTGCAACAGCTCTTAAACTTAAATTCAAATAACATGCAGCAAGGCATATTGCATCAAATTTGACAACTTGTGTCATTTGGCATCATTGATGTTAAACCTGGTTTGTTCATTTTTGAATTAAACGTAAATGCAAATGAGATTTGAGAGATGTGGCGGAAAGTAACCTGTAAATAACAGTTTTAGTCTTCTTGTACATTGGTGTAAAAAAATGGATTTGGAATGAAATGAGGGTGACTAAATGACATTGTTTGTTTTGGGTGAGCTGACCCTTTAAAATTTGTCCAGTAGTGCTGTAGTTGCATTAAGTTTCCATATGGGGTTTGATTCAACAGAAGTGACTGGAAAAAAAACAAGCAAACAAATCATACAATCTGAACATTCCTCTAGTTTTTGACATTCATTACAGACCTGTATTTAAGGAAAGAATGTGATCGTTTATAGTGCATGTGAGTGATAGATTTAAAAAATATATATATTTATTTTTCTGTCAGTGTTTTGTGTTGCATAGACATCATCAGAGAAAATAATTCCATGTACATTACGTAAGCACTATTTTTAAACTGCGTAACCAACAGGTCAGAAATGCATAATTTGCCTTTCAGCCTCTGAAATAGATTAGATACAGATATCACAGCTAAAACGTAAAAAGGAATTTGGTTGTCTAAACTGGTTGTATTACTCCCTGGTTATGTCATTCCTGTCAGAGGTATTATGAATGATAGTCTTCACTTGTTTTGTTGATCTGTTGAGTTTAAATAAAGCCCTCTGTGTGCATTTTCATAAGTCTCTTTGCAGTGCTCTGTTTCAGGGGTTCAGCCTCTGTAAAACAAGACCACTTTAGGTTTAAACAACACGGGGCATTTTTCAGTGACACTGAGACTGATGCCCTCACCCTGATGTGAATATTAGTGGTGACAGAACTCATATGCCGCTCAGAAGAGAAAAATGTGCATCAGCAGGACAAGGCATGTCATGGGAGCTCCATAAATAACATGTTCAGCCATCTCCAGAACACTCAAGCAAGCCATCCAGGGACAGGAAGTGAACCCACGCTGACGCCCCCTCCTGATCTCTCTTGTATCTGTCATTAGCTTTCTGCTAATTTCATCTGGACTGAACCCCATTTAACCCCCACTCATACTGAAACTAGAAGACTATATATATATATATATATATATATATATATATATATATATATATATATATATATATATATATATATATATATATATATATATATATATATATATATATATATAATATGCTGTCAAATAATAATCGCAATTAATCACATCGAAAATAAGTTTTTGTTTACATAATATATGTATTTGTACTGTTTATATATATATATAAATGCACACACATACAGTATTTATTTTGAAAATATTTACATATATGCACGTTTATATATTATATTATGTTTTTTATTATAAATGTATTTAATATATTAACATTGTTTTATATACATAATAAATATACACAGTACACACTCATATATTATGTAAACAAAAACTTTTATTTTGGATGCGATTAATCGTTTGACAGCACTAAATATATAATAAAAAAAATGATATATATTTTTTTTTTTTTTTTTCACTTTTGAGAAACATTAACAAAAGCTAATTTATATATTTATTTATTTTTACAATTATGCCACACAACCCACAGTGATAGCCAACAGCAAAAGAATAAAGAATGCTCAGAAAAATACAGAAAGTAGTCAGGTCTTTGTTATTCTTCTGTGGCAGTGCTGATGTTGCTGTCTTTATCACATGCTAATTTAATGCATTATGATGTCATTATCTTTCAGAAGAATGTTCATGACAATATGGCCTTCAAATCCTTTCTGAAGACATGTGCTTATTATCTATAAAGAATAGTCATCTGAGGGAAATCGCCTGCTGAAAACACATTGCCATACCTCATAATGTGAAACTCTACGTACTTTGTCTTACAATACTGTGATATATCATCTCGTAACAGCTCCAAAAAGAGCTTTGGAATCTCAACTGAGGGCATGTTTTATGTCCACTGCTTGTTAAGCACATGGGTGTTTTACTGAAGCATCTGGATTCCGCAGGAAAACATATGCAAACACATCTGGCCTGGCAACAAATTGAAGTGAAAATATGAATCTCTCACCCTTCTGAAGATTGCAAGAATTGCAGACTCACCACAACAACCCCCCTTCAGCAGCCTTCCGTCGCCCTCTTGAAGTTCGTCATCCATAAACTGGCTTGCCAAATAATCTCCGCTTCACCTCTGCTGTTAAAGAGACTCGCCTCCGCTAGTTCCACAAAAATGCCACCACATCTATCTATTGTTCAATACAGTTTAGGTCATCATCCACAACAGCTGCCCTAAGTCAAGTAAAAATGGCTGAAATTCTCTGTCAAATTCCAGATTGAATTAAAAAGCTTAATTTGTCATGAGTGCTCTGCTGGAAAGCAGCAGTGTATAAACTATACGTCACATCAAAACACCCATTAAACAAATCATAAAGTCTACTTTGCGCTGATCTTAAATTTTGTTTTGAGAGATGCGGGGCCCTGTTGTCTAGAGCCATATGGGAAATTCGGGAAATTATTTTCAGGTCCAGAGCATGAAATTAAGGACACGTGTTAAGCCTTTTGGCTGCGTATCATTTTCATTGTGTGGTTTTCTGAATTGCCTTTTTGGGGTTCTTCACTCTGTGCAGAATGCGCCAAGCTTGGCAATTAAATTCTCTAAAGCGGATATGTGTATTTAACCCGAAACACATGGTGACTCCTGTTTCCTCAGCTGCTAAGTAAACATATATATATATATATATATATATATATATATATATATATATATATATATATATATATATTTATTATTATTTTTTTTCAAAGCCACACAAATAAAGTATATTCTGTTATGAGCACAGTGGGCCTGTTTCTCTGTAGCAGTCACTCAAACTGTGGATATGTTTGTGCTCATAGTTTAATATTGTCTTTTTCATCTCAGTAGATTGGCTGCATACTTTGTATTTCCTCAGTGCTCACCTGATTAAATTTCCTCATGCTCACCTGAAGCTGTTATTCAAATGGCGATTGATAAAGTCTTCGACTGATAAAGGAAGTCAGTTGGAACTTCTAAAGAAGTGCAATTTTTTTGCATTGTCTTTTTACCGATAACCGATCAAAATACTCGAGTGCTTTATCAGGTGCTGTAAATTATTATACTTTTGTTTTAGTACTGCCATATTAAAGGGATAGTTCACCCAAAAATGAAATTTTTGTCGTCATGTACTCTCAAGTAGTTCCACACCTGTATGAATGTCTTTGTTCTGCTGAACAATAAGGAAGATATTCTGAAGAATGTGGGAAGCAGAGCAGTTCTGGGGCATCATTGACTTCCATATTAGTTTTTTTTCCTATGAAGTCAATGGTGCCCCAAAACAGCCTGGTTACAAACTTTCTTCAAAATATCTTCCTTTGTGTTCAGCAGAACAAAGAAATTCATACAGGTGTGGAACTACTTGAGCGTGAGTACATGATGACAGAATTTTCATTTTTGGGTGAACTATCCCTTTAATTAATCGTGATTCATCGAATCCAAAATAAAAGTTTGTTTACACATAATATATCTTTATGAACTGTTTATTACTGTTATTTGATTTTCTGAGCTAATTCTCTGTGGAATGGACTTAAATATGACGTTATTATTTTGAGATTGTCAGTGAATGTTTTTGACCCTTTTTTTGTTTTGTTTTTTTCCAAAATTTGCCCTCAGCTTTGTCAGACAGTTTCTGTTTTGAATTTTGATTTGGTGTATTTTGAGTGTATATATTTATTTATTTATTTATACATACTGTGTGTGTGTGTGTCTGTGTGTTTGTATGTGTATGTACTTTTTTTTTTTAGACAGATTTTGTACCACTCATTTGCCATCACTGAACTGTATTGTATCAGTTCATTAAAATGTAAGAGTTCTTATTTTTTAAGCCAAAGCACCTTGTTCTCCTTGATAATATTTAATACTGAATAGCAGGCAGAATGTTGCATCTCATTCTCCACATATATAAAGCGTTATCATCTTGACTGGTTGAGTTTAATTGCTGTGCTGTTTGAATATAACGATAGCTGTCTTTATTAGTGGCTGCATATGGAAGATTAGGAGCGCTTCGATTTTTTCCCCCCTTCCACCGCAGAGCGTCCTGCCACTGGGAAAGTGAATAAACAGGCTCAAATAAATTGTACTAGTGTTTTCACTAGAAAAGACTCCCTTGGGATTTATTTTCAAACTAATTCCACCATAAATATACATGCATTAAGCGATGAAAAGAGCATCTGAGAGGGAAGCAGTGAATTAATTTGCATTCAGATGTTTCTTAACTTGCCTTGTTAAGATATTATCCGTTGTTAATGTTCTACAGACATTTGCTTTAATGTATTCCATGTCTGACTGCTGTTTCTGTGTAAGTACGTGCATATACCTCTCTTGTACGGTACACTCCACCTCCTTAAATAATTACCCAGACTGTAGCAAAGCTTTGTTCACACTTAAGAGGGTGACGGACCCCGATCACACTGCACTGACCCCTCTGACTGGATGGCTGCTCACACAGTCAAAGACATGCAGAGAAAGGCCTTTAGCAGCAATTAAACGGTCATCACTAAATGTATGTGCGCACATTTGGCTCTCGAAATGAAGAATTGCAACAGCATAACTTTAAACACCGCCAGCTGAGAGGTGCTTTGTAGCCTCTGTTAAAATATTATTTAGATTTTATGTCCGAGAAGTGTAAGCTAAGCCTCCGAAGCAATTAATTTTTTTTTTTCCGTTACAAAGGTAAAATGAGCAAGAGGTACATTCCAGCCTTATTATACCGGGTGCCGTGGGGAGTGTGAGATTAAGATGTCCATAATGAGGTGAGGCCTGTAATAAGAGTGTCTTCACTCGGATCAGATGTGGCCTCTTCGAAAACGGCGCACTTATCTGAGGGCTTTAGGAGCAGAAAGGAGACAAAACCGCTGTGCCTCCCCAGCCCTCGCTGTAAATGAGTCTGATTCTTTTCAGATGTGATTCAATTAATTTACTATAGATTTAATTACATGTGAAAGAGTCCGAGTTATCCCTCTCCTCTCGATAGGGGGTCTCTGCTTTCTAACTAGCCGCCCCCGGTGACTCCGATGTTCTTAATTACACTTTTATTTTCCTTTTCCCCCCAGCCCTTTTTTCACTTCCTCTTCCTGCCCTCAGCGGGAAGAAGAACTGGAATGGAATTATGGGGTAGATGTGAGCTGTTTGTTTGTGGACGGTTCAAAGAGTCATTGGCTCCGTGTAGCCGTAAAAGAGAGGCTTGAGAGCCCGGGTTAATCTGTCAGAACGTTTGGAGAACTGAAATTGAAATGTAGAGTGGCTTCAAACCTTTTTTTCACGTGAAAAGGGTATCTTTTTAAAAATTGACATTACCAACAACCTGTCTATTTGGGGGGAAAAATGATGGATGGATTTTTTTGGGGCTTTTTTTTCCCTTGAAGTCATTTGCTATTCAAATGTTTGCTGGCCACTTCAATTGGCCATCACTCCCTTCAGCAATTCATCCCATGGCAAGCAGTTGGCGATAAGGCTTCTTTTAATAAAAACCTCCCTGACTTGATGAATACTGCCATTGTTGTGCCAGAGACCTCTTATCAAACACCTCTGTCCTGCTCAAATCAGCAGTCTGCAATATGGAAAAATATGTAAAAATGGTATGATTAATTCCCTAAGCCTTTTTTTTTTTTTGAAAGATCCTGGCCTTCTATGTGGTGAAAATACAGTAGCTGGGACTCGTCAGTGTAGTTGTGGTTTGATATCAAGACTTTCATTGTCTCGTATTGGCAGTTTGAATGCATCAAATTATTGTGTTCATTGAGTGACTCTGACAAATCAAATTAGAAAAGTCACACTTTAACAGATCGCTGACATTTGTGAAGTTTTTTGCATATGCTGCATACTAATATAACAGGTTCTGGTAAATGAGGCCTGATATGATAGAGCTTTCACATTCTGCGGCCGATTTTCACTTTTAACAACAGTAGAGAATAAATAACTTTTTTAAAGCCCAGGTAAGAGGTCAGTTTAGCAGCATTTTAAAAGATAACCATGATTACGTTTGCAGAGGTGTCAGAATGATCCCTGGTTAATGGTTTGAGGTGTGGAAAGCCTATAGTAGCAAATAATAAGTGTTTTAAATTTGTGTTCAAAACGAAAATGATGATGATGATCATTTGTAATTTTGTCTCTTCAGGCCTCATCCACCACCAACCGCATGTTGGAGTCTCAGAGCATCAGTGAACTCAAGGCTGAGATTGTATCTCTTAAGGGTCTTCTTCTCAGCAGGTAACTTTTCACGTTTTTAATAAATCTCTAACAATAGATTTGATTTGATGGAGAAAATGTGGCTATGAAGGATGTTCATTTAGAATCTTGTGTATTTGGGTGTCAATCTGTCAGCTTGCTAAACATTCAAATTGGTTTTCAACAAATTGCAAAAAAAAGCAAAAATTACATGTGACCTTGAACCTATTTTCTGATACATATGACATACTGAACAAACAATATTTTCCTCCCGCACAGCCTCGTTTTTGTTTGTGTATAATAAAGTCTGACATCCAAAAGCCATTTCCTGCCATTATGAATTTCTTTATTTTACAGTGTGTTCAGATTTGTATGGAAGCCCGTTTCTGCCAATAGGTTGTTTGCACATGCAGCCCGGTCTCATGAAAATGCGTATAAATAGCATGCCAAAATAAAAATGAAAACTTGTGGTATTGATATGAAAAAAATGGACTTTGGCGTATATATGACGTGTGTGTATATATATATATATATATATATATATACGTATATGGCGTATATATATATATATATTGTTGGCGTGCATATGATACGCAGTTTTCGCGCACATATGATACGCATCTACCCCACAACCCTAACCCTACCCATCGCGTAGCATATACACGCCAAAGTCCATTTTTGCGTTTCAATACAACGAGTTTTCGTTTTTATTTGGCGTACTATTTATACACACATTCATGAGATCGGGTAGGCACATGATGTCATTGCTGTGGCGCAAATGCAGCTGGAGGGCAGGAAGTAATTTTTTCGCCATAGGAATCAGTAGCAGAAACTCAAGATCCCTGTGTTTTGCGTTGTTTATTGATGCTCAAGTCGGTCAAATGGAGAAAACACAAGGAGATTTTATCGTGTACGAAAATGTGTTGTTCGTAAGGGGGGAAAAGTCAAGAAATTGATTGAAAAACACAGGAAAATGTGGCTTGTAACGTAAATCTGCCTCTGCAGTTGGGAGGAGCTGATCGGATAATGCTCATGTGTGCAAATTGTTAATATAAGATATAATATTAAGATATCAATACAGATATAAATAGATAAGGCTGCCACCTCAAGCATTCAGCGTGAGACAGTCAGAAGTCACTCATTGCTAAACGCCACACATAGACACGATGTAAATAAGATATTATTTGCAGTTCAGAGAGCTTCATTGATTATAACGGAACATTGTGAGATTGCAATAAATTGAAGTGAGTGACAGCTTTTGAGTGATTTATATAGAGGCACTATTTACTCGCTGTCTAGGCTGTAAACAATTCAGAATTTGAAGTTTTGCTTTACGTGCTGCTAGGACCAACGTACACAAACCCTGTATGCTGCAAAGTGTCAGGAGTGACTGAAAAAAAAGAGAACGGATGAGATCTCCGTAGAAGTCCGTACTGTACTGGTTTAGGTGCTGTAACAATAGAAAGTTATAAACAGAAAAACACAGTTAGGTGATCCTTATGTTATAAACAGGAGCGACTGTTGGCCATGGGGCCTGTTAGCAGCACGTAAAACAACTTTTATTTAAATTCTGATTTAATTATAGCCTAGAAAACGAGCAAATATCATCTTATTTACATCGTGTCTATGTGTGGCGTTTAGCACTGAGTGAATTCGGACTGGGTCACCTTGTATCTATATGTCTTTATTAATATATTATAACTTATATTAACAATTTGCACACACGGGCATAATCCGATCGGCTCTTCCCGACCGCCGACGCAGGTTTACAAGCCAATTTTTCCTGCATTTTTCTGTCAATTTCTTGACTTTTCGTTCCTTATGAACAACACATTTTCATACACGATAAAAGCTCCTTGTGTTTTCTCGGTTTGACCGATTTGAGCATTCATAAACAACGCAAAACACGGGCATCTTGAGTTTCTGCTACTGATTCCTATGGGAAAAAAATTACTTCCTGCCCTCCAGCTGCATTTCGCGCGTCATCAGAATCACGTGTTCGCAAACAACCTATGAATAAAAAATAAAACAAGGTAATTGCGACTTCTTATCTCACAATTCTGACTTTTTTTCTCGCAATTGCGAGATATAAACTCGCAATTCTGTGAGTTTGCAGTGCTTTGTTCGATTTGCTATAGATGAA
Source organism: Barbus barbus (assembly GCF_936440315.1). NCBI lineage: Eukaryota > Metazoa > Chordata > Actinopteri > Cypriniformes > Cyprinidae > Barbus > Barbus barbus. The sequence goes on from NC_136719.1 coordinate 17,142,162, forward strand.
CTATATATTGATCTAGATGAATGTTGCGTCCGAATATGATTTTTGAACAAACATAAAAATGACTCATTCTTTATTTCTGTGTTTTGCGCTCGCGGTTGGACAGTAGGCTATATTACCGCCGGGCTTTCAGACACAACATGCTTCATTTCTTTATAGTTCTGAGTTTGAGGCAGCTTCTATCGCGTTATTTTAATAACAGCTGTCAAGTAAAGAGCATATTATTGTAACACGAGAGTGGATATATATGAATGTACTTAGGTTGATTTCCTTCACTCTCGCATGCGCGCTTTCATCTCTATGTTCTTGCTATAGAATTATCTCCTGTATTTAATGTTGTAAGATATCGACCAAGCAAGACATCCCCGATGAAAATTATAAATAAATTAAGGATTCATTATTTAGTATTAGTTATTATTTTAAGTTTTTTTTATTATTATTATTTAGTCAATTATATATGAAGAGTTCAGATGCAAAAGCCTCTAAATGCCATCTGAAATTTTCTTCTAAAATTTGCATTTTATGCTCAGTTATTTCACTTTAATGACAATGAAAAGAACCTGTACCTGAGAAAAATGCTCATTTTAGAAGAAAATTTCAGATGGCATTTAGAGGCTTTTGCATCTGAACTCTTCATATATAGGCCTATATAATATACATCTGTGATTAAATTATCATTGCTATAGACAATAATAATGTAAGTTGGTCTCGTTCTGGTTGCAGTTCTGGCTGTAAACTAGGTAGTGTAAAATTTTAGAAGCATATGCAGGAAAACGTTTATGAAAATGTCCAAACACAGGAAGCCTATAGCCTATATTCCAGATAAATGCCATCTAATTCAGGGGTGCAAAATTCAGTTGCTTGAGGACCACAGCCCTGCAGAGTTTAGTTCCAACCCTGCTCAAAAACACTGTTATTGTTGGGGGGTTTTTTTTTATTCTGATTTATAGCTGAACCGTGTGTATTTGGGTTGATGCTAAACTTTGCAGTATAAAACGAGTTAGGCTACTATTATAGTATTATAGGATTATTATGGCTAGATGAAATAAAGCATGACGTATACAGAGTAGGCCTAGTGATGTTCTGGTTTGGCATAATCAGTAACAACATCTACTCGTAAGTTACTCAGAAAAGTTCTGGTGAATGAAGTATTATGCTCTTGAAAGACAGTCGGATTCTGCTGTACCAGCACATAAAGGCATTTCTGGAAATAAAGCTGCCGATGAGCTATTAATAATAGTGTTACAATAATATATAGTTCATCTATAGCAAATTGCAAGAAAAAAAGTCAGAATTGCGAGATATAAACTCGCAATTGCGAGAGAAAAAGTCAGAATTGCAAGTTTATATCTCACAATTGCGAGAAAAAAGTCATAATTCTGAGAAAAAAAGTCAGAATTGCAAGTTTATATCTCACAATTGCGAGAAAAAAGTCATAATTCTGAGAAAAAAAGTCAGAATTGCAAGTTTATATCTCACAATTGCGAGAAAAAAAGTCAGAATTGCGAGAAAAAAAAGTCAGAATTGTGAGATAAAAAGTCGCAATTACCTTTTTATTTTTTATTCATTGGCGGAAACGGACTTCCATAGATTTGTGCTTGAAAACTAATAAGATGCATGTACTTAACATCCTGAAAGAGACCTTTAGTAGATGTTCCAACATGCATGTTTTGTAATATCACTGTGTAAATGAGTGGAGAGCATTGTTTCTCACTCAGGGCAGCTGATATTAGTATGCCTTGGGACGATTTGGCAGATAAATGTGTCTGAAATGATTTGATCTGTATGTGTCCTATCGTTCTCTTCACCGGGGCATGTAGCTGGAACCGGCTCATTACTGGTTAATGAGGCCTGATGCATCCAACAGGTTCCCTCAATGCCCCAAGATGGATCTTCCCTCACTTTCATTAATGTTTACTTGATTATGTATGTATCATGCAAATTAAGATCTAAGTAATCTCATACATCTGAAATTCACACAGATAAAAGCTTTCGTTTGTCTGCTGTTTCGTTCTCATTAAACATTTTAAGCTGTAATTACTTTTTTCTTCCAGTGTCTGAATGTTGTGTCTGGTTGTCCTTCTCAAGATGTGAGATCTTTGCTGTAAATACAAACCAAGCTCACCATCTGCTCAACTTGTTGCCTCATATATTCAAACAAAACCGCCCTGAAGTCGCTTTTGAATTTATTTTACCTTTGTTGCGAGGACCTGCTTTGTTTTGAATCAGATGCCAGGTGTGGAGTACATATGGACATAATCTCTCATGTACTTTCAGACTGACAAATCTGCTCGTGTTTCCAAAGCACAATAGCTGGAGTCGTTCGTGCATATTTGAGGCAGACACAAGCCTGAGGCACAATGTGTACTCTGTTGTGAGAGATTTCAGCAAAGAGTTCGAAGAAAACGCTTGTAATTTTCTATTCACGTCCTCTTTCTTCTCAGGAGACAGTTCCCCGCTTCACCCTCCGTTCCCAAAATCCCATCCTGGCAAATCCCTCTCAAACCAGGATCGCTGTCCAACCCGCCCTCTGTCAACCACACCAACAGCAGTAGCGACATCTCGCCCGTCAGCAACGAGTCGGCCAACTCCTCCCCCATCAAAGAGGGCAACAGCTCCCAGACCACCACCCCGTCCAGCTCGCACTGCCTGAACGGAGACGTGGGCCTGGGCTCCATTCTCCCTCTGGACCTGAAAGACCAGGTCCGTATGGAAGTCCAAGGCGAGGAGGAGAAGAAAGAGGACGATGAGGACGAAGACGAGGATGACGACGTGACCCATGCGGATGAGGAAGACCACCTGAGCGTGCAGACGGAGGACAGGAGAGGAGGCGACGGACAGATAAACGAGCAGGTGGAGAAGCTGCGGCGTCCAGAAGGCGCGAGCAACGAGAGCGAGGTCGATTAGAAAGAAATTGTGGACTTCATCCGTCCATTGGCTTCTCTCGGTTTCCTTAGAGTTAATTTAAGTTCTGATATCACACCCTTGGCTACCGTGAGCATCATTTAAAACTGTACGAAAGCGGCAGGTGAGGTGGATTATGTTCCTTTCACTGCAGTTCTTTACCCTTTTGACTTTTCAACATGCAAACCAGAGTGAAGGCACAAACCTTCTGCATGCCTGAACAAGCACAGCAACAGAAAGTTCTAGAAAGACGACAAGAGAATTATTACTTTTTTTTTTTTTTGCAATCCATACATTTCCCCTAAATGCTAGCAAGCTGTTTTACTAGAGACTGTAGTATTAAAAAAAAAAGGCCATTTAAGTGTACCATAGCACTTCAATAGTCAATACAAACGTCATCAATTGCAGTGTAAGGTCTATAGACAAATCAGAGGCACCAAAGAAGTCAGAAAGTTGTGATCTGAGATCTGTTTCTATGCCATTTCTTTTGTTTTGTTCAGCAGTAAACACTAGTTCACACAGTCCCAGCATTGTTGGGTCAGACCTTGTAATCTGTCGTAGTGAACCAACTCTCCTTCAGACGTGTAGTACACCAGGCTTCAGCAGTCTGTGGAACAACGAGGCCTTGTATTTTGTGTTTAGTGTGATGGCGAATTTGAGATTTCTGTGGGAGAAAGAAAGAGCGAGAGAGCAAAAACACGTATGAGAATGCAGACAACGAGGCGAAAGAGAAATGTGTTTGCTTGGTCGTATCTCTCCAGTCTCCAGCAGGGTAGCTGATTTGGTTTATGAAGTATGTTAATAATCAGATGATCGACAAATAACAGATGTATTAGTTCATGCGGCTTGAAATGTCAAGGAGGCTAAAATCGGAAATCTAATACTGAAAGCCTGTTATATTGTATTATATTACATGACAAACCCTCCAGTCCAAATTATATAGGCCTCCTGCAGTGAATAATCTTAACATGAAACGGTGCTGGGGTTTTGTAATTAAACTGTGTAAAACAATGGATGCTTCAGCGGAGGTGCTGACAGTTGAGTTTTCTCTTTGGGGGCTTTTCTCTCAGAAAGTCCTGAGAGGATTAAAAAAAAAGGTGAAAAAAAAAATTTCCCGTGATGCAAATGGAGAGTAACGTATGAATATTTAACTAATGAAATTACTCACTCACCAGCTGATGAGAAACAAAGCCAGAGATCCTGGAGTGAGAACTAGAGTGTCAGATCCATTGTGACATTTTCACTTTTAATAAATGACCTTCTGAGTAACCGGATTACAGCACAGCCAGGTGAATTGTGGGTCTGTGGCGGCACAATGCGAAGGCACAACGGAAGAGCCATGTCTAGCCATGTGTGTACGTCTTCTTACTTCCTAGACTAGGGTTGGTTTAACACTAACCCACACAAGAAAAGCGTATATTCATATGATGCAATGTCAAGAGAAACCGCGTGTTCATTTGATATGCAGTGATTTTTTTTTTCTAAAACTTTGGCGTTGATTTGAAAAGTTAAAAATCCAAATGTGAAGTGAACTTTAGAGGAATAGTTCAACCCCCCAAAAAAACAAAAGCTGCGGCTTTACTTAAACCTTTATACGGTCTTTTTTTTATTTTTGTGGAATGCAAAAGGATACATTTCGAAAAAAAAATCAAACTGCTCCTTTCCATACAACCACAGTTCATAGCAACCATGTCTGTTAAAACTCCAAAAATGACCCCAGAAACACCATTAAAGAACCAGATCAGTCCAATTAATGAATGGTTTTTGATTAACCGGTTGATCCGGTTCACAAATCACACTATACATTTTATTCACAAAATTTGACTGATTTGACTGGTTCTTGAGTTAAACTCAGTACAACCAAAGTGGTTCTCAAGTAACAGTTCTAGAACTGTTCAGACAAAGTGTTTTTGCCTTTTTTTAGAGCTCAACTGGTCACTATGAACTGTCATTAAATAACTTGCACACAAAAACTATTCAAAATATAACATTGTTTGTCCCATAAAAAATGCTGTTTGGAATGACATAAAATTGAAAATGTTTTTTTTTTTTTGGTGAACGATCCTTTTAAAGGAATCAGTAAAGCCTGTTTAATCTTGAAAGTAAATAGCATTTATTGGTGTCAGAAGTGTCACTGCAGAGTTACCGATAAGTTAGCTTTTTAAGTGAGAGGAAGGAAGGCCATCGGCTTCAGAATGAGACCGCTTTAGTGTGAGTGTGTGTGCATGTATCAGTTTTGCTTAAAACCACATTCTGGAGTTCCTGCAACTGGCAGGTTGTTTCTGGTAGCGTGGTGGCAGAGGCCTTTAAACAACATAATATGCTAATTTTAGCTAATCATTGTAAAGCCGCTGTGAGGGCTACTGAATTAAACATGATATAAGCCACATATTCAGTGCCTATATCTCTTTTAATATTGCATTCTCATCTCCAACTGTTTTTATGACATTTTTGTTAAGAATCTACATCCTGCTGCTCAGTTTCAGCAACTCAGTTTAGGGATTTAAGCATTCGTTCTCATTTATGTGAGCTGAGAGTGTGTGTGTGTGCGTGTGTGTGTGCGTGCGTGCGCGCTGGATCAGTTTTATAAGTAAGCTTATGTCAAAGGTCTGTAACAATTTGTACGAACTGCACATTGTTGCTGTATGTGGCTCTGTTGATGTTGCTGTTGTTGACACCCTGCCGGTATTTGTCTGAGAGAAATTCTGGTATGAAAAGATGAATGTACATAATTGTAATAAATTTAACACAAATTTCCCTGTTTATTTTCTGTAGATTATTTTTTTTTATTGATCAGAAATAAATTTACCTTTGGTAAAATGGTTTTATTGTAACAAAAAAGAGCAAAAATCTGTTTAGATATAAGAAAGGAGGTTAGTATTAATGAATTATTCATTGATGTAAATTATTCATATATAATACATGCATTTATTTTTTATTAAGTAATGTGCTGTTCCAAAATAGGCAAAAAGATTATAAAAACAAATTAATTATTTCGAATATGTAGTTCAATTTACATGAGTACAAATAATTATTAAATAATAATATTATTTTTAAATAATTTGCACTTTTTACATGAGATGGTCACCAGCCTAAAAGAGAATGTGGGTAAAGTCTGCATAACTATGTATTTGATCTTACTCTAAATTTCACATTAGATAAGCATTCTTCTTGGCGTTTTCAGTGGACTCTATTAAGTGAATTTCAGTCGATAAACCTTGATCCTAAAGCAGCACTGTTTAAAAAATGTAAAAAAGGCCCCGTTCCACTGTAGTAAGCAATACAAATATTCCAGTGCATTATCAAGTTTATGAATTTAATTTGTCTGTCAAGGTCTAAATGATCAATAGCCTTGCACATATTGATGTGGTGTATAAACTTCTCAAAGGTTCGATACCGCATCCCTTTGTAATCCATTAACCTCTCCCCGGAGTTCAGGCCAGGCTCAGATTTATAGGGCTTGCTGTAATAAATGCACTTGTACATCATTTAGTGTCTTATGGGACAAGCAGTGCATTCCTGCCCAGAAAGCCTCCTCCATCCCAATCTCCAACTCTTTGGAGTGGGACTGTAGGTGAGGCTTACCAGTCACTTTGGCCCAACGTGACTCACAGTAACAGGTTAAGATGCTGGAAAGCTGGAGCAGGGAACACAAGAAGGCTGAAGTCTTTTCAAAGAGATGGAAAGAAATGTTTTTTTTGTTTGTTTTTTTTTACAGACACTGAAGGTGTCTGTCGTGCTTTTGCAGAGATCGGGAGCTTCAACCTCGTCAGTCGGCTTTACTAAACGGAGTGCGCTCAATAGACTGCTGCTGTATTGATGTGTGCTGAACTCCATTGTTCTCCTGAACTGAGCACTCAGCAGGTTAGAGGGCTGAGTGTCTCCTTGGATCAATGCAAGGGTTGTTAGCCCTTCCTGCCCCAGGAGGTGCACTGAACACAGCCTGCGCTCGCAGCCCGGGGTGCTCATGGAGGAATTGCAATAGGTGATGCCACATCACCTCAAGTCCCAATCTGGATTGTCTTTTGCCATCCGTAGCTTACAGAGCTATTTGGGGGAAAAACCTGCAGAGATCAAGCAACCACTTCTATGAAATTTATTGTAATTTTAAACTAATTTATGCATTTCAGTTTACATAAGTACTATTTATTAATAAATTATTTTTATAATTAAAAAATTAATGAAAATTAATTCGAGTTATATAAATTATAATTATATAAGTTTTAAAGGTGACATATCATGAAAATCTGACTTTTTCAAATGTTTAAGTGCTATAAACGGGTCCCCGGTGCATCTACCAACCCAGGAAACATGAAAAAAACATTTTTTTTGGTAAGCCTTTCTCTGCAAGCTTGTGGAACAAAAACAAGCACGTTAGATTTCACACCCCTTGTGACATAGAAAGGGGATCTTATTATAATATGTGCCCCTGGACCACAAAACCAGTCTTAAGTCGCTGCGGTATATTTGTAGCAATAGCCAAAAATACATTGTGTAGGTCAAAATTATCGATTTTTCTTTTATGCCAAAAATCATTAGGATATTAAGTAAAGATCATGTTCCATGAAGATATTTTGTCAATTTCTTACCGTAAACATACCAAAACTTCATTTTTGATTAGTAATATGCATTGCTAAGAACTTCATTTGGACAACTTTAAAGGTGATTTTCTCAATATTTAGATTTTTTTGCACCCTCAGATTACAGATTTTCAAATAGCTGTATCTCGGCCAAATATTGTCCTATCCTAACAAACCTTACATCAATGGAAAGCTTATTTATTCAGTGTATATGTATACATCTCAATTTTCGAAATAATTGACACTTAAGACTTTCCACCCACATCAGTATACCAGTTCTAACACCATGGAGAAAGCAGAGGAGAACAGTAGATTTATTGATTTATTTACCCTGCTGCCACACAAATCTAATATACACATATCTATCTATCTATGGTATCTATCTATAGACCTTTTTCCTGAGTAACCGATGAGCGGCGCCATGACAGATTCTAACTTCCGTTTGGGTGCTCTCGTGTTTCCGGTCTCCATAGAAATCCGTTAAGACGGTAAAAAACATCGACTGAATTTAAACTTTTTTCAATATAACTAAATATAAAAATGTGCGGAGGGTTAAGCTGTGCTGTTGTTGGCTGCCACAGTAACGGCAATAAGCTAAGGAATTCCTTTAAAGTACTTGTTTTGCTCACCAGAAAACCTATCATGTCCGGTGCTGTGCGCATGGCTTGCAGCGCTTAAGTTAAAATACTGAGTGTGAAATAATAAAATGTTAATGTAACATTTGCTCTAATCATTCTGTGGACAAAATCCTGTGAACTTCGCCCCGATCGGGAGCTGTATGTGCGCTCATCTGTTTTCATTGGAGCTAAACTTGCATCGCTTCGTGTAATCTTCCCACTTATTAAACTATGACTGGTCCTTTACTGCAAAAAGACGGTCATTGTGACACTGTAAAGTGATGAAACAATGGCGTGATATGATTTTTAACATAATTTTCTCGTTATATTATCGGCTCGGAAAATATGTAAATGTGACTAGAAACCGGAAATGTAAAGCACTGTTCTAGAAGGCGAGACTTATAATACATACTGAAATATATACTGGGTGGCACAGTATAAATATATTAGGGGTGGCACGGTACGCCGATGTCACAGTTCGGTACGTACCTCGGTTCGGGGGGTCACGGTTCGATACGATTTCGTTACAACAGGGGAAAAAAAATAAATCTACTATGCTCAGTTTCTTTTCATTTATTTTGAACAGACAATAGTGCAAATTACAATATTTTTCCACCTAGATGTGAAAATACTAAATATTATTACGTTATATATATAAAATCTGTTTTGTTTTCATTGTCTCTACACAAATAAAAGCAGACCTTTATACAGAGATTATTAATAAGAAAATAAGTGTTTAAAGTTGATTCTGCTGGTACAAGGAAACAGTTGAAGTGATCTCGCCGGAGCGTGCGCTCACACACATACACACACACAAAAAAAACATCAGTTCCAGCATTGCTAACTTGACAGCGCAGTTGGTACTTTATCAAAATAAAATACAGTGAGCCAAACGTCAGCACACCGCCTCTGTGTCACCGTTGGAACGCGACTGAAGTACAAAGCCTATAATTTACATAAATAATAGTTTAGCATTCAGATACGTTACATCGCAAATATGGAAATATTATGGAATATTTGGATTTGTGACAAATGAGAGAGGTAGGATACACGAGCACAAAGCCCCATTTTGTAAACAGTTGAGTGCGCAAGCCTTTAAACTATACTCCTTTGTCGGTCTATGTGAGAGACGCGCACATGGTCACTGTCTAGTGGGCTTTGTTTTCAAGTGCGCAACTCATGGTTAAGGCTAGAAAGGATGCATATGGCGCTACATGGCATTCACTGTTCTTCTGCAGGCGGTTATCAAACAGCGTTGCATTACTGCGGGATCACCCCTTCTGGATTGGGGGTGAATTGCCTGTATTCGTCGTAAGGCCTCATGCACCGAACCGAGATGTCCGTACCGTGACTGTTCGGTATGAATGCATGTACCGTGCCACTCCTAATATATATATATATATATGTATATATTATAATATATATATGTGTGTATATATATATATATATATATATATATATATATATATATATATATATATATATATATATATATATATATACACTCACCTAAAGGATTATTAGGAACATCATACTAATACTGTGTTTGACCCCCTTTCGCCTTCAGAACTGCCTTAATTCTACGTGGCATTGATTCAACAAGGTGCTGAAGGCATTCTTTAGAAATGTTGGCCCATATTGATAGGATAGCATCTTGCAGTTGATGGAGATTTGTGGGATGCACATCCAGGGCACGAAGCTCCCGTTCCACCACATCCCAAAGATGCTCTATTGGGTTGAGATCTGGTGACTGTGGGGGCCATTTTAGTACAGTGAACTCATTGTCATGTTCAAGAAACCAATTTGAAATGATTCGAGCTTTGTGACATGGTGCATTATCCTGCTGGAAGTAGCCATCAGAGGATGGGTACATGGTGGTCATAAAGGGATGGACATGGTCAGAAACAATGCTCAGGTAGGCCGTGGCATTTAAACGATGCCCAATTGGCACTAAGGGGCCTAAAGTGTGCCAAGAAAACATCCCTCACACCATTACACCACCACCAGCAGCCTGCACAGTGGTAACAAGGCATGATGGATCCATGTTCTCATTCTGTTTGCGCCAAATTCTGACTCTACCATCTGAATGTCTCAACAGAAATCGAGACTCATCAGACCAGGCAACATTTTTCCAGTCTTCAACCGTCCAATTTTGGTGAGCTCGTGCAAATTGTAGCCTCTTTTTCCTATTTGTAGTGGAGATGAGTGGTACCCGGTGGGGTCTTCTGCTGTTGTAGCCCATCCGCCTCAAGGTTGTGCGTGTTGTGGCTTCACAAATGCTTTGATGCATACCTCGGTTGTAACGAGTGGTTATTTCAGTCAAAGTTGCTCTTCTATCAGCTTGAATCAGTCGGTCCATTCTCCTCTGACCTCTAGCATCAACAAGGCATTTTCGCCCACAGGACTGCCACATACTGGATGTTTTTCCCTTTTCACACCATTCTTTGTAAACCCTAGAAATGGTTGTGCGTGAAAATCCCAGTAACTGAGCAGATTGTGAAATACTCAGACCGGCCCGTCTGGCACCAACAACCATGCCACGCTCAAAATTGCTTAAATCACCTTTCTTTCCCATTCTGACATTCAGTTTGGAGTTCAGGAGATTGTCTTGACCAGGACCACACCCCTAAATGCATTGAAGCAACTGCCATGTGATTGGTTGATTAGATAATTGCATTAATGAGAAATTGAACAGGTGTTCCTAATAATCCTTTAGGTGAGTGTATATATATATATATATATATATATATATATATATATATACATACACACACACATAGAGCAATTTAATCTAATTTTTTTTGTAATTTCACCATGGAGCTCTAGGGGGTTGGGAAACCCTGCGTTTGAAAGTACTTTGTGCTATATGTGCTACTAATAAAACTAAAGAAACACTTTTTAACACCCTTAAACATAACTTTCATCACAACAGTGCTGTCATAAAAATGGAATTAGAACACATTCCATATTAAAGATATCAGGCGATGCCAGTCATACCTATCTTTATTTTTAACAATAGCACAGCAGGTGCCCCATTAAAGCAGTATCCCTGGACACAATCCCAGTCGCCGGGGCAGAAAACCTCTCCAAGTTCTCTCAGCTTTGCATGAGAAAGGTCAAGCCTAATTCTACAGGGATGGACCGGAGGGGTGACTTCCTCCTTCCGTCTCAGATAAGATAAGCAGGAGCGCATGCAGTGCTGCATGTGTAGGAGGGGAGCCTGTTTGATGTTGTGCTAATGTGGGTCCAGACCTCTGGAACACCACTGGGTATCCTACACTCAAAGGGAATGCACTGATGGACAGATGGTAGCACGCACCATGGGACGCTCGCGCTCTGTGCTGATGGAGTCGGCTGCGTGCGATGTTGCGCTTCGGCCTGCAGAACACAGAGTCTGGTTTCTGTCATGGTCCTACGAGACCCTTGGGCACACATATTTGGAAGCCCTCTTGTCTACACCTTAAGCAACAAGAGTAATTTGGCTTTAAAAAAAATCATAATGGCTTCTTTAGAGTCAACAATAAGGAAAATAACCAAAAACTCACAATGCATGAAAAAGCCCAAAAAGTGTGTGCCAAAATATTCCAAAGAATGAAAAGTTGAAAAAAAAAAAGGCCGAACAATATATAAAGATGAAAAAAGATGACAAAAAAAAAAAGATTTTACTGAAGAACAGCAAATGTTTAAGTCATAACATGACCTTACCTAATTACAATGCCAAGTGCAAGAGTCATCTTTAAAGAAAATGATCACATGGTTCTTTGTCACCTGATATATGTGATGTAAAAATATATTGATCATGTGATTTATACAAAATTGGATATGATTAGTGAGAACTGCAAATCTAAACAAACTAGAAACATACAGAATTCACTCTTGCGCCTGTCAAGAGAAGGTAATGTTAGTGACTGAAACAATCACCGTTCCTCAGTGAAGCTGTATTTATTTATACAGTCATGGCAAAAAATATCGGCATCCTTGGTAAATACGATCAAAGAAGGCTGTGAAAATTAATCTGCATTGTTAATCCTTTTGATCTTTTATTTTAAAAAATCACAAAAATCTAACCTTTCATTTGATATTAAGAATTTAAAATGGGGGAAAATATCTTTATGAAATAAATGTTTTTCTCTAATACACTTTGGCCACAATTAGCGGCACCCTTTTATTCCATACTTTTTGAAACCTCCATTTGCCAGTTTAACAGCTCTAAATTTTCTCCTATAATGCCTGATGAGGTTAGAAAACACCTGGCATGAGATCAGAGACCATTCCTTCATCCAGAATCACTCCAGACCCTTTAGATTCACAGCTCCATGTTGGTGCTTCTTCTCTTCAGTTCACCTCACTCATTTTCTACAGGGTTCAGGTCAGAAGACTGGAATGGCCATAGCAGAAGCTTGGTTTTGTGCTCAGTGACCCATTTTTGTGTTGTTTTTGAGGTTTGTGTTTGGATTATTGTCCGGTTGGAAGATCCAAACATGGCCCATTATAAGATTTCTAACAGAGTCAGTCACTTATTGATTTTTTTATCTGTTGGTATTTGATAGAATCCATGATGCCATGTGTCTAAACAAGATGTCCAGGACCTCCAGCAGAAATATAGGACCACAACATAAAAAAACAGCAGTATATTTCATTGTACACATGGGGTACTTTTTATCCCTGTGTTCACCAAACCCATCTTGAGTGTTTGCTGCTAAAAAGCTCATTTTTTAGTTTCATCTGACCATAGAAGCCAGTCCCATTAGAAGTTCCAGTCGTGTCTGATAACTGAATATGCAGGAGTTTGTTTTTGGATGAGCTAGGATAATTTTTCTTGAAACCCTCTCAAACAGCATGTGGTGATGTAGGGGCTGTTTGACCATTTTTTTTTTTTTTTTTTTTTTTCTGACCCGGAGACTCAACTATTTTCTGCAATTCTCCAGCTGTGGTCCTTGGAGATTCTTTAGCCACTCAAACTCTCCTTCTCACCGTGTATTAGGACGATATAGACACACATCCACTTCCAGGAAGTTTTGTAACATTTTATGTTGATTGGCAATTCAATAATTATTGCCCTGTTGGTGGAAATGGGAATTTCTCTTCTTAAAGCCATTTCACTAATTTATGAAGCTCAATTATCTTTTGCTGCACATCAGAAATATATTCTATGGTTTTTCTCACTGTGATGGATGATTAAGGGAATTTGTTTTTTTTCTCTCTCTCCTATTTATATTTCGGTGAAACAGGAAGCCATGGCTGGATAATTTCATGTTCATAATCACCCTGGAGTGCTCAAAATTGTGAATATGAATTATTAATAGGTGTGCCAATAATTGTGTCCAACGTGTATTTGAGGAAAAAACATTTCATAATGATATTTGCCCCCATTTTAAATTCGTATTATCCAATGAAAGGTTAGATTTTTGTGAATTTTTAAAATAAAAGATAAAAAGGATTAACAATGCAGATTCATTTTCATAGCCGCCTTTGATCATATTTACCAAGGGTGTCGATATTTTTGGCCATTACTGTATATATTAGTACCCTCCACTAATATTGACACCCTTGATAAATATGAGCAAAGGCGGCTGTGAAAATTAATCTGCATTGTTTATCCTTTTGATCTTTCACTCAAAAAATTAACAAAATTCGAACCTATATTTGAAGTAAAACATTGAACATAATTGAAAGTGGGGAGAAAATCTCATAATAAAATAAATGTTTTTCTCCAATGAATGTTGGCCACAATTATTGGCACCCCTAGAAATTCTTATGAGTAAAATATCTCTGAAGTATGTTCCCATTCATATTTACATTTTTTAGCACACCAGCATGATATTGTCCAGCCATGACTTCCAGTTCCACAGGATTATAAATATGAGGAACACAAAGGCCAAATTCCCTTAATCATCCATCACAAGGAGTAAATCCTAAGAATATAGTTCTGATGTGCAGAACAAGATTGTTGGGCATCACAAAATAGAAAGTGGCTGTAAGAAAAGAGTTAAAGCATTGAAATCCCGATTTCCACCATCAGGGCAATAATTAAGAGGTTCCAATTAACTAAAGATGTTAAAAATCTGCCTGGAAGAGGAAGTGTCTATATCGTCCTAATGCACGGTGAGGAGGAGAGTTTGAGTGGCCAAAGACTCTCCAAGGATCACAGCTGGAAAATTGTAGAGATTAGTTGAGTCTTGGGGTCAGAAACCTAAAAAATGTATATATCAAACATCCCCTACATCACCACATGTTGTTCGGGAGGGTTTCAAGGAAAATTCTCTTCACTCATTCAAAAAAAAACTCCAGCAAATTCAGTTGCCAGTCACGGCCTTTGCTCATATTTACCAAGGGTGCCAATATTAGTGGAGGGCACTGTATAGTATATTAGTATAGTATATTAGTATAGTAGTATAATTTGTCTTGTAGGGAAAAAAAATAAAAAAATCCAGCTGAAGGTGGGGTCCTGCTCTAAAAGTTATAAGAGGCTTGACAGACCGCACTTCTGGGAGCTGGAGTTGAGGTGAAAATGGGCCAAGGTCACGTGAGAAGGCCTGCATAAGACCTTAGTGGGCTAAACCCAAGTGCAACAAAGCCCGCATAGTCATAAAGCACTTTGTCATCACTTATATGATTGTTCAATCGGGCAGGATTGCATTTCGCCCTGCTGTGTGGCTGCTGTCACTTGATGTTCCTCTGGCCCTGTTTCAACTTTAAATGGAACAAATACTCGCCGCCGTCGTTCTCATGCGGCAAGCGCTGTGGCTCTGGTGGTCAAAACGGTGTCATGTCTTGCAGAGGAGGTATGGAAGAACAGAGGGTGGGGTGTGAAAAAAACAGAAAGAGGGAGGAAAACAATAGAATGCTGTAAAAGAGAAGAATAAATCTCCAGGGAGCTGAGAGCCCCTGGAAGTGGTAATACTGGAGACAATATTTATGAATTGGCCTGTAATGAGCCATCAGCAGCATGGCGGATATGAGTGTGCCACCGGAGAAAAATGCCCTTGTCCTACACAGACCAGGGAGAGCATCCGTGTTATAGTGGGTAGAATGGATTATCTAGGGGTGCTTGTCGCTTGGTGAGGATTCGGGACTGCAGGCGGTGACAGGGCAACAGGTGTGGCCCTCGCCGAGGCTTGCAAATTAGACAAATCGCATGTGCGGCACCTGAAAGACGCCGGCGGCTCGGAGGAGGAAGCGAAAGCGAAGCTCGACCTGGCACTGACTCTCCCTTCGGTTCAGATAGGATTCGCTCGTCCGTCCTTATCGCAGTCTTTCTTGGTGGTTTACTTTCCACATGCAAATGCAGACTACAACCCTGGGAGGATGTGCTGGATGACACTGACGTGCTCCCGTGCGCTGCTCTAACTCGGAGACTAAACCAACAGAGCTGATTTTAGCTTAGAGCGGAGAGTTTATGCCTTAATTAAGACGATGAATACCACTGCTAACTTCCTCATCACGGTACCTGTGTAATTACACCAGCTCTGCTATATCCTGGAGCACAGCTCTTAATGACTGTGGAATAAGTAAGATGTCTGATGCCTGGAGAAATAACTAAGTCTGTTGTACAGCTGGAGGGTTGCTCCGTCATTAACGTGTTTATTAAAGACTGTTTAGAAATGTGCTGCTTGCATAAAATGCTGTGTGCTTTGAAACCCTGCTGAAATGTTGTTAGAAACAATAAAGCCATTAAGAGACCCAATATTAGGTCACAAATGCTGTTTCGTATAGATTTCACGGCCCTCAATGTGGATTTTGTTTGGACTAAGATGCACCAAAAGCAATATGTGTTACGCAGTGTTCTAACCACATGCAGCGCCATCTACGTCATTCTTAGTAGCTCCGCCCACCACAAAATCTCTTTAGTCCAAAAACCTGCAATCACTTAACTGTACATTAGACATCAAATATCTTCTGATTGGCTGTGATAGTGTGGCGTAGCTCAGCAGTTTCATGTTTAGTGTGCGAAGACAAATGACTTGTCGCTGGAAACGTGTCAAAGACTGTTAGTCTTACAAGCCAGTGTTTTGACTATCAGAATTAGATTTGGTGCATATTTTAAATTGGCCAAAACCATCCATTCAGATATAAAGGCCTCTGACTGACATGTTTAAACTCACGCTTCACTGGAGCTTAAGTGTCGTTCAGGAGATAGTTTTACAAGAGGGTGTGTCAAACGTAAATGCAAACATTACTTTTAACTACCTGCCACAAATTCTTAAATTTCATTAAAAGTCCAAAAAATGTCATGAACACAGACTTCTTTCTTCGCCTCTAAAATGTTATATATTTTTTCCTTTTAGTATATTCTTTTTAATGGCAAATTAAGTAAATGCGTTTACCTCATTTAATTATTTTGAAAAAAAAAGATACATTTTTAACATTTATTTTGTACAACTAATATACTTTATATATTAACTTATTATTTTAATAAAATAAATAAAATACATTATTTTTATGACATGTTTAAATAATGTTCTAAAACATAATATTTTTTTTCATGTCATAAACAGACTTTTTTTCCTGCACAGGTAAGTAGGGGGTGATATATTAGCGCTGTTAGAAATTGTGAAATTGTCTTTTGGTATGTTTTGAAATTTAGAAATTGTGCTATGATATTTGCCTGAATATGTATTTTTCCCCCTTAGTATGTTCATTTTAAAGTAAATGTGTTTATCTAATTTTATTCTATGTAAATAATGATATATTTTAAATAGAGCTGTCAAAAGATTAATCGTGATTAATCGCATCCAAAATAAAAAAACATTTGTTTACATAATATATTTGTGTGCTGTGTATATTTATGTATATATAAACACACACACATGCATGTATATGTGTGTATATATATATATATATATATATCAGAAAAATGTTATGTTTATATATTAAATATATTATATAAATTCTATGAATATAAATTAATACATGTAAATATTTTCCAAATATATACTGTATGTGTGTGTATTTATATATACATAATAAATATACACAGCACACACACATATATTAATGTAACTTTAAATTATAATATATACGCTATATATTAACTTTTTTCCCACTTCAAGCACTTTATTATTAGTATCAGCACAATCTTTCCAATCTTCACCTCTTCCCTTCTGCAAATATCACATTGCTGATGTATTGGGTATTACATGACAGTATTTTAAGTGTGTGGAGTGAGAAGACCAGTGTGTTATCAACCATCACCATAATGTGAAAGATTAGCAGAAGCCTCGTCCCACCTGTTTTCACTTTTCTTTTCATAAAGGCCACAGCTGCTGCACCAAACAAGGCATTTTAAAAGCTCTTATTTACCTTGAGCCGGTTCACATGGATGCACTGGGAGATTCTGTCATTTCCTTATGGTCATCGTGCAAACACGCTTCGCCTGTGGCTTTAGTGTCAGAGCAGAACTGCTGAATGTCATCATATCCTGTGTGGTTCATCAAAAGAGCAGCTTTTCTAATTCTCTTTGTTCCCTCTCAATCAAGTCTGATTTAAGAGTCAGTTAAATGGACGAAATTGGTAGCTGGCTTTTATTTATCCCTCCCTCCCTTCTTTCATTCAATAAGGTTCAATTTGAAAATGGTCTGGTTTGCATCCTTAATATATGAACGTCGCACTGTATGCAGGTGCTCCCAATCACAAGAAGCAGTGCACACACACTGCGACAATGTGAAACAGCGCGATTTATCGCTTGCATTGCGTGATGTTTTCCAGCCTTGATTGCCTGGACGTGTGATTTCACTGGGCCACGTCTCCATCTGTACACACCATTTTCTCTAAGTATTGAACATTTTCATCTTTCTTCAGTACAAGCTAATTGGATTAAGTTTGAGCAATATTCATATTGTCGCGCATTGTGCCCCTGCGTGGCAGCTCTGTTTTATGGCTCCGGCGCGCGCTGTCAGCCGCGTGTTCCTGCCGTCATCAAGGCGCTAAGGACCACATCAACCATCTCCGCTCATTCTCAGCAAGCCTGCTGGGCTTTCCCCTGCAAGAAAACCAACCAATTCTCTGTGGAATCGTGCTAAATTAACCAAATTTACAGCTTAGCACTTAAGGATCTCCTTAGTTGGTAAGTGAATGGCCCTCGCTGGCGTGCGCGCGTGCGAGAGTAATGCCTTGTTGCTCCCAGTACTCTCTTTCTGGAAGGAGTCGTAAAGAGCTGAAACAGTGCTCCAGAGATGGCTGCTCAGCCTTTAAGCAAACTGCGTGTAATCTAACAGCTCCCAGCCCGAGTGGCAAAGTCGGCAAAAAGTTTTATTTCATCATTTCCACATATTTTCAGTTCTATGATGATTAGAGAACGCGCTGTAAATCAGGCCCGCATAGAATCTGCGAACTACAAATATACGCGAAATTAGAGCGTCCAACCTTCACAAAATATTACACATTCCCTGCATTATTAAATTGTTTGGTTAATTTGATATAGCCTATTTTGAGGCAGCGCGCCGAGAAAGGCTTTGAAGTGGAAAGGCCGTCTTGATGTCACGACCTACCCGTTTCAGCTTATGGATATTAAGTTGTTTCGACCTGACATTGTATATACAAGTAATACATGTATAGATAAAATTACAAACAAATTGTTTGCAGACAAAAGTGTTGTTATTGAAAATAAAGAAATTTTGGCAACACTTTTTGTTTTACAATTAGGCCTACCCTACCATAAACTAACAAAGAAAATGATAATATTATTTTATTGGACCTGAGCAAACATGAACCAACTATGAAGTTATATTTTTAGGTTGTACTTTATTTTACTGTGCCCTTGTTACAACGTAATTATACAATTAAATACTGAGTAATATTAAGTATTACATGTACTTACTATATGGTTAGGGTTAGAATGAGGGTTTGGTTTAGGGTAAGTTGCATGTAATTATGCAAAATATATACTGTAGTAAGTACATGTAATATATGTAACAGTGACACTGTCAAATAAAGTGTTCCCTATTTTTATTAACTAAAGTTTATAAAGATTAATAAAAAAAATATTGTAACAAATGTATTGCTCATTGTTAATGTATACATTATTTTTGGCTTACTGGAACCTTGTTGTAAAATGTTACTAAAACTTATATATATATATATATATATATATATATATATATATATATATATATATATATATATATATATATATATATATATATATATATATATTTGTTTTTTTTTTTGTTTTTTTTCAGATTCTTATTGGGCTTTTATACATTTTATAATTGTTTAAAATTATTATTATAAAAAAAAACATGCATTTAAATACCTATAACACGAGCATTTTGTGTCTTTTTTTGTTGTGTTTTGGCATTTTTTATTTTTTTATATTTTTTATTTTGTGTGATGTCTGTGGTGATATTTGGGTTTAAAATGATAAAATGACTGTTTTAAATCACGCTTGGTAAAGTGTAAACATTTAAAGTTTACATTTACAGAGAAAGGACCTGTTATCACTTGCACAAAATTGCTATTAGAAGAATTGAGACTCGAAATTTGGCACAGTGAGTTTATGTAAATGCGTCCCAGACTGAGATTCGTCAATTGTTTACGTGCAGCTGCGCAGCTTCAAGTAAAAACTTGTGTGATTTCGACAGGTGTGTCTTTAGTTAATGTTCAGATAAGAGCATATTAAATCATTCTTAGCTTTGGATTTTCTTTTCTGTTA
Source organism: Barbus barbus (assembly GCF_936440315.1). NCBI lineage: Eukaryota > Metazoa > Chordata > Actinopteri > Cypriniformes > Cyprinidae > Barbus > Barbus barbus. The sequence goes on from NC_136719.1 coordinate 17,161,913, forward strand.
CACTGATTTGCCAAAATCAGAAATACTGTCTACTGAACGAGCTGGCTGTGTCTGACTACACACATTTAAAGTCATATTTATGCTGAAATCTCCCCTGATCCAGAACATAATTGAGCATTTCTCCTCATTTCAGTAGACATGAATACAGAGAATAGCATTTGTACATTGCGGGCCTGTGACATTACCGCCAATAAGGTCTTGTTAAAGTTAAATTGGCTGAATGTGTGTCTAATTCTCTTTTTCCTTTGGGGTCCCTGAACTTAATTTTTCACACAAGCAGCAGCTGCTACCAGTGGCACGGCAGCTTCCTTATGAATCCTTTTTTTAAACTCTGACCAAAGGCCTCTTTAAATAAAGCCATGCATGAATGGAAATGGCAAAATGAATGTGAATGCCAAAGGTTACGAGGAAATGGATGAGATTTACAGACCCAAACTAAAAACAAAACAATGCTGCAATTATGTCCACAAATGGAATGATGCTTTCGATGTTTATGACAAGCATATGAAATGCGATTTGTAACTAAACAACCGTTGAATTATCAGAAATACACAGTTGTTACAATTTGTATGCAATTAAACAATGCAATAAGAAACTAAATATACACGGCTTTTCTCGATTGCTTGAAATATTATGGTTGATTCTTGTGCATCCTAATAGGTTGTCTAGATGATGTGGGACCACTGCTGCTGTGACATATGTACAGAACACCTGTCGCATGTTTCTGGGCTCCATTGTTCCTAATGCGCTGCTGTGTCTCACACAACCTGTTTCTGGAACATCAACCCTCAGTGCGAGTCAGATCCAGCCCCAGTATTACTACACACACATGGCTCATTATGATGGGAATGAAAGAGAAAAAAAAAGTCTATAGAGATGAGACATGTTCATGCAGCTGTGTGTCTCTGTTTCAAGTGAAATCTGTCAGGTAAGTAAGCTCAATATATAAAATCTATTAATTTAATTCCACATATGGTGGTCTCACAACATTCTTGGACATAAAAGCATAAAAATGTATGGATTTCATTGCATTACAGAACAAACAGTAAATCAAGTGCAAACAAATACTGCTAGATTATTATTATTTTTCACAATGAATGCTTTTGCAATATCCAAACGTAATACTGTGGTGTTATAATTTAACACATTTTACAATACATCTAATTATATAAAATTCTATATTTATAATTTGAAATACACACACATACAATTGATAAACGCTTTGAAAACTACTCTAGCAGAAATGCAGCATAACCTATATACACACATTTTTATATATGATTATTACATTTATCATTTAAAATTGTGGTTTTGGTGTTTTGTATGAAAAGCATGCTTGTGTTCACTTTTAAATTTATTCTTGATTTGACATTCTTATATTAAAGTATATATATATATATATATATATATATATATATATATATATATATATCTTGCATTTTTAATTGTGGGCTAAGTGTCCAAATCATGTTTGCAACATAATTTACATAATTGAATGCAATTTATAATTTATACAACAAAATCAAGAATTATTATTATTTAATTTTTTTTGTAAGACAATAAGGTGATCTGTTGTTTCAACAGCAGCCTGCGTTAGTTTGGAGGTTGTTTCCGTCTGGTTTTTGTGTAATATAATTTCCATAGTTGTCTTTTTTTTTTCAAGATTATATGCAGGATGCCAGCTGGCAGACAGATGGTGGTGGCTTTACACATTTTTATTTAAAGACACATCAGAAGGAAGAGGAGGGTGAGGAAAGGGAACAGCTGTAGCGAGTGGGACCGTACGGTATATGCTGGTCAAAGCGACGAGCAGCCTGCACAATGAGAGAAAAGAATGAAAAACAAACTCCCTTTTAGAGAGCTAGAAACTTTCCCGAAATGCACCAGAGAGCATTTGTACCCTAAATATGGCTCCATGACTATGTCAGAGTCAGAATTTTATGATCTATTGTTTGTACACACGTATTGAATTTGTTATACAAAATGCTCGGTCTATGGAGAAAAGTAATAAGGATGTTAAAACGCTGTCTTCCTCAGTCAGAGCAGCGCTGCTGGCGTTCTCTGTGTCATACCACAGACCTGGGGCCTTGTGCCCTTTAACGGCGTTAGTCTCAGCGGGAGGGGGCTTATTAACCTCAGTCTCGTTAAACCTTTTCACTACAGCACAGCAGTGCTACCTACAACTAACCGTGCAAGCCATGAGATCGAGAAACACTGTGTGGAACATTTACATTGTTATAATAATTAGAATTTCTTTATTTCGACTCTTTACAAATCCTGCTATTTTACACACATAAAATGTATTCAAGTGCACAGTATCTCCCAGACAAACAGCTGCTTCAGTGTGAGTCCTGCGCCTTTGCACTTGAGACCAGAGAACAAACGGCCTGTGAGAGGGGCATGCCATATGCAAAATACATAAGTTCAATTAAATAAAACAAACACCAAAACAATAGCAAACAAAGAGTTGTGGATGGTATTAAATTATGCAGATATCATCGTTATTGTGATCGCACGTGATATACAGCTTTGAAAATGATGACTTTGCTGCGTAAAAGGTAGAAATACACTCCAATGTTCAGTGCTACAATAATGTGACTCGTATAGATTTAATTACCACTAATTCCTCTACCACTATGGGGAAACCATGGTAATAACAATAAAACCTCACACACACGCTTACATACTGTCGCACACACACACATACAAGCAAACTATACTGGTGTTAGTTCAGTTTTTAACTTTTTATTCTTTATTTCTCCTTTTTTTCTTTTTAAAGGAAGCTTTTAATCAAAGAGCATTTTTGTTCATATATAGTTTTTACAGAAGAAAATACTATACAACCTTTTTTTCCTCCTGAAACAATATTGTCGAAGATAACCATCTACACATTTAGTTGCCTATATTACGATCAAAGCCATGTTTAGGAAATCATCATTTCCTCGCCTCACTTTTTCCTTGTTTATATTCAATGGAGGCCAAGCAAACAAAAATCATTTTTTTCTCTTCTCTTCTCTTTTTTTTTTTTTTTTTTTTTTTTTTTTTTTAATTTGGAGCAAAGCACTGCAATAATTTCCTCTGTATAGAATTAATTTAAATTACAGTCATCATTAGTGTTACTCGTTAGACAAGCCAGGTTCTAGCATGCCTGTTTCATATTGAAATCATCCAATCTTGGAAGCGAAGAAAGTTTTTTTTTTTTTTTTTTTTTCTTAAATAAAACACAGAACAACAGTTCTTCGTCACACTGAAGACTATTTGTGCATCAAAGCAAAGTGAACTAAACAACATTGTAAAGCAAATTCCCTGTTAAAAGATATATGCCATAATTTCAAAAGGTAAAAATGAACCTAAAAAGTGCAAAAACACCCTAGAATTTTCTCATTGCAAGGTCACATAAATATTAAATAACTTCTTATTATTGGAGCGAAACCACAGCTGTTGTAAAGAGAAAACAAAAGCTTGAAACATTGTTTTCTGTCTGTACAATTCATAAAATCACACACTTTCCATCACCAGCATTAGCATTTATCGTGGTGCCTTTGTGATGTCTGTCCTCCATTCAGCCCTCTAGAAAAAAGTCTCTCTCCACGGTTCCTCTTCTTTTAGAAATAGATATATGATGCTTCGGAAAAAAGAAGCTTGAAAAAGCCAGTCTCCATCCTCAGACTTTGTTGCAACTTGTTTTTTTTTTTTCTCCATGCTACAGAAACTGCGAAGGGAAAAGGAAAGAAAAATAACACCTACAAACATCTTTTCCCTACATTCAGAGACGCTTGTCTCCTGCTGTGTTTGATGGACTCTTTAGGACATCTATTTGTGGATCAAAAAGACATAGCTGTAATCTCCTCCTATTCATACTGGGCAGTAGCACCATCATCACATTACAAACTCTCCGAAACACAGGGGGCGACGACTCTCGCCATTGAAACAGACCCATTTACAGTGAGACACCCCCACATCATCTGGTCATGCCTGTGCAATTAGAGAATAATGCAAAAACAAACAAACAAACAAAAAGCCATAGTAATGCAATCAATGTAAAAGATAACAAAACGTTTTAAATAGAGGCTTGAGTATCTGTTCTCATCTATACAAAAGTGCACTATGAATATGCGATGCCAAATGGGTCCTCACTGAGAAAAGGAGAAGGAACAGAAATCAAGTGAGAGCTAGCATTCACTGAGATCAATGCTTTATGGCCTGAAGCTTTGCAGTCACTGTTTGTTTGTCCTGAAGATGCAGGCGAATGTCCACATGGAATGGAGCCTATGACACCACTGACCATGACAGCAGATTTAAGTGAGAACTGTGATAACTGTAAATAAAAATAATAATAATAAAAAAATCAACGGAGAAGCATACAAGTCAAAGCACTGATGCAGGCCCCTGCACTTCAATAATAATAATAATAATAATGACACAAGGTGTTTCTGAATCAATTATTTGAGCAACATTCTTTATAAAAGATTCCTGCAATGTACGCTTTTCGTCTGTTTTGGGTTGGTACGAGGGTCCTGCAATCCAGTGACTGCAATTAAAATGTACATTAACATCCACACATCTACTTTATATAGATAGTCATATATAGAGAGATTGTTTTTTCCTTATTTTTTTTTCCACACACAGAAAGTAACAAATGAAATCGAATAAATTAAAGTCAAACATGCACACACACAAAAGACTGATGTGTAGGAAAAGGTTTACATAGCCACCCATGTGTAAAAGAGGGCCTCGTCTGTCTATTTGTCTGTTCATTTTTTAATGCATAATTAAATTAATAATGTTGGTCATCTTGTAAACATCATAATAAATCATTTTGGGCCTTCACTTTTCTTGTAGTTGGTTGTTTTCTTGTCATCTGCTGCGTCTCTAAGCATGATAAATGAGGCCACTCAAACTTGCGTTTGTTCAGGGAATTCATAGTTCTCCTTCTACAGCATAGATTAGGGCTCAGCCTCCGGCTCCTCTTTATCCAGTTGGGAAGTCTCAGCGTGGTTCATGGAAGCATCAAAACTCTCTCCATTGTCTTTGTCTACTTCTGGCTCTGGCATGGAATCTTCATATGAGTCTGTATTCATGTCCTCCTCCGCTTCCTCCTCTTCGTCGTCATCGTCGTCATCATCCTCCTCGGCTATCGGCTCTTCCTCAGCCGACAGGTCATCTTCGGGGTCTCCGGATGTGCCGGTAGTGTCGTCCTGAGGGTTGCTCAGGCCCATTGAAGCAACAGGGCCAGAACTGGTGGCCAGGAACAGCGGCTCCCGGTGCATCTTTCTGCTCAGGTCCATGGAGTCACTGAGGCCCAACCCAGCAGCGTTTTTCAGGAAGAACAAGGAGCTGTTGGTGTCTGTCCCCAGGTTCAGAGAGCTGTCGAGGTTGACTACTGAGCCCGGATGCTCGTACTCACCGGCGTCCCCTGCCGAACGGAGGTACATGGCCATGTTGTTATGGGTCAGCCCCGGTGTGCCGGGCGAGGCTGGGGGCATATTTATGTGCATCGGAGGCACGGCTAGGCCTGCATGGTGGTGGTTGCCATCCTGGTTGGGGGAGACAGAAGGCAGCTCTCCCCTCTCTTGCTTCTCATGCTTGCGCTTGTGGGAATCCATCTGTGACATGCCCACCACCGTGTGCTTGCACTCTGGGTAAGTGCAGTGGAAATGCGAACACTTGAGCTTGTACTTGCAGTCAGCCACCTCGCAGTCCACGCTGGAGCTGAACTGGCAGAATCCGGCAGCGCTGATCACATCCTGCTTGCCGTGGTGTTTGCGGTGCGCCGTCACCTTGGTGCTGTCTGTGCAGCGGAAGCCGCAGCGCAGGCAGTGGAAGTGGGTGCTGTTGCCGGAGAACTGGCAATCGGGGAAGTTGCAGCACAACGAAGACTTGAAGCGCTTGAAATCATCCAGGACCAGGTTGTCCACGCGGTCGTGGTGCTGGGCGTGCTTGTACATGTGGGTGCGGCCGCAGAACTTGTAGCCGCAGTTCTCCCGCGTGCAGTGATAGTGGGTTACCTTCAGGGAGAATTGACAGGCCGTATCCTTGCAGTCCTCATAGAGGTCGTAGCGGCGGAACCCTTCCAGCATCATGCCTTCATCCAGCATCTTGCGAGATGAAGCAGTCTTGCGACGCTTGCCGTAGGGTGACATGTCCTCGATGATCCAGAAGCGTTTCTTGGCACCAGTTGCCATCGGAATAGAGATGGTGTTACCTGTTTGCAAAAAAGGCATATACGGGTTAAACTTCACTCAGTACGACAAGCGGCAAAGCAAATCTGCAAGCAGGAGTAGCCACATGCGCCCTATCAAAGCTACCCACAAAGGTTCCTCCTACAGCAATATACAATATAATGTAATTCCATGCCATAATCAAACAGACAGTCCCATTTGTATAATGTACTGGTGACATTTTAACATGATTGTCACGTCTAGGTATTGGGAGAGTTCAAAGGTGCTTCCGTACATCTGGCTTTATGGGAGAGCAGGATTCCCTCCCATAAGCCTGAGGTCAGTGCTAATGATGTGCTCCCTGTCCTGGCCAGCAGGAATCACATGACTCTATTAAAGCCTGGCATGATTAAACCAGCCCTTTACAGCAGGCTACTAATGGACAGCATTTCAGACAGTGGACCTAATGGCAGGTGTGCAATGTACTACACAAGACTAAAACCACCACCTCGGTGGCTTGTATGAACTGCACTGCATGTGTAAAATGCTAAAGAGTTGTAACCAGCTAAAAAGCCCTAGTCCAATCTACTGTGACTAGAGCTGCAGTGTTCGGGTGGAGACGGGATAGGTACCTGCAGCGTCCTGCACTATAGGGACGTCATTTTTAACCGAAGACGAAGTAGGAATGATGGGGCTGAAAGCTGGTGTGTTGGTTGGCATGACAACACTCCTAGTGGCTCCAAGAGAGGCGCTGAGCAGAGAGTATGACAGATAGGATGGGGAGAGGAGATATGGGAGCGAGGGGAGTGGTGGCCGGAGAAGAGCCGAGGAGAGAGATGGAGGCTGACTCTGGAGTGCAGGCTGATGGAGAGGTGGAAGAGGAGGTGGAGGAGGAGGAGGTGCAGATTGAGAAGAAGGAGGAGAGTCAGCAGAGGTAGTGGTGGCAGGGACCTGACAGCCTGGTCCTACAGAGACACGGTGCCAAAGAAGGATGGTAACAGAGACAGGAAGGTACAAGACACAAGGGTGGGGAGGTAAAAAAGGAGAGATCAAGTAATGAAATAATGAAAGCCAAATGGTAACAAAAGTCAGACAACAGCCAAAAGCAACAGTGATGAGAATGGAAGATAACATTTGAAATCAAACAGTGAAACTATAAAAATCAATTCAATGAAGGAAAGCTCAGATTCAAAGAGCAAAGGCCCAGATTTAAAGGTGCTGTAGCATTGTTAGCCAATTCTCTATCATACGCCAGTGAATTAGACCTGTCGCCCATCCCTTCAATCAAACGAGCTCTCTCAAAATCCCACAGACAATGACCGACAGGCCTTCAAGTTAACTGATTGGCTAAAAAAACACAGACTGCACCCAGATTATTTTTGGCTGTTTATAGAGTCTAGGGCTGTCATAGAGTTCCCAGGACACCCATTATAGTAACACCTGCACATTTTATGTCATATAAAAAAAAAAAAAAACTATCACTTTAAGCCTAGAGGAAAATGGTCGATAACTAATTTCAATGACAGTAGAGATGAGAAAAGTCTGGGATGCCTCACTTATGTAGTCGCCACAGGGATGGCATTCATCTGAGCGGTGTGTGGAGGACTATATAACAAATTTAGTGCTTTATAATTTCATAAATATAATTACAGTGAAAAACATTTGGTAGCTTTATGAGTGAGCTACAAGTAATACAATGAGAGTGGGTGCAGGTTTTTACATTTCTCTTCTTAGGGAGGTTAAAAAGGCTAACATAAGGAATACAAGGAAATTTTGTATGACTGACCAAATCTTTAAATATTTGCTGTATTTTCATTCAGTCCATCTCGTATATTGATAACCATAGTCATTACTGAGGTCGACTCACCTGCTGGCGAAATATCATTGCCCACAGGGGTGCTGGTGCAACTGCGGTCTTGGTTGGAGGACTCCGAGGAGAGACCCAGTGGGCTTCCTCCACAGGTGTAGTCCATGTAGTCATCATTTTCCTCCATCGTGCTGGAGAAGTTGGGGCTCAGATTAGGGTTGCTGCCTACCACACCAGACGAAGCTAGACTGGCCATGTGCTGCATCTCTTCAGGTAGGTTGCCATGAGAGACCATCTAAAGTACAGCATACCAAACAATCCAATAAATGCCCGATGAATAAAATCATTTGGATTCAAGTGGCAGGCTTGAAAATATATATAATTTATGATCACTTATGGCAGTGATCTTCAAAAGACACCATCAATTTCTTGGTACCTGGGAAGGAACTCTGTCGAAGTTTTTACCCAGCATCCTCCTCATGTGTTTGCGGGCATGGGAGGTCATCTGGTGCTTGAGCAGGAAGGAGAACTGACAGCCCTCACGGATACAATGGAAGTGGCTGTTAACTTGGTTGTATTTGCACCCTGCAAGAGACGAGCGACAAAATTAACTTGAGCAAAGACCGTCTTCATCACGCCTGGGTTTCAGGGACAACATACATCATGGATCCTCAACGAGGTAATGAGGACATTGTGCTTCCGTCCCGCGCCTGCATAATGCGGAGAGACAGAGCAGATGAGTCCAGTGTCACACTGGGAAAGTCGAACCTTTTGAAGATTAGACCTGTGGTGCTCTTTTATTACAATGACATCTTTTATTCAATTTGGAATTTACATAAATACATTCTGCATTTGGAGAAGCAATAATGCACAACCCTGCAAACCAAAGTAAACACACAATTATTTCCATATTAAATTCATTTTTCACGACCTATCTGTTGCTGGTGTATTTCCTCCCCCTCACGCCTGTCCTTTTGCTTTTTTGTATTATTATTTTTTTTCTACACAAAGGGCCCTACAGATTTTAATTGCTATATGTTTTCAAATTTAAAGACTGCCTCTGCACACTAATCAAATATTGTAGGGTGCTCGTAATAATTTTATTGTGAATAATGCGTGCTGAAATAATTGAAAGAGTAGCATTCAGGGCAGGTGCGAGCTTGTCCGTTACCATGGCACCCGTGGCACCGCGCAACAAACTGCCTGTTGTCAGATTGCTTTTGTACACAAGGGTGATATACTTTAAAAAGGCAGAGTTGAGTAAACATAAGCACATGCTGAAATATCAGGACTCTTGTGCCACCAGATCCTGGTAACCTCATCGCCGGTGTTCTGTTTAATGTTGCTGCCATGGATACCACTTTCCCAGTCCAGCTGAACCATCAATTCTTTATGACTTCACGGCTTGCTTTTGTCAAATGTCCCTGGTTTATGCCACTAACAATGCAACAGGAGAGACCTTATACTCTGTGGACACTTGTGATACTTTCCACTCTTCAATAAATGTTCTTTTTGTCCTAACTTAAAGGGACAGTTCACCCAAAAGTGAACATTCGGTCATCGTTTATTTTTTATACAGCTGAAGCTTTTATGTAGCTTCAGTTGGTCCTACAGACCATAAAAACATATACTGACCTCGTTTTATTATGATTTTTGTTCTTTTATGGCTCAACAGCACCATCCCCATGCACAATCTCCATTTCTTCATGTTCCATAGCAGATGGGTTTGGCTCAAAAGGAGGGTGCACAATTTTTGGGTGAACTCTCCCTTTAAGGGGAGGGGAGTAGAAAGAAAATAAAATGCAAACTTTTAATCTGCCTGCTTGTGATGATGATCGAGGCTTGAAAAAGAGCAACACAAACAGACTGAGCTCGACAGGCACAGTAATTAACAAACATATGTAATTGCTCATTCCTGACAGGTTAAATATACCCAAGAAAACAACCTCTGTTTGATTGCCTACTATAAATACTGAAGTATTAATGTATGACAAAAAGGCAGACACCATTTTTCTCGGCCTGTTTTCCGTAATATAAATAAAACGTCCCCAGTTTTACAATGAGACAAGACCATCTTTAATCCCGCCAAACGTGTTTGTTCTGCAAAATGTAAACGGCTGCCGGCGTGCTGACTCTGTTGTCAATGTAAACCGTTCAATTGATGCACAGATACTAGTGAGATAACAGCTTCTGAGAAACATACTCAAAAATCAGTGAATAAGTGTGAAGCGCCGCCGTTTAACGCTCTGTATGTTGTGTTGCAAACAGCATGACAATTAGTGACTCAACTAGAGGAACGGCACTTTTCCTGTAGCCAGAGCCAGTGGAAAAAGTGTTTTCATAGCAGGTGATAGCATCAATATGAAATAACAGTTACATCATCTCTGATTTCACACCATCTCTGATTCTTCCAGCTGCATTACAAACGTTGAGCTTGCAGTCACTGCTGGAGAATAACGTGGGAGCTCGGATGAACAGAGTGTTTGGAAACACGAGTAACTAATGCGAACAGTGACTGAAACAATGAAGAGTGTGGGAGGCTGGGACATATAAGGTTTGTACGATTTCATGATGCTGAATTCACTAAATTACTTCGCAAACCACACAATCAAGCAAATCAGAATTAAAGCAACATGACAGAATCTCTCTGTGATCTAGACGCTTCTTTTAATACATGAAAAGCAGGTTCTTACCCAGTCTGCCACATTCCTCTCTCTTGGTGAAGTATTTGAAGCCGTTAGCGGCACGTCTTTCAGCTTTCTCGTGCTTCTTGACGTGCCAGGGAAGTTTGGTGGTGATGTTGGTGACGAAGAAACAGCCGGGTCTCAGACAATGATAATGGCCCCTCATGCGAAACTCACAGTGCTGGAGAGAACAGCAAATAAACTAAACTCAGGCTGAGAACATTTCGCACAAGTCTCCATGGTTCAGTTTTCTACAGTTAATTCACAAGCCAATTATTACATATTACATTAATTTACAATCATTACTAAACCAACCATCTTTTAAACAAAAATGGGGTCTGATTATTTGTCAGTTAGTTATTCGTTACTCAGGGTACCATAGGGAAGTAGTAGGTTACGTGTGCTCTTTAAACCCTCTTTCTTTCCAGAGCATGTGACAGGACCAGCCTCACTGACCAGCGGAAATCTGAAGTTTAGGTTCACGTTGTAGCCGCTGACCCCAATAACAACACACCAATTAGTTCATTTGGCGATTCATCTATTTCTAAAACAGCTCTTTTATCAATTCATTAGTCTGCGTGTGTGTGTCCTCCGCAATGTAACCTGTTTCTGCACCACCATCTGTTTCCAGAGAGGCAGTTCCCCCAGGAGCACATAAACAGAACCCACTCTACTCTGGAGAGGAGGGGGGGGCTCCGAGAAGTAGGGATGGGACGCATAAATGAATTCATTTAAACAGGTTTTGCTCCAAATGTAAGTTGCAGGAAGGGGAGGGCTTTTTTCTATTAATGATGGAATTTTTGATGAAAAGCAAAACTTGTTTATTTTATACAGCTTTGGGGTCTCCAAGGTGGTTTTCGTTTTTTTTAGTTTGTTTGTTTGTTGTGGTGAAATAAATATGTACCTAGGCTTTTGTCTTCAGTGTTTTAAATGTAATTTATAGGTTTTCTGAAAAGAAGGTGCTTGTCTGTGCAAGGGTTATTGCCATGGAGCTAAGGGTGGTGTTGGTGGTTGCCAGGGTGTTGCTATGTGGGTTTTCTTTTTGTTTTTACTTATTATTATTTATTTATTTGTACAGTGGTTTCAGCATATTGCTATGAGTTTATAGTTCTGTGTGGTAGCTATGTGATTATATGTCCATCCTTCAAAACTAAATGCAAGGCATTTCTAGTTTTACAATTTGAAATAATTTAGATGATTTTATAATTTAAATTTTTAATCTTCTTTAAATAAGAAAATTGTACATTTTGGGTAAAAAAAATGGGTAGGTTCATGCCAGAAAGATTTTTTTTTTTTTTTTTTTTAAACATTGGAAAATGTATACTTTTATTCAGCAAGGATGCATTAAAATGATCATTTTTATCAAATGAGACATTTTTAATGTACATAAAATATTTCTATTTTAAATAAATGCTGTTTTTCTGTTCATCGAAGAATCCTGAAATTGTATCGCAGTTTCCACAAAAAAATTAAGCAGCACAAATGTTTCCAACATTGACGACAATAATAAATCTTTCTTGAGCACCAAATCAGCATATTAGAATGATTTCTGAAAGATCATGTGACAATGAAAACTGAAGTAATGATGCTGAAAATTCAGCTTTTTCATGATTAAATTACAATTTCTAACATATAAAAATAGAAAACGTTTATTTTAAATTGTAAAAATATTTCACAATATTACTGTTTTTACTGTATTTTTACTCTGCAAAAAAAAAAAAGTTGAGCCAACTTAAAATTTTAAGGCAACCAGCTTCAGCAGATTTTTGAGTTCTCTCAAGTTATTTTTGTAGGAGATTCTTAAAACAACAATTTAAGAAAACTCAAAAATCTGCTGAAGCTGGTTGCCTTAAAATGTTATGTGCCCTTAGTAGATATTTTTCAAAATGCTTTAAAACTCTTACCAACCTCAAACCTGTGTACAGAAGTGTACAGCATGTACCACTAATAAAGATACAATAATGATGAATGTTTGATACAATATTACCTCTCAAAATCAAGCTCACCTGGTTAGGACAAAGACACTGCAGAGAATAGTAGGAGAACTGGTCTCGCACATTCACCAGGTTGTTGTTGGGGTTAATGTGGTCCAGGCAATGTGATTCAGCCTTCCCGGATGTCTTGCACACATATTTGCAATTTCCAAACAGACAGTGGAAGTGGAACTTATTCGAGTATTTGCAGTCTGTGGCCAGACAAGGATCACTGTGGGAGATAAGCGTGACGAAATGTCTGTCAGATATTTAAAACTGCACAGAAGACATGGAAATACAGGCAGCACAGACCATTCAAATCATACCACCATGGTATCATGAATTTACAAGAATGACAACGTCTACTCACTTCTCCTGAAATTGCAGGAAGCCAGGCTTGACCTGAGGCTTGGCGTTTTCCAGCGAGGTGGTGGCCAGAGGGGAAGTGGCTGGCATACTGGGCATGGAGGCGGGAAGTTGGGGGATCGATCCGGCCAGCTGCTTCCAGGCTTGGAAAGAAGGGGAAGAGCTGTAGCCCCCTGACACAGCCAGGCTGGGCACCTCCATGGGAGGTGTCTTGGCCATGGAAATGGGGGCAGCCATTTGATTAGGGGCGCTATCATTGGATTCCTTGCTCTCGTGGAAATGGGGCTCTGATTTAACCTTCAGGTTGGCTCTGAAGTGGAAGCTAATGACAGAGAGGTGATTCACCATTAGATGCGCTTTAATAGAGCTGCCAAACATAGTAGCAAATTAACATTACTAGATCATAATCATGTAAATTTTGTGTACGTGTGCGTATGTGCGCTTGTGTGTTGGTGTGAACCTTAACATTTAAAAACTTTGATTTATATTCATTATGTTTGATTGTAATGCTCCAGAACTAGAGCGCTCCTCACTTGGCGTGTTTGATGGCTCCGTCCACCGTGCTGAAAAGCGCCCCACAGTCTTCCACCAGGCAATGAAAATGTATCTTGTGCAAGAAATCACACTGGGCTTCACAGAAATCGTCAGTGTCAAACCTGTACAAACATGTAAGAAAGAGAAACTTTAAAAGTACGTAAAGGGTAAAACTGCTCGTAAATCCAGGTCAGTTACTCTTGTATTCTCAGTTTAGCTCATCAGGATCTGACTTTGAATTAGGTGTTTTTTTTTTGTTGTTGTTTTTTTTACATGAACTACGCCTGAGCCGAAAGCAGCAGGCCTCTGGCTGGGACATTTTGCTAGGGCTTTGTAACTAAATACTGTACATAACATCACATGCTCTGGATAAATCTTCTCTTTCCACATAACAACCTGGGAACAAACACTGTGGATGGCACTGACAAGCAAAAGGGTACATCGTAAAGATGGATGGTGACAAAAACCAGACACCATCTTCAACAAAACACAGAGGATGTGCAGCCAAGACATGGCTGTGTTTTCTGTAATGGAAGATCTATTTGGGTATACTGGTGATAGTAGATGACATAAATAACATGTCCATGATTTAAGGTTACAATTTATAGGTATGTATAAGGGAATATATTTTATATAAGTATATATTTTAGGTGTGCAACTGTTCACCATTTCTTTCCACGTTTTCTCTTGAAAATTTTATTTATTATTCTAAACTGATTTATGTTGAAATATTCCATGTAGTCAAAAAACTTCATAAAAAGTTAATAGAAAGCGGATGTATAGGGGGATTTTTTTTTCAGCGATCTAATATATATGTATACATACATACATATATATACAAACACACACACATGTGTGTGTGTGTGTGTGTATAGATGTATGTATGTATATATATATATATATATATATATATATATATATATATATTTAATATATAATAAAAAAAAGCATTAAAAAAGAAAGACTCGCATTACTGAAAGTAAATTAAACAAGTCTCAGTTCCATGCTTTAAAAAAAGTGTAGACAAGACTTTGAAAAGTAAAACTAAAGCTGGTAATGCCTCTATAGGGAGACGAGATGATTTCAGGCACCTGCGCAGGTAGGTCCTCCACTGCTCATTGTGTTTCTCTGGGTCTGACCTCTTCATTACCCTACAGAGATACTGAGCTGCGTCTGAGCCGTCTGCCGCCTGAGCTCCCTCCAGCTCTGACTTCAGATCCAAAGCACTGAAGAAACCAGGATTCATCTACACACACAAACACATGCTTAGGCAAGTTTCATCACACAGTTTGCAAAAAGACTAGTTCTTCTCGAGGACATACCAAACACACAAGAGTTTTCATGCGCTATATGTTTGAGGCTTTAAATGCGTTTCCGTTCAGTACTGTATATGAAGCAGAGAGAGACAGGAAGAGAGAGAGCTGAGCTAAGCCGTCAGGAGAACTAGAGCGAGTTTTCTATTTAAATCATCAAGGTAATGGTACATGCACACCATTTATAGTAGTCATAGAATATTTATGATTAAAACAATGTCCATTTTAATCCCCACAAAAACACACAACATTTAAATATCTGTTCAGCACCAGATATTCGTCTTTTTAAAAAATGAGGGTGACAGTTGCTCTTTTTTCTCAGCGCTGACTTTTTAATCAAATAATTTACAAAGTCCATAAATAAAGATAGAGCAGATGGAGGAGAAAAAGAAGAAAGCCTGAGAAAAAAAAGCACGGAGAGTTCAAAACAGCTCATCAAAAAACAAACATCTCTATATATCTGCCGTGGCAACCGGCTCCTGCTTCATTATATTAATTTGCGAGTGGCGGGCTGAAATTACACTGTATGAAAAATGGCTGGAAAATTTAAATGATACAAACTCATCCTATTAGCGGTGAAACATTAAAAAACAAACAGCCCCCTCTGCATCCTGCTAATTTGTCTTGGGATGAAAAGCGTTTGATGGATGAATCTTACCTTATTCATAAGTGAGGATAAAAGAGATGTATTTCCCGGTGCAGGGTGTCCGTTTGATTCAGCGCTAGAACACGCAAAACGAACAGTGTTTAGGCAGGATTTGCATGAGATCAGTAAATATTATAATTTATCCGAGATTGTGAATATACAATGAAGAAAAAAAGCGAAGGAGCCTGGAAATTAGGGTTTATGCAAACACACTTTCATCTAAATGAATGTGCAAACATGTCATGCCTCATACTTGATGTGCATTATGAAAAGAGGGCATTATGGGAGAATTTTTGCATTCGTATGATGGATTTCCTCAAAGGAGGCCTCGGCACTGGGAGAAGGAGGGAGCGTGTAAATCTCGTCCCTCCTTGATCACTCCACAGACCCACCTTGTGAAGGGGGTTTTAACAAGAGCACTCACACTAATTAACACAATACGGCATTATTTGAGAGATAAATCACGGCAGGGTGTGAGCCAAGAGGGGGAGTATGATGGGATACCTGTGGTCTTTCTTGCTTAGGTCCAGGCTGTGCTCCTGGACGGACTCCTGGGAGGCGCCGTCCACCGGCTCCTGCTTCACCTCGACCGGATTAAACCGGCCTGCCTGAGCCGGCTGCCCCATCCCTGAAGAGAGAGAAGGAGAAAAACAAAGTTATTGTTGGTCAGCATTATTCCGCCATGATGAGATCCAATCTGACTTCTGTCCCGGCCAAGGAGAAGACCAGGAGTGATAATTATTGCGGAATTATGTCAGGCCGTCAAGGCATTTAAATGTTGATTGAGAGGCAGCAGGAATGAGGGAAAAAGACTCCGTTTTCAGCAGCGCTTGTCACAACTCATTTGCGGCCCTGCCTCTTAACTGGTCATTAAGAGGCATGCTAATGCTGAGGGAAAGTGGCAGATTCAGACTGCCCACCCCTCCCTGCCGTCGCCGCGTGTCCTTGTTGGCCACCGACGGACGCCACTGAGCATGCCCGAAAGGAACATCTGCTTGTCCGTCAGATTAGAGGTGACAGCCAATCAGATCGGTTCAAATAACGTGACCTCTCGATCGGATTTTCAAAATAGGTATGCAGACGACGTGGAAAGGAGGAAGGAGGCGGGAGGGACGCTGACGGGAATGCGACCTGGCTTTTCCTCCAATCCCCAAATGATTGAAATATTAATTTGTCCTCAGGCTATACAGAGAAAGCTGGGCTTTTGGTAGCCACTAAGTGGTATTTTATTAAAAAACGGCTAGGAGTTCAAGGCACAAAGATGGAGCGCTGAGTGCATCAGCAGTGATTGCGAGGTCGGAGTGGATGTTGTTTAAGAAACCTGGCCTGCTGAGGAAAAGTGACAGCTAGCATCCACCCTGCCCTTGGCCTTCAGTTCAGAGGGCATGACATTTAACCATGCGAAAAGAGAAGAGAGCCACTCCTTTGGGTCACAACACGAGTTTATCAGATAGTGTCACTCTAACCTTCCTGACGCGTGTGATTTGACTCTCTGTGTTGGCTATGGAGGTGAACTAATGACTCATTGTGATGTGTCGGCTTTAGGCGCATCACATCCTAATAAAGTTGGTAGCTCATTCCAGCCCTATTTTCAGTCTTCTGCTGTGTGACGCTCAGCTGACTAATTACCGCCTGTCTTTTTGCCTAAAACTAGTCTAGTTCGTCCACCTCCAATCCATACAAATCTGTGGTCTTTATGTGTGAAATGTACGTTTGTACTGATATTAACCTCCCTGCCTGTCTGTAAATGACTCTGTCCTACATCGGCCTTCTACAAACCTCTCACTTTCTACTCTCTCATTTTTTAGTTTTTTTTCTGGGTATAAACTGCCTGACGTTAACAAGGGACGTTTAAATAACGACCATGTGAGGAGAGAGTCATTAAACCTTCAGCTTTGCAGTTTCTATGACAAAAATCGGTGATGAGAGCGAGGAGGGAAAAAACGCACATGCTCACGACGCTGTGTTTTTCTGGAAATTATCCAAGAATAATGTTGTACTGTGTAATTACCTCAAAGAAGTTACTGAACTCATGAAAGATCATTTGTACTGGGTGTCTAATTAGCGAACCCCTCAGATTTCAAGATCCTCCGAAACACTCTGGGGGTGAGCGTGGATTTAAAAAAAAAAAAAAAAAAAAAAAAGAGTATTCAACTAGGAAATAACGCCACCTGAACAAATTAGCAAGCTATTCTTTTTACACAGTCAGACTGAGATGTGTTTTCTTTGCAAACTGGCCCTTGACTAAAAAAAAGAGTTTGAAAAAAACAACAAAGCTGTTTGAAAATAGCCGCAGTAAACATCTTTCTCTCTTTTCTAACGCTGAGCTCTGACCACATCCTCTTCAAATTTTACCCAAATGTCCTGTTCACACGTCTTTTCTGAGCAAACGTGTAAAATTAGCAATGCCACATTTTGATCTGCACTCTCAATTCTGTGTAGTAGGGGATTTTCTTTCTCTACTTTTCTCGAAGTTACCAAAACTAAATGCAAGGTGCTCACACATGAGAGAACATGCTCGTTTTATTTGCCTTCTTGTAAGGTTGTAGGACTTTTTTGAGAAGATCTGTTCCTCCAAAGGCTGTGACGGCCTTATAGCAGCCAAAAGAATTTTAAAGATCTTTCACAAATAGGGAGAATTAACCTACCCTTTTTTATATATTTGTAGTACTTGCAGTACCATGTACAGTAAACATTATTCATGGTAATTATTCAGTACCGTAGTATATATTGAAGTACAGTACCATGACGCCCCACAGTAAATGTTTTGTAAGGAAACCCTTTTACTCACTTGCCTAAAATGCCTAAAGAGTATAAGACTTCACAGACTCCACATCAGTGTTTTCATACTGAAACAAGTAGTGCTTTTATTTACACACCAGCACATACACACATCCCCCTCTCTGGAGCGCTGAGTCATTTCTGCTTCAATAGTTTCTGATATTTCTTCCTCTATATCAGAGTGCATATAAAAAGCTGCTTTGTACCTCCAATTTCTCAACTTAATATTATTCAGGCTCCATTTGGTTGGAACGAGTGCACGCTCAGATAAGAGGCCGGTGATGAGGAAGCATGTAGAACACAGGCCCTGGGATCCTCCTGAGAATGCTATTAGAGGCAGCTTTACAGAGCCCACTCACTAGTTCAGCACTTATCTGCTAATGGATTGTGGGTATCATGACAATGATCGCTGCAATAACAAGACTAGAGCAGCAAACTAGCCCTTTAATATTTTGCCCTAATCCTGAAATCAGAGATTTGAGCAGTGTCTGTGGATAGCATGAACAGATGACCTGAAAATGCCCTTTCACTGACGTGTAGGTACGGAGAAAGAGAAACACATGGGCAGAGTGACCTAGAGAACTGATGTTCTCATGATAAAACGCTGTGAAGAAAACTTACCCTTTGACAAAGTATCTTTTCGAAAAAGTATCTTTTTTCACTCCTGTTATAGATATTAACAATGGGAATATCTAGACCAGTGGCTCTTAACTGGTTTTTCTTAAAGATTTTTACATGACTAAAAGTAAAAAATGCCCCTAAATCAAACTGATTAATATTAGAGATGCACAATATATTTATTACCATATCGTTTATCGGCCGATATCAGGGATTTTTAAAATGTATTTATCAGTATTAGTTTCAAAATGACTATCCATTTTGTCACAATGTACTTGACAATGTTGTAAAGCCTAAATTCACTTAGTAGAATTTAAAATTATTTTAGTTTTTAGTGCTTTAATTTTAATTTATTTAGACAAAACAGCATAATTTTAATACTGGAGATCTATCAGCCATAATATGAAAATAAATATCGGCTTATCGGTACTGACCAGAAATTTAATTAATAATAATATTTTAATTATTATTAAATTTAATGATTTTAATGTTAACATTACACTGAAATTGTATCATATGAATATTAAAATTACTGTTTACAATCTATGTAGCATTTAATATGATTGATTTTAGCGTTTAGTAATTTATTTAAAAATAAAATACAATATTTATGTCTGCCACTTATTAGTTATAATATCAGCTATAATCATAAAATCAGCCATTTATCGGGTTATCAGCCATAATATGAAAATAATTATCGGTTTATCGATTTTGACCAGAATTGAAACTAATATTAATATTTTAATCATTATCAAATCTAATTAGTATAATATGTATTACTAATGACTAATATGTTAAAATTGCTATTTACGACCCGCCAGTCGCTGATCTAAACAATTTTCATTCTACAAATGAATAATACAGTATGACATAAACAAACCTGCATTCGGGTTACTGGAGGACTTCAGGGCAGCGGCTGCCAGTCGGGCCATCATGGGCGATATCAGACCCTTGCTGGCCGACATCTTCTCCATAATGGATGATGCAGCAAAAGAAGTTGGTGTGGATGCTACGGTCGCAGCGGCTGGGTCCCCAGTCGGGGTGGAGTTCAGGGGTAGAGAATCGCTGGGCATGGAGTGACCTCCGGAGGTGACAGCAGAGATCAGACCGGCGGCAGAGGGCGTGAGCGACATGGGCATTCTGGGAATGAGGGGGAAGAAGGAAGCACCTGCCAGTGCGCTGTTGGAAAGTGCTAGGGCCATGGGCACGTTGCTGGGTAGAGCCTGGGACAGCAGGGTGGAAATACGGCTGGCTGGAGGCAGAGCGGCGGTGGGCTTGACGCTGTGGCTGGAGGACATGGTGGTGGTGGGAGTGGGCAGCATATGCAGTACGGTGGAGGACTGCTGGGTTGTTGGAGAAGCACTTAAGCTGGAGTTCTTGCTGCTAATGGCTGAGTAGTCCATGAGGTCATCATTGCTGGACTCTTCCAGCTCCTCTTTGGGCAACAGGAAAGAGGAACTGAGGCCCAGCACGCCCGAGGAGCGAATGTGGCGGCGCTCGTGCTTGCGCTTATGTGAGGTCATCTGGCTGGTGGAGGTAAAGGTGAAGCCGCAGCCTTGGCGTATGCAGTGGAAATGGTTGGTGGCCTTGCTGTAGACGCAGCCTTCGTACTTGCACTCCTCGTATTTGTAAAACTTCTTAAAGCCGTCCTTGGCATAAGCGTCATCTTTGATGTGATAGCTCTTGTGCTTCTCGATGTCACACTTGTTCTTGAAGGTGAAGGTACAGCCTGGGCGTCTGAGAGGTGGAAAGGTGAAGGATTAAACTCTTAAATGGCAATTAACCCATATTCAATTTGAATTTGAGCAGTCACCGTACCTGCAGTGGAAGTGGGTGGTCTTCTGCCCATAGAACTGGCACCCAACCGTCCCACAATCCTCAGTGGCCCGGAACCTCTGGAAGCCATCATTGATCAGCTGTGCATTTTTCTTATGGAAGTTCTCATGAGTCATGACATCAGAAGTGCTTGTGTACACCTTGTTGCAGCCCACCTGACAGAAAGGAAATGAAAAAAAGTGCTTTCATGACACAAAGCGTATGCACGGTTTGGAAATAAACACCATGTGTGAGTTTCAGTTTGTTGCACTGGATGAATTATGCTCGGTATGAAACAGTGGCTTGGTGCTTGAGCTCTTGTAGTCTGCAGGGACATGAAAACAACAACTCGAGATGTGACACAAAAATAGCTCAGTTTGGTGATGAACTCAATGTGGGGAGCAAAGAAACAGGTGACCTAAAAAAATGAACAGGAAACATTTTCTTAAGATCTGAGCTTTGTTAAAAATGTACTCTTGAGACAACGCACATAAAATATGAAAAGCAAACCCTTTACCCGAAAAACAGGTGTGCGTTTCATGAAAACAGCTTCAAAGAGATAAAAGACAGGACTATTTTTATTTTTATTTTTTTTTGCGATTTGCAATATGTGGCATGCAGAAGCAGCATGGCGAGGTGGCTTGTGGTTGAAACCTTCTTCCATTTAAGGTTTTAAGTCTATATTAGAGGTCTCTGCTTTAGGAAAAGTGTCAGGGGGGTTGTTCAGGGAGACTGTCACTTAGTTCGGTTTGAAAGGCTCTGTTACTCAACAGCAGCACTCAGGAGCTCTCTGGGCAGCAGACGAACATGAACTAATGTTTGAATTAAAACCAGCAATTGTATATCATCTCTGACACTTTTCACCCGTGCAAACAGGGCAACTTGGCCATATTCAGTCAAACAATGAAAAAAATGCCACTCTGTTTTTTCTCTGTAAATCAGGAGAACGGGTGCCAACATCTGCCTGTTCTCACCACTGTTAAAACAAGAACTGAAATGTCTAATAACAATTATGCCGTTAGGGAGGCTTTAAAAAAAGAGAGAATATATCTTAAGTCCCGGGCCACTGTTGCCTGTGGGTGAAAAAGCACTAGACTCGAAAGTGACACCTTGAAAATAAGCAGATGTAAAGAATTAAACAGATCTGTTGGGAAATAATCTTTAACTCGCCACTTGGTACTAAAAGATGAAAAATGTTGAGTTCATATAAACAACTCGTAGAATTTTATCCATGCCAATTAAGGAGTGAGAAAGAAAGGGGACGATGGTAGAGGAGGTGTACACCCTTTTCGTCCTTTTAATTTTTCTTTAATTTATTATGACAACTCCTGTCTTATGAATAAAAAAATGCTCTTGAATGGCCAAGAAAAAATTAAAGAACTTCAGTGTCCTTAAAGATTATTGCATCATACAAAAGCCTTTCGCCTGCCACTAATATTGTGCATGGAAAGTAGATTTTAGGTTTTCTTCCACAGCTTCTATTTCATAATATTCATGAAAATTGAATTTAATATTTTATCTCAAATCCTGTACAAGTAGGGGAAGTTATATTTGCATGTGTCTGTATAAGGGTGAATGTGCATTATTTTTTTTTAAATTTATTTTGCAAACTAGGGGTTTTGCTGTGGTTTACCTGCATGCAGTGGTAGTGGGTACTCTTGCCGTTGAGATGGCAGCCGTGGTAGTATACACTGCAGTCATCCAAAGGGCTGAAGCGCATGAACCCATGCTGCAGGGAGTTGTCCCGCTTCTTATGCATGTTATAATGCCTTATCACATCCTGCTTACTGGTGAATCTCTGTAAACAACAGATACACAGAGGTAGTAAGGCGGGGGAGGTGGTTTATAGGTTCTGAAGGAAACCAGCAATTAGTTATTTTATTTATCATGCAACAGCTGCAGAGCATTGCGGAAAATTGCAGCCAGGTGGGTGAACGGTGCAAAACACCAGCGGTCGTAGCAGCAGGTAGAAGGTGTATTTAGTGTTCCCTACTCGCATTGCAGGGTAGAGAACTTGAAAGTGAATACTTTGAAGGGCGTATTTCATTTGGAGTTTGCACTATAGACTCTCTTATCACTAAAGCATAGCATTATGACTCAGATTTGACATTATAGTATTTTCCAGGCTCACCTGATGTTTGAATCTGCTACTTAAAAAGGTTCCTGAGCTAGACTGTTTATTACGTTTGATTTCACCATTTCTAATTAAGATGGATCACTTGACATGCGAGATCACAGTTGCGATATTCTCTGCTTCTGAAAAATCATGTTCCATGCAGATGGTTTTGGAACGTGCACGGGGAAAAGACAACAAACAAACAAACAAGGCAACCAAAAAATGTTTCTCTTTTAATTCCCGTCTGAGATATGATTCCATTTTTAATTAAAGTATTAAAGCACAGTTTTGTGCAGGGTTAGACAATAATAATGAGGAAATATGCTAAAATACCCCTCCTCGAAATTAAAATCTCCTACACCATGGAGCAATCTGGGAGAAAAAAACTAAGTGATGTGGGGTGAAAAAACTTCACTCTTGAGAGATCAGGGCAACCAAATCTGCAGTAATTGGGCTTGAGCTAATATTACAGGAACTGAAACAAGAGTAGCTGAAATCAATGAGCCTCTTCCAACGTAAATCCATATTTTCTACATAAATGAGCAACAGGAGAAAAAAAATATGACAGAAACATCCACAAAACCTCATTGCCCATCTATGAAGCTTGTCTTACAGGCAAATATAAAATAAATAAAGATATATAAATACACAAAGATAAATACTTAAACCTTGGCTATATATAGTGTTACATTTCCAATCCTGTTTCAAAAGAAGAGAACTGTATTTATATGATATATGAGCCAATGTCCAACAAACGTTGATGACAGGTATTTGGGATGTCGACAAACAAATAAAAAGAGATACTGATCTAGATCCGGCCACACTGAGCGGAACTGTGGAAAACAGCAGGAAATTGTATCAGTTGGGCTTCTGTGCTTAGCGGAGTGGCCTCATGGTTGTGCGGACATTTATTTTAGGATTCCCATCGCATTGCAGGATGGCCATGAAAGGAGAGGCCGGGTCCGTATGGAGTGGAGCAAAGGCTGGCAACCGCAGGATAATATTCCAGCACTGTGTCATGTAACATTTTAATGACTTATCAATTCCAAAAACAAGTTCATCTGAGCCTCACCTTTCTGCTATGGGTGCGCACAGTCTCCTGTCTGTCATTGCTAAACTGCCAAGTTTCACTGATGCCTTTACATGCACAGAAACATTCCAGTCATATTCTAATTGTGTAAGTGGCATGTAAATGCAGTAACCAGATTGCCACAATCATAGATTAAGCCAACGTTATTTGTTTATATAAATACGAATAAGATCTATTATTTTGTATTATTTGTTTTACATTGTTTATGCATTTGGCAGACACTTAGGGCCTGTTTACACCTGGTCACTTCATGCGTTTTCTCTGATCGGATATCTATCTGATTTGTTAAAACGTTTCCATTTACACTTGGCCACATAAATGTGTCTTCGCAAAATGGATATAAATCCGTTCTTCAATTCCCGCGCTATATGCAAATTTAAGTTCAAGTCAATGAAAGAAATAGATATGCGCTGTGTTTTATTCATTATCTGCTCATTTCAATATGAGAGACGTCAACAGGAGAGAGCGCGGCATCAGCACTAAAGATAGGTTAGTCTTACTACTTTTAATGATGATGATTGTGTGTTGTTGAGCGTCTGCGACTTATTTTCAGTTTCATTTGCTGCAGTTTGCGCCTCGGCTTGCTGAAGAGATACTCAGCTGCTCATCCGCGGTGACGCTTGTTGCATTAGCGCTGTCATATATGACTATAACATGCCATATAGCCTATAAAACGCTCTCACATGTTTATTATATTAATATTTTGGGAGGAGTAAAATTAGCATATGTGGTTTCAACAACCAGATGCATTTACACTTGTCCAGTTTCGTCTGGAATGCGGCCCAGACCACCTCCTGAAGTGGTTTGAGCAATCGGATTTATATCCATCTCGAATGCGTTTCGGAGGGCATTTACACCTGGTCTCTTCAGGATCGGATAGCTATCTGATCAGAAAAAAAAAAAACGCATGAAGTGACCAGGTGTAAACAGTATGTGGCCAAGTGTGAATGGAAACGTTTTAACAAATCCAATAGATATCCGATCAGCGAAAATGCATGAAACGACCAGGTGTAAACAGGCCCTTTAAAGCAACATTATCAGTTCATGAGTTCCCTGGGGATCGAACCCATTACCAAGCTCTATTGTTTTAGCTACAGGAAAACTTGCACCTGTATCAAGAATCAGAATTATTAAAAGGCAGGTTTGGGTTACTAACATTTTACAACCACTAAAACAAACTTTATGACCTAAGTTTGTAAAAAGTGGATTATAAAAAAAAAGTTAAATTATAAGAACAAAGGCTTATCCAGAATATCAACCTTAATCTGAAAATTACATGCATGTACAATAGCGTCAATGAATTCTTAACCAACGCAAGTCACAAAAACGGACAGCTTCAAAGGGACTTTTCAGCTGACTCTTCTTAAAGTTTGAGGAATTGTTCTTGAACAAGAGGCAGCCTGCTGGGCTGAATAAGTCTCTTTTAGATGCAACAGCTGCCCCGTTGTCTTCAGCAGGATTCCTGGATGTTTACAATGAAAAATGTAATCAGATGATTAAAAATGAAGTGGGAGATTATGACTAGAGAGGACTTGATAAAGAAAAGACTCAGCGGCTCTCGTTGCGGGAGGATTTTGTCTTCGAATCTTTGCCTGCTCTTTTCCACCATATGTGCATGAGCCGCTGCTGTCTGTGTTCTGATCTGCTTAATGCTGATTTTGCTGTGCTGAACATGACAAGTCTGGGGACATGGATCAGATTAATAATGTGAAAGGGAATTATGAGTGGCCCAAGAGTATTAGCAGATGTCCTTAGGAAAAAAAAAGAGGCATTTTTTGAAAGTATTTACCATTAACCATGAAAAAAGAAGGCCAATGTCTGTCTGATTGAGTTTTGAGAAATAGACCTCATCTATCTAAACCTGTTAATCCAGTACGATGGCAAGATAAAAGCATTGTCCGTAAAGTTTTGTTTGGCTGTTTCCTTGTGTGTACCCTGGCACACTTCAATCATTTCCTCTAACAGTTATCTTTCTCTCCTGTCAGGAAGTGATGGGGAAAGAGTGAAGGTGAGCTTTAAACTGGTGTTGTGGCACTCTCTGCATTATGAGGTTGTCCTTACAGAAGCCAGGTGCTTGGATTTTAAGCAGTGAGGGATGAATGTTTAGGTGTGTTGAACTATGCAGAGTTGAATTGCAAAAATGACCAGCTCACAATCTTATTTATCATCAAAAAGTGCGTGAACTAAGAAAGTTCCAGATGATTTTACTCACCTGATAGTTACATTCAGGGTCCATGCAGTGATAATGTTCTCTGTACTGGTAAGCACAGTGCACATGGCCACAGTGTTGGCTTCCAGAGAACCTATAATCAGACAGAAATATAATATTTGTGTCATTGATAGTGCTTATGCTGAGCATTCTGAATGCAAACATTATTATCACATTGAGCACAAAGATAAACATGAATTTGAAAAACAGCAAGTGAGACAAAGCGATCAATTTCAAAGAGAAAAAAATCAGTGTATACTGAAACAGAGTAGCATTTCGCTATTTCTATTCAATGTACGAAACCTCTAATAATGTGGGGGCTGATCTTGAAAGGGCAATTTAGCCTTTTATCTCCGTTTGATAGATGCCCTAACACTGACAGAGTCATCTTCACGGATCTCAGAGTCATTACCAGGAACTATAAACACATAGAGAAAACAGGCCTACGCGTCCTCGACCATACGAATGCATTTCACTCTCCAGCCACAGCAATCTCCACCAAATTAGTTCCATTGCCTTCAAAGGCAGTAGGTAGACTCTTATTAAACTGTAACCCCCGACATAATTCACTCATTTGCTCGTGCTTTAAGCCCTGCCAAATCAGCGTTCGGCTCTCCAGGTTAACAGCCTATGCTTTAATCAGGGAAAGGTTAGGCCTAATAGAAAGGTTTGAGTGTGTCTCTGCACGGCTTCCTCCTCTTCACTCTTGCTGACTGACTCGCCTGGTCTTCAGCGGATTGGCGGCGCTTTAAAGAGGCATATTTCCTGAGTGTTTACAGGCTGATTATAACCCTGACGATGATGACTGTTAAAAACCTCCAATTACAGCTCAAAACACACAAATAAACATTCGCACCGCCGCTGCCAAGAGCACCATCTGCTGAAGTAGAGAAAAAGCTAAGTAATTTTTTTTCCCCCTACTGCCTGGATTATCCCTAGACTGCTTTTACAAATCACTTTGCTGAGTTCATTAAGCTAACTGAATGGGGAATCCACTACCTGCTAAACATGGGTGGTGTTCTGAAGGACTGGGGAGGTGGCAGGCGCTTGGGGTGGTTTCTTTTGCTTCTTAAAGGATCAGTTCACTCAAAAACTATTGTTTACTCACCTACATGTCCTTTACAAACTCCCATTTATATTTTTCCTTTCATGAAGTGAAGTGAAGTGACATACTGCCAAGTATGGTGACCCATACTCGGAATTCGTGCTCTGCATTTAACCCATCCAACATGCACACACACAGCAGTGAACACACACACACACCGTGAACACACACCCGGAGCAGTGGGCAGCGATTTATGCTGCGGCGCCCGGGGAGCAGTTGGGGGTTCGGTGCCTTGCTCAAGGGCACCTCAGTCATGGTATTGAGGGTGGAGAGAGCGCTGGACATTCACTCCCCCCACCTACAATCCCTGCCGGCCCGAGACTCGAACCCGCAACCTTTGGATTACGAGTCCCACTCTCTAACCATTAGACGACTTCCCCTTAAAAAGGATAGGGCTGTCAGAAGTGGGATTCCAAGTCTTCTGAAGCCATTTGAATGTTTTATTAGAGGTATATTAAAATGTAAGCTGCATTCATGACAGTTCATGAGAGAAGTAGCCTAATATTATCAAGTTTGTGAACAAATCCTTTATTTATTTGTTTGTTTTGAGTTGAATTGTTTTTATTCAAAATTAATGATTTGTTCACAAACTGAACTGATCTGGTTTTTGAGTTCAACTCAATGACTCACTGATCCAGTCACAGCAGTCAACAGCTCGCTGAAAACAGAAATGAAGAATGACACTGAAATGTTTGTGTGTTTCTCATGCAAAGCAATTGTTTGGATTTAAAACTCAAAAAATATAGTCGTATGGTCCATTTTTATAATATATTTTCAGCTTAAAAGCCTCAGTCCCATTTACAGAGACTGCATAGGATAAAAATGGCCAGTATAATGTTTAAAATGTCTCCTTTTCTGTTCTACAGAAAGTTTGGAATGACATGAAGGTGAATAAATGGGAGCATAATTTTTATTTTTGGGTGAACCAACTCTTTTACAAAAGAGATTAGAGCACAGGCTACGGAATGGTATATCACACAGTCGCACCAGCACAGATGCACATGTTAAACTCATCCACTATTAGCAGCCCCTCTGCGTTGCACTCAAACATTCCTGGTCCTGTGTACACAGAAGCCCCCTGGGATGGCAGCCCACCCCGGCTGTATCACTTTGCCTCTGGACAATTCCCACTTGCCGCGTCAGGGGGCTAATGGGCCACGCTGCTATTCAGCGGCGGATTAAATATTAATATCGCCACGATACAGAGATTGCCGCACAGCTCCCGTTACAATAGAGACACGCCGATCAAAGTTTGGCGCAATGGTGGGTACATAAAAGCATTTAGGAGGGAAAACAGTGACTAAACACTACCAGGGAAGCTCTTTAAACATCAAACCGTGGCAGCGCGAGGAGATAAAGAACTTTTCCCCCTTTTGTTGGGGGGAAGGTGGGTGTAGACAAGTTTACAAAGCTGCTTTTTAGCACGACTGTTCTCTCATTAGCGTGGATGATTCCCCCGCACTCCCACCCCCCGATCTTTCAACAACCCCCCAATACACCATGCTGCATTTGCCCTTTTTATGAGTCCTCATTTTTCTTTTTTCCCCTCCTCTCTTTCCTTTATTTTTTTCCCAACACGGAAATTGAAACTGTATCTGGGCTTATCTACTGCCTCCCCGCGCATCAACTGCCGAGATGTTTAGACAAATTTTATGCATTATGCAGTGCAAATATCAAAACAGTTCTTGGCAGTGCCAGCAGAAGCCTCATTAAAAATTCCTTAATTAAATCTTCTTGCAAAATGTAATCACTCCAAGGAGGGGTTTTGTGTGTGCACAAGGATGTGTGTGTGTCTGTTAGTGCCAGGGCTTTGATTTGTGGCCTTCATGTTACGGCTTGGGAGAGTAATCATTAACGCCAAAGCCACTTTGCCTTTTGAAACGCGCCTTTTTCTCTCTTTAAGGCTAGAATAAATAAACAAATGATAATCACCTTTCTACTGGCGCGACAAAAGGAAACAGAAGCCGATATTGGAGTGCACTGCATCTATCTCCGTGCTTTGTCTGCAGTCGCGAGTGCCTGTCATTTAGTTGATTCAGTATCTTCATTTGAAGTGCAGATATTAGAAATGAAAGTCTCAACTATCTGTGCAGTCATGCCCGATGACACACGGGCACACGCAGGGCAGTCTAATGTGTCCGATGTTTTCACAAACATTTCATGCTGTTTGCTCAAGATTTTACGGAGTTCGGCTTCAGTGCTGGCAGGGAAACTGACACGGGGGAAAAAAAATTACTCACTTTCCAGCCTTTAATTCAATTAATTTTCCTTAGTCCATAAACCTGGCGTGCTTACGCGTAATTTATCGTCCGCACAGAAAGTGTATTTTCGCAAATCTACATTCTACTTTATTAAAGCGTAAAATATGTCCTCGATTAAAGAATGTTGTCGTGAAGTTTTGTAAGGGTGGGGATTTGCATACCTGGCGATATATTTCTGGTACACGTTGACATCCTCTGTGGCAGGTTTCTCGGGAGGAAGGCCATTCCTATCATAGCACGGAAAAAAAAGAGAAAAGGATTAATGGTATGCATTCCATCAGTAATAAAAACAAACTGACGCAGTATTTACTTATGAGCCATTTCAAAGTTTGGGCTATCAATATACATTTTCTTCGATGGAGTAGCGATTTGGTTTGGGAATGAATCAGGGAGGTATATATGAGCGCTTTGATTCATGGCCTCCCAACAATGAAAGCACAGAGGGAAAAAAATGTTTTTGAATGCATAAATTATTTATGTGTGTTTTTGGAGAGAGCACAAATGCAAAGACGGGTGTGTGTGCCGAGTGTCAGAAAGCCAGAAAATGGCTGCGTGCATTTTATTTTGTTTGATTGGCTCTTGTATGAAGGATGACTACGGCTTTTAGGACATCCTGTTTCAGAAACAATTCTCATCGATTTACCAGTTACTTGAAAGTCTGGGTTTGGTGGCAGCGCTTGACTTAGCATCCTACTTTCATTGAATAAGCACTTAAATGGAATTCATAATGTAACACATTATACTCTGCGTGAAGCATTTTGTATACAAGGTGGCAGCAGTTCAGCAGCACTAACTCAGGACTAAAAAAGTGAGCAGCTCCAGCAGGGGATGACCTGGGGTTAATCTGCCTCTTAAGGGGTGGTTTTGACAACAAATCACTGTATGTGTTTGTGCTTGCACATGGCCACATTGCTGGACAGACCAGGGACTGCTGGAGAACAGCCTTAAGGTTCTGAACCATTGATAAGGTCAAGAAAACTCATAGAAAGTGTGCCAACCAAGGCCCTACAAACTTGCAATCTGACTTTAAAGCCAACGGAGGTCTTCTGACACTGCCACAAGTCTGAAACACTGGTTATTGGTAAAATCAATCAGTAATTTCCTGTCAATTTAATGTCTAAACAGTTAAGTGCAATTTTCAGAGATTGCCTTACTTGACTGAGGAGACGGTTCCAGTAGTGATGGAGTCAGTCTTGGAGAAGCTGGACTTCATGTAGTCAGTGTTAAAGCCGAGGTGGCCCGCCTGGTCTACGGGCAACCCGGGAGGGCCCACGACCCCCGCGGGAGCAGCTGTATTGATAACTGGTGTTCCTGGGGTTCCTGTCGTAGCTGGGAGAACGCTCGGCATCATTGGAGGATCAACCTTCCCAGGGATGAGCTTCTGGATGTTTCGTACATCGTACTTTGATGGCCTGCCGACCTTGCCGGTCTTAAATGCAATGGCGCCGCCCATGTCAGGGTTGCCCTCTCCGGGTTTAAAGAGGTGCAGGTACTTGACGTTCTCCAAGTCGTACTTGGAGGGCCGCTTGTAGGAATTGCCATTCTGCTGTCTGAGACTCTCGCCCATCTTCAGTTTCTGGATGAAGTAATCATACTTGGAGGCGCGGCAGGCCAGGTTCTGGGTGTGTGACGGGTTGGTTGGGGGTGGGTTGAGTGAGCTTTGTTTGTGGTCCATTCCGGGTGGAAATATCTGACCCTCTGACCCTGCGAGGGCCGGCCGGATGAGGGCAGCGCTTTTCTCCATTTTGGAATTGAGCTCTTCGGGCTTGGTGTGCATGGGCCAGGGCAGGGTCTCCCCGGCCTTCAGCTTGCGGATGTACTCCTCGTACTTGGAGAAGCGAGCTCGACGGGTGGCCTCCTCGCTGCTCAGGGAGGAGGGATCTGAGGTAGCTGCTTTCAGTTTTTCAAAGCTGATCTTCTTGGCCAGCTCATCCCGACCCTGCTGGTCTTCAAAGCCGAACATGTGTAAGAACTCATTCATGGTGTTGGTGGCGTAATCACGTAGTGTAGACGCCTCTCCTATACGAAATACAAAAAAAACAAACTTAGATTTCCTTTTATCTAACACAAATAAAATTAAATAAAATAGCAAAGCCTAATAAGATGGACAGAATGAGGTAAAGGTGTAGTTTAATTGCAGTATAGTGAAATTAATTCTGTAACATTAACTTTCATATAGGTCTGGAGGGAGGTCAGATAGCCGGTCGAAAGGAGACAATTTGGGTTGAAAGCTTCCCCTGCTGCTTAACCAGCCCTTATAAAGGCCAAATTACTGCTCTTTCAGAGTCTGTTTGTGCAAGTGTGTGCGCGAGAAAGGGACACAAACCCCTCTGGCACCGATGCACTTAGTTCTTGGCTCTGATTTAGTGTTTACCACAGCAGATGAATGCAAAAAATCTCATCTTGTCTCAGTTTGTCTGTCAGGAGAGCTACCCTTGTACAAGAACACGTCTCCAAATGACAACTTCACAGAGGTGTCAGATAAACTCCCTCTCCACCCTGCCAAGACCCCTGCCCTTCACCAGACCTTTTTTTCCATTTATTTGATTGCCTTTTTCATTGCTGGGCAAATGAGATGGTTAGAGGTAACATTAGCCACGGCCATGGTAATTAATACTAAAATATTTCAGCTTTGGTCTCATATTTCTATGTTATTGCTAAATCGGTCTCTCGCCCGTGCTTTTCACATCTCCTTCTCAGCATGTAAAATAATCCCCAAATTTCCATTGCTGCATTGGGGCTAGTGCTAGCCGTGCAACATCAGTATGAAAAGTGATCTGGGAGATCGAAAGGGCATGAAAAATTTAAGAGAGATGTATCAGGTATTTGAGAGGAAACTCCCTACGCTTTGCCATGCAACATTTTAGCAGCTTCTACTGTGTTTGAGCACATCAATTCATCTCAAGCTTAAAGATTATAGAGCTTCATGACAGTCCTTACAGGTCTCCACATCTACTCGTTTTCTCAATTCATTGCTGCCTTGGAGTATTACTGTCATGCTCACCAAATAGGGTACAAAAAAGGAACTGAAAATGACTCAAGGTGTGAAAGGTACACTATATTGCCAAAAGTATTGGGTCACTCCCTTCTAATGAACAGGTTTGACTACTTTAGTAATTTCCATGAGTACAAATCTTAATGTTTAAGCATATAATGATATTCTAGGGAATTGTGTGCTTCTAATTTTATTGCAACAGTTTGAACAGGGCCCTTTTCTATTCTAACATGACAGTGCCTCTGTGTATAAGGCAAGGTTCAAAAATGATTGATTCAGTCAGTGTGGAAGAACTTGACTGGTCTGCATAAAGCAAACTCCTAATCTCAGCTGAACACCTCCGGTGTGACTTTAAATGCAGACCTTGACCCGAAAATTCATCACCAAACACCATTATATGGGTACAGTAATTTTAGACACTTTCAAAACTGTTGCAACAGAGATGGAAATACAGTTTTTAAATATGTGAATTATGCTTCCATCTTTGTTGCCACAGTTTTGGAAGTGCCTTCTTCTGTTCTAAAGAAGGGGGTGTCACAATACTTTTGCCCATATAGTGTATGTACAAATCATTGGTGTTTGGTGAAGAGTTTTCGGCTCAAAGTCTGCATTTAATGTCACACCAGAGGAGTTCAGCTGAGATTAGGACTTTGCTTTATGCAGACCAGTCAAGTTCTTCCACACTGACTTAATCAATCATTTCTTTTTGAACCTTGCCTTATACACAGAGGCACTGTCATGTTAGAATAGAAAAGGGTTCTGTCCAAACTGTTGCAATAAAATTAGAAGCACACAATACCCTAGAATATCATTATATGCTTAAACATTAAGATTTGTACTCGTGGAAATTACTAAAGTAGTCAAACCTGTTCATTAGAAGGGGGTGACCCAATACTTTTGGCAATATAGTGTATATATGTATAGCTTTTTAAAGTTTTATTGATCACACAAACAGCCATATGCAGTACGAAACACAGAATACAACAAAATGAATTAGATTAAGATTTTTTTTAATAAAAAAAAATATTAATATGAATAAAATTATGTATTTTATTGTAGATAAGTGTATTTATGTATATATTTTAATATACATATAAAATGATCAGAAAATGCACTGAAAGCTATAGCCAGATGAGATCTGTGTACCTCTAATGCTTTAAAAAGTCATTAGACACCAAAGTGCACTGTATTCACAATGTACTACATTTTGACAAAGTACACTCATTTATTGTTAATTAGCCTCAATTTAATCACTGCTGAATCAGCCACAAATAAAACACTAACTGTAAAAATAATGAGTTATTATTTCTTACTGAAGGATATTTTAGTGCTGCTGTACGTACCTCCAAAACTTCAGTTTGGCAGAGCAAGGCTTCAGTCATAGATTTGGCATTCGGTGACTGTATTTTTGTATAGGTCATGACTGCTTAGAGGGGTTTTGTTGGATCATGTGATTTTACACAGCTTTAAAGTCAGTACCGGCTCTTTAATCTCTGTCCGTAAACATTTTCCAAGGGCAGCAATCAAAGACACTCCTGCTTTGGGTAATTGGATATATTCCATCTGTACCTTTTTGTCAAACAGTTGGGAAACTCCCTTCATTTTCTGACAGAAATCCCCTCTCTGTCTCTAAATGTTATCGGTCTATCATTAGCATTATTATTAGAGTCAAAAGTCATCTGTATGATATGCAGCCACTATACTGTTAAAGGGATAGTTCACCCACAATTATCAACTCATGTTGTTCCAATCCTGTTCAGTTTTTCTTCTTTCAAGGAATGCAAACAAAGTTATTCAGACGATTTATTTTATGTTCCACGGACAAAGAAAAACCAGACAGGTTTTGAACAACATGAAAGTGACCGGATGACGACAAAATACCAATTTTGGGGTGGACTTTCTATTTAATACTTTTCATTTTTGAGTGAACCGTCATTTTGAGATCAATCTTTTGGTATTAGAAGAGATGTCGGTTGTACTACACACAGGAAAATTAATAGCTGTGGCAACAATAGTAGCAGGTGGTAACAGTAGACAGGACGAGAAGTCTAGCATGCCAGTGGGCGGCTCTGTATGCGTTTAATAGACTATCAGTGTCAGGAGAATGATTGGACTTAAACTGCACACATTATGCCAGGACCTAAGAGGAGATAACCTTTTAAAACAGCATGTAAATGAGTTTTCCCCCTCATCCTTATCTCACACGCTCCAAATGATGTCATGTGCATGTGGTTGGAAAGCCATGGCTTTGGGGGAAAGGTACGATTTGCCTGGCTGAACTCTCAGCACTCTCTCTCTCTTCCTCATGTCACTGGAGAGTACAAAAAGAAGTGCTCCTAATCTCACCACTTCATACTGGCAAATTCCAGCCTGTGACAAAGCCCTTGTCTACGTTTGAGGCAATTAAGGTGCATTTTTCCCTCCGTGGTGTGATAACAAATGGGCATTATATCTCCTTTCTGTTGACCAAACACGGCCATTTGTTTTCATGCACTCCAGAGGTGGTGATGATAAAGACATACATGTAAGGATCTATATATATATATATATATATATATATATATATATATATATGGACTTATCAAGGGTCCACTGACAACACTGTCACTGCTCTCAAACGGACATTTCTGATGCTGATTTTTAAATAAACTTATTCAGTTTAGACTCAACTCAACAGTTTATTTTTTGAAAGATATAGACTTTAAAATATACCTATGTATTTCTCTTAAAAAAAAAAAAAATTCTGTGATATCGAGAAACCACTCATTAAACATAAAAATATTTTAACAGTGGATGATATTAGCTTCTGTTGATTAACAAAACTAAACGTAGCTTAATTTATTTAGCCAGCTAATGTGGCTAAATTGTGAATTTTAACAAAAATCTTTGGTTAGAATTATTAGAAGTAAAATTAAATTCTATTACAAATTATTCTGAAGTGAAAAATATTATATACTAAAATGATAAATAAATGTATTTATTTATTAAAATTAAATTATATACTTCAAAAAATGATGAGTGAAAAAAAAACATTATTTAATATATCTAATATTTTATGCACTGATATTTTTTACATGATCTATTGCCTAGCCTGGTTGGGAAGCATGGCATGCATTTGACTGTTATAGGAAAGGCATTCTGTGATTTTATGCTGATAGGGATTCTGCTCAGTCCCCTGATGTGAGGAGTTAAATGTTTTGAAGGTCGCAGTTTCTCTCATTGATCTTGCGATGTTTGTTAATTACATTGTCACTGATGTTGTGAGAGATAATTAAGCCACTATGTTTATATGCATAATTATGTGCGCTCCGCATCAGCCTTGAAAGACAGCAGCATGAGGGAAGAAAAAATATTTTAATTGTGAGCCGCTCAGTAACATGGCAGTATAGATGCCCTAGTTACAATCAACAAAGAGAGAGAGGAGGGAAAAACAACTCAAGACAAGAGTGGTGACTAATGTCTGCTCACTGCAGTCTTCAAACGCTTTTTCTTCATTTTGAGATGCAGTAGCAGCCGGGGCTCAATGAAAGCAAAGGTGTACAATACAAACACATATTTACAGACAGCTTTCTTTATGACCATGAAGTAAACACAAAATGACTGATTAAAACCACAAAGCACCATGTTTGCCGGAAAATACTTGATTTTCTGAGAAACTCTTGGCCCTACTTCTGTGATAGAGGCCACAAGCATATAGGTGCTTCTACCGTAAGAATGTAGAAAAAAAAGCAAGAAGCAGAAGAAAAACTGAAAGACGAAAGCATTTAACAAAAAAGCACCAGGTTAACCTGATTTCGGTCTTTTAAACAAAGTGATATCTCTTATCTCCTGTTGTTATCTTGCATAGTTTCTGGCTTGTTGTACCTTTGTCGAGTACTGCAGTCTTCCTGAGATTGTCAGAGGTGAAAGTTCACAGAGGTTTTAAGGTGGAGATTGTGTCAGTTTTTGCAGATTTTGCTTGCTTGTATTCACTTTGTGATGGATGGCAGCACGGGCCTCATGTTATCTAGATGACTGTCTTGCAAACAGAAGTAAATGCAGTCTTCGTTTCTTTCCATACAGATTTAAAGGCCACTCGTTATACTCAAGACTTTATTTTTCTGAATCTCTAGGATTTAATCTCTTAAACTGATAGAGACCTGGAGTCTTGGCAGAGCTGGTCTACTATGTAATTGGGTCTGGGTGGTAGCTACGTTTTGTGAGCTTATAGAAAATCAAAGAGTCAGAGTGTAATCCTGGGTGTAATATGAAGCTTAGCCGGCCTGCCAGCACTCTTGGCCCCTCGGCTGCTACACACATACGCGGCAGTCTCTATAAGCCTCTTCTAAAAATTAATTTCTTCTTTTAGTTCCTGTTTTCCCCAATGCAGATTGTTTCTATACAATATGTTTGCGAATGGCAACAGTTACTCTTTCATGTTTTAGATTTCTCTTTCCTAGAACTGCACTTCTGTGTAGCTGTGGCCCTGCCAAAGTGTCACTGTAATTATGCTTGCAAAGCACACAGGTAAAGTAAGACCTGTGAAAACTGAGCCGGCAAGCCTTTGAGGAGAGATGTTATCTTGCTTATGCACACTTTGTTTTGGCCACACAGAGAAAAATACTGAACAATGTGATCTTAACAGTATTCGCAGGTATTTGTACTGTACGTCAAGTGTAGTTCTGCATGTTTTTTAGATGCTGAAATGCACAAAATCAACATACTGACAGCATCTAAAATGTAAATGTTTTGAGATTCATAGAATAATAAATTCTTGAAATTAAAAAGTGGGTTTTATTTTGTATTTAGTTTTATTTTAAAAAATTATGTTTGAAATGTAATATTTTAAATGTCATCCCATTAATCAATTTAACACCATTTTATTTATCTATCTATCTCTATCTAGATTTCATTTAGAAAGATCTTTTTTTTTTCATTTATAAAGAATATCTGAGACAGTCTCTTCATCCCAGTATGAGAACTTATGCATCAGGGGACCCTCAAGTTATATTTGTATGTCTACAGCTTGAGATGCTGTCAAAATGCTGATTTTGTACACAAACATACAAAGATGTGTGTGCAAATGTAACACGCAAATACCTATGCAACTAATGACATCGTCCTAAAAGAAAGAGGTGATACCTGGTGAGGAGAAGGGGGCTTGGCGAGGGGGGGCTTCAGTGGTGGGCTGGTAGCTGTCGTCCTTGTGTGGGCTGCCCTCCGAGTCCCTGTCCTCATGATAACTGCCCTCATGGGAGCCGGGCATGGTGTCGGCTTCTTCTGTGTTGTCTTCTTCATCGCTGCAGCCTTTGGGCTGTACCATATAGACGCCTTCAGGGGGACAATCGTCTCCATTGCTGGGTTTGAGTACCCTGTGCTCGCCCCTGTCTAAAGACTGTGGATCGTCAGCATACTCGCCATTCACCCACTTCTCAATGGCCTGGCGCCGTTTCTGGTCCTCCTCAAGGCTCTGGCCCAGGGTCAGGCCCTCTGGGAAGTCGCTTTCAGGCCTGTCGCCCTCATCATAGTGCAAGCTGCCCCGCTCGCTGTTGTCCACTAAATCTGAGTCTCCCTCGGCATTCTGGGAACTGCCGTCATACACCACCTGCTTGCTAAGCTTGGCACAGATCGCATTCAGTTTTAGGCCACCTTTCCTTTTGGCGGCCATTGTGGATTTTCCTGAGGTCTTTTCAGTGCATAAACTCCTCTCAGCTGTTGACGAAAAAAGACAAAGAAGAAAGAACATTTTAGTGATTAAAAATAAGATTTATGGAAGTTGTTTATTGATAACAGTTGTGCCATTCTTCACTGCTTCAACCTAACCACAATGCCTCTCACAAAAAAACACAAACCTGTTTAACTAAGCGCATTTTAACTAAGTTTTTGTTTGCTGTTATTCTTAGATACACACTGGCACTCCTTTTCTAGAACAATAGAGAATTATAAAGAAAACCTCACATGCGTGTCTGTAAGTTGCAGATGTCATTCACACCTACTTTATAAGAGAAGGCGAGAAAGGGAAAGAGCGAAATACCTCTTCCTACAAACTGAGAAGAAAAACTAGATCGCAATCAGACCCCCAACAGTGTGTCAAGCCACCACCACGGTGAGATTTAATCCTGAACATGACAGCAGAATAGAAACAGCCTGACACTTCACCTAAAGAGGCCCAGCGTCTTGCCAATGTGAGCCTTAACTTTGACAGCGCAGGAGCGAGAGCAAGGAAGACTATAAGAAAGTACATCTGGAAGCAGAAAGAAAGAGAAAGCATAAAAGGGACAAACACAGAGAGAAAAAAGTAGCTGCCATCCCCTCACCCCTCACATCACCTCCCTTTGCTCAACCTGCTTTAGTCTCTACAACTGTCACTCAAATTCACCGTCAGCCCCTAAACCTGCTCATACAGTGCAGAAGACCACCACAACAACAGTTTTTTTTACCACATAAACAGCAAATCTAATTTCTGTAGACATTTAAGAGATCAAAACAGTGGTTTGAGAGTCAGATATACAGTACACTCTTCCTGTGCATCCCCCTTGAATATAGACAGTTGAGAGTGTAATGGAACTGATCATACGCACACGGTTCCGATTCACAAAGACTCATTCCATTTTACCTGCCGCACAGCGAGAGCATTTCCAGTTTACAGCAGCATGAATTTCCACGGTTCAATGTTCCAATAATTCTACGGAGATCTGCATGTGAAGATTCCGCATGGGCCTGGTCATTTGCTATTTCACCCCAATGTGCTATCTATAATATCTATCCGTGTCAGCTCCCCCCTGCAGCTGTTCTGGGTCCGTTCATATCCAGAGATGCCTTTTTAAGGGCAAAATTCTCTCACTGCTAAGTCACCCTTTCGCCACAAATCTGATGCAAAGATTTAGCAAAGTTCACTTTTAATAGGTTTTCCAGGCTTAAAATCGAGCCCGCTCGTAACGTTAGATGTTTATCATGCAGTAAATAAAAAATGGGAAACCTGCGGGACATATAATGGTCTGTGGAACGCTTTAGCTGGTAGTTAGACGCTGCGTTGAGATGAGCTATTTCTAAACATCACATGAAGCTGTCAATACAAAAACTAGTTTGGCTCGAATGGATGCTTTAACAAAAAAATATCACATCGTTTTTGATGAGAAAGTGTGTAAAATTGAAATCTAAATTTCTCTTTTTTTTTTTGGCATAATGAGTTTTTGAAGGGACTCAAGGTAAGCCCGTTACATGCTAGATGTGTACCCTGTGGCCCCCAGCACATGCTTTCTCAGTTACTGTATTTACACTCAACACTTCCTCTCTGAAACAATGAGCTGAGGAATTATGCACGCTCTGCGCTGCACCGCATGCATCTAAACGCCTCAGATGTGCTCATTTTTACTTTAGACAATTGCAAGGCCCAGGTTGAAGAGGTCATCCAGTTGA
Organism: Barbus barbus; assembly: GCF_936440315.1. NCBI lineage: Eukaryota > Metazoa > Chordata > Actinopteri > Cypriniformes > Cyprinidae > Barbus > Barbus barbus. Next base: position 17,201,785 of record NC_136719.1, read on the forward strand.
GGACGACAATTTTGAACCCCCCAAAAAAATATCAGCTGCAAAAACTATTAGGAAGTGGAAACATAAATTCTGAAGATTTTTTTCAGAACACCACCAAAGGAAGATTGAGGTCATTTGGGCGTAACAGTAAAGGTCATTCACTGTTTACCCTGCTCAGTATTTCACGCTTTAACTAGTGATTTCCTTTGCATTGCAATCTCGCTTTTCCTTGTAGGAAATGACCCCTGAGAAGCGATCTCATTCCATTACCCACAATTTATGTGCGTTTCTTTTTTTTCTTCTTTTTAACAATCAAAAAGCCCATGGTCAACACCCAGCATCTAAAATTAGCACTCGCCATGTGGCAAATGCAAATAAAAATGTGCTTTTGTGAGTAAATGCTAACTATTTGTCAGTGACCAGTCATTTTTAATAAGAACTGTAAATAATGCAAACAATTCAATTCAAAGGCATGCAAACAGCTGTAACATTTTAAATAAAAATATTATAAAAATAATTTATAAAAAAATAATAATTATACACACACATGAAAAATATGAATAGAAAATTCTATAAAAACAATTATTGAATAATAACTGAATCATATTTGTACATTTATATTCAATGTTAAATATTACATTAATGAATATAATATATAATATAGCATAAATATTATAATAAATATAACATGAAAATAGAAACTTTAGCACTTTTACAAAAACAATAAGGCTGTGCACTTGAAAGACATCTTTGTCTAGAGATGAGATCTGAGGTTTTAAATGAGAGAGGATCAGGGCACTAATGAGACTCTCCGGAGCTCAAAAATGATCACGGTAAACCAGTTAGTAGCTGCTGCATTAAATACATGCCTGGCAATAGATATGCCTCGGCTCTGACCAACAATGGAGATCGCTATGGTAACACCGCTGTTTACTCCAAGTCGTTTGTGTTCATGATAGCATGCAGTGCGATAAAATCAGTAGGGACACAGATAAAAGAACAGCCTCTCCTCTGGGATCACTCCCACCACTCTGGGGACCAGCACTCATGTTAAGAAAAATAGGTGTAACAAACAGCAAACCTCACAGATTTGATGCGTCCAAACGTGTTTTGGCCAAACGCTATTATTTCAGGCCCTCGAAGATGCCTGTCAGCGCTGAATAATAAACGAACGGTGGGGATGATCACAGCAAAAGCTTGTTTTCTTTAAGAGGTCCTGTTTATTTTAATGCTGACAATATTTTTCACTGGAAATAGTGCAGAGCTGGAATTGCCATAATGCTTTTACTGTATAAGGAGAAAACCTTTGCGAAAAAGTCAAGAAACTATTCTAAACAGATTCAACAATAAGAGTGAGAGAGCTTCTTCTTTTTATCTGCTCGCACATCAAAGGCCCCACAAGCCCTGTTTCTTTTCAGAAGCATGAGGCGGAGGACGCCGGGAATGACAGAAAAGCCGCCTTGAATGTGGATCTCCGGGCCCTGCGTGTCTCGTTTAATGCGGAGCTTCTGTTTATGTGCCGGAATGATATCATGCCCAATCAAGTGGTGTTTCAAATCCTAATAATGCCGTTGGAAGTGCATTATTTGTACGAACGTGTGCTGACTGCAATCAGCCTACCAGAGTGAGGAAGTGGCTGTTAATGACTGCTTAGATTGGCGTGTCCTGTTCTTCCCTCTCTCCGTCTCTCTCTCTCTCTCTCTCGCTCTCGTTCTGACAGGAAGCGTATGCACGCTAAAGCTGGGATATGACATACTCCTTCTCACCTGGCATCCACTGCAGCGATTGTTTTAGAAACAAACTCTGTTTACTTGGCTAAACCCGAATCCCTGGACTTAGCGATGATCTAACACTCTGATCTGCCCTGTCTGATTTCAAGCAGACTTTCAAAATACGTTGACTAATGCAAGGACAAAACCCTTATAATACTGAGCATTCATTAATGCAACAGGCCTGGACAGCGTTGGATTATTTTTCATTATTTAAAGATCCTCCTGTCAGAGCAGTTACTTTCTGTCCTGACTTTTAAAAGCTTTATTCTGATATTATAATCCTTTTGACAGATTTACTGACCTGGAATGTGTATGAATTACCTTTTTTTTCCCTTTTTTTTCAGGTAGAGGATCTAGGACCTCTGACTGTCAGGGGCTTCTGCAAACGCAACTTAATGAGGTAAATGTCAAATAAACCAAGAAATGAGAACAGTTAGCTGTTCCTGCCCCTTCCTTGGTGCTTTATTTTGCATATTTACAGTGCAGTTTCTCATTATGTGCTGCAACTCCAACAAGATTGAGCCAGGTTCCCAGGTATTTCCTCACCCACTAAAGCTCGGACACACACATATGCTGAAATAATCCCCTCTGTTTTTATTTTGCTAATTTACAGCTTGCAGGAAGGAGTTTGTGTCCCCCACCGCTCCGAGGGAAGGGGAGCGGAAAAGTCAGCATCGGACCTGTTCTCCACACACTCTCGTTCCCCAGCATCTGGCCTCTCTTTCGATTTTATTACACAAGAATAACAATAAGCAAGTCTGCGACCCCGTCTATGGAATTTGCCGTATTTTTTCCAACGGTCTGTGCTGATGCTCCGAATTTCCATTTTCTGCATGCATATTTAATTGAGTTTTGTCCCAGTGGTGCGGAAATGATTTGTTTTTTGCTCTCTGTTCACTTGACTCCTCTTCGGAGTCGGTAACCCTGATTAAGACGTTCACGTTAATTTCCCAGCGCACACCTTTTTTTGTGCATTAATGGTTCTGATCGTCTAATTAAAACTTCTCAGCTTCGCTGCTGATCACCGCTCGTTGTGCCTCTGACCTGAAGTTTTAATTGCCGCGTCAGAGGCGATAATAATAATTTCTGGGTTCTGATGATTAAAAACAATGCCATTCCCAACTGCCGCTTAAAGCGGAAAAAGATGGAAGGAGAGGCTGAGGTGAAGCATAAAGAAAAAGGAGGTGAAAGAAAGAGAATTAGAAGGTAAAAGATGGTTATTTGAGGTTTGAAACAGGTTTGTTTGGTGTCTCAGTATGAGAGGGGAGGATCGGTGCTCACAGGGCAGGTTTACCTGGTTTGTAGTGTACTATAAATGAGGGCAAATATGACTAAACAAATGAAAAGCTTCTGAGAACTGCACCAGGTTAGGAGAAACCATGCATTCCGCATCTCTATGATACTTATTTTAATAGTTTTGCTTTTGGTCTTAGTTTTGTAATGTGACACTTCGGCAGTATCTTATATTTAAAAGCAAGTTGCTGCATTAAGAAGTTGTGCCGAAAATAAAATGTCTGCTGACATGTGCATTAATGGCAAAACTATGATGGGGTTTTATAAACTGCTCCTACTCATACACACTCTATCATTCTGTCCTTTTTTTTGTCTGATGGACTCTAATGGATTTTTCAGATTCCCATGCAGGGATCAATTTTTTAGTGGGAGATACAAATCCGGACAAAACAATTATGCTCATGAGTTTTTCTCTTTTTTTCTGACTTTAAAGTTTTTTTTTTTGGAGAAGCAAAATATGAATGCAGAGGGCATGCACACAAGTACACACACACACTCACTCAAATCTGTTTTATTATTAATCAGTCCGTTGCACATCTGCTTGCTTGCAGTGTGTGATTTTTTCCCATCAATAAAGCACTTATTGCTTTTAGTCTGGAATGTGACCTTGCATGTTGCATGCTGTCTTTGGACTGACCTTGAAGGACCTACTTTGACTTCTCCCTCTCTCTTTTTTTTCTGAAACCTTCTGCCACATACAATAATTCAGTTACATCCCGTTGCAGGTAACAAAAACAAACAAGCCATGGAGAAAAAAAGGCACGCACATACTTGCCGCTGAGGACAATGGACAGAAAATGGCAGATGCATATTTTGATGCACAGACGGAAAAGGAAATATTTTGTTTAAGCAGCGCAGTTAGGCAGCAAACTTCAATTCTGAGAACAAATATATCCCTGAAGCCTAATTATAAGACAAAGCATTTAAGACGTCCCCTGAGGACAGAAGGGCTGGGATAGGGAAAAGTAAAATCTGAGGTAATCCAAATGGCTCTTCACGTGCCCTGATGACGCTCGTGAAGGAAATCAGTCTCACAGCTGGCATAGTGTTTTCTGAAGAATGGGTCTAATTCATTCACAAATGAAAATCCTGTCATAATTTACTCAACATAATGTTTCAAACCTGCACGACTTTCTTTCTTCCTTCTTTACTTTTAAAGTCACTGGACCCCTATTGAATGGACCAAAAAAAGTCTGTGGTTTTAAAAATGCTTTTTGTATATTTTTGGAAGAAATCTCTTCTGCTCACCAAGGCTGTATTTATGTGGTCAAAATACAGTGAAATCAGTAATAATATGTTTTTTTAAAGTGTATTGTAAAAAATATTTACAGTACAAAATAACCATTTTCTATTTTAATTTATTCTTGAGATGGCAAAGCTGAATTTTCAGCAGCCTTCAGAAATTATTCTAATATGCTAATTTGCTGCTCAAGAAACATTATTTATTATTATCAATGTTGAAAACAATTGTGCAGCTTAATATTTTTGTGGAAACAGTGATCAATTTTTTTAAGGATTCTTTGATGAATAGAAAGTTCAAAAGAACAGAGTTTATTTCTATCAATTTAATGATCTTAGCTGAATAAAAATATTAATTTAAAAAAATGACAGAATTTGAATTTTTGGTTGAACAACCTCTTTAAAAACAGCAATGGTTGTAGAGGGCCTACTGTAAAATAAGATTTTTACATTTAAAAATAGTACATGATGGTCTAATCACCTGTTGGGTGGATGTTTGATTGAAGCGGACCCTGGCACACGGGGTTAATTGACCGAGCTGCCGTGTTTGAGGGGTAGCCTGTGTGCAAAGCGGGAGTTTGACAGGAATCAAGGTTATGAGGAGAGGCTCCCAGTGCCACTGAAGGGCACTTGAGCTGATATCTGCACAGATTAACTGCTTGAGATGTATTTTTGTCACGAGGAGCCCTGGTTAGCGTGGGGCATTGGGGAGGCGAGCGGACGCAGAAGGGGGTGGGCTACTCTAGTTCCTCCAGCGCAAGGGCACAACGAGAGGTTGGTGGCCACTGGAGCCGCCCAGACCGGAGTCTGTCACTCAGAGTCATTATCTGTGGGGATATATTTAATTTAGTGGTTCCGGAGCTGCGCTGCTGAGTAAGCCAAGCCACCATTAGGGCCGTCCTCCAGGGGAAACACAGCACACGCCGCTCGATTAGTTATCAATTAAGAGTGCAGAAACCTCCACCTGCCGTGTGAGAGAGAGGGAAAGAGTGGCGGAGAGGAGCAGGACCCGGACGACGTCTGACTTTTTCTTCTGTTTTCCTCTGCCTCTTTCCCTCTCGGGCCTTCGAACGTCAGGTTAACCTTGATATGAAGCGCTGTCAAGCTGGATAACGTCAATCAAGGAGGGCCCTTTCAGATAACCTCAGTGTGAAACCCAAAAAGCAACCTGTTTAGATGTTTAGACATGCCCCCTCTCACCAGCTTATGAATTTCATTAAAGAGAAATGAGTTGTGGCACTTCTTTAACAAGACTCTTAAGACATTTTGACAGGTTTTAAGACACTTTGCTGAAAAAAAAAAAAAGAATGAATTAATTAGCCGTGCAGTAAAGCCTCCGGGTAAGTTAGTAAAAGAAGGCAGGACATTTAAAGTGCTCATCAAATGTCGTTTATGGTTCTGTGTTGAAACAGAAAGTTTTGGCAGGACATCTTTTTTAAATATATAATTGGTTTAAATGTCACAGTCATGAGCCATGATTTGCTACATGCCAATCAGTTGCAGAAGAGAAGGCATTTGATTGGGCTAAAATCTGTTGTGCAGGATGCCATCAAATAAGAAGGCCAGAAAAAGACTGTACATTTTCAATGATTTAATATAAATAATGTTAAAAAAGGTGTGTGTGTGTATATACTGTATATATATATATATATAGTAAATAAATAATAATGCTATTGCAATATAATAATAAATATTACATTGCATTTGTTTCTTCATTTATTTAAAATGCACAGTTTTCTATTTTGAGAAAACAAATAATCTTTTAGAAGTTCATTAAAAAAAAAAACCTGCTTGTAGATTTTTTAATTTAATTCCAAGCTATCCTTCAATATTCATTTTTTAAGATACTGGAATTTTGACACATTTAATGTTTTTGGAGCAAATTTCTGAAATTCTGCTCGCATTTTGTTGCACGTTGTAGTCCCTGGTGGACATCTTTAGAAACGAGAAAAGGAGGTGACATTAAGTTAAAAAAAAACTACATTTCCAGACAGGAAGCCTTGCTGACAGCTTCGATCCCTGGTCACCATTAAAACATTTGCTCTGCTTCACAGACACTGACATGTTTTTTTTTAACATTTTATGCATAGAGGAACAATTTGCAGGTTTCCTCTGAAGTTCTCAGGTTCAGACTCTTTTAGTTCTCTTGTTCCCTTCTGCAACAATACCTCTTAAAAACAAACCTGAACTTTTTTAATCTAGGCTTTGTTACAGTGAAATGCGGTCAGTTGACAAGATTGAAACATCTGAATCATCCTGTGAGTGTCATGAAGCTCAATATGCGCAATATGAACAAAGCACTTACTGTAACTATGATAAGACATTCAGATCTACAACATGTAATGAATATGCACAGCGTCAGTAAAATATTTCACACTACAATTTTTAAAAATATTTTTTAAATCAGTTTTCAAAGTTTTATAGACAAAAACAAATTGTAGCTACATATAAAATTATTTGCAAACGTAATATTTTATTTATATATTTTGTTAATTATTGAATGTATTTATTTGAAGCATTAGACTGTCAACATCATTTATGGCTACTCCATGAGTACTGGATATTTAATGCATTTAACATGGAAACTTTTAACTGGTTTCAGCTGTAGTGTATATATATATATATATATATATATATATATATATATATATATATATTTATTTTATTTTTTTCATGGCGATGCTTTTAAAAACCTGCAAATACAAGAGTCGTTTTCAAAGATGGCAAATGCTTTGAAAGTTTGAAAGTGAGAACATTTAATACCTGTGTTCAAAAGCAAACCGATACACTTGTGAGGGAACAAAAAGGCTGTGGCTGCTCTTTTTGAAATCATCATGAGTAGAAGCTTTACAAAAGGTGAGCGTGTGTGTGCGCTATTTTGGTCAAAGAACAAGAGGAAGTATTGCATACTGACTCAAACAAAGAATATGCTTTTGATAAAACCACATCAGCTTCTTGTGTATTCTACACTAAAACAGGCTGGTTTCCTGATTTTTTAGATGTGATGTGCCCTCAAACGGAAGCTACACAAGTAAACAGCACAACAGCTCAGTGCTCAACAAAACGAGCAGCGCACAAATGATCATAGACATTGATAACAGTTTCTAAACGAGCAGCGAGGGCAATATCATTAACATGCCGTTGTTTTTCCAATGCACTAAAAATGGCACAAATGCATTTAGAGCTTCAGCCACACACGGGTTGCAATTTTGCATTTCACCTGCATTAGCATTCGACTTATTATTATTTTAAAATGAAAACGGATACTCTGTTGAAGTGCAAATCTGATGAATTACCGTGGCAGATTGCTGTTATCAATTATTAAAGCATATTTTATAAATATTCAGGTCTGTCATGCATCTAATAATGAAGGCTTTGGAGAAGGTTACTTCCTGTGCGCATCCTAACGTGTCATAAATATCACTTTTAATCACAGCTCTGTCAGGGTTTTTGCATTTGAACTCAAAAAAAGAAAAAAAGCACGGCTCACTCTCTCTCTGTCTTTCTCCTCTTTCACTCATCCAGGAGGGCCAGTTGCATGACCACATCATTTAAAGCCAGTACGGCCCATGCACACTTGGCCGCGGTTCGCTGCAGCACTACGAGCCTGATCATTTGAGGGGAGAATAATGCATTAACGTGGTTCTACCTTCTGGACACACCTAGTCCCAGAGCAAGTGCAACCATATGGTGCGATGCATATTCATATTCCTCTGTCTGCACCTCTGTAATGCTTAAACAGTACTTCACAAACTTCAAATGGGAGGAAGAGAAGATGAAAGGGAAAGACTGACAAAAAGGTGAAGAAAAAGTTTCCCCCCCTCCATGTTTCCTGTAATTTTTTTGGTGTCTTTGAGATAAGGATGGCTGCTGAAACTGATCCCGGTGCAGTGTGTGTGTGAGCCTGAGGTGTCTGGCTGTGGGTAAACTGTGTTGTCAGGTGGGCTTGCCGCTCTTTCCCCAGCAGGGTAAATACCAGGCGAGGACGATGTGGAGATTAACGCTGTCAGATCTGCAACAGTAACCCTTCATTATCAGAGCACCAGGGCCTACACACACTCACACACTGTCCTCCACTGCCTGGGCACACAGTTAGTAATTACCAAACCAACCTCTTCCTCTCTCTTCTTTTCTCTTCCTCTGCCTCATTCTGCTACAGTTTCTAGAATGTTTATCTTTCTCCCATATCTATGTGTCAATCATTTTGTTACAGAAATGCACATTTTCTCTGTCGGAGCTATGCACTTATAAATAAACAAAAATCACAAAAATGATGTTTCATGCTTTATGAGATGAAGGACATCATAATTTAATATGTAATTTAATAAAATATAAGATATTAAAATATTGTATTCTTATAACATCATTAGATGGCTAAATATGAAATATACAGAAACATAAAAGATTATTAAATGTGATGTACTGTATAGCAGGGACTTCTGGATTTCTGCTTGAAATGCACACAAAACATTACAGTCTTAGGCCTTATAAGATGAGAATACAATAAAATATTATAGTATATTATTATTATAAAATTATAAAATATATAAAATTATAAATGATAATTAAATGTGATGTATAACAGGGAGTTCTGGAAATGTCACTGTACAGTTTTCATTGTAAATTATAAGGTGACTTAAAAAAATAGTATATTTAAAACACTATAATTATTAAATATCAAATAGATTTCATTATGGTAAGATAATTATTATAAAAAAGTATGAGGTAATTCATATCTTTTAATAAAAATAATTTTTATTTATTTAATAATAAATGATTGTTGATCAATTTTACAGTAATTTACAGTAAAATTACACACATTGGTATTAAATCTATACATATATGGTAATGTACAAAAAAAGCATGCTCTGACATGATGAGTTGTAGTGCAAGTTCGAGTCCAGCTCATGTAATTTCTTACTGAAAAATAATCAAAAAAATAATAATATGCCATGTTTACATGACGTCCTGGCTTTTTTGCTGGGCAGCCTGACACACTTGATGGCGTGCCAGGCACAGTCACAGTATGTGTGTGTGTTTGGTGTATTAAGTGGCGCTTTATCAAATTAGTTTGGTACCCAGCTGATGAGTAATAAAGGTACAGTGGAGCCCCCACTGACTCCCAGACATCAATCCTCTGAGCGGGAGCCAAACGCAAGGCCTGGCACTGCCTGAGGCATACAGAGCGCCTCTTCCCACTGATCAGCTTATGGACTCTCTTCAACCAAACTAATATTAACACTGGGCATATGGAGGGCTTCAGCTGTCTTACCACTGTGAGGAATAACGCTTAATGGACGCTGTAACAGGTAGGTATTTTATTCAAACCGTTGCTGTGGGCTTTTGTTTTTCATCTTGTTTACCGCCTTTATCAGAGTCGATGGCCTGCCGCTGTACATTTTTCCAGACGTCGTCCTCTTAAAGCATCGGCTCTCAGGTGTTGAACAGACAGAAGACGAGAGGGGAGATGATAGAGAGATCAAACGGAGGACTGGAAGGACGGCGAGAACAGAGAAGGAGAGAGAGGGAACTACCGCCACCCGACTGTAATCCCGCTCAGGGTTGGGCTTTTACACAAATACAACAAAATGCAAAGCGCCAGAAGAAGATGGAACGGAGGGGAGGGTGGGACGTCAGAGGGCTTCAAGCCCGTCGATGAGTTGTGTGTGTCAGTTCAGAGCAGCCGCTGGGACTAACAGTGGAGAACAGAAGGTAGCAGCAGGCGGATCACAGCCGATCAAGGGCCCTGAGAGAGATTCTGTCTCCTCCACCCCACAACTGAGCTCGAGTCGTTCTCCACAGTCACATATTTATCCCGCCCGACTTTACACAACACCCTCTCTAATATAATTCCCACTGATTTCACAAGCTTTCGGGTGTTTTGCTCTATGCTACACTAAAGTCACTGAGATGTTTGAACCTTCAGGCCTTGTTTAATACCATAGAGGTAGACAGCTTTGCTGTGCCTAGAAATTTTCTAGGACAAAATTTTAGGATGCAAGTCCAATCTTCCATCAGTACAATATGTAGTTTTTTTTCTTTACTCCAGAGTCCCCCTTTTTTGTCCAAGACAATATTTGAAGGCCCTTCTGTCTGAGCTGATATGCACCCCTAATACTTCTGGTATTTTATTTTATTTTTTAGCATTTTAATGATGATCTTTATTGATGATCTAAATATCTTAAGAATTTTTGCACCCCCCTAGAAGTTTTCTGAGGCACCCAGTAAGTCTATACCATATAATCAGTCTATACCATACACTCAATAAATAAATAAATAAATGTTTTTTAGCTATTTTGAAGATGCAAAAATTATACTGTATATACATACTATTTAATGAAATGCCTTAACTGAAAATTGAGTGTTTAATCTTATTTTTATACATTACTGACACTCTATCCTCCAATTTGATACTGTTAAGTACTTTGACACAATCTGTATTGTTAAAAGCGCTATATAAATAAAGGTGACTATTTAAATACATTTAAATAACTACATAAAATTATATTATTTATATTTATATGACTATAAAATAATATAATTTTAACTAATTTAAATAACTACATAAAATTATATTATATGTAGTGTGATAGTTGAATTTATAAAAATGAACATACACTTGATTCTTAATACTGTGTTGTTACCTGAACGATCCAAAGCTGTGTTTTTTTTGTTTAGTGATAGTTGTTCATGAGTCCCTTGTTTGTCCTGAACAGTTCAACTGTCTGCTGTTCTTCAGAAAAATCCTTCAGGTCCCACAAATTCTTTGGTTTTCCAGCATCTTTGTGTATTTGAACCCTTTCCAACAATGACTGTATGATTTTGAGATTCATCTTTTCACTGACAACTGAGGGACTCATATGCAACTATTACATGCATGATAATTTCAATATGCATTAAGAGCCGGGAGGTGAAAACTTCAGGTAAACTTCGCTATAATCAGGGTAAATTTACCTTATTTTGTCTTCTGGGAAACATGTATGTATCTGAAAGGCAGCACTAAATAAAATCAAAATAAAAAAGATATTTATTTAGGCAAAATAAGAAAAATGTACACATCTTCATTCTGTTCAAAAGTTAATGCATTGTTTTTCCTTCTGCAGCATCAGTGAGCGTATGAACCTTCTGTAATAGTTGCATATGAGACCCTCAGTTGTCCTCACAAGACCATATGTAAACATCTTTTATGTGAAATATCTTATTAAGGTCAGTACTAAATAAACAATAACATGCATTTTGTATGATCCCTCTTATTTTGGTAAAATAATTAATATTTTGCACATTCTGCAAGGTGTATGTAAACTATATAAATTCAACTATATATATAGAGAGATTGGACACTGGCTCCACATCCTTGTTGGTGTAAAAAGGCACAATTTATCAAGGCCCAGGAAAATGTTCTTGGTTATCCAAGCTGATAACAGTCCAACCAACAAAGCAGCTTCCTAGTGCTTAAAAAATGTCTGGAAATCAACAAGTGCAACCAGCAATGCACAATATCACAATTCCATCTATTTTCCGATCGTCAGAACTATAAGAACTATGGCTGGAAAAAATGGCTCTGATGAGGGCGAGCGATAGATCTGAAAGAGGCAGCTGTTGACGTGACGGATCTGATCGAGCTGAAACAAAGACAAACAAAGCTCTCTCTGCAAAATGAGTTTAGTTAAAGAGAGAGTTAGAGAATGAGTTACGGCCGACATGCTGTTGGGGAAGGTTGTATTTATGGGGGGATTGAGTAGGTTTAAATCCCTGCTAAGAAATAAAGTCATCCCTGTGCAAACTGGGGAAACATTTCACTCAGCCTAAAAGGTAGTTAAAAAACACACAAGGCCCTTTTTTTCCCTCAAAGCAAAAGTTTTACCCATGTGCTGAGATGGCGGTATGGAAGAATATCACACTGAAGGGAATATGAATACTTCTGGCTGAATGTTGCTAAATATTCCCAAGAGACAAGAGGTACACTTAAAGACTTGTACCATGTCAAGCTTTAAAAAAGAACCAAGAACTTCCCATTCAAGTCCTTATAAATTAGATAAAAATTCCACGTTATTCCTTTCCTCAGACTGTGAAATACGTTCTCCTCTGGCTGAACGCCCGCACATCCCTGCCTGCCCCCTGCCCAGTAATCACAATTATTACTTAAAAAGGCTCTATTTCTACATTAACTTAAAAGGCCTATATCTTTTTCTTCCCCTCTTAGTTGGTGCACCCTCACTTACTCTAAGTATCTCAATAAATCAGCAGTTACTGTTAACATGTACTCAACAATTCAGTCATCAATCTCTCCCAGCTCAGAGTGAAAACAGAGGGGAAATATCTGCTCAGTAAAATCTCCCGTGCCCGTGTTTATGCACGGAAACACACACACACACGCAGATTCGCTATCGCACAAGCAAACAAACCAATCCACTGGGACAATGGAACCATTGCCAGATCACCACGGAAACGCAAGCCAAATTCAATTGTGACCTCACCTTTCACTGAGGGCTCAATTCCATCAGCAATAGAAACAAATCAACAAGAGGGTGGAAAAGAGACAAACTTCCTTCCTCTCTCTCTCTCTTTCTCTCTCTTTCTCGGCCTCACTTTTCAGGCCTGCACTAGGCCCGAAACAGCACATCGCATCCTTGGCAGCGCACTGAGCTCCATGCAAATGTGTGTTTAGATTTAAAGACACTGTATTTATTTAACAAAAAGGGGAAGATCTAATTGAACGCTGGAACAGAGCGCATCTTCCAAACAGAAGCCCTGTGGAAAATCCTCCAGTTGACAGAACAGCTGTATCTAAACAAGCGCGTGAGAGCACGCTCGATACCGGCAGTCACTCGCTTAGCTGGGCAAATAATACCACTTGTCATCTAACTGAGAAATTCTGAGCAATCACTAGCTGAGGACTTGCTAGCAATTAAGAACAGCAATTTGAGAGAAAAAGTACACAGTGACTAATCCACATCCAATATAAACAAAATTACAGGAGACTAAACGTTTGACTCACTTACTTAAGAATAATAAATTATTCTATTTTAAGAACTTTGAGAGATATTTCACACCTGTGGAGTGTAAGTGTGAAGTCTAAAAGCTGTTGTTACTATAATAAATAATCTAATATTTTATTTTACAAATAGAATTGTATAATTTTTAAGGATTCAATTCAACATAAGTTAATTAATAAATTAAAATTCAATTCATGTTAAAAAATGTTTTGTGAAACTTAGGAAAAGTACAGAAAAAAGCATAAATGTTCTTTTTAATTTTCCGTAAAATTTTAAGAATCAAAGCAAGCAGTTTAAAAAAATACAAAAATGCTTTGTGAAGTTATAAAAGCTAAAACAAAAAACTACAGAAAAAAATAAAATAATTTTAATTCGACATAAAATTTAAATCAGTTAATCAATAAAGAAATATTTGCTTTTGTAAAGTTCTAAAAGCTGGAAAACTACAAAATGAATTGCATAATTTTATTTTTTTATAAAATCTAAATAAATCAATTAATAAATTAAATCATTATTTTTGACAATTTAACAATTTAAATAATTGTAATAATTCATTAAATTGTTTTAGTTTTCGTGAAAACTAAATAAGCACACACAATGTCACTTGTACACCTAAAAATAAAAATCACTCCTCAACTTCATATTTCCATTCAGTCATCACATCATAGTGAGGTATTACTTTACCAAAACACACAGTGAAAGTAATGAGTGCCTTTGTCATTCTACACCCTCACGCCCACCCTATCCACAGCATGCTCAAGCCACCAGCATCTCTTACTCTCACTCTCTCTCTCTGTGTGTGTGTGTGTGTGTGTGTGTGTGTGGCGCCTGGCGCAGGTCTTACCTGGCAGGAGACAGCCCTCCTCTCTCTGTCTCACCTCTCCCTGCTGCTTTGGAGGAATTCTCTCCACAAAGCAAGGCATTTTTCTCTTCTCTCCCTGTGCGCCTTTACGGCTGGGCTGCACTCGCCCTCTCTCACTCTACCCTTCTCCTCTCCCTCTCTCTCTCCCTCTCTCTCTCGCTCTCTCTCGCAGCACAGATGTCAGGGCTGCGCGTGTTTACCCACTTTACCAGTAGGGGTCCTTCAACACCCTCTGCTCCCCACAGCCACTGTGGAAAAACAGGCCCAGGAGAGTGAGATGGAAAGAAAGAAAGATAGAGAGCGAGAAAAAAAGGGCCACTTAAGCTGATCTCCCGCGGTACGAGGCTGAGCGAGACGGAGCAGAGAAAGTTAGACTGGTCAGTCACTGGAAGTCACAGTGAGCTCAGGCCGTTAAAGTGAGTCCCGCAGAGAGAGAGAGAGAGAGAGCGATAGAGTGAGGGCCTGCAGCTGACAGTAATAATGTGCCACATACTCCTCTCAGTCCACTGAAACTGAATACCACAGACAAGCGGAAATCTTTCACTTTTTTAACTAAATCAAAATTTTACTTTTTGAGACTACAACCCAGCCTGATTAGCTCAACCAATGGCATAAGTTTGGGGTGGTGTTATCTGTTCAACTAAACCAATAGCAGTCTAGGGGAAAGGAAACCTGTTGGAAAACAATCATTATTTTGGCAATTCTTTGCAATTTTATTGCAATTTCATTTTTTGCGACACTAATAGATATAAAATAATAAATATATATTTATATGTATATTTCTGTTCAAATCTAAAAATAAAAAATATAAAAAAAGAAAGACGACAGAAAGGAGCAAAAAAAATCTTGTTTTGGAGTAATTGACACAAGTCTGCCAGATTTGACGGCTTTGGGCTATTCTTCAGCAAGGAATTTCAAGTTTTGCTCCTACTTGTGGGGCACTTTTCACATTGCAGTATTAATGCTGGGCTTGTTGCCTGCCCGGACCCTCTGTCACGTCTAATGACAGCCCTCTCTCTCTCTCTGAGACGAGTCACTCAGGCAGAAGAATTTGAGACTAGGCCTCAAATTAATATCACAGGCCGGACAGCCTCAAACTGCACATTATGATAAGTGGAAGGTTTCAAGGGTGAGCTAAAAAACAATCATTCTTTAAATACGAGGTGTCGACGGAACAGGGGAAATAATGTGGAATGAGAGCAGGGACCTGCTACTGGACTCAAATGGGAGGATGAGCCATGTGTGTGTGTTAAGGATACTCATACCCTCCTCCATACAAACGAGAGGTGCTGTGTGTTGCTTCTCAATTCATTCATGCAAAGATTGATTGATCAACACAGAAGCATTGACCTGCTGAATATGGAAACTTGTCCAGTGTTGTTAAAGTTGACATGAAATCAGAATTGACCATATTTGCTTTCGCATATTACTTTTCATGTCATTATTTTAAAACAAGTGTCTTTGTAATCTTTAATCACTTCCTATGAAATGACTTTCCTTTTCCACTGACATTACGTTGTAGGCTGCACATGCAGGCTACTAGAATAGTATAATGCTAACCAATAGTCAAATGACTGTAATGCTTAGACAATGTTTCACAACTTATTGAATAATGCTCCAGTTTTACATCAAACTATGCTTCTCTATAACAGGATATAAAAGTCCCAATTTGGCTTAATTTGCTTACAGCTGTGAGCAGAATAAAAATGCTCATGTAGCTGCCGGACACATTATCCTGGACCAACCGCTAATAGCATTAGCACAAAAGCAAACTGACAGTGTTTGAGCGAAATTAAACAAACAGTGAAATAAATACTTCAAACAAAACACTGACTGAGACAGGTTTAACAAGTTTCTGTCACTTTTTGCAGAGCTATCATGATATGTTTTGGTTTGTAGCCTAATTAAGAAAACGATGACAGAAAATATGCTAACTTGAAATGTATTTTACCAAACGGTTAGTTCTGACTGGATGAGCCATGTTCGAAATCCCTGTAAAATAACAATAAGCATGTAGTTGTGAAGTTTATGAATGAAAAAAGGCATGAATCATTTTAGCATGTGTAAGAAGGTAAGAGGCAATTTTATGGTAAAATTACTGTAACACACAGCCTCTCGGGGCCCATAGCTTTATTTCCAAAAGCAAACCGGTGTAAGTCTCTTCTGACTGTATTTCATACAAAAGCAAGTTATTTAGTCAGCGACATCAGATCATGGCATTTGCTCTCTCCGTCAGTGTCTGTTTTTCTTGTCTTTTTCTTTTTAACAGGCACTTCTGCTGTCATTGCGCTGGGACGCACATGTTCCCTCTAAATGGCTTTTCTGACAACTGATCTGTAAATACAGCCAGATCTGCAAGTCTCTCCTTTTCTCTCTCTCTCTCTTTCTAGCATCAGCAACCCCGACCCTACAGCAACATACACACACACACTGCCCCCATCGCAGCCCCATGGCACACCGCCCCCCCTCTCTGACAGCCCCCTGCCCTCCTCCCCATCTCCATTCCCTCAGCCACTATAAAAACACAAATATGCCATAACTCAGCTTGCCCTGCCACACTGCCTCCATCTTGCCCTGTACCAGGGAGCCCCTCAGGAAGGTCACCAACAAATGGCTTTCCGATTCACTGCCCCTGAAATAATTTTGTGTATTAAAACCTGAATCTGCACTTTCTGGCATGAAAGCTTTTCTAATTATTCTGCCGTCCTTGGGATAGACACAGATCCTTCACACGGGGGGGAAACAAGCAACGGACCTGCCTGTTCAGCCGCCACAAACATCCGCTCTCTGTCGTTTTCTCTCTCTCTCTCTCTCTCTCTCTCTCTTTCCCCTCTTGTCGCTGCTGCCCCCCTCCTCCTGCCCTCCTCTCATCTGCTCCCCTCTCGCCGCTATATAGCTACCCCCCCCCCCCCCAATCTGTTTTCAAAGCGTGCCTGTCCTTTATTAAATTGTTTTCTTTTCCACATTATCAGTTGCCATGGAGACCTCATCTCTCGGATTATTTGAATTTCATTATATCTATTGATTTGGGAGCATTTCATCTTTTTTATTGTTTTTCTGTCAATTTTCGAAACGAATAACCATCTAATTTGCGTCAGTGCTGATTACGTTCGTCCCTCAATAGAGGTCGGCAGCTGCGCCGGGGAAACAAATCAATGAAAAACATCATAAAATTCGAAAGTACAATCAACCAGGATATGGGTGACATTCCATGGTTGCTGAAACTAAGTCATCAAAAAATATATAGTTTTTTTGCGCCTCTGCATGCGAGCGTGTGTTTGCGCGTGTGATATATATGCATCCGTGCAGGCATATGACTCAATATCGGGTGATGCTATAGTAAACTCAATCTACTCTTCAATGCCCCCCAGACTAAAACAAAAAAATGCTTACTTTGTGTTTAAATAATTTATGCAATTTTAGCATTTATATATAAATTTTTTAATAAGCCGCTTGGAGCAAAGTGGCCATTAACAAAATACACAGCTGTCCAGTGGGGGCCGAGCACTCCAGATCAATTGCACTTTTTTATGACATGATAAAATGCTTTTAAAGCAATTTACACAAATATGGAGAAAAAAAACCCCAGCACCCGGGCTTCATTTATTCATAAGCCGGGGTATTAAAAAAACGTCGTGCAAAAGCCAGCATGAGAAGATGGTCCCAGGCCTAAACGAATCGGACTAGCTGTCCTTTCTGCAAGGACATAAAGTTTCATTACTGATGCACGCAGTCAAAGGCAATTTAGAAAGCACAATGTGCAAAAGAAAAACATCAGCATATTGGAGGTGTTTGCGTATTAAGGGGCGCCAGCGCTTTGTTTCCCAATTTTATGTTCATTATTTATTTTTGCCCAGGACGGTCTGCCATTGACACCCCACCCTCGAGGGAAGAGCGAAGGAGGAATGGTTGGATGGATAGATAGATGGGGGCATGTCCAAGGTGAGAGAGATTGTTGGGAAATAATAAGAGGTCCTGACAGGAGTCCACACCTCAGCGGTACACACATACACGTGGCAGACGGGTGTCACCGGGGAGGCAAACGCCAGTGTGTTTGCATGTGTGTGTGTAAGGAGGCACAGGCAGGTGTGTGGCACTGGACCAACACTATCCATCAGCCACTCTACAAACAGTCCCAGGTCTAACACTGACATTCTAAGCCGTTTCGTAACGTCAGTTTTGTCACAAATACGGTTACATTACCTACGTCACACATTGCACGTATAACAGGTGCGCTATTATTTTTAACAAGAGTTTTGGGGCGACTTAATTTCCTTTGTTTCATTTCCGTTGACGCTGTTCAAACATTTTAAAGACAACATGAAAATCAAATAGTTTTATGGCTTTTAGTCCACGTTTTTAGAGATATACCAGGCTAACATTTAAATCCTAGTGTACTCCTGAAAGTTGACCAATCACTCAATAATTTCTATTAACAATTACTAAATATATATTTATATGTAATATATTGATACTGCCATTCAAAAGTTTGGGGTTGATCAGATTTTTTTATTGTCTTTGAAAGAAGTCTTTGTACTCAAAGCTTCATGCTCAATAATAAATACATTTGTGAAATATTATCACAATCTAAAATAAATTAACTCTATTTCATTTCATTTTAAAATATATTTTATTCCTGTGATGGCAAAGCTGAATTTTCAGCAGCCACTCTTCCAGTCTTCGGTGTTACATGATACTTCAGAAATCATTCTAATAATTATAATGCTGATTTGGTGCTCAAATAACATTTCTTAATTTCTTTAAAAGAAAGATGCCAAACTTTTTAACTGTAGTTCATAAGCATTAATATTTACATTTAATGTTTACAGTTACTCTTAAATTAAACCAGACCAAAAGTATTGATGTCTCACCTCGCACTACAAATTTCTGTCCAATCAAATCTCTCTATAACGACAGTGGCCCGCCCCCTAATACCAACCGCATTTGGCTGGCAATAGCAAGTAGCGAATAATGATACATGACAATTAGGTAACAGCAGACTTTTAGCTATGTATATACAAAAAAGTAAGGCCCTTTAATTTGTCCTTCCCAAAATTCATATTTCAGTAGGAAGAACAAAAACTGCACTAATTAATTAACAGAAAACAGCACAATTTGCTCTAGTACAGCTGTCTGTACATCAGCAGGTTATGTATGCGTGTATGTTTTGGAGACACATCTACTATTAGCTTGAGGAGTGCAGAAGGTGAGCAGCAGGCTAATCTCATTTCAAAGCTTCTCTTCTCCTCCTCAGTCCTGGCCGCCTGCGCTCTTTATAAATGCTCTGCTAAGGGCTCCATGTTTGCAACACGTGTCAACATTTGACAAAGCATTACTTTTCGTACACAATATCCCACGCCCGGGCCTCTGAAATGAGGTAGCTAACAAATTAGCTTTTTATGTTTATTTGCGCGTGGGTGTGTTTGAGGAGAGGACGGGTGGAGGGGGGAAGCTGTGGGGGAAAAAAACGAAGGACATTTACGTTAACGTTTCTGTTACGCTGAATGCTTTCTTTCCGAATCAGATTACTAGCCTTACACAAAAAGTACTGTTGCGGTACCATGCTAAAGTAGTGTAAAATGAAAACATTTCAAGGCCATATGAAAAACATGGTATTTTCATGATGATTGTCATAATAAATTTCCAAAAAAATACAAAACATCTTTAGGTACTTTAGGTAGAAAAAGCATATTATGTTACAAGTAGTGAAGCAGGAGACAAAGAAGGTGCTAAAGTCACGACTCCCACTGTCTATTGGGCAAACACATTTCTCTAGCCCAGGAGACTGGATAAATACTATTTTATGTATCACTATATGAATTCAGAGACAGTAATTACACCATTCTCTTTAGCTCCCACACAACAGCAGTGGATCTGAGCTGTGACGGCACAAAAGTGCAGTTCGGTATAGGCCTACTGTACAATCGTAGGTGTATAAGTCACTTGACAGCTCTAGTTCCAGACAAATGAACACCACAGAGGCTTCATTGAACGTGTTTTTAAATGTTACATTAATAAGCTGTAAACACTGTGTTAAAACCACTTGATGTTAAGGAAATGACAGGTACTGATAGGATTGCTCTTCCCTGTCGGCTGTGGGTTAGAAGAAAGGACGGCAGTTTTGAGAGTGATTTCAATATTTGCCACCCCAGCAGCTCGCCTCTTCTCTCTTATCAATGTGGCAACAATAACACGCTTGTGTTTCAAACCAAACATTCCCACAGAGAATAATAGGCTATGTCTGAGTCCAGCCACCAGCAGCAATTTGTTTACACTACACTGATCATAAACTACAACTTCCTACTGAAAAGCTATTTCTGCTTGACTTGATGCTCACAACAGCATATATCAATACAGAGAGATATCTGGCCACACATCCACATTAGGTTTTTCTTTTTAACATGTGAATATTGACAGTTGTTGTTGTTAATAATAATAAATGTCTATTATATTAAAATATTAATCAATAGATTATATTTTATTATTATATGTAAACCATTCCTAATATTTAGATTTATTTTTAAACATTTTGAGGGGAAATGTAGGACAATGATAATGGTTTTTAGCTGTTGAAATGTGACTGCTTCCATTTTTCTTTTCAAATTAGGCTTTATGTTTGTTTTTAATGAGGTCACCATGACCACAGTATTTGTTGGATATCCCTCTCTCTGTGCCCAGAGCCATCATGTCAATCAATGCATCTTCTAATTAAAATGATCTGTTGCCTAAATGTGACGCACTTACACAAATAAGCACACAAACCAGGGTCACAGTAATGTACATATTTTCCACACCTTTAGAACTGTGGATTTTAATTTACAACAAATGTAAAAAATTATTTAAAAACAAGAGAAATAATAAAAATGATTTTATAAAGACCGCACTCATAAAAACAATCTATCAATTTATTAGTTTCTGAT
The DNA here is from genome assembly GCF_936440315.1 of Barbus barbus. Classification (NCBI taxonomy): domain Eukaryota; kingdom Metazoa; phylum Chordata; class Actinopteri; order Cypriniformes; family Cyprinidae; genus Barbus; species Barbus barbus. Next base: position 17,222,846 of record NC_136719.1, read on the forward strand.
TACTGGATTTAATAATAAAATCTAAAAATATATTATCTATAAAATTATAAAAATATGAAAAAATACATTTAAATAAATCATTTTATAAAAATAAACAAATAATAAAAATAAAACATTTTACAAAGATGAGATTTATAAAAAGCAATTTCCAGACAATGGAACATTAATTTTAAATAATTAAACAGACCTACACTATAAAAAAAAAAAAAATTAATTTATATATATATATATATATATATATATATATATATATATATATCTTTTTTTTTTATTAAAGAATGTCTAAAAAAAAGTTCACAATATCCCCTGATATTTCTAAAATGTCCTTGCTGTATGTTGGGGTTTCACAGAGTAAGGGGGGGGGGGGGAAACAAAGACAAAAAAACCCCCCAAAAAACATGGCATTAGAGCCCAGTGAAATAGAGACGGGCTTATGGAAGGATAGAGGTCTGGTCAAAGCTTGCCCAGACTAACAGAGCAATAAAGCATCATGTCCATGCACAGAGACTTTAAAAAGCACAATTAAGAAGGACCCAGGTTAATAATTAAAATGCATAATTATTGACCCCTATTTTCAATTCCTCGTAAAAGTACATTAGAAAAAACAGAGAGGACAGAAGGGAGGTGTCTCTAATGCACTCTTTTCTGCTTGAACTTCCTCTACATCCTAATGTGCCAGGTTCTGTGAGGGTCCGTCACAGAAAAAAAAAATCTCATACACCATCAACAAGCATTACAATCACACCCCCCACCCACTCTCAGTGCCAATGCCCACCCGGAGAGCTGGGCCAGACAGGGAAAATTTGAGGGTTAACTGTCCCTTAGGGGGCTATCAATGCACAGAGAAACCGTCACTGCTGGTGCCCCCCATTCTCGTTTGACAACCAGGCCCTAACAGATTAACATGCAGTCAAGAGTGATATATTTCCTGCCAAGTAGTCAAATCACTGCTGTATAATGATTTTGTGTGTGGGAAGATACAAGAGGGACACTCTTAATTAAGAGGAAATATTTGTTTTGGGGTTATGAATCCGGCTGATTCTGATTGGTCCACTCGCAGCGACACTGTTTCAATAGGTCAGTCGGGTGATAAATTGTCATTTTGACACATTAAAACTGTTACGTCAAGAGGCTGGAGGAGAAAGAGGAATCAGCCGAAGAGGTCAGAATGAAATGGCCTGGTTCAAATGGAGGCTACTGAAATTACCAGGAGAGTTCTTCAAAATCCTGAATGCCAAGGACAGGTGGATTAAGGTATTAAAACAATCGCATTTCAGTCTTGAAATAGTCCTGCACACGACTCAGCATCAAGCCTATCTGTTCAAGATCAGGTGCGAGTGAATTCGCACCATGCGCAAGATCTGATGTAAACACCAGCGAAAGCTAATGCGAGCAATGATTATGACAAATGTTCCTGAAACAATCCCATCATGGGAAAAAAAAAATGTAAATGCACCCAGATGGTGAGCTGCTTCAGACTGACATTTTCCGATGGCATGCTAACATGCACAACTGAGAAATCTACCAGAAATCACACCAATGTAACAACTGAGCATTTCAGTGTATTTTGTCTGCCTCTAATTAATATCAGAGAGCTGGCTGCAAGGAAGACGAGAAGACAAGGGTTACGCAAAAGTTCAGTCCTGAATCTATTTACAGTGCCGAATTAATAAGAACCGGAGGTGATAATAGTGCCAACACATTCAAACATTTGGGTGAGTGATTTGAATTAAATCAAAGCCGTTTAGTAGAAGTCTATTGTTTAGCGCAACAACTGTGGAGAGCGAAAAAAAACACTCCTTTTTCCCCTCACTTTCCAGCTATCCGAGCGGATGGAAACCCATAATTTCTTCATACACCGCTATATAAACTAATGTGGTGTTGATGGTCAAGCCTTGAAGTGTATGTGCTCATTTATGGCTGTTCCCTGCGAATGAGGAAATGGTTGAGAGAAAAGACTCTTAAACTTTAAAAATTCCATTAGTGAACTCACTGCCATCATGGGACCATCTCCGACAGAGGCACTTTCTTCACAAGACCAAGAGTTATGTCTTACATATCTCTGTCAAATGGACGGCTCTGTGAACCTAAATACTCCCATTCAAACCCTTAGATGATAAAGCTTGTGATAATTCATTTTAGGAGAATGGCATTTATTTTTCTTTTAAAATCAAAATAACATCAAAATTGATAATTGAAAATAAAATAAAAGTTTGACATTAGGGAGAAAAATACAAACTGCACTGCTTGTAATGCTGATAATTAAGGTGAGCTGTGATGAAATTTAAGCCTCTTAGTGGAACATGAACCATCTGGGACAACAACATTGCTGTGAATGTACAGCCCATAAGCATCTGCAGTCATACTGTACCCTTGGAATGCACAGAAAATGACAGACAGAAAACAGGAAGCCAGTGAGAGAGAGAGAGAGAGAGAGAGAGAGAGCAACCTGTGCCCTTCAGTCTCAGTTAAGGCACAGCTAACCAAGTCTGACAGCTGCCGGCTCCTTGACAATTGGGGTCAGTTAGAGGAAAAGTAGCTCAAGTTTTCATGGCTTTGCAGGAGATGTTCAGGAGCAACTGCCCACCGCAGCATCAAAGGGGATTAGAGGCTGCAGCCATCTGCTGCCAGGACAGGCCATGGGCCTTTCATGTCCTTCTTGGAGAGAAAGGCAATCCTTCTGTCGCACAGTTTTAAGTCCCACCGTAGGGGAGGAAAGGTCTAGCTGGGAGGGACATAGCCAATTAGGCCCAAATCAGTGAGAGAGAAAAAAGCCAAATGTACACTATTAATTGCAGAAGGATTGTGTTGGCATCTACTTATTGGATACGCTCAAAAGGACAAACAAATGTGCACACATATAAACTACACCATCACAACGATATTACGGGTACATTTATATCCTCACCATTTACTTTTTGTTAGTGATACCCACTAAGGCAACTTTCCACATAGCCTACCAACATTAAAGATACCTTAAACTGTCTAGCTTTTTGAGAAAAAGAAGAGTCAAAAATAATTATAGACTTGCATTGAAAAGGAGGCTTAAGATCAGAATCTTAGAGATTATTGGGATGTAGCAACCAGTCAGAACACTCTAGCATGGTGGGTCTTACATGCTTTCTGTGCCCTGAATCTAATTTTTCCTCTCTTAGACATTTATTGACAAGCTGTGCCAACAGTTTTCTTTCAGCAGCTAATTTGTTTTGGGTCCTGTTCCTGGCCTCCCCCATGACAGTTACCTCAATAGTCTGCTACCTTTCAGCTCAGCAGCTCAGCACTTGACCCGCCGTCGTCACTTATTTCCAGCGCTCTAATTGTCGTTTAATCACATATCAACCTGTCACTTAAAGAGCCCCTTTTTCAATTGCAGGAATTTGCATATTGTGTGAAACTAATTTCTATCAAAAGCTCTGCTGGCTGTGAAAGCGTTTGTCTACCCGGGCTCTCTCTCTCTCTCTCGCTCTCTCTCTCTCTCTCTCTCTCTCTCTTCTCCAAAGCGCCTGATTTTCTCCATTCTGAGTACAGGTTTGTTAACAGCCTCACACATATGGTGACAGGAGAGATAAGGAGCTGAGAGCTCATGACGGAAGGTGCTGGAGAAAACATGATGTCATAATGGAGGGGTTCGGTGGGCAACCGCTAGGGTTAATATCACCCTCCACTCAACGATAATGGCATACATAGGGAGCGCTAGGGAGGCCACACTTCAGCTCCCGTCTCTGCGACTCACGCTGGGATTTGATGATCCTGGCCTGTTTTTACGGAGGGTCCTCGCAGTGACGGTCCTCCAGAGATGGACAAGTTTAATTACGGAGAGGAGGGAAGCTCTTTGTTCCTCCTTTTATTATATTAATTGATAAAGGGGGCCGGAAGGGGGCTCTTGGGGGACAAGGATGAGGGAGTGTTTTCAGAGGGGTTTAATCCCGTTAGAGGCACCGGTCCGTACCTCAGCCTCACTGGGACCCTACTCTAGCTTTTCACCTCCACCCCTCTTTTCCTCGATCTTGGTCAGGGCTGTTACTCCACATGAGATATTTTTTGGGTTAAGATGGGACAAAGCCTGCAGATGCCACCCTGCTTGAGAGAATTGATCTTACCTTGTACTGCTATTATATATATTATACAGATAAAATGTGCATCATATACAGTACACTGTATAAAATTAGTTGAGAAAACTTAAATTCATCATAACTTGATGCAGATTTTTAAGTTCTATCAACTATTGAATTATAAAGTGTCCTTTCACACTTCTTTGTATTTGTGATTCAAAAGGTCCTGTAAACTGAAGAAAAAAAAATAGTTTTACAGTGCAGCGCATCCAATATTCATATTAACTGATCATTATGAGTATTTTCATTGCTAAATGTCTCAATTTTTACCTTTCCAGTATTGAATATTTGGTTACATTTTGGTAAAAATAAAATGTTGCTCCAATGGACAGTCTGAACATTCATAGGAGGGCTTAAATGAACTGAAGCACAGTCAATATCCTAAAAGTGCACACTTCATGTACTAATACACACTAAGTTAGTCTCAGCCCTGACGCGTTGGCTAATTGAAGGGTTCATCTCAACCTGACCAAGTTCCTTGTCATTTTTTTTTCAACAAGGAGTCAAGATGTCTCAAAACTGTCAAAAGCATTTTCCACAAAGCTGAAGAGAGGGACAAGAGGGAGACAGGAAAAAAAAAACCTCACACGCAGACATACGCACCGACACGGACACACTCGCGAGGCTGTCAGGTAAATTAGATCTGAAAGCTGACAATTTCTGACCATATTTCCTTGATTATTTCGAACAAATGCACACCAGCCGCTCTAAGGAGATTAAAGTGACATAAAAGTCTCAAGTGGGAGGAGGGAGGGCAGAGAATCCAGGTCACCCCCATTTGTCCCCCTGCCTGACAGCAGCTATATCGCTATCCAATCCAATAAAAATCCCCCCTCCTTTTGCTTTAATTAATTTTACAGCTAGCTTGCTTAATTACTTTCAATCAAAATCCTCTTGCCATCACAAAATTAGAAATGGTTCAACTCCATTAGTCTAAATTCTTCATTTACATACACAAAGACTGTCAGCTCTTGCTAAGCAAACGGCCTCTCGCCTGATGAGATTGTTTTTTTTCTTTCGCTTCACTCTATCTCTCTCTCCCTGCCCTGTCTCTCTCTCTCTGTCTCTATCACTGTCTTTCTCTAATCATAAACATGTTCAGTGTTAAAGGAGTGGTAGAGATGTCCAAAACTAACTTTCAAAACTGACCAGATGGTGGGTTGCCTGTACGACTAGTCGACTAATCAGAAGTCCTATATAATTAGATTGATTTCAGGTTCACCTGATCTTTATAAGGGGGCATTTAAATAATAAATAATTTTAAATAAGTGCAATGGAATAAGAATGGATGGGTCTTGAAAAGCATTTTTGAAATTAGAACTATTACTTATAACTTATAAATACACTCAAGTTGGAAAATTTTTATTATATCAAAATTAAAAATTAATTAATTAATTAATAAACAAAGTTAGCCAGCCTCACCTTTCAACTAGTAAACTGTCCATTGTGAATTATTGTGAATTATTCTTAAAAAGTAACGAATCTTATTTTCATTACGGTTCAATATTTTCAAAATCAAATAAATGGTATTTTGAATACTATATTTATCGAAGAATTGTGAAAAAAATGTATCACAATTTCCACAAAATATAAAGTTTCAACACTAATAATAAACAAATTTTAAAATATATTACCAAAAAAAAGAAAAGTTTTATTTTTTTTAAATTTCACAATATTACTTTTTGTTTTTACTGTTTTTTACTGTATTATTGATCAAATAATTGCAGCCTTGGTGAGCATTAGAGTCTTCTTTAAACTTGACATTAAAGTTATAACAGGCTTGTACAAAAAAGTTCAGTAAATCAGTCATTTTGCGACTTTTCACTTCTTGTTCCCTAATGAAAAAAACTGAATATGCACAAAAATCTTTAACCAAAACATACTCTTTAAACAGGAACAAAAAACCTGCCTCAAACCGAAACAAACAGTCCTTGTATCAAACAATTACCGCAGCAAGTCACACTGTAAATAAATAAACAAACTTTTTATTCATTTTCTGAGGTTAGGAGTTTATTGCATTTTTCTACCACTTGGAATTATGAATTCACAGTTTTTACTGAAAAATGTAGTTAAATGTAAGGAAACATTGTTATAATGATTTTTTGAATAGACGGGTGGCAAATCATGGTAGTGCAGTGCACTAATGCACCCAACCTGGGTCTCTTGCCTTGTAGGATGGGGCCACACAAGCAGCCATCAACTATAGTTTCGACGTGATATTCAGAGGCCAAACAATAATTTCCACTGGTGACGCGTCCTCTCCATCACACTCAGTGCCCAAGGCCTGCACATCAACAGGAATTAAGGACATGCAGACACAGTTAGTGGGCTGGCCATGGAATCCACCCCCAGCCCTGCTCAAATAACTAGGGCCCTGTAATAATGACAAAATCAAAGCAGGCCCTCGCTGGTGCTATGGACGTCCCCAAGCATCACCACTCAACCCTAATAGCCACACACACACACAGACACACAAAGTGCTGACTCTCGCATGGCACGTTGTTTTGTTTGCCCTCACTTTCCTTGACCACACGCATACAAAGCCGCAAACACTCACTAACTGGGATGAGCTTTGATCTGTTGTCTACACGCTAAACATATTATCTTTCAGCTGCTTGCCTCTCGCACTGTCCTCACTGGTGATGATGCAGAGAGAAAGTGACTTTGGAAAAGATTTATTTGCAGAGTTTCATTTCAGAAGTTTCGTGACACTTAAGAAATCAGGCCAAGGAGCTGCAACTGTTTCCTGTTTGGATGTCCAGACTGGGACATAAAACCCAGGCCTGGGATATTTAAAGTCAACCTGTACCCCTCTATCATGCCCTTTTTATTTTGCCCCAAAAAGATGGAAAATCGACCAATTTCGGAATAAATATTATAAGACGAATTTCCAAATTCACATTTACTGAAATCAGAAATTCAATTGAAAATTTTGTTTAAAAAAAATTGTAATCATAATTAATTATCAATTCCAGATGGATAAAAATCTTAATTTTTCCTCATTAAAGATCCCGTTTTGCTCATAAATAAGCATAAAAAGGATTTTTTTTTTTTTTACTTTTCATTTACAACATCAGGAGACAGTGATGGAGGAAGACCCTGAAGGAGGGGGGCGCTGGGTTTCTGTTGGCTGGCTGGTGTTGAGCAGCAGTTCTGCATCCTTCAGAGCGCCAGTCCTTCATTCATATATATATATATTAGGGGTGGCACGGTTCGCGGAAAAAAACCCGAACCGCACGGTTCTCCACACACGGTTCGGCACGCGCTAGGACCGCGGTTCAACTGAATTCTGACAACGCATGTGGTTTGTTATAAATAACACGTAAAACAAATAGGGTTCGGCTAATGTATGTTTCTGTTAATGGATGCGCATTCTGGCTTCCCAGTACATTATAACAACAGCGATGAGAAAGAGAAAAAAAAAATAAGTGGACAAATCATTCACTCTTGTTCAATGCGAGTGCCGTATGCTGGAATATGAGCATTTATTCCGTCATCACCCGGGTGCTGATAGCGCGCGCACAGGTGAGACCTGAACAGCACACGTTGATATCGGTGTTTAGACTAAAGTCATGTAAGCTTTGCCAGCTCAAATATTTAAGAGCCAGAGGACGCGAGCTCGCGCGCGCAGTGAGAAGATTTGTGCGTGCGCTCATCAGAAGCGCACAAACCTGCGCCTCAGAACGCGCGCAAATATGAAGCTCTCTCTGAAGTATTGTGTTTTAATGGATAAATTCACACAAAATTCTGTCAAAATGCCCGTCTTGGTAAGTATCCTATAGCAGACATAGCCGGCTGGGCGTACAGTATCAGTGCTTTCTCTTAAAGTGACAGTTAATATTAAATAAACAGCAACAACAAAGAAATCACTCACTGCTCTTGATTGAATCGCTTTTGTAACTTTAATAAAGAGTAATCTTTAATTTATACAGTCAAATATGCAATGCTGTTTTACCTTTGATTACTTTAATCGTACTTCAATTTCTGTACCTAAAAAACCCCCTGAAAATCACTGATTATTTTATTTGTATCTTTACTCTATTGTATTTTTATTTGTGCTGTTGCTTGTAGTTAAAGGTCTGCTTTTATTTGTGTACACTCACAATGAAAACAAAACAGATTTTATATATATATAACATGTAATAATATTTAGCATTTTCACATAAAAATAAAAGAAACTGAGCAAAGTAGATGTCTTTTTTTTCCCCTGTTGTACCGAAATTGTATCGAACCGTGACCCCCGAACCGAGGTACGTACCGAACCGTGACATCTGTGTACCGTGCCACCCCTAATATATATATATATATATATATATATATATATATATATATAATTATTTTTAAGAATGGATCAAATGTAAATGTGTACCTTCAATGCTCAATGCAATATAAGTCACTGAATAAAAAGACCAAAATGCATAAATATTATATAAATATTAAATAAAGTTATAAATAAAAATAAATACTTTTTTCAAATAAAAATCACATACCTAAAAAATGGTTGCTAAAAACAAAACAGACATGGCAGCTGAACAAATTTCTATTGTATAATTGTAAGATTGTGGAACGTAGCGTGTTGAGAAATAATTGTTATTCCAAAGAAAGATTATAAAATATGATTACATTCAAATCATGCAGTGACACCACACGCTGCAAAATAACAGCACAAAGGCACATTCATTACACGCACAAAACAGCATAAAGACAGAAACATAAACAGTGAACTGGAGAACTGTCCCTTCATTGTTCATCTGACTGCACATACATAGAAAAACAGTGTTTTCCCTTTATCCAATTATTTAATGAGAAAGGAAATTTGCCCCAATTCCCTCATTTTACAATGTATGACATGCTATACTAAACAACACAAACACTCGAGAAAAGAAAGAAAAAGAAAAAAACAAGTTTAAACCCGAGGCTTTTCCTTTAAATTTCCTAGACACTCATTGTTCAGAAGAGTTTCGGATGATTTTAGCCGTGATTTAATGTAGCTTGTTAAAGTGTGATGATGTCAGCACAATAGAGGAGCCTCTAAATCCACCACATTCACCCAAAATGCCTCGATGAGATAATCACGGGTGACGTCTGCGAAAACACTTATTATATTCGCCCATCGCCTGGCTGAAGCTGCTAAAACTCATCAGCGTTATTCCCTATTTCTCTCTGGGAACGAGGAGGGGGAAAAAGATGATCTGAACTTTGAGGGAAAAGTCTCTCTTTTTTTTTTAATGGGACAGGGCTTTTTCTATGAAGAAATGGGCTGCTTTATTGCTTACTGAACGTACTTTTGACGTATTTACCTTTTACAAGCAGCTTGTTTTTCTGAATGCTAATGCAGGAATACTGAATCTTTGGCACTTGTCCCTATTCTTGTGCACATGGGCTTTACCAAAGTCCCATAAAAGGCTTGGAGCTGACAACTCAGCACTAGAGATAAGAAAAGGATCAACCTGAGCCTTTCTCATAGCTTAATTTATTTTAATCCTGGCTCTATTTACCCAGCGCAGGCCAGCAGCCATTGTCCACCTAAAGCTAGAGAAACGAATCGCTGCTTCAGTGTGGCACCTCTACGAAACTAGTCAGGTATTTATATGTATACGTCGATAATCTCACTACATTCAGGGGCTACGGCCTGAGTTGTGAGTCTGCTGGGTCGAGGGCAGCGGCTCCCTGTAGTGTAAGTTAATAATGAGCGGCTCTTCGGCAGTATGTGATGTGGAGGTGAGGTCCTAATCCTCCGGCTCGCCCCCACGGGGGCAGGCCTCCACCCGGCCCCTGTTTATCATCGGCAAGAGACGTGCGGTCAAGGGAGGGGAAGCTCAAGGCACTCGTGCCGCTCACGTCAGACAGGATATCTTCTCCGATGCGCCAGCACTTTAACCTGGCCTGTTATTAAAACTCTAATCTGTTAAACATGTCAATGTTAGCACTTTTAGCGTGATTAATAAAGCGAGACATAAAGCGAGACTCCAGAGTGCTGCGCAGGCCTTTCTGTAGCCTTAGGTTGTTTTGTTTAATGCATTTCTTTTGTTTGATTTAAATTCTTTTTTTATTTTGCCTCATAAACGGTTTGAATTATCTACTCGCGCATACATAATTCTCCAAACATTTTCTTTTGGTATACGCCTCACGTCAATCAGAAACTGAAAATGGATTACCCTGAAAGATAAATATTCGACGCTAAGAGAAGCTTACTCGAAAAAAGGTTTCCAAGATGCTAGTATCAAATTGGCTTTATAGAATCTGAAACAGTGTATGTGCTTGCAGAGAAAATAGGGTGATGCACAGCAATGGTACTGAGGCGGAGGGGGAGACTTAAAGGATGTGATTTATCTGAGCTTGATTGCGTGTTAATCGAGGTTACGTGTATTAAGTGGAATCTAATTGGAACAGACACTGGCAGCCTGACAGATCGACATGATGCAGATGGATTGAGAGAGAGAGAGAGAAAGAAGGGGTGAGTGAGTGAGAGAAAAACAGAAAGCAATAGAGGGACAGCAGTAAAGCAAATATGAAACTACTAAGATGTGCTTTCCAAAAAGAAACACAGGAATTTGTACTTAACCTACTGGAATTACACTTAAAGAGTCAAAGACTTCAATAATATAAATACAAAATGAAATTAGAATATACTTTAATTACAGTTATTGTAAATTAACTATGTGTGCTAAAAAAAATCTAATCAAAATGTTACTTGCAAACGACTTCCTTGCATGATGACATCACAAAGGCCACTAGAGATATATGTGACCCTGGACCACAAAACCAGTCTTAAGTGTCAATTTTTCTAAATTGAGATTTATACATCATCCGAAAGCTTTCCATTGATGTATGGTTTGTTAGAATAGGACAATATTTGGCCGAGATACAACTATTTGAAAATCTGGAATCTGAGGGTGCAAAAAAATCTAAATATTGAGAAAATCGCCTTTAAAGCTGTCCAAATGAAGTTCTTAGCAATGCATATGACATAGCAAAAAGTTTTTTAACTCACAGAATGTCCTGTTTACATTTAAATATGTATCACATTACAGAAGTAAAATGCCTATTTATATTGGATATGCTTATACCACTAAGAATTAGGAATATCACAGTAATTTGTTTCATGAGAGCGTGGCAAGTTCTCTGGTCCTTCTAGAAGACGCAACTGCACCACTCCGTTCTGGCATGTGCACTGCACCGCCTCAGTTGCCACAAACATTCATTTATGCTTTATTGGAAACAAGGGGAAAAAATATCCTCCCCTTCAAAAGAAAAAACAAAAAAAGGCCCAGCTGCTCCAGTACATCTCACCTCTGGGAGCCCATGTGTACTCAACTCACCAGCTTTTTCTATCCCAGAAGACAACTGGTTTGAAGGCCCTTGCTTTAAATTCTAAGCATTCACCCTATGACTGAGTACCCTTTGCTACATTAGTCAGAAAAAAGGCATAAGAGCCACACCTGTTGTGCCAAACAACTGCTCTCTGAAAGGCTACACAAACATGTAACAAATTATACCAACAGAAAAGGAGGGGGTGAAAAATATCTGTAGCTGCATGCCAAATGCCGAACGGGAGGAGGTGACTTTAAGGTTTCTCTCTCAAATGAGCGTGTGGACACAAGCCTGTTAACAGACATCGATTCCATCGGGTCTTGGACTCAGAAATGTCATTTGTAGTCATCTTTTATCACAACTGTGTTCAATAACAGGCCTGCGTTATTAACAGCAGCACATACCCGTCGTGGATGACTGTGTCCATTCATGTCCCTTCATTTTGCACTTGTTCTTGCATGACAATTACACAACTGATGATGTGAATGATATCATTTTGTGCTGTAATCTCAGATTATTTCACGTTCAGTCAACCCGAAATCTAAAAAAAAAAATAGCTTAGTTTTAGAATATTTTTATGGTGCATGTGTATACATATATATATATATATATATATGTACATACATTTTTACAAATTAAAAATAAAATAAAGATTACTGTTTTACATGAAAATACTCAGTCTTATAAATAATATGTCAGTCTTTCCAATCTGGGAATCGAACCCATGAAGTTCGTGTTAGAATCTTTACTGGACAAAAAAAAAAGGTAATACTTAAGAATAGGGAACACTTATTCACTATTAACTACGACTTTTCCTTCAATACATTCCTAATTTGCTGCTTATTAATAGTTAGTAAGGTAGTTGTTAAGTTTAGGTATTGGGTAGGATTAGGGATGTAGAATAAGGCCATGTAGAATAAGGCATTAATATGTGCTTAATTACTACTAATAAATGTCTTATATTCTACACTGTAAAAAAAAAAAAAAGCTGATTTTTGAGTTTTCTCAACTTGTTGTTTTAAGTTTATACAACAAAAAGTTGAGAATCTCCTACAAAAATAAATAGAGAGAACTCAAAAATCTGCTGAAGCTGGTTGCCTTAAAATTTTAAGTTGGCTAAACTTTTTTTTTTTTTTTACAGTGTAGTAATATGCATGCTAATAAGCAACTAGTTAAGCGACCCTAAAATAAAGTGTTACCAAAAAAAAAAAAAAAAGGATCCGAAAGCTGTACGCCATTGTTTATTGAAGACTAGAGAGAATAAACCCTCTCTCATCAACACAAAATGCTCAAATCACTCTCGACACAGTCCCGTCACAGTGCCGAGACAAGGGACTGAGCTACTCCTTTCCTCCTTTGATTTGATGCATGCTGACTGTTACACTAATGGCATTAATAAGGACAAAATTACTATTTTGAAACACTGACTTTTCATCTTCCTAATCTGTCTGGCCATGTCCCTGCCCCCAGCCCTCCATTACCGGACCTGCGGACGGGTAGCCTTCCCATTGCTCAGTATGCCATGCAAATTGATTGCAACATTTTGAGAGGCCAAGACGACTATGATCATTGAAATTTGACCCTCAGCTATTTTTAAGTTTTGATTGAGATAGCAACTCATCCAGTTCAGCCCAGATTGTCCAGATAAGATTTCTCTTACTCGGGATATTCTTCTTAAGCGTGGCAGAGGCCAGCACAACCATGCACTTGGCTTGCAAAATGCAGAAATATGCAGAAATGTAGAACACAAATAAAGAAATATGTATATATATATGTATTGTAATGTGCAAAGGGAGGGCTGGTCATGCTCTGCTAGGCTTTGAGCTCTAACATTGAGAGAAATGACACAGTATGATCAAGGACATGAATTGCTCATTGATTTTTAGCACCAGCTTAACTATCCATTCCAATTGATTTTAGCCCTGCCGGGTTATGCGAGTTATGGCACTTTTAATGCATCTTCTGTATGGCGGCTCACTACTGACAGAGAACAAATTTCCAAATGCACAGGAGGCAGAAAAAATGTTGATATGTAAAACAACTTGCCAAAACATGTGAGCTGTTTTCTCTCTATCTTTTCTCTCTCTTTAGCCCTCTCTCGCCCAGTTCCTGGTTGGGAAATATGCACATCATAAAAAGTGTACTTCAGTCTCTAATTATTGGGATATGTCAGTATTTTCACCTGAGAAAACCTTTGCTGATTACAAAATAGAGGCAAAGTGATATAAGTCTGCCGAAATGTTAATTACAGCACATAGCTGCTCTTTGTGAGCCAGTGAGAAAGTGCAGAACATTCTAGGTGTACAGGAACCAAATAAAACCTTTACTGCCTCAACATGCACACCACATACAGTATACATTTCAGGCCGAGAATATACAGAGCCTGCTTACAGAAGTGAATCAAGTTTCCACCAAACATGTACAGAGAATGCGGCCAAAACTTATATGAAAATGCAAAATATTCTACATGAAAACAGCATTTTTCTATAGTGCTAATTTAGTATGAACCCAGTCTATTATTCTTAGCCAAAATCATGAAATAAATTCAAATTCGTGGATAATTCTTGATGTATCTCTTCTTCATCAGTGGTATTATATCATTTGCATCAATTATTAATTAAGCCTGGGTTTATTGAAATAAGAGATAATGTGAGACATGTGATCCAATAGATGGGCTAAATGTCATCTGTCACAGAGAAACACGTTAAAATAGAGGCTCACTTTCCTATGCGGGCTCAGCTTTCACCCCGGGGAGGGGAGATTTCTTTTACTTCTGCAAAATACTGCTTTCAAATATCACAAAGTCTATTACGGCACACTCATTTTTGCCCTATTGGTTCAATTACCTATTAAGTTCAAAGGACATTTCGTTCTGTTTTCAAGTAGGGTCAGATTACAGACCGAACTTAAACCCTAAATTTCAGAATTAACATCTTCCCCTCTCTCGTCCCACCTGAGACATCATACCTTTTCATTTCCCATACTACGCCAGTGGCCTCATGAGACAGGTTTAATGCGGATTTCAGTGCAAATGGGACGTGGCGAGTGTCTTTCCAGCACAGTGAGTGGAAGTAGCCACCAGCGCTGCGTCTATAAGAGTGTCAGAGTGTGTGGGTCAGGATGAAAGACAGGCTCCCTGTTAAAGCTGCGAGAGCTTTCAGCCATACGCTTGTTTCTCTCGGCCTCATTCATGCTGTGGCCGTTGAGAGCAAACTGCACACATTGATTCATTTCCACAGGATGACAGGCTGTATGTGGGGAACATGCTTTAAATGTGCTGTACTGTATATGATGTCAGTGAAAACAGAAGTTAGATAAAACTGACAAAACCCCCACACACCCAAACAAACACATGCATACATGTAAATAATGCAATGTAAAATTATGAAATTAATTATAATTAATCATTTTAATATACATATAGTGCATACTAAGCTAGAGTATTAATATTACAAGCTTTAGTAATTATAGTTAAATTAATTTAAAACAATAGAAGTTTACAGTAAAGTAAATTTGTGCAGAACAGTAGACTCAGACTCTTAAAATATTTGCAATGCTTGAAATATATAAGATATTATACCTTCTTTTAAAAGGGCAATTTAAATATTTAAATGCATTTAATGACAGTGTACAATAACTATGGCCTTTCTATCGCTCTGTTCTTTCACAGGCGCACACACCTTTTCTGAAAACACAAACAGCAAAAAAAAAAACATGAACGCCCTCCAGCATTATTAACGATGTGATAATTCTCATTTGAAAAAGCGACTTTGCACTTGTGCATGTGCTTTGCATGACAGCATAATTACAATATTTCACTTTTCCTGTTGATTCACTCTATTTGTGCACAGCAATGATAGAGCCAGCACAAACCGTCTGCCAGTTACAACAGCAATGAGACACGTCATGGAAAACTTTATGATCGCATGTTCCTGTTAATCAAGGTTTGAAAAAAGCGAAAACCTTCACTCCTATTTACCTAAACCAGCTCACTTTGTGTAGCATTATTTTATGGGTTTGTTGTTCTACCGTGAGGTATTATAACTTTGCATTCTTTCCCAAGGTCAGCTGCTGGCGTGACACACACAATATTTGCTTATGGGGCTTTTCAGGTCAGTTCTATTATATTTGCATCAAATAATTTTTGATAAGGGATGTAAAAGACCTATAAAACTGTACCATAAATGGGAGAGGTTTAGTTGAGAAAAAAGTACAAAAGATCAACAGGTTTATTTTTTTTTTTGTGTGTTGAACCTTGCCGAGCAATGCACCTAAACTAGGCCAACAAAGTGGGCACCAGCTCTTGTTTCTGCCCAAAGTACCTGTCTCTTATCTCTACAGCTCTATAATCACTTAACAAAGACTCGGGCATTTGCACAAATTAAAACATCAATAATGCACGAGTGTTTTCAGTTTCTGCCACACACACCCCATTGCTGGGGCAGCAGCACTCTCTCAAAATGTGCCACGCTCTTGCCCCGAGAGACCTCAAATCCAGTACCAACCCACACCCCCTTGACTCGGGAGGGGGGAATTAAATGCAATAGACGATTGGGGGAGGGGTTATTTTTTAAGAATGAGGGAAAGTGGCGCTTCAGTGTAAACAGCCAACACCCTTGAGTGGCATACTTCCATAAACAACATCACCACGGCATGGCCACCGTTTGTCATTAGCGGTCTCGCTGTGAACACAGACACAGCTTTAATACAGGCCTGGGATTCTGCCCTATCTTTACATATCTAAATCGGCAAAGGCTAGTCTCTTATTTACAGGGATGAGAGCAACTAAACCATCATAGTGAGATGAAATATTGCATGTTAAATATGCATAAAAGGGGTCAAAACAAGTCCACTATGGGAGAAAAGGAAGAGAGGAAGGGTGGAGGAAAAAACATTCAAACTTAAAGGGTCCGAAGACGGAGCCAGGAGGTGTTCCATATGAGACAGTCCGTTAGGACATGAATCTTGTCCCCCGTCTTCACGTACTATCCACATACCTCCCAGAATGTATAGTCTATACCTTAAAAAGGAGATAACCATTCAAATACTGCAGGATTTGTAATGTGTGTGCTTGAGCCAAATGTGCATGTTTATGAACATTAAACACATTCCTTCTACGGGCAAAAAGATGTCTAAAGACAGACTAACTCATAGAGATTCTCACACACACACACACACACACACACACACACACACAGGCTTTTAAGCCGACGCATTACATTAAGTTGCTTTATTTTTCCCAAGTATAATATTTTATCTTTTTTCTAAACAGATTATTTCATGTTCAGAGCTAGTTTATCATTATTCCCTAGTTTTTCTCTCTTCCCGTTACCCTTGCAAACGATCCCCTTGTTAGCAAACTGTTAGCAAAGACAGACGCTTGGTACACAAATTGCGCTCGACCAAGCGAATTTGTTTTGCAAGGATGACCTGTTTAATCATCTCATTTTCTTTTGCGGACATTTATTCATCTGGTTTCCACGGTTACGGAGAACATTAAGGGGCTACAGTAATAAGGCTGGAGAGTCCAACAGGTAATAAAAAAATTAACGCCATTTTCCAGCAGCCGAGGACGGTCTCTGAAATGAATCAGGGGAGAGGGGAGCGCACACGCAGGTGAAAAGGGGCCTCCAATATTTCCAAACAATTAAGGGCCGGGCGGGTTATTTCACTCTGTAGAGAAGCTCAGATGGGCGTCCAATGGACATGACACTTTCAGAACAATCAGTGCTCGGCTGTTTTAAAGTCATAATGTTCCCTTATTTATCGTGATACTCTGATTACTTATCAAGACAATCAAATCCATCTGAATTACGATTATAAAAAATTTTTCCCTCCATTCTAAGATAAGATTACTGTTAGTTGCAAAAATACAGTTATAGAGACATGTTGTATAGATTTAAAAAAAAATCTATGTATTTAGATAAAATATATATAAATATAAAATAATTTTTTGCAGATTTCTTTATTACAAAGACAATTTTTTGGAAATTATTTCTGGTCCTTTTTTTTTTTTAAGCCTTCCAAATCACTACAGAAGATAATGTCTCTCTCTCTCGACTTTGACAAATGTTGCCCCTTTGTAACAACCAATGAGTCTGACTACAAGCCAAATATAGAAAATTCCAGCACAATAGGCAGGACAGGTGTTGGAACCCCTCTGGAAGGGTATGGGTTCAGTAAGTGAGACTAACAAAATCCAAATATGGTATTCAAGTATAGCAGCATACAGACAAAATAAACAATCCATTAGCATTCTCTATCTCTCCTCTACCTGCCTTATGCTTTCACACAATCCACACATACCAGGGATCTACACCACAGATTGCATAATGTAAGGTATAAAGGGAAAAAAAAAGTTGCATAAAACTCTGGACAGACTTGAACAAGTATTTTCATTCTATTTCTGCTGGTTGTGCAAGCCATAACATGGCATTTGTCGTGGTCTGCGCAGTGCTGGAAAATATCTAAATCATGCTGGAACACTATTCAATGAAGGCTGCTTTCAACAACCCAACATGCCCTTTTATTCATTACTCAGTGTGTATGAATAGATAGACATAAAATTGCACAAATAATAGCACACAAGCCTGGTGTCAGGTGGCTTGTTTGCCACATAGCTTGCACAGAGTTTGACTCATTTCGTAAGTTGGTTGTTCCAAAAATATACAGTGGCCGCAAAAGTGTTTGGAACCTTTCTGACACTTAAAATGTGTGAAAGTAATTGCATTAGATAACCAAACGGAATCCTCAAAGAAATGATGCTAGAGATTTTCTTTGCGCTAACTTAACTTTTTTAGACATTTTTAGAATTATTTTTAATCAACTGGTGTCAAGGTGATTTTTCATCAGGGTATGAAGTCCAGTAATTATATTAAAATTGAATTGAAACATTTTTTTCTTTTTCATCAAAATAAAAAAAAAAAGAAAGAAAGAAAAATGAAAATTAATAATTAAATAATAACTAAAATAAAATTTTAAGCAAACATATTTTTCATTAGCTCTATGTCTTGTTAGAATTCAAGCTGAAGCAATTTAATGACGCCAAATCCACACCTGTCATCCAGACAGTTCCAATGTTTTAAAGCAGGCAATCGGTTTCTCATACAGACCAAGGGTATGAACTAGGACACAGACTAAAGAGATGTCTTAGCCTCCCCCTTTCGGTCTTAACAAAAGTCTGGGGCCGGGACAGAACAGCCTTGAGTTCCAAAACTCTTCTTGTAAAGGCAGAAATCCCCAAAAGTGGACACAGAAGAGTCTAAAAAAGCTCTAAGCTCCAACCATGAGACCGCCAACTGCTCTGTTAACAGCCTCTTGACAGGTGTGGGTCCAAGAACCATGTAATCCTATCAAGTTACAGAGTTTAAAAAAAATAAAAAAATCAGTCAAACAGCAAACTCCCGAGCCCCCTTTTGCTCTCTTTTGTTCTCTCTCTCTGCTCGGTTTAGTGTAGGCTGTGACAGAACGCAACAGCTGGGCTTCAGATTTATCATGTACAGACTGTAATTATTGCTGCTGCTGCCTGCTACTGACCCAAGTGAATAGAATGTCACAGGCAAAAGCACACACAACCAGAGGATTCACGGCAGGGGACGCTTCGAACGCAAGCACCCCTGTTTGCAGTTAATTACTAGAGAGGACAGGATATCAGCTCTGTGGTTCTCTAATGCAAACAATCTCTGAGGAAAAAAGGCAACAGGGAAGACGTTCATTTCCCTTGCTTATCATTGGGAGAGTAAAAAAAAGTGAGGATTGTCTTTCAAGAAAAAAAAAATAGCAAATAAATGCATATTTTCATGACTGAGTAGATGAGAGGGAACTTGCTAATTCCACACGATAAACTTTGAGAGATGAATGCAACATGCACACGCCATAGAGATTTGACATAAGACCATCAGAAAAGCAACGCTCTAATCTTATCGCCAGCCCCACCCCATGTGACCTGTGTGTTTGGGTCCGAGATAAGGAGACTGCTAAAGACTGCTAGCACACAGACAAACCATCCATCAGCTCGGGCCAATCGGTCCCTTAACTGCAATCCAGCTGCCGTTCTCCGCTCCTGCCAGACTAACGGAACTCGTCAGAGTGTAGCTGCACTCAGCCGTCAAGAGCGGGTCGCGGTAGCCTCTCTAACAATCCTGCCTGAAACCTGCCTACAGGGTTGTTCACACCTTAAAGACCCCTGCCACATTTAAAAGGATTAGTCGCCACATTTTGTACCGGCTTAATCTTCCTTTCAGACAGCATAATAAGGGAGCGCCGATAAGCGGAGCATGCAAATTTCATTCGAGGCCATTGGAGCTCTAGCTTTCAGACAAACAGACTAAAGTCTTCCACACTGTGCTAATTGCTTCTTCATATTCTTCTTTTCCCCTCTTATATGCCGTATCAGATGCCGCAGATTATTTGTCTCCCCCACTTTGCATGAAATTAGAATTTCATGTGGAAGATCATAAACGTGAAATGAAGCCATTCTGCGAGGCCCTGCGTGCCGAGGAAGATCTTTCCACAACTTTTCTAACCATATGTGCCAAAACAAGAAAACTCCATGTTGTGTCTGCACCGAGGGGGAGAAAATGGATCATGAAATTCTCAATCGTGTGGCACATTTGTTGCAAAAGGTGAGGTAGATATTGTGAGATAGGAGCACTATGAGAAGCTTTTCTTTGCTAGATGCAAAACTTAAACCACAAGCCCTGTGAAGCACCGGTGCCTTGATAGTAATTTATTTTCTTTTTTCTCTTTGTACAGATGACTTTTGTTTTACTGAAAATGACACCACAACTCACCTGAACCTTCCGTTCATAACTGGATTTGCTTACAGCCTGGGAAATTAAATTCTTGGAAATTGTATCATTACTCACACAATATTCCAGCTTATTCACAAAGACGTAACACTGTGATGTACTTGTTTACATTAATACGGAAAACCTTATCTAGCATTATCCTATTTAAATATTTTTTTTAATATACTATTTAATATATTACATAATAATTTGTATATACTATACAGCTAAATTATACAATTACAAAAAACTGCATATTTTAAGCACATAAAACATATGCATATTTGAGATCAATTTATTATTCCAAAACCTTTTCAAGCACAGTATCAATTAGACCATTACTGTGTATAAGTGACAGAAAGGTTTTGAAGTTTTAATTAGGGTCTGGTGTCTGCATGAATGCACAGGAGGAGAGGAGAGGAGAGGAGAGGAGAGGAGAGGAGAGGAGAGGAGAGGAGAGGAGAGGAGAGGAGAGACATGCCTAGAGATTGATCCGTTCCTGTATTAGCCTCCGTTCTCATTTGCCCGACTGTGAGGTCGGAGACTGCTGGGGTATTAGGATGACAAAGTTCATTTTGATGGTGGGGAGCCAGTGACTGATCAGGAAACTCAAGCTAGATTCAGTCGCCTTCTCTCTGTCTTTGCTAGCCTTTCCCATTCAAAGAAATACATATAATTAAACAAGTAAATACAAGTACATTTACTATAGCAGTTAAATCTACAGTAAAATGTACTGATTATTGTAAATAATAAACTACACTATTAATATATATTAACTTTGATAATTAAATTGAGAAAAAAATAAAAAATTTTGTGTAAAAAAAATGTATGAGCTATATGAATACAACATTTAAATAAATACAGCTACATATAAATAATTTAGTAAATGATTTTTTTTGTCTTATTTTAATATGTACAAAAACTACAAATTGAAAAAAACAAAAAACATTTTGTTTCAAATGACTCAAATGTGCAATGTACAAATGCATTTCAGATGTCCTTCTAAAAGGAGCTCACCTTTCTTCTGTGTCATCTGTGCGTGTCATCAATTATAGATTAGAATTTAAAGAATATGCATGAGTTGACATGGCAACACTGATCACCCCTTCACTAAAGAGCGCTCTTGCCGCTCTCAGCGGTCGGGTGTGCCAGGGGTCCCTCAGGAAAAATAAGCATAAAAGGGGTTAAATGTGATGCATAGCATCCTCTCCCCCTTTAATGTCCCCCCTTCCAAATGTACTTCAAAACTCTGTTAATCTGCAGCACACAACATTCCCATTAGCATAGCCCAGCCCCCTCATAAAAATTCCAGCTAGTTTAATTAAAAAATGTAAATTTACTGTCATCCGAAGAGCTGCAGAATTAGGACAGCAACAGCCTTTTTTATTGCTTAAGACATCAAATTGATTCGGTTGTTGCTAAATTGTGATAAAGGTTATTGAGGGCTGCAGACCTTGGGTTGTTTTTTCCTCCTCATTTGATCCTATTTTGCAGATGAGTGGTAAAGGTGCTCAGAGTGGACAGAGGCTAAAACTGCTTTCACTCGCACAGAAGAAAAAAAAAACTACTGGAGTAATAAAATAACTCCAGTCATCTGAACAGAGGGCATGCAGCAAAATGACAATGATTAGAAAAAATTCTCGAGTGTGTCTCATTTAGAATAAGAATAAGACAAAAAGCAAATTGTGATCCTGTTAAAAAAATGTTTCTGATAAATATGACGTAACTAATCTGAAGCCCATTCTGAAAGTTCAAGAGATGCTCTTTAAAAGAAGCCACAATGGCATTCATTTTCACTAGTTTAATTTCATCTTTCACCATTTATCATTTAGAACAAAAAATGTTCATTAGTGTCAAGAAAAAAAAATTCTTGCCTGAGGGCAACAAGACATGAAGATATCGCATCAAAAAACTAGCTAAAATTATTGATTGAATTTTTCAGTTATGACAAAACCTACTTTTGCCACTGGAAAAATTCACTGATGAATGTACGTGTGTATTTATTTCCCAAGCTAAAAAAAAAAATTGTGGTTATTGACTACTTAAACAACCAGTCCTATTACAAAACTAAAACAGAATTATTTTGAAACATGCAATAATATGTTTTTTAATTTAATATAAAATATCTATTTTTTTAAATAAATAAACATATAGCAGTTACACACCACGATATATAATCAAATAAGTGTCAAAGTAACGTCTAAAACTCTACCTAAACAGCATCGAGTGAAACACACTGAAAGCCAAACAAACAAGTGTGTGAATAAACACTACAATTCTGGCCTAAATTAAAACTATATAAAAAAAAACATAAGTTTAATTTTCCAGGAACTCTATTTAAGACTAAACTGAAATAGAAATCCAACAAACTCAAACCACACATTACAAACTAACTGTGCTAAAACAACAGTGTTTATTTCAGGAACATATTTCCATTTCTGATTTTATAATAATAATATCTAAAGCTCCAAAAGCCGGATTATTTGGTGATGAAATTAGGAAATAGGATGGGACAGTATGACTGATATCAATTTCATTATATCCCTAAACGGAGGAACAAGGAAAACGGAGAAGGATATCATTTGTTCTGTGTGCCCTTACATGTGTCAAAACAACCTTACTACAGCATTTTGTTTACTCAGTCCCCTTGGCAACAAATCCCTAGGCCACACCAGTCACTTCACTAATATTTCTACATGCCTATGTATGTTTATGCCACATCGGTGCTTCCATAAAGTTTTATCAGCATCAAAAAAATAAAAAATCCCAAGGAAAACAAGACTGCTTTAATAAACACAGATACAGTATATGAGTTTCAAACATCACTGAATGCCTGTAGGTAAGAGTGATACACTGTGTCTAAACAATAAATAAACTTGACTACTTCCAGGTTTAAAATGAAAGTAGTCTACTTAAATTGTTCCCCTCCTGAGAGGCACGAGTAAAGTAAGAAAAGAAAACATGCGACTCAGGGACAGAGTGATCGTATTAAACACTGCCATCTTCTCAGGGCTTGTCGCACAGTTATAAATAAAGGTACAGTGAACTCACAGCGACGATATGCGGCACTTAAAACAACTTCCCTGTTCAAGACATATTTTATATTTAAACACTCACTTATGGACACACACTCACTCACACAGAAAGGTTAAAGAGGAGGGTCACTTACCATATTCAGGGTAGTCGAAGTTAAATCCTGTCAAGCATGTAACTTTCATAATATTACTGAACTCTGTTTGAAAATCATCAGATGTAAGCTGGTCTGTGAGAAAAGGAAAACTAAAAGAAGTTGACAATAAATGCCTTTTTTGCTCTCAATCATGTACTAAACTCCTTGACATGTAATCTGTCAATAGTTTGTAGCAGAGATAATGCCGGCTGCCACAAGTGAGGTTGATTGGCAGCTTGGCTTGGCCCCTCCCTCCCGTGGTTTGACGGGGAGTAGGTGAGAGAATACAGAGCCGGCCCCTTCCTCGACTGCTCCTCCTGCCTTTCTCTCTCTCGCTCCCTCTCTTGGTCTATGGTTCTGCTCCTGTACACACGCACACACACCAAGCAGTTGGCGATGTCTGAATAGGCAGATAGGAAATTACAGCAGTGGAGGAACCTGAGCACACTTTTTTCCTCCCCTTAGTGGGCTGGCCTTCCCATCTTTGGGCTCTTCTAGCCTTTCAAGTCTCTCGGGGAGGAGCCTTCCACGATTTCATGAAAATGAGGAGGGAGGGAAAACTCAAAGGCTCAGAGAAAATATCAAGCTCATTAGATATATCAGTCGGACATTTTTGCATGCGATTCTGATGATAACAGCACGCCCGTTTTAAAATGAACAAAGTGTTCTGGTTTTGGTTTATCTCACATTGTGGGAAAGACCCTCTCTGGCCTACTGTGCATTTGACTATCGCAGTTCATTTTATGAGTGTTATTTACTGAAAATAGGAAGTTTGCGGGAATATTGCAAAAAAAAAGAAAAAAGAGAAAAAAATAACATATCAGCAAATTCAAAACTAGGGTGGTTATATAAAAGGGGAAAAAAGGTTATATCAGTTACATTTTATTGCATATTTTAAAGTTTCCTCATAATAAAAAAACAGACATCAGTATTGAACAGTGCTCACATGGTGAAGTAACCTTATCCTCGGAACAGTTGGTTGTATATTACGAGAAAAAAAGAAAAAGAAAACCTACATGTCCCATCCCCCGTTCCCTTCTTCTCCCTCCCTTTTTCCCTCCTTCTCTTCTTCATTCATCTTTGCCTGCTCCCTATGTTCTTGTCCCTCTGATAAGGTATCAGTTTTCATTGTAATTTCAGGTGAAATGATAAACGGCAGCCGTTACCAGGTGACAATGAATACTTTATAAGACAAAGCCCTTATTTGCCTGGCAGTTTCTTCCGCTGCGGCATGCAAAAGCGCACCCGGACAGCATATTTTCAGCATATTTTCTATCTAAACACAGTCGACTTTGGAAATATTTTCATTTGCAACTTGAACCGCAAATGATACGAGTAAACACCAGGCAGGAAGTGCCAAGTTTTGGCCAAAACAAAAAGAGCTTATATTCTTGAAAGCACTGAGAAATAAGGCCAATAAAAAGGGGAAATGCATATTCTGGGTACTGTCTCATAACTGTGAGAAATGAGTCAATCTCAAGTTCCTGTTTGCTAACTGTTACATCTCATTTGTGAGCATAAAACAGGTTTTGGTTGATTTAGTGATTATGTGGATGACTCATAAAGCAACAATGGCAAATGTTCCCACCTTAAACTCAATAATCCAGAAGGGAAGAGCCAGTGCAGTCAGTCATCAGATATCTTCGAGACGTTCCGGAGAAAACCCTAAACACGCAAAATATCAGCAGCTGCGCCACACCTATCGATCTCTGCCAACTTCATAAAAGTTTTGCAACAAAACAATATAATGCCACCTTTATGCGTGGGACGTTTTGGAATTAGTAAAGCAACACGTGTCGAGCGCATTCAAAGCACTGACTGACACCGTAACAAGACGTGCAATGAGCGCGCACCGATCCGGCGGAACGCATTGTACGGTAGCGAACGGCCAGCAGTCGCAGATCATTTTTCTTTTCGCTGCCATTTCTGTTTCTAGGAGAGGAGCTGAATGGCGTTTGATGTGGCCCATTATGATGGTATGCTCAGGGCAAGGGGGTGAGCGGGGAGGGGGGACTGTGACATGGCAGGGCTGCATCCGTCAAAGGGATGCAGGGGCCAGACGTTTAGCTGCCCCTGACCGCGCACTCCAGGAGGGGCTGGTCTGATGGCCGCCACTCCAAGCGCCTCGCTCCGCTGGGACAAAAGCCAGCGCCCAGTTGAAAGATGTGAATTCAGGGGCTTTTGTGCCTTGGGCCCGGGGCCATGCGGAGTGAGAAAACTGACCTTTGCTGGGAGTTAGATTGTGTTTGAACCCTCTCGCTGTCTCAGCCAGTGGGACGGCACACAAACTGAGTGGACAACTGTGAAGTGGAGGGCGTCACAAAAAAGAAAAAGAAATAAAAAAAAAGACAGAAAAGGGAGCATCACCACCACCATCATCATCATCTCTCTGGCCTGAAAAATAAGCTTTCCCACAGAGGTTTAAAATGGAGTTTTTTTCCCTCTCAAATCTCAATTGTGAAATTGACAGGAAATTGAATATGACAAATCTGGAGTCTAGTGCAGTGGCTTGAAAAGAAGGCCTGAGAAAGCATTTGCCCTTGTATTGTTCTAGCAAAGCCTGTGATGTTGGATATTATTCCCCCTCACGTCTATTTGGATAGCATTATATATTTATTTTTCCCGGGGCAAGCGTATTGCATACCAAAATTTAAGCGTATCTCCAAAAGGAGCGGTCAGAAGTTACTTATCATAAACTAATAGGCCGACTTGTGGCGGTGATCTTTATAATGAAAATATCTTTATTAAATTAGCCTATCATCATTTTGCAAACAAATGAAAATGTGCCTAGAAAAAAAAAGAGGTTAAAGATGTTAGTGGAGCAAAGAAAGGTGCACATCTATCTAGTGGTAGGCTGAAATGTCCAGTTCACTTAAAAAACATTACTTAAAAGTCTAAACATTTGTCTTGACGCAGCTTTCATCCCCTGCCTGCCTTCATTACATTTCAGTATCTCTCCCGGATGCAGACAGTCATAATGTAATCTTCCTAATTTCGGTCTCTCGCAATCTGGTTTTAAAAGGGAATGAGAGAAAGGGCCACATTTCTGAAGGGCCTGACCATAATCATTTTAGACAGATAGCTTCTCCCATCATAGATGAGCAAATATTTGTAAACTAGCTATCTAATGGAAAATTATAGTGAAATTAGAGCGAAATTCACGACAGAGAAATCTGATTACCTCTAATTTTATTATGCCATCTTAGCCCACACAGCATATTTTTGTAGAGTTTTTTCCATAAATACCTATGCCAGGGGTCCCGGTAATCAAATAAAATTGAAATTCATCTCCCCATTAAATTCAATTAGATGCAATTTCAAAAGCCTATCAAAGATTTTAATTACTAAATTATAAAAGTCTCTAAAGCCAAATTGGGGAAGAAAAAAGTACATCCTGCATCGGAGGGGGCAGGAACGTAAATGTAAATAAATGAACACGACTCAAAATAAAACCAGCAGAGGAAATTGCCGATCCAAAAAAGATACGCGACGGAAAATAAAATTAACCGAGCACCGAGGCCTTATTCAGCGGCTCTGGGTGGAAGAGTGACGTGCGGCCAGGACGAAGGACTCCTGGACCAGAGGAAATGAACTTAGCTGATGTACGCTCTGCTTCTAAACGTCTGCCCTCCAAGTTATTAGGCCATAATTGACTAATTGACACCTTAATTTCATTTATGGGCTCCTGCATTGAGGAGTCAACCTCTGGGTATGGAGGTGGTCCAGGAAGAGAGCAGCGAGCCAGCATCCTGTGTGCAGGTGGATCCGAGCCCTGCTCTCCCCCTAGATGCTTTGATCACGAGTATGATAATTAAATGGCAAAGGGAAACATATTGACTGAGCAAATGCTTGCGGAATACGCTCAAATCCGCCGTACCTGCTAACGATGACAGCTGCGGGGGTTCAATCGTGCGTGTGCAACCAATATCCTCACAACTTGCCTCATTGGGCATCAATTTGTTTCCCTGCGATAATTCTTTTTGCTAGAACACATGATAAAGGCTGTTTTTCTAGGTGATGTGAAATGTGCCGCTTAAATTATGTTTACCCACCGAAAGCTCTGTATATCATGACACAAATTCATAAACAGTACATTTGCGTTGGACTTACGGAAGAACGGGTTTGATGCGTAGGACTGACTCTTTTAAAGTGACATCAAACGCTGCTGCTACCTTTCCACAAAAGTGCTCACAATGGGACAGTAGAGGGGTCTCGGGTCACCTACTAGGCCCGTTTCCCAGCCACCCCCTACTCTATGCCAATGGGCGGCTAAAACAACAGCACAGCAGCCTAGAAGGACTACAAAGCTCCATCTGAAAGGACACCTGCTGCCTTTATTCACTTAACGCTCTTTAACTGCTCCCTGTGTTTGTTTAAAAGCCATATCCTAAAAAGACAACCTTCAGGCACTGGATTGGGCGATGATGAATTGGATAAATATTGGCATTAATTGTTGCTAGACAAACATCTCGCGTCTGAGAGAGCGAGTGTGGGTGTGGGGGAGTGCGGCTTCTGGAAGACTCTGCCCGATGCCGAGCCGGGATCCGATAGAAGAGGCTCTGTAAATATTACTAAACTGAAACTTTAATCTGCTTTTTTCCACACTCAAGCTGGCTGGGTATTAAAGCTAATCTTTTTTGTGTGTCATATGGTGGGAGATATGGATGGAGCTAATTTTTAAAGACAAATCTGATATTTGTCAACTGGTTGAAAAAACCTGGGGATTTTCCACTAATCCTCCCACGGATGTGAAGGCACGTTAACAGCAAAATGCAGATGGTGTGGAGCTCTCAGCACCCAGTCCAGACCCGCGTTAGCCTCGGAACGTCTTACTGCAAACCTGTGCTAACACCCCGAGCGCCGCCCGCGGCTAGTTACCAAAGCAGCTAGCGTGTTTCTCTACGCTGCAGTTTTCTCGCTGTTTATTCTCTATTCTTCTCCGTTGTTTGCCTGGCTACTTCCTATGCAATTATTAAAAATGCAACACCGAGCTAAGTTTACAACTCTTGCTTTTTCTAATATGGAGATAAGGAAAAAAAATTTTTTAAAATGTAGCATAAATCTTTAAGGACGCCAACCACAAAACCCACTGGGTAATTTTCTTGTTTACCTTTCCAAATTAAACTCTTTCCGTTCCTCTGTATACTTTTGAAAACTTTAGAGAATAAGTTAAGTCGTTTGAGAGGTGGATAATTTTTTTTATTAAGGATTACAAAAAATGCACTAATGAATTTTTCACAATAAGACCAGGAACATAGTAAAAAAATAATCTGGTCCAAATATAATTCTAATATATACTAAATATATGTTGTTAACGGCACAGCTTAAGGAAACATATATTTCAAATGGATCCTTCAAAACATATAATGTATAAAGGGCAAGAAAATTGAATAAATAAATAAAATACATAAATAAATGGACTACACACACACACACACATATATATAGTAAATAATAAATAAAAAGATTTTGAAATATTTTTTAATTTGCAGTTACTAAAATATGTATTTACAATTCTGTAAATTAAAAAAAGAACTTCTGCATCTATCTATCTATCTATCTATCTATCTATCTATCTATCTATCTATCTATCTATCTATCTATCTATCTATCTATCTATCTATCTATCTATCTATCTATCTATCTATCTATCTATCTATCTATCTATCTATCTATCTATCGGAGGTTAAAGTGCAGTCCACTAAAAAGGCTGTTCATTATTGACTTCATTGAAGCATTAGTAAGAACAATCTACAAATAGAAGTGTTCAGGAGGAAATGAGCCTTTAAAGCTCTATTTAAGTAACAGTGACAACATAGCAGTTCACATAAAGAAAAGGCTTTTTAAGAAGTTAAACACTAGATGAGAGGCCCCTTGTGAGCAACTGTGTGACTGAGACAGAAAGAGAAGAACTAAGCTGATCATCATGTTCATATAATGTTCATATTTTTTAAGTCAAAAACAAGCAATCCAAGCCTTTTATTCTGACCACAAACATGCATTAATCTCTAGCCTCCAAAGTTTGAAAGAAGCTGTATGAACAGGCACAAATGTTCTGCTAAACTTATTCATCTTCTTTTGTACACTTTGTCAGCATGTTAGTGTTTTATTTGACAGTTTTATTTAATTTGTACACCACAGGTTAGCTTGTAATAAAATTACTTATTTGCTGCTTTAAAGAAACACAACAAGTTGGACAAATCTAAATTTGAAAATAAAAGCATGGTAGAGATGATTTATGTAACACAAATGCTTGTTGAAACTAGCAAGCATAGCTGACATCTATTGATCAGTCCTACTGTGAGCTAAGGAGTTGAAAAAAGTTTATATTATAGGCACAGTGAAATTCAGCATTTTTTTAACCTTCAGAGATGCTTTGCATTCATCTGTAAAATAAATAAATATATAAATCCTGACAAGAGGTGGGGGGAAAAAAATCACTAACGCTCTTTTGGTGTAATTGGCTGAACAGCAAGAGCAGCAGAAAATTTACAGGCAGACGACAGTGTGAAGGGGACTCGGTCACCGCACGAAAGCAAGCCCTCGGCACTGGCTGCTCTGCTCTAGCCTGGATTTTAGCCACTGGCTTTACACTGGGATCATCCAGTACTGGCCCACCTACACTAGATGGAAAGCACTACCGTCATGCAGTACTGGACAGTTTTAAAGGTACAGTTCACTCAAAAAACAAAAAAAGAAAACCCTGGCTGCTCTTTTTAATAAAATTAATGGGTGAATGAGGAATATGCAATTTGTCAAACTATATACATATGTACACATGTATATTTGTGTGTGTGTGTGCTTGCGTGTTGTTACAAAAGATTTCTTTTTCAAATAAATGCTGTTCCTTTGGAATTTGTATTCATCAACGAATTCTTAAAAACATGTTTTCAATAAAAATATTAAGCAGCACAACTGTGTTCAATGCTAAATCAACATATTAGAATGATTTAGGAAGGATCAGTTATATAAATTTTAACTGCTGTAAACTATTTTTGATTAAATAAATGCAGACTTGGTGAGCCTAAGAGACTTCTTACCAAGAATATCGTACCAACCTCAAACTTTACTCTAGTTCTCCTTGGCATGTTCATGAGAAAAGTAACAATGTCTGAAAGAATCTCTCTTTTGATATAAATCCTTAAAATGAATCACTTCACTCAGTTTGGTTTGAATGATTCATTCACGTTAGACTGATTCGTTGACTCAATGTGCATATCAAGTTTTTGTAAAGGTGGATTATCAATAAAAACAGATTTTGGATTTAGTGTATTAGTCATATGGACTATATTTATGACATTTTCATGATTTTTAATAAATAAATCCTGAATGCTCCCATGCAGTTCATTGTAATTGTATGGGGGAAAAAAGGCAATTAGGGCTTTACTACAAACATCTCCTTTTGTGTTGCAGAGGAAAAAAACCTCACACTAGTTTGGAGCAAATAATGACAGAACTGTCATTTTGGTGTGGACTATCTCTTTAACATGACATACAGTGACATGAAGGCAAAAATCCTTAACAGAAACCAAGCAAATCCAATCAAACTATAATGGAGGGCAATGGTGGAAGTAAAGCTGTCACGGACGGCCCAAAATTGGCCTGACTTGTGACAGTGGTGCCTCTTTCAACACCAGCCATCTTGAGAGGATAGAGAGGATAACACTTAAAACCTCACAGCTTTATCTCACCCGCTGATTTTCCATAAAATGCCGGGCCAGGGAAGCAGGCCTTGTGACCGCCATGTAGGTCAGGCAAACGGGGGTAGAGCGGCGGGTGGCGGTGGGGCTTGCGGAGGGAGGGAGTTTTCGATGGAACTGTCGAAAATAGCATGCAGTAAACAGATTAGATCAATAAGGATTGTTGCTATATCTGTCTTTGAATACTACCCAGAGAGAGGATAACAGAGAAAAAGAGCAATGGGGGGGGGTTAAAAAAGACAGGAAGAGAGATGAACAGACCGTCTTGTTTAAACAAAGTTATAAGGTCATAAATGTTTGGGTGGAGCTAATCAAACAACCGCCTGCATGTGAAATACGCCTGAATTTACCAAGTGTGAGAAATGTGTGTATACGTATACTCGCCTAACATACTGTTAGTCTTGACCCAAGAGAACCTGAGACACAAGTGAAGAGTTTAAGCCTGCGATAGCTGACAGCTGGTTTGGGCAAAGCCAGGAAATATGACACTGTGTGTCAGTTGCTCAAATAAATGTTGAAAATGGCAGCTCTCAGCTCAAACTGCAAATCTGAGTATGGGCTAGGAACATACAACACTAGTAGGTTTGACAGCGTGGTTAAAATATACGAAAACCGATGCGGTGCCGACCGTTTTGCGCAATTTATCAGACCATAATTGATATTAATGTAGAAGCGGCCTGTCAGCCGGCACAGGCTGGAGTAATGAATAGGTTCCTCTAATGTACTCACTCCCAGACCCTTCAAAACTTCTCAATGTTTCTTTTTTTTTGTTCCTCTTTCAAAAACCAGCAAAATTGTGATGGTTTGTGTGCGATCTGACAGACCAACCCACAGGGAACACAATGAATAGTATGAGCAGTATGTTACGGTTTGCTTACTTACAGAAAAGGAAGCAGATCTATTGAATGAGCGATTGACACCCAGACTGGATTTTTCACTGTCAGGGTATAAAAATAACACTCATCGACTGGTTGACCTTGCTCGGTGAAATGGCAATATATTGAACATTTGTGTGAAACTACTGTATGATGTTCATTAAACGGACATCAGCGACGGTGGACCCAGGAGTGAGATGAGTCAAAGCGGGATGTTTTTGTCTTATTAATTGACCTTGACCAATCGTTCACCCAAAACCTCCATTTTGTTTTGGAGTTTATGTTGCATGTAACTAACGTGAAATGGCCCCCGCGGCCTAAGCACCGCCTAAAATTGAGATATTGGCACTGCTGTTCATCATCTGAGCATTTTTTCTATAAATATGAGCATTTGGTGTGTTTGAACGTCAATCCCCAAGCCATCAAATCAAGACACTGTATCCCTGTTTACAATAATTATTGATCATAAGTCTGCTCTGGCTGCTCATAAGGGTCCCTTTCAATTGATTTTTTTCTCTCCTGCCTGAAAAAATATATAATAGAGTTGGTATGAATTAAAGGCTGTTTTGCTTCAATTCATCTAAGCAACCAGACAATAATTTCATGTTACCAGGGAAACGTGATAACACAGACTCCTTGTTGCTAAACAATCAATTAATTTTATGCTTTGTACCGCTGTTTACTCTCCCATTAAAACCTGAAAAGTCAGTTTAGCTTTTTGCAGCGCTCCAATTTTCGGGTTTTGTTGAATAAATCCTGAAATACAAAAGAGAGAGAGAGAGAAGCCAGGTGGCTATGAGTACAGCAGCTCCACACACAGACGTGGCCTTTTGTTGGGATGCTGAAATTCAACAAACCATGCCCTATCACGAATAGAAGCTGTGTTTTTGTTGAAAGGATGTTTTTATGTCACTATTCTTCTAATGAGGGGGCATGACAAAGCATTGACTTTTATCCATTTTAATCAAAAGCATTAGCCTGGCTTACAGTGAACAGATACCGTTCCTCGTCATATGCGCCCGTGCGGACTGTTTTGTTCAGGGATCTTTACAGTCTTTATACAGAAGCTTTATCATATCATATTTATCATATCATATTTAAATATAATTTTTTTCTGGAAGCAGATATTACATGTCATCATTTACTCACCATCATGTCGTTTCAAACGTGTATGATGTTTTACACCACAAAAAGAGAAGTTTAGCAGAATGTTCACGCTGCTCTTTATCATGATTTATATTTTCATTTCATATATAATGTCAATGATGACCAGCATTTGTCAAGGTCAAAAATGACATAAAAGCACCATAAAACATTCTTCTGAAACTTTGTGTGAAAAAATACAAACATTTAAGAATCTCTTTATTTGAATTTTTAATAATCCACTTATATATTCAAATATGTCATGTCATGGCACATTAGGTTTAAAGTCAATAATGCTAAACATGTCTTTCATAACTGATCACAATATGCCAAAATTGAATATCTGTATATTGAAATGACAAAAATGACAATTGAGAGCTTTGGCAGAAGAGAAATTTTAGTAAAAAGCAAATTACATCTCAGTCTGTTTCTTACATAAAGCTACAGTATTACATTAGAGGACTTGGAAAATAATACATGAGTCATTTGGACCACTTTTATGATACATTTATTGAGCTTTTCTTGACATTTTTGGAGCTTGACAGAACTTGGTCACAATCCACTTTCATTAAATGAAAAAGAGTGTTGTGAACAGTGAAAAAAGTACAGGTTTAAGATTACATAAGGACAAGTAAATGATGACAAAAAAAAAATTTCTGACTGAAAAAACCCCTTACAAATATTCCTTTGGGTGTGATGTTACTGTTACGATATATGTGCCTTGTTGAGACAATCTACAGGAAAATGAACTTCAACATCCCTCTAAACGCTCACAGGCCAATGTAAAGATGGTAAAGGGATTAAACGATGTGGCCCAGCAAACGCAAAATAAACCGAGGGCTAATCTTGCCTTTAAAGCCAGCATCTCCTGACCCCTAAGACTTCAAACTAGCAGTAAGAGAAAAACACAACAGGGGTCTTTTCAGGTGAGCGGGTGGATGGACCGTACACCCACACCAATCCAAACACAAATTATCATATCAATAGACATCCACTGTCTCTTTTTCAACACAGGAAGCTCTTAATCATAATAACTCACCAATGATTACATGCCAAAAGCATGCATATATATATATATATATATATATACTGTATATATATATATATATATATATATATATACAGTATATATATAGACAGACAGACAGACAGACAGACAGACAGACAGATAGACAGATAGACAGATAGATAGATAGATAGATAGATAGATAGATAGATAGATAGATAGATAGATAGATAGATAGATAGATAGATAGATAGATAGAAATATATGTAATTGTAATTGAGTGAGCCAAAAGGGTATGTGTAAGCATTTATATAAAATCCTTTATTTAACACACTTCATTTAATAAAAAGCCATCTTGATGATGTAATTGGAATATAATGTCCAACTATACTCTACTATAATGTAAAATCCAATTTTCCTCATACGGGCTGACATATATCATTATCATCAAGATAAGAGGGATCTTAAGGAAAAATGGTTTTGTTGAGTCGAGCAGTCTTGCGTTTTAAAGACTGCACGGTTCAAAGTGTCAACTGTCGGGCACATAAAAAGACATAACCCTTCACAAGAGCGTCAAAGTTTCTCAAAGCCTACCAGTCCAGGGTATCCGTTTGATTGGAAATAATACATCGTTCCATCTTTCAAAGATGTACTTTTCCTAAAGCATCGTTGATTGCCCTGTGTCCATTACTAGGAGAGATTATGATAATATTCCACATTGTGCTCTGTGTGATGCAGGGGAAATTCAATACTCAAAAGGTTAATGCAATCAATTAGGATGACAAAGGGGTAAAGTAAAACCCTCCTGCTCGCTGAGAAAGGAGCAGGGACGGAGAAGGAGAAAACGGTATTGAAAGCTTGAATAGATCTGCCAGGAGAGAAGAGGTACTCCAAATATGTGAGAAAGAGGTGAAAATGAGTGTTGTCTATTCTATATGAGCTCTTCAAAGCGCCCACTGTCCTTGTGTCACACAAATGCAGACACACACAAGACAGATAAAGATTAAAGAGGAGCTCTCAACACAATATTCACATTATTTTAAAAACATAGAACAAGCCCACTAATAAAGCTAAGCCTGTCACAAAAAGAAGCTTGTTAGGTTTAAATGATAAAAGAATAGATATACTGGTAAAAATACATTCATCTGTGTGAACTTGAGGGCAAACTCACTTCATACGCCCACTAGAAATCACCTTGAGGCCAGTTGGTTAAAAGTAATTACAAAAACTGGCTATATATTCCACTTCCTTAAGCTTACTCTGGCTTTCAACTTATGTTTTGGGTTTAATATTTCAATTTCATCTGCACAGAGCAGTCACAGCTTGAATATTAACAATAATAAAACGGCGCTGAAATTAAAAAGACAATCCCTTCTCTTCAAGAGGGAGACAATGGCCTTTATTATTTAGATAGATGCTACACCGCTGCACAACACAAAGGATTCCCATCATTGCAGATAAATGGATAAAGTTAGATAGCAGTATTGAGCTGTACAACTATTGTGATAATCCATATTACCTTTTCAGTCCTCAGCACAGTCTGTCAGGGAGAGACGGTGATAATTACATCTTCGCAAACGTCTGTTCTGTTCATCATTCGTTACGCTTTTTTGCAATACCATAATTGACATAAGGATTTGTAAAGAGACAAATTTCCACAAAGTTTTCCAAAGGAGATTGCTCCATTCCAAAATCTAGTGAGCTGCCATAGGCAAAATTGTAAAGCATCGCAAATGCGCTCTAGGCATGAAATCTGTTTCGAAAGGTAGGTAATTTAAAAAGACAGTTCACCCGAAAATGAAAATACTGTCATCATTTGCTAATTTACAATACAGAAGACATACAGGTTTGGGACAACATAAGGGTGAGTAAATGTTTTTTTGGGGACTATCCCTTTAATTTTGCTGGCTCATAATACCACATATTCATCTAAATCTATAAGGCAGTTTTGCATGTTTCCTTTGCAGAGAAACCCAAAATTCATTGCAAAAAGTGGTGGACAATGCGAGAAAAATGGTGGTTATAAATTTATTGATTTAATATAATAAAAAAAATATTCATGTTCAATATTCATGTATGTATAATATTATACATAATAATAATAACTATTTAGAATGTTTTTATTGACTTTTCGTATCAGGAAAGAAAAAAACTTCACATCAGTGAGGGTCAGTCTTATTTTTCAAATTAAAGCCATGTATTAAAAAAGTTGCCAGTTACTTGTGATATTTAATCATCAAATTCCATTTTGCATTTGGCATGTGTTAACTTTACCTCTCATGCCATCTAGGATGAGAGGTAACCAAGGCCTTCTGTCGACATGCTAAGAAATTTCAC
Organism: Barbus barbus; assembly: GCF_936440315.1. Taxonomy (NCBI): domain Eukaryota; kingdom Metazoa; phylum Chordata; class Actinopteri; order Cypriniformes; family Cyprinidae; genus Barbus; species Barbus barbus. The sequence goes on from NC_136719.1 coordinate 17,259,291, forward strand.
TTTTTATAAGCGCAACTGCTGTAATTTGACCTACATCACATTTCCCTGTCGCACCATTTTAAGGGCGAGTGGACGTACCACTGAGACAAAAAGCCCTATAGGCTTTGAAGTTTCAGGGCTTATGAAAGGCAAGAGACCACGGTCTCAAAAGATGTGACGGCCTGGAGGCCCCGGTTCAAAAGAAAAACAATTACTTTGAGCGCGAGGGGAACGCGATGCTCCTGTCTTGGCTTCCTGCGGCCTGAGTGGCGGCCGGGCGTTGGGGGGTTGAGGGGGCGATTTGAGAAGATGGCGGGTTTGATGGATGGGCCAGAAAGAAAGTCTATTCACATGGAGATGTTACATCATAAATATTTACACAGGGCTGCCGTTTCCATGTAGCCTCTTCTTGTTTTGACACACTGGATAAAAATTCAAAGGCCAAAAAAATCGAAGGGAAAAAGAGAAAAAGTAAATAGGCGATGGCATACAAAAGAGGTGATGGCTTTTTTGTTATCACAGTTTGGACTGATATACCAAAGGAAAACGAGGAAAGTAAGCTGACAATGTAACTTGTTAACTCAGCAGATACATGCTCTCTTCAGCCCTATAAAAGAGGGTTTAATATATCAATGTCTGTAATTACTTAAATAAGAGAGAATAGTCTCCGCAATCTGTCTTTGCACTACATTTGACCCAAGCGAACTCTGAAAACAGCCCAGTTCGGCGGTCTAGCGAGAGGGAGCCTGCTTTTTGTTGTCTTAAAAACAGCTCATCCAATTCTTCACAGCAAGCGCAATTAAAAGCCTTCCAACTCCCCCCAGAAGGCCTGAACCAACAAAAACAAATTTGGCAGTTTAATTTTCTTCCCACTGTTTGAGAGGGAATCCATTCTGGGAGGCTTCTGCGCTGCACCCGCCTGGTCTCTGGGAGCTTTTCGGGAAGGGAAAAGGCATGCAAGGCCCCATGTTGGAGCCAGTTTGGCTGATTAGCCGAATTAAATATATCAAAACCCAATTAAGCTAACTATACTCCAGCCATTCAGGTTGCAATGAGGAGAGAATTGGGTCATGATGCTGGGGCTGCCTAGCTTGGCACACTGTCCTATGTCTGAATGCGAAGAGGGACTCCTAAAGCATCTGGCTTATTAGACCGAGACGCAGAAAAACATTGCTTTGACTTGAAAGCAGGCCTGGTTATGATGGTATAAGCAATGCAATAGCAGTAATGTGTCAATCGGTAGAAATTGTGCTGTTTAAAAATATTTCATGAAATTCAACGATTGCTTTGTTGGTTATAACTACAGGAGCGAAACAACTAACATATTTAAAATAATAATAAAAAAAAATACATTTATTAAAGAATTAAATGTTTAATGAAAAAATTTAATAATAAAAATTGTGACGTATACCTTTCTCATGACTCTTAGCGCTCACCTCTACCTGATAGTAAAACCAAACGCTGTTATCTTACAAGAAAAAAAAAAGATTTAAAAGGCTCTAAAGAACAAAGATGTTCAAATCGGAGAACATCTCATCCACATATCGCCTGACACAAAGAGCATGATCTGTGTTGTTCTCTCTCCATTCCCTGCCCAGCCATGCATGACTGCCGGTGGCTGCCGAGACATTGTTTAGACATAGTTTACCCGTGATTGATGCTGCAAGTGTGTATTTCGCCCTGCGCTGAAAGACACTGGCAGGACAAAGGGGTGTTGGTTTCTCTGAGCTGCGTATCATGGTCAGGCCAGCACCCCCTGGACATGAGGATGACCCCGAGACTGACACGAGACAACGCACAACATCACTCCTTTCCGCTGAGATCGCTGCTGACTCAGGAGCCACGGGCAAAGCCATGGAAAAGAGTGTCATTCATCCCAGAGAGCAAATCTTTACGCACTTAACTTTGTCCGTAAACTTCCATGAGCTGTATTAATCATTTGTGGCATCTTATGCTTATCGAGATGGCAGCTGTCAAGTGCTAAACATGATGATAATGGAAAACCGTGTGCTAAGCTGCATGCACTTTTAACAAACACTGCAACCTCGGAGCAACAGTGAAAGTTAGCAATATATTACAGCATTGCCTTGAAACCTAAAAATTTACTTAAAAAGGGAACTTAAAAGGGAAATTAATTTTGCCAACATGTAATCACTCACTGTATGTCTTTATTTTGTGAAAGGAGAAGTGCTGAAGAATGTACTGCCTGTGGATATGAATGACAAACTTTCATGTTTCAGAAAGCATGCAAAGCACAATATAAATATGATGAAAGTTCCATAAAAATTGTCAGTATGATTCACATTTTATTTATTTTTCTCATAAAACCTCTGCAACTGGATCATTTAAATGGTGAGTTTATATACTGTTTAAAAGAGTACATTATTTATTTAGAAATTAATTCTTCTATTCAGCCAGGATGCCCTAAATTGATCAAAGGTGATAATAAATATTTATATTTATTTATCTGTTCAAATAAAACAATGTTCTACTAAACTATTTATTTATTCATTCATTCATTCATTCATTCATCTTATTTAATTTTAATTTTATTTATTTATTTGTATTTTTTGTTTGTTTGTTTGAAGCAGCACAACTGTTTTCTACATTGATAAAATAAGAAATGTTTCTTATAATGAGAACTGGGGTAATGGCTGCTGAAAATTCAGCTTTGCCATCAAATACATCACAGTCAAATACAAAGTCGTAGTTAATGGTTTAATAATGGTGAGAATTAGACCTTAAAATAAAGTGTGATCGACATTTCTTACAAACACTTTTTTTTTAAAATCCAACCCCAAACTTGCGAACAGTAGTGCATAACCTTATGGTCGTCAAATACTTTTATTGTGTTTTTTTGTTATTTTTCAACATTTCTGCTTTTATGTAACACAGAAGGCACAAAAAGATTAGCATACATAACTGTACAAATGTAATCATTGCACATTGCTATTTCTATAAAAATATGAATAAAACGTATATATATTCTGAACATGAACTGAACATGAACCATCAGTCAATGTGCATGCTTCTCCTACCTTTCTCTTCCTCTGACAGAACAAGTCACTCCACTCACAGGCTTACTTCATCTGTAAGACAAAGAGGGAAAAAAACACTTAAGAGTAAGTAAAATCCAAACCTCTATTTATCAGGCATTACATAAATCACTCCATTAATACCCCCATATCCACACTGAGTGTATACTGGTTGAGTGTCTAAATGTGACGATATGTCTTCCCCCTTAGCATTCTGTGCAGAAACTCAGTGCTGACTGAACAAAAGGCTCTCAAATGACCCCCGTTGTGACCCATTGCATACACAGAGAATACTACTGTATGGTTTCGCAGTTGGTGGGGACTGACAGGTGACAGAAACCCACCACAAACCCCCCTGACATTACTCATCCGAGCCCAGGAGAGCAGGTGTGCCATCAGTTCGCCAGTTTTTCGCAAATATTCTATCGTGGCTTGCCGATGATAATTTACTTAGAATCAGTAATCCTAAAATCTGATTGAGGGAGGATTTTATTAGCCACTATGACCTTGGCCAGCGTGCATTAACCAAGGCCAGCACAACACTCATATTACAGTGGGCAGTAAAGCCAAGTCAACTGTGACCACTTTCTTCTGATTTCTCTGTAAGCAAACATTCATGATGAGATGTCTGGTGATATATGTGGTTTGAACAGCAGAGCCTAACTGAGCGTGGATGAGAGAGCGAGATAAGCATTGTTTAACGCTATGAGATGAGCACACAGCAGAGTAATTCTTAGTCACTCTGTAACATAACTGTATCACTTTAATGTTTGTTTAAAGGAAAACTGTCTCATATTCGTGCTACTAGCGACACCAACTGGAACTGCAAAAATTGCTTTAATTAATTAATGTTTCAAACAGGTTTCCAAAGCACTTACCCTGCCTGCTATTGGTCAAACATACAGTACTGATAGCTCCGACTTAAACACACGTGATTGCTATGTCAGAGTTGCTATGTCAGCTGTTAGGGATGCTCAAACAATGAAAGCTATGTGTTGATAGGGGGTTTACTTTTTTTTCAGGAGACCTTTTTAAGGTAGAATAAAGCATTTTAACACTGAAAAATAATTTTTAACTAGCCTAGTCTTATAACCTGTAATCTTTTTTCATTTGAATCATCATCAATTTATTATATTGAGATTTTCAATACAGAGATAAAGCTGTTTTGTGGCTTTTAGTCCACATGTTTTAGTACATATACAGTACATGCTTGTGTACACCTACAAAATGACATACTGTTACACATTAAACAGTCTTTCTCTAACAGAAAAAAAAAATATTGATGACTCATCCTGCACTGCACAGATTTTTGTCCAATTAGATGCTCTCTAATAAGAAAGCCCCTCCCCTTGTGACCAACTAATCTGTGGTTTATTACTAAGTGATGTAACTAAATCCAGTTGGCTAACAAAAAAGTAGGATGAGCTACCCCGCCTACACTCTCTAATTCATATGTCAAAAGCAAGAAAACTGCCCTCGACAAGCGATGAAGTGGGGTCTTTAAATTTAACCAGTCATATGAAGAAAAGTTAATACACACACACACACACACACACGTTTCATTTGGAAAACAAACACCCAAATGAGAGACTGTCGCAACCGGCAAAGTTTCCTAACCTTGAGAGCACGAGCAACCGAAAAAGTAATAATAATTCTAACCTGATCTTCCTACTTATTTTATATCTCCCCTCAGCAACCTAACTTCTACTCGGCAACAGTGCAGTTATTAATTCATGAGGCACTAATTAGTTCTTTGTTTAATTTTGTGTTAAACAGACTGACCGGAATGATAACGACTTGCGCTGTAGCGCTCTGGTCCCACGCCGCCCCTGTTTGCTACAACAAGGGAGCATCGTGCGACTAGCATGATGAACCCAATTCCCTTCTAAGTTGCACTTCATTAAGTCAAAATGTGACAAGGAGCTTAGAGGAGGAACTGGCAGATCTGATCGTACATAACAATGCAGGCCCCGTAAGTTTGGGATGAGGGGGAGCCGTGCATTGCAGCATCCATGTTGCTAATTTTCTATTTTTAACCCGTAGGGACTGCCTTTCATTTTCCTTTAATTGTTTTTGTTGGGAGCTGCAGTGTCCTCTCTTTAAATTGCCGCTCCTATCAACTCCCCAGATCAAACCCCTGTGCAACATCTCCGGCACAGAGTAAACAACAGGCTTGCCCTTTTGCATGAAGTGGCGCGGGCGGAATGTGCCGGTAAATAGGTGACTTTAATAACACGTTTGGCGCAGCACACATGCCAGCTCACGTCATACGCACGCCATGACAGGGTGTACGTTATAAAGACCGCAAAGAAAACGTTGCATTTTATGCCTTTGGATCTCGAGAAACCTGCTGAGAAGGAAACGGAACAAAAGCTGGCCTGAAACTGGGAGGAATGTGACTGTTTTCCAACCTCCCCATATTTCACATTCTTCACCAATGCGATGAGAACACAAACATAATAGAGAGGCTAATCAAGTGCATGTTTGAGATTTGTGATGTTCTCCTGAGAGCATTTGCCAAGTTTTTTCTCTTTTACACATGAGAAAGTGTGGTATTCCTCATTCTTGCAAATATAAGAGACACACCTATACCCCATCCGGGCGCAGTTATGTAACGCGTGATATAATGCATGCTTGATCTCTTCATTCTGCCTAATTCTGTGTCTTATATCATTCTGGGTAAGTTCCTTTATAAAAGCACTCGCATCTGTAAAAAAAAGCTTATTTTAACACTGTTAGCTTAGCAACATGCTAACATCCAACTTGAGTTTCTCTTGTGAAGTGCCATTTGTGCAGTGTGTAGAGTTGCTGATAATGTTGGTCATGTCAAATAATTTTACTTATCAGGTTCCATGACAATTAAGATGCTCCCTTAGAAAGCAGCTGCCTATGTAGTAGGCAGTGAGGCAATATATACATAGATGCCTCATAAGCGACTGTTTCTATGGGCTGTGATACGTAAGCCATCCGCAATTTTTGGAACGGTCTGCGAAACTTTGAGGGCGTTGACTGTGTGGATCTACAAAAGCCAGTTTTACGCTTGTATATCTTTGAATATTCATTGATTATTATTGTGAATGACGTCAAGTTGACCATTGCAAGATTGGAGACGCGCCAACGAATCTGGAGCGGTTGAATAGGGCATCTGTACATATCTATGGTATTGCACTGTTAGCTTAGCAAAACGCCAACTTCAAACTTCAGTTGAGTCTCTCTTGCCTCTCTGTTGAGTTGCTGGTAATGTTGGCTGTTCTAAATGAGATATTTTAAGGGATTCTATTATTACTAAGATGCTCCCTAACAAGGCAGTAGACAGCGATGCATCTCACTAGGTTTTGGAACAGACCTCAGATATCATGTAACTTTAATGTGAGAAAAACAAAGTTATATATATCAAATTTACCTTGTTTGCCTCTACACACATCTACTGAGTTGCTTCACAGCCTACTGACTATAGACAGCTAAGGGAGCATCTTAACCATCATGGAACATTGTAAGGGACTAATTTAGAACACAACTCTACAAAGCAAACAAATAACACTCATATTGAGTTTGACGCTTAGCAGCATGTTGCTAAGCTAATAAAGCATAAAAACACAACTGGGATAAAACAATCCATTTTAATTATATTGATTTTTTTTGGGGGGGGGGGGGCTGTTTTAGCATTTAATTAAATATCTAAATAGTTCATTTATAAACATTTGTCCGCCATTTTTGCATTGAGCTTGTCACAATGCATTCTAGGATTGCCTTCTCTGCAAATAATACTGCCTTAAAACAAGGCAGCATAATTAAGTCACCTTTGCAACGCCTCACAATGCTGCCTCCGTAGGCAGCTCGCAAGGTTTTGGAAAAGAGCATAGATGAGATATTTACCCTCACAAGGGTCTCCCCATTGGTTAAAGATACGATAAAAAAACAGACTTGTAATTACACTGTATAATAGGCAAGATTGGCATTTTCAAAATCATTTTCATGTGGATGGAAATGACATTGCTCTGACTATTCTGTATTCACTGGTGCAGATAAATAAACAAGGCATGAAGAAAGAGCGAGAGCGAACGAGGGAGAGAGAGGGGAAAAAAACACGAAGAAAGAACGCAGAGTACAATGGCAAGCAGGTCAGTAATTAGAAAGTCTGTTTGCACAGTAATAATTTTAATATATTCATCAGGAAACAGGGCATGCTTTGCATGATAAAACGCCATCAAGGAAGATATCCCAGCACCCCCTTAACCTTTACTGAAGACTGACAGCAGATTGCAGAGGATCTCAAAGACAAACTAGCTCGCCAATTATTGACACATACGACTGGGCTTCGTTCGGCAGGAAAATTATGCAGCGGACAGCTGACATGAAAACATGACATTTAGATGCTACCTTTCGCTCGCCGTCACAGTTTCCCACCGTGGGTTAGTCTTATTAGTTAAGTAACTCAATCAAGAGCGCGGTGTGCTTTTTAACAAACCCGCACGGAAGCCACGACACCTGTTAAACCAACAGAAAGTGATGAGCGCCGCACTTCTCTCAGTGCAGGAAACACCAAAACGGTCATGTACATGACAAAAAGCGTTGAAGGGAAGCAGTAACCTTGTTTGTTATTGTGACTGGTGATGATGCTATGGAAATTATTGCAAATTGTTTAAAGTAACCCTGACACACACACGCACACACATATAAAAACTTGACCTTATTAAGTCATTTCACAAACAGAAAAGCATTGAAAGGTGAAATCGGTCTCACCATAAGATCGCGCTCAGATCAAATCAGGCATGAAATATACTTCTATGCACACGAACCAGGAGAGCAAGTTCTGTTAATGTGCTTCTCACACCTTGAAGAAAACATCCATTAAAGATTTCTTCCACAGAACTTGATTTTCTTTAAGCCCCCAGAGTCCGTGTGCATGACAAAACTCTTACATGACAGCTTCCTATCCTGAAAGCGAAGTTAGCTGCTCCCAGAGAATCCACAGAGGACCTGTAGGTTTAATAATTAAAAACAGGAACATACACATTCAAAGTAGCATACAAAACAGCTTGAGATAACAATCCTCTGTCCTCTTAGTTAGGATTTATGGCCGAACCATTGTTTCCATTTCCTGGCTGTGTTTGTAACTTATAAAATTAGAAACTCGGGAACCCTTTCTTGTGGACGCAGACTCGGCCCAAATAAAAGCTAATCACTAATTACATGATTCAGATGACATACTTTGGGAGCCATTAAAGCGAGCAGCCTTTCCTCCCTGGCTCAGACCTTTTCATTCTTTACGTACTCCCCTCTGAGTCGCTATTCAACGGCTGTGGCACAATGAAAAATCGAACATTTACTTAATAGCGCTGCTTATGCGGAGCTGACAGAGGCGAGAAGGCCCCCCTTTTTGCTGTCACTTCTCGGCACTATTCTCCGCTGCCTGCTGGAGAGAAGGACACTGGGCCGAGGGGCAGCTACCTCTGCACCCCACCCTGCCCTCCTGCCCTAATTTTTGTCGTCCATCTCTTTGAAATCTGGCGCTCACGTGGGAGCAAAGAATGGTGAGCGATGTGCAACAAGTGCCGGCTCCATGGAAACCACTATTTTCCTCTCAAAATATTCCTTTCTGGCCCTTTTGAGGAGCTGTCACTGCGCAAAGCGAGCATCACACGACCCCGGGCCCGGCCGTGACAAAGCCTATTTTCTGCCTCGTACTTGATTGATTAAAGAACTTTTTAGCAAAACCATGTAACGAGACAAAAAAAGTGACACATGGAAGAAAGGCCCGGGGGTGAGCTTCTATCACACTGTTTCCCCGGTAATATGACAAAAAAGAGAAGGGGGTCGGGAGGGGGAGCCGAGGTCAGCGAGAGCATGAAAACCGACCACAATTGCGATTAAGACGATCGGGAGAAAAAGCAAAGACGTTTTGGAAGTGAGCTCATCTCGTGGCCGACATGAAATCAAAACTGACCCTATCTACTTCTACATACTGGCTCTTGGAACTTTACTGTTCACTATTTATTACACAATTTTAAAGAAAAAAAGGAACCCTAATGAAAAATGTACTATAATGAGAGAATATATGGTTTTAATCTGAGTTATTGTTGTTAACTAAAAGTAAAGCTAAAACCATAAAAAAAGATTTTTGTAACTGAACTGAAATAAAATATATAAAAAACAAACATTTTATTTCAGCTTGTTTCTGAGGAACTTTTTTCAAATTGAAGTTCAAATAAAAAAAAAAACTTTGAGTAAAAACTTTATATTTACTGTATATTAACATAATTAAAAACAACCAAAACCAATAAAAATGACTAATAAAAACTGAACTAAAATAAAATAAAATTTTAGTAACCGTTTTTACAGCAACCGTAAAGGGTATAAATACGATATATACAAGATATACAAGAAAAATATATTTCAGTGTTTTCAGGGAGCCGTTATTAATATGCGGGACATCGAAATCACTTAAGAATGCACATTTGCTTTTTACTTTCACTTTTGAGATTCGTGATCACACGCAGCCTAATCTACTAAAGAGCGGCACTACTTACCACACATTTCACAAGATTAGATGTTTGTCAGTGGTGCTCAGGATCTGCAAATCATTCGACATCGTCCTATCGGTCATCTGAATAAATGCACTTCTTGTCAAGAAAAAACAGACAGAAACAGCAGTTATGAGTGGGGTGGCCACTGCGTTAACGGCGTTAAATAATTTTAACGTGTTAAACTGAAAAAATTAATTGCCTGCGTTAACGCGCTAATTTTGACAGCACTAATTTATATATAATATAAATTATATGAATATAATATATGGGGAATATATATATGGGGAAGTCGTGGCCTAATGGTTAGAGAATTGGACTCGTAATCGAAAGGTTGCGGGTTCGAGTCCCCGGCCGGCAGGGATTGTAGGTGGGGGGAGTGAATGTCCAGCGCTCTCTCCACCCTCAATACCACGACTGAGGTGCCCTTGAGCAGTGCCCAACTGCTCCCCGTGCGCCGCAGCATGGCTGCCCACTGCTCCGGGTGTGTGTTCACGGTGTGTGTGTGTGTGTGTGTGTGTGCATTTGTTCACTACTCACTGCTGTGTGTGTGCACTTGGATGGGTTAAACGCAGCACCAATTTCGAGTATGGGTCACGACGATATACATGTAAATACATGTACATATTTTCAAAATATATACTGTATGTGTGTGTATTTATATATACATAATAAATATACAAAGTGCACACATATATATTATGTAAACAAAAACGTTTATTTTCAATGCGATTAATCGCGATTTATCATTTCTATCACAGCACGAATTTATTAATAAATTTAATCGGAAATCACAGGCCAGTCAGAATGGTGTAGTTCACGCACATACCAGCAGGGGCTGACGAACTAAACCACTTCCTCCAAACACTTCCATTCTAATATGGAGCACTGAAATTAATTCCCAAAGGATAAAATACCCTGTTACATTCAAAAATGCGTAAGTGGGAAAATGGGTAGCAAACCGCATTTCATGTTGACTTTAAAACGATCTTTAATCTCACCGAGAACAATTTGTTATGCTTACGCCTTGAGAGTTCATACATAACCCCGTTACGGAACTTTTTTCATTTCCACCGAGAACCTCCCTGGTACATTTGATTAGCCATGTTACCATAACTACCCACCTTCAATCTGATTCATGATCGCTGCTTCACCGCTATCAATGCCAGCACATAATCTCCACTAATTCCCAGTTTTGGCTGGAGAAATGCTTTTTGCATTAACTTTCATCTACACATCTATATAACCTGCTCGTGTGACTCGAGTAAAGCGAGAGATCAATATGCTACACAGAGCACATTTCATGGATCTTGTTGGCCTAAGTGACAGGCCATTTAATATGAAGTGAGGCGGATCCAGCGGGCCAGATACGCACCCGAGTCGGGCCACAACATTTATTCATCTCCAGAAGTCAATACAACCAGTTCATCAGCTGGCTTTCATCCTCTAACACATTTCTTTTGTGGATCATTACGGTTTGAAAAACAACAAAAGGTGGGGGAAAGAATGAAAATGTTTACGTTGAAAACATCTCGGGTTGTAAATGGTCTTTATTAGCTGGTATGAAACAGACATGCACATGTAATGTTTCATCCCAGCTGCCTTTATTCAGATGAAAAAGGGGATATTTACGAAGCGTGTGGGAGGGGGTGTGCTTTGGCATCATGAGTCTTGGCAGGAGAAAATTAGTATTCCAGATCTGGCCAATCTGGGCTCAAAAAAGAGCCTTAGCAAATCCCCACAGTGGAGGTGTCAGCCGCAAAATGACAAAAATCTGCTCCTTGACAGGGAGTCATTTATATTTTAGCTCCGTTCCATTATCTTAACGAATCCATCATCAGCCAATGCAATATTAACAGCAGAAAATCAACTCATTAGATCCAGGGGGATTTAATCAAGATTGCAATCATGTATGCGGTTCCTGGAGAGTTTGATTTTTTTTTTTTCTTTTTGGTCCTTTCCACATAATTGGCACATCTCAGATCTTAATAAATTATTCTCTGTCTCAGACTGGTGCCATTTTTCCCTCCCTCTCACGCCAGGCTCACTCCGGCTCTGACTATAATATTTACAATAAACATTATTATGTCATGGGCACACTGTTTAAATGGCCTTTAGCTAACTCTGAGAGGTAATTGGCTTTTCCATTTCTCTCTCGTTTTCTTCTTAATTGCCAGATGATATTGCTAACTGTCTCCCAAGGAAAGAGGAAAGCGTTTTGGTGGGGCTGTGCTCTTTTGCCTTTGAAAGTCTTCTGCTTAAGATAGTGAGCGACTCTTTGAATTGTTAATAAACACAAATATGAGAATGTCAGGTCATGACAAACACCAGCACCAGAAAAGCTGGTTTAAAGATGGACTGAGCAACTTTTTTATATATATATATATATTTTTGTCTGTTTCATTGGCTGATTCAGCAGTACTCTGACTTCATACTGACAACTATTAGATGCAACTATATATATATATAAAAAAATGTGTTCATTTACCAATAATGCTGCAGAAATATCCTATTCACACATGAATTTGTAACTCATAAATGAATGTCAGATAATAGAAAGGTCGCAGAGATAAAGGGAGAAGTATCAAAGTCTCACTTGGTGGACAACTTGTCAGTGTCCCTGGGTTTTCTAGTCATGTACTGTGAGTACAGAACCTATTTACTTCATTATGGAAAAGGTAAATCTCTCAGAGTATAATAGCATCATATAAAGTTAACAATAACATCATTAACTGTGCTTCTTTAGCTCAAATCGTACAATGTTAATAGCTAATGCTTCAATCTAAAAGAAAATTGGCTCTTTTAACTACTGTATAAAGTGGGACTTTCACTGCAATGTTTATTAACCATATTGCAATGTCTCAAATTCATTTTTATATATGGTCAATGCATGGAAGCCCACTTTTGCTTCAGAGTAAAGAAAACATGTAAGATAACATTCCATGATAAAAAGTCAAAAATGTCTAATTTATCACACTCTCATTTATCACAATTATGAAAAATAGTCTAAAAGTCTAAAAGACAATGCTAAAAGCTAAGACACATGACCTCATTACTTTGCATGTACTTTGTATGTATTTTTTATTATATTAAATATTAAATAATGTATCCCATTTAATTATATATATATATATATATATATATATATATATATATATATATAGTCGCAATTACAATAAATGAAGCAGCATTTACCTTTACAAATATAAATGAAGAGTACTATTACTTACAGTACCGTATTATATGAAACAGGACACCATATTATTTGAGTTGAAGTACCATTTCATTTAATAAATGATCAAAACAAACAATATAGTCAAACCCAAGTTAAATAGGAGTCCTGTAACGTGCCCAGGCCTGGCCTGTTTCCACGGCTACACACAGCCAACAGACACAAATATGGAAGCGTTCACATAAAACAGTCAGAGGAAGGAAATACATGGATCACTCAACAAGAATATCAAAAAAAGTTCATCCCGAAGACTTCGACAAAATCTGCCTCTACGCATGTTAAATATTTGACAATTCACAAATTTATTCAGTCAAATTGTTTCCCAAAGGCCTCTCTCCACCTCACGCTGGCAGCGCTATCCTGCCCGGATTAACACACAACATGTCCTACAAGATCCAAAAGTATAAAAACTGGAGAAGAGCCTTCTAATCTGCCTATGGAACAAAGCCTTTTTGTACAAGCCTTACCCTGACCTTGTCACTACCAGTTAAACTCACTGTCTATTCTGCAATATAAAGCCCTGGTCATCTCGCTGTGCCTCCTCGTGTTTCCTGTGGCCGCCCTCTGCCTGTAGAGAGCAGCACAGAAAGCCTGGCTAATCCCTGTGTCACTCCGAGATGGTCAGCACTAAATCCTTCTCCTCTGTAAACCAATCTCGGTGTTTTTTATCTAGATTTATTAGATTATAAACCTTTCCTGGCTCTGCCTGAGTCAGTGCGACACATTCTAATCCTAATCGGAATAGACAAGTATTAGCCCAGTTCAAGGGGAGCTAAACTGTGACGGCGTTCAGCTCGCTGTGACAAGAGCCAATAGCACCTCAAGTCCTTGATTTTCTTTACATGTCTATTTCAAAAAAAAGAAAAAAAAAAGAAAGCATTCTAATATCAATTAAAAATACTATAGTAGCTCACCAATTTTTTTTATGTATAAATTATGCTACTTAATGTGTTTTAAGGATGTAAATAAATTCTCTCTACATGCATAACAACAATGGCTCCATGATTATATCACATGAATCTAGTTAATCAGATTCATCAGCTGCTGTTATTTGTTTATAAGGCCTTATGCGTTTAAATAAATTTGCTAAAATCCTAGCATCCAATAAGCAGAGTTGCCCTATAAAGTGATCAGGGTTAAATGCCACCCTGCTTGCCAGAGTTAAAAATAAAGTCTAATTCTAAGATACTTTTTCAAGCTGTTTAGTTGTTTGCATCTCTGCACACACACACAGCAGGAAAGACAAGGAATCTAAATTGGACCTTTTAGGGTGAATTTAATCTCATCTTGCCACACTTTGTGATAAACGAAGCAAATATTTTCAAAAGCTGCATTAGTTAATGTGAGCTGGCAGTGAGTAAGACCTATTGGAATGGGTCCATATGACTTATGAGGACTGACTGGATCCAGAGGTGTCTCTATCCAATAATGTTGCTGCCAGTGCTATCGGGGCCAAAAATGTGGGTGCTGAAATACTACCTTAAAATCTTCACACTCATGTAAACTTATTCAACTGTTAGTCTTTATTTAAAACAAAAATTAAAAAGAGTTCCTGGGCTGAGAATATACATATACTATAATACTATATACATATACTCCCAGTGCTGTTGTCTGAGAGTGTTTGTCTGAAAGTGAATGTAAGAGAAAGAAAGGATACATATGCATTCTGCACTTCAGCGCATAGATACAGATTTGTGTGTCCATGTCTGTTTGTGTGCGACACCAACAGCATCCGATACACTGCAGCCTGACCGCATGTAGCCACTGGCTGACAGGAAGAGGTGAGGGAAATGTGACAGCAGTGTCTGCTCCCTGTACATGTTAGCTTGGCCCTGAAAGCGAGAGCCTACTCTTGGGTCCTCCCCTCTGGGCAAGAATGGGACCCTACATATCACTTCCCATTCCCCATCACTGCTTCAACCAGTTCAGATCACTCCTGCTGAAGAAAAACCATCTGAAACCAAACAAAGCTGGTCTGCAGATATCCCAGTTTTATTAAGTGGATCTAGTTTGCTGGTTTTGGAGTAGTTTTAAGGACATACAGTACCATCTTGACCAGGTTGTGACATCAGCTAAACCAGTTCAAACCAGCTAAGAACCACAAATCAGCTTAGATGTACACCTATAAACCACATGTTCATATCCCGGTGTATCTTTGGTATTATCTTTGTTCACATGGTAAGCGTTTGGGATCGACAACTGTGTTTACTAACAGGTGTGACCCAAAAATTGTACATACAGCAGAAAGAATAACAAAGTCAAGCTCCTTTTCTAAGTAAACTAAACTATAACTAAAGTAAATATTAAAGATATCTTATATAAAGATCATCACAACTGACGCAACCTTATTTAACAAACTTGCCCCAAGCATGACGCAATTCCTCAAATTCAGCCTGATGAATTGCTGCTGGAAAGAATTAAAGAATTAAATATGTTTTTAGAAATGTTATATAGTTATGGCCAATTAGTGGATTAGTGGAAAAATACTGTCACATGTCATTAAAGTCAGTGTAAACACACCTATTCATTACTGAAATTATCTCATCATTAGAGACTCTATTTTTATTTATTTATTTATTTTATATTTATTCCTTGAAATATTTAAAAAATCATTATTGGAACCGTTAAGAAAACAGAATTGTTCAATTCTTTACAATTCCAATCCCAAGCTCCTATTTCAGGGAGTGTGTGAGATCTAGAATGCAGTTGTCACTCTTTTTCAAAACTGAACTGCATGTGAACAGAAGCGTATTTAGAACTCCAAACAGTATATGTGTGAACAGCCATAAAGAACCAGGACCCCCTGTTGTTTACAATGACTTCTGCTTCACAAACACACAGGCGTTAGGAAGGGTGACCCACGCTCTACTCAACACCCGCGAATGTGCCTGGCATAGACTATTTATTTCCAAATCGGGACCTCGTCAGCTTTGTGAGAAAATCCATGTCTGTCCCGACTGCACTTTTGTCTCTTTTATGTAAGTGGGAGATATTTCAATCGGCTATCGGTTTACCTTATACGTGCTGGTATATGCAGGAAAGGTGCCCATGTAGGGGCAGTGACTCTTCTCCGAACGTCCCTTTGAATCAACACTGCCTGTCTAAGGCCATTTGTTTTGCTCTGTACCCTCTCTTTCTCTCTCTCTGGATGGAAAATATGGCATGCTCTTCAGAGTGGAATGTAGTGCTGAGTTGCATGTCTGAAGAGGCTTGATAAAATGCCCACAAGTAACACAACCCTTGGTGGCACTTTGAGAATCAGCAGCGGTTGGCGTTGGTAAGAGATTTGGCTGAGCTTACGCATATTTTCAGCGCTCAGCCATATCTACTGACAACAAAAATCAATCTGGTAGCAAAAAAGCCATCAGTTTAGTTGACCGTGGTAAGGTTAAGCACTAAAACATCAACAAAAAGTCTCAAATGCTTAACGAAACTTAGAGAGACAGTTTAAGGGAGAGAAGACCATTTGTATGATGCCTATATAGAAAATAGCTGCACAGGGGCATTTTCAAGATGGCCGCCACTTAGCTCACATCAATGGGACTTTTGTCTCTCATAGCCAGATTTATAGTGGTCCTCACTAAATCTTATTCCAACCATGACATAGAAAGTGGTTTTACATGGGGGCGGGATCATTGACAATAAATATTTATAAATAAATAGAATTTATATATACATATATATATATATATATATATATATATATATATATATATATATATCATCTTACATTTCATACAGTGGCTATTGACAAATATGATGCAGGGCTATCTATAAGATATTGGGGCAAAAATGCTCCTGTATAAGTTTTTGTCTCATATTTATATCACATGATAAGCGATATCACACGAGCAGCGAGAGCAATATCACAAATGTGATTTTATACAACAGTACAGTAAATAAGAAGTTAATATTGTTATATTTTAAACACAATATTGTCTGTTGTTGCTCAGTTTTGCCAACAAAAATATTACCTATAAAGCCACAGCAGAACTGTTGTGCGTCTCCGAGCAACACAGCGGTGTTTAGATTCTGAATGAATCCGCATTTTGAACGAATCATGTGAATCAATTATTTAAAGCCCCATTCATAAAGAGAGAGAGCCGTTTACTTCATTCCTGAATGAATCAGCCGTTCGAATGTATGAATAACTCATAAAGACAATAACCGCCAACTGCTGGCATTTTTTAGTTTTAGTATTATTTCATAAAAAATAAATAAATAAAAACTTTAAAGGAATAGTTCACCCAAAAAAATGTTGCCATCATTTACTCAAACATGAATGACTTGGGCTACTTTCTTTTGTGGATCAAAATTTTGAAGACTGTTGGTAACAAAGCTGTTTTGGTTACCAATGACTTCCAATGACAATGAAAAAAAAAAAAGACGTTTCTCAAATTATCTTATTTTATGTTCCATATTTATGTTAGCCTAAACGTTTATGTTTAATAAACGTTTTAATACATTTTATGTTGAATCAAATATAATATTTCTTTCTAAAGCTACAGTTTGTAATGTCTACTTGATACTTTCTAATTTAACATAAAAATAGCATTAAATAATCTTTTGGGGGTATTTTCACAGCCAAATGTAATTTGTGATTAATTAGGTTAATTAATCAACACATTGTGTAATTAATTAGATTAAAATATTTTATCGACTGACAGCCCTAATATATATATATATATATATATATATATATATATATATATATATATATACAGTATAGATAGATAAATTACATTTTAAAGTATATTTAAATAGAAAACAGTTATTAAAATTGAAGTAATATTTCACAATATTTTACTGTGTTTTTGAACAAATAAAGATTAAATAATAGCAGTAGTGTCTCACACACCTAGTTAACGTACTATTTAGTGCCTCAAAAGAAAAGTCTGATCATTTTATAAAGTTCTGATGCCACTAATCTGGCAAACATCAGCAAATCCAGAGATTAGCTCTCCCTAAGAAGTGCTCACTGTCAATCTGGTACTTTGTAAACACACCTGGAAGTCGCATAAAGTCAGCCAATCAGATTTGAACTAGCGATTTTCAGATATAGTCTTGTCTTGTGTGTGCAATATGCATAAGACGGACCGTGCACCGTCTGAGGCTGAGTCTGCATGGTTTCTCCACTGAAGTGTTCCTCACATGCACAACGACTGAAATCAACACAATCCGCCAGAATGGAACACTGAGAGGCGACTTCTTTGGAAAACAGGAGCGTTATTATCTCCAGCGAGAGGGTGGGGAGGCAAACAGCTGTTTAAATGCGAGGGAGACAGGAGGAGGTTAAAAGGAGTCAATGGAGGCTAAAGAGACAGCAGGTCTAGCGATGACAAAAAGAGTGGCCAGGGACTACAGATCAGGACTTCTGGAAACCACATCAAACAGGCTATGGAGAACAGCCAAGATGAACACACACCAACTGCTGCGGAGCGAGAGAAGGACAGGGAATCAGGGAAGAAAAAAGGGAGAAGGAGGAAACGGAGAGGCGGCAGGCAGTAGTTAAGGGAAACACAAACGACCAATGCTTCACTGGCCCAATCAATCTGGCGCACCAATCAATCGTTCAGCAGCCATACACTCCAGCCTATCAGAGGCCGGCCACTCGCTCAGACAAGCACCTGACTAATACCCACTACAATGTCACTTCTATATTTGTATCCCACTAATCTGCTCTCCGGGCTCCAATCTTTTCCACTTTCTTGCAAATTTATCACTAGACTGAAAGGCCGGTGCCAGATCCTAAGTGCCTCACCCCTTTAAATTAAACCGTGGCATTTCAGATAAAGCCCCTAAATTCCTTATCTCAGCGCACTGAAGTGTCTTTATAGGCAGAGTGTCACTTTTCCTAAAACAGAGGCCGTGACGCACATGACGCCCCCCTGCCTCCCTTTCCTCCATTTAGAAGAGAAAATCTTGACAAAAATAGAACAAAATTCAAGTAAGGTGCATTACAAAACAGACAGCTATCTCTCCACAAGTATGACCATGAGAGTTCTTGTCTGAGGGCCAACAAAATACCAAACACCTTGGCAAACACACTGGACAAATGATTTTGGGCTCTAAGTTTGTTTGTCTTTTTGGCCACCAAAAATGCAATACAGTAAATTACAACCTGCTTCTTCTTTCCAAAGGAAAAGTGTAGCGCACAAAGATTGCTCTTTCTTAGCTATAGAGATATAAATTCTCCTAAAATGGAAACAAATGAGACAATTGGAATACAGTAATATTAGTTAAGATAATCCTCTCAAAGGTATCTGATGAGAAATACTTGAGTTCATAGCTCTGGCTTTTGATCGCAGACTTTGATATCTGAGCACAGTTTGTGACATTGTTAAGATTTTGGAGGAGATATGACAGGAGATTACTGCAGGATACAAATATCTGTCTAATAGAAACCACTGAGATATTAAAAATCTAATTTGTGGGTTTTATTTCATATGGGTGAAGCTAAAACATTTCTCTCTCAAACTTCTGTTTTCAGTCCATCTCATATCCAGACTTCTAGCACACAGTGTAACAGCCCTAAGCAGATGTTACTCTGTTCTGGCTACAAGTCCACAGTAACACCAGTGTGTCAATATATTTCTCATTAACTTGCTTTCTGCTGGAGATTCATTACCTAATATGGGACCCGAAGCATTTGGAGATCTTTTGACTATGTGTGATAATGTGCTCTCTTCGTCTCTGTCTTTCTTTCTCTCTGCCCCCTACAGATCCCGGTATATTTTCCTGCAACAACAAAGTAGTACATAGCGTTAAAATGTTGATATTGAAACCAGTATGCACAGAGTCTAATAAACAATATGGGACAAAACAATTTGGGTAGCAAATATTTTACAAATAATATACAAATAATTTTCATAATCAGTAAGTATTTATTATATTATATTATTATTTTTTTAAGCATAAACCTCACTAAATTTTGTTAGATTTAGGCATAAACACATGCATATTAAAGATCTTGTGTAATTTTGCTTTTCAAGTAACTATCATTTTAAGGATGTTTTAATACTTCTTATAGAAGTTTTTTTTTTGCCACTTGAAAAATCGTGCAAACAACAAATGCCCCCCCCCCTGAATTTATTTAAATGTCAAGAGGTTTACAGTGGTTTTATTTATCAAGGGTGGAATTTTAATGTCCTTTCTTTAGTTTCTAATCTCATTTTGATATGATGTGACTTCCTTAACCCACCCAGTCCATTGTTTTCCCCCCTTTTTTCATGAATGAGGTCGAAACCGACTGTTCCTTTTTAGAAGGTCAAAAAACATAATAGGAGAAAAGCACTCTGGACCAAAGGTAGTCCCACGCAGCACTAAGCAGAGAAACAAATTAACCCCTTAGATGGGTCCGAGTACTTGACACGCTACAAATCCCCACGCTTTGAAGAACTGCATGGCCGCACGCTCTTATAGCGCTGTCTGTGTTTAGCTTCAGCCTCTGGTGTTTATTTATCAGTGCTGTTATCTATGCTAGAGGACTGCCTGATTATTTAGACAAGTCACTGGAGTATTTTCAGGGCCAGAGGAGTGAGATCTCTAGTGCACAGCTCTAAGCAGGCAGTTTGCTTAATGCTTGACCTTTCACCTCTCAGGGGTAATAATACCTCTATATCTTGCCTCAGACACACACATACGATGGCAAAGCATGAACAACTATCCAGGTGACTTCTGATGAGGATTACTTGTTATTAAATACTCACATGTGGTGCTGACTATGGAGGGATCTTTCAGCTAGGCCAACATATATAAACTACCATAAAGTTTTGAAAGATGCTCACCACAGGTGCATTTATTTGATCAAAAATGCACTAAATAACAGTAATATTTAAAGTATTATTACAGTTTAAATAACTGTTTATATATATATATATATATATATATATATATATATATATATATATATATATATATATATATATATATATTTTGTTTATTCCTGTAATGGCAAAGCAGAATTTTCAGCAGTCATTACTCTAATCTTCAGTGTCACATGATTTAGTGCTCACATAATTTCATATTATTATCAATGTTGAAAACAGTCATGCTATATACATGATTTGTATTTACATTTTAAAATTAACGTATGTAATATGTGCCCGTAGTGTGACAAAATGTAAAAACAAAAATGAACAACAAAAAAAGAATAGTTATTTTCCCTTTCTCTGACTGTCATTGGTCAACCAAACAGATAGCCCCACCACCAACTCCACACCATTGGTTGCTATGAAAGCTGGTTGGAATACTCCAAAAAAACTCAGTTTGAACTAGAAATTAAACTTAGATTTTAAAGTTGAACAGTTTTTACAGTTCATTGAGAACACTGAATACTGAGGCCTAAATTAAACCTACAGCACCCATTACTAACCTCTCTCTCAGTTCTTTCTTTCCTCCAGAGGTTAGTTCCATTCTTTTCCAATCATAAGAAACGCTCCCTGACCCTTATTGAGAAATTCTGTTTTCCTTTCCATTTTTCCTTGAGATTTTGAAAAGGAAGCAGATAAATGTAGCCTTGTCTCCTGGTCGCAATTTCCTGCTTTTTCCATTTTTTTCCAGTTTTTAACAAAACAGTCCGCTCATATTTCCCCCTCCTATTTGAACTTCACACCCAGCACACACTAATAAGCCAAACAGCAACTGCACAAAGAGCTCTCCTAATAGAAAAGGCAGGTTAAAAATAGAATAAAAATAGAATAAAAATAGAATAAAAATGCTGTTATCCAGCTGTCCCCTTTAAATCACTCACAGCCACTGCGACCGCTTCAGCAGAGACCTCAGCCTGCTACTGCTTTGCTCAAGCTCAACAACTGAGATATCCATAAGCAGAATGCGTTTTTTAAACTCTTTTCAGTATGCTCCCCTCTTCCTGACAGAGCAATGACTAGTGCCGTGCATTCCACAGCCGGTGCAAGGCCACGGCCGGTACAGACAGACCTTAACGCTAGACCCGAATACAGAGAGAGCGTAAAATAGTCCCAGAATTCATGCGGCAGTGAGTGGGACATACTCACGTACAGGACACTCGTGCATTACACCCCTGATCGCACCAATTGAAAGACAGGGACAGACGGTGTGCTTGGCAACACAGAGAACACTGAGCTTAACAGTTCTCAGGTTTTCTACTTTATGTAAAGTTAGACGCGTTTGAAGGTTTCAAATATAGCGTCTGCCAAAGCGATTACTTTTAACATTGGCAAGCCCCAGCACAGTTTCTATGAAGCATTCTTTAACACTTCCCTTCTTAACAGCTATGTGCTCTAACACAAAGTGCAGCCCCGGCCACAGCACAGAGGGGAGCATAAATTATCACTGATATTTAACGTGCTGCCTGGGAGGAGCCGCACTTCAAACCAGCTGCCAAAATTAGTGGCATTTATCTGTTTTGGAAATTGATCATGTGGGGCCTGATGCTGCTGCCTGTAACAAACAACTAGATGAGCAAACCTCACAAATCCTCCAGGTAACATCTTACCTCTGAATCAGAAGAAAGAAATAAGAAAGTAAATTTTGTTGAAAAATCAATGTGTGTGTGTGTGTGTGTGTGTGTGTGTGTGTGTGTGCACGTGTGTGTGTGTGCACACGTGTAAAAATGGGCTTAATTTTCTGTAATCTGGACATTTCTGTAAGAATCGCCTTCATATGAAAAATGCTTACTGATCATCATAAACCAGACAAATTAACTGAACCAGAAGAAAGAAAGAAAGAAAGAAAGAAAGAAAGAAAGAAAGAAAAGAAAAGGAAAGAAAGAAAGAAAGAAAGAAAGAAAGAAAGAAAGAAAGAAAGAAAGAAAGAAAGAAAGAAAGAAAGAAAGAAAATCCACTTTCACAACAAAAAACGGTAATTACACTATTATTACATAATAGATAATATTTACATACACATTTTGTGTATGTATACACACACACACACACACACACATAAAATATGTGTATGCAAATATTGTACAGTATACATATATATTTACTATTATATACTATATTACGATTCTCATTAAAACAATTTACAAAATAAATAATGGCAGTAAATTCAACTATTAAATGTGAGTTTAGACATGTTTCTGTAAAATTCACCGTCATATGAAAAATGTTTTCTGATCATCATAAACCAGACAAATCAAATGCATCTGCCTCTCAGGAATCAAATACATAAAATCTTAAGAAGGATACAGTTCTCATAAAAACGCTTTCTGTGTTTGTGGTTATTTTTCACCGCTTTAAAACACCTGCAAAATTTATAACATGTATTCAACATTTTTTATCTTGTTAAACTACTCCATTCCTTATTCAAAAGAGCATCACTGTTCATATAAATTAAGTCACAAACCAGTCTTGACACAGCATTTTTTTCACCTCTCAAGATAAACATGGCCAGTTGCTCTGCATAGTAACTGCTCTAGCAACAATATAAACAGCCTAACACAAGAGCAAAAAATGTGCATTTCAGTTCAAGGAAGTTTCTTAATAAGGACAAAAAAAAAAAAAAAAGTGGATGAAGATACATCCCAGGCGCTCCTGACGTGTAGGAACTAAATTTCTCTGTTCACAGATATTCCTGTCCTGGAATCATCAACACATATTCTCTTTAATCCTTAACTGGCCAAAATGTTCTTCCAGCTAGTCATTCAGCAAACCAAGCAGCACACAGCCACAGGCACAACAGCAGACGGGGAGAGGAACCGTACGACTTACTCTGCAATAAATCCACCGGCAGGCAGGAGAGCGGGGCTGCTTTCTGAAAGGCCCACAATCAGGCACCAGATAAATTGCATTTTGTGCAAGCTGCATTGTCTCTGCTTCTGTGTTCTGCTAATCTAATGTGTTCAACATGGTCTTGGTCACCTTGACTTTGGTTGCCATAGAGCTCCATACAAACACATCCCCACCCAGAAATGCACCAAATAAGGCCAAGGGAAAAATCTCATAATCAAAGAGGTGAAACAAGAGTGGAAAATGCTTCCAAATATACATGCGTTGCACTAAAGAGCGTACTAAAGCTGGAAATGCGCTAAGATGATGACAAAGACTAATTATTCTAGGACAATAAATGCATTAAAGAGGGAGAATGTTTACGCATTCGTAATCATCATTCATTTTTAATCGACAAAAGATAAATTCGAGTCGTTTAAGACCGAGGCCCTTTAAGCTGTATCAGGGCCCACGATGTTTGTTCTCAATATGACCTTTAAACACTTCGCTGAAACACAGAGGAATCAGCCAACGCGAAGACGGCCGTCCTGTCTGCCAGCCGACCCCGGCAGATGCGACTTCTGAGGAGTTCAAAAGAATTCAGCATGGGGGCAAGGCTATTTACATAATCCTTCAGATATATTCCCCTGCAACCTAATCAAATTATTCACAAGTCTAGCCCCTAACCATGTAGACCCCGCGATACACAGCCCTTCCATTACCGTCCTCTCTCTTCCTTAATCATATCGAACCAAAACCAGTGTCGATTTTCCCTTTAGAAAGGAAGGCAGCAGCGGAAAACAAAAGCATTGCGATGTCTGACACACTCAACAGTCTTTTCCCTCCAGGTCCATTTCGCTTGCCATCTCAAATTAGTCCTCCATTATATTTGCTTTTCATCTGACGCATTTAAAAGGAGAGAATATTGGCGCTAGGGTTAAACAAACTGCGATACAAAGAAACAGATAATTTGCGTTCCATTGTGAGCCGAAGACCATAAGTTAATCACTCGAAATAATGCCTTTTTTTCTTTCAGCACTGAATTTGTGCATTAACTTGTTTAATCGACCGAACGACTTACATTGCGATAACCTAAAAAAACCCGCGCCTGATTGGCTTGATCTATTATTATTCACACTCCCCTCACACTAAAAACATCGACTGAACCCTGTTTAAACAACAGCATCAAAAAGTCATATTTAAACATGCACACAATATGAAACTTGTCCGAGCGATGTCTCATTTAGGCTCCTACAATGCCTAATTCTGCACACTGCAATTACAGCTTTGTCTCAATAACAATAGGCCATCACCACAGTTACGACTGGCACCTAAGGGGTTAAGCTGTCAGGCTCCATCAACAAAGTTTACATCATATGTGCGGTCAATTTTCAATGACTTCTTTTCCCACGTCGAAATAAACTATTTTATGTCTCCAAATATGCAGATCATTTTGCTTAATGAAAGATGCTTGACGTCTCCGATCCAATTAATATGCAAATGCAAGCGAGGATTTATTTGTGACATTCTGTATGGGTGAGAGAAAACAAAAAGGGCTCTTAACAGTTACACTAATTGCTGTGACTGATTGTCACATATCATCATTCACTCTGAATCTCCTAAATACCACATTTCAGATAAAATTCGTGCTTGCACTTTGTCAAGATTTATTTACAAAGGGGTCGTATAGATCAGAGCGGCCAGCATTGAGCGGCAAGAGCTTCCGGATAAACAATCCTCTCCCTGTCTCCGCTCTGTTTCGGCCTGAATAGAACACAAAATGCTTGTTTCTTATATCAAACACGATATACATCAGATGCATGCGTGTTTCCTGTATCCTAATGGTCGGTGTACTAATGCAGTTTGGCCTACTGGGAAAAGGCTTCAATAAGTGATGTATTTATTACTGTAAAAATACAATCTCTAATGCAGCTTCAATATTAAAAACATTTAATGGACAGTGCAATATAATCTGTTGTTTGCATCATCCTATAGCTTTAATGTATGAAGCAATATACCATCCACAGTGATTGACTTAAGATAAAAGATGTGGCCTTCCCACAAAGCCAGCTAAATAAAACAGGCAGTCCACTTTTAAAGCAACAGAACCCTATTATTCCACAAAACAAAAACTGCAAAGGAAACAGCGCACCTCAATAGTCAAGGAAAGGGTTAATATGGTAATCCAACTGATAATATGTGAGCATTCAATGCAAACACCCTCAAGGATTCTACGTTGAGAGGAAAAAGTAACAAATTAGTTCAGAATGATCAATTTGCAGCTGTTTTAGCCTTGTTTTTTAAGCCAGCCTCAGTCTATAAAACTAACTAGCATGTAATTGGAAGATTGGAAATAATGGTCTTGAAAAAGACACTTTATCAATGGAGCAGCAGCGGCAGAGCTGTCAAGCTTAAGACATCGAACTGCCACTGACAAATTACTTAACGACACAAGACTGAGTATATGAATCAGAATGAATACCTCAGTGATGTTAACTAAATACAGCAAGATTAACCCTAAAACAAGGCTTCTTGCTAAAATGGCTTTTGCATGACGGTGTGTGTGCGCTATAAAGATAACATCTTTCAGCTCACTATGTTCTTTCTCCTCTAAAGAGGTTGGAACACACAAGGCAGTTATTTGAGGATGTAATCATTCGCTCCTCTCCTTGAAGCGGCCCATAATGCTTCGCTGCACACTGGTTAGCAGTTAGCGGCCAGAGCAGATTGTAAACAGATCTCACATGAATTGCGGGTTTAGCAGTTTTGCGCATCTACAAACAAGGTGCTTCCGATAACGCCATTCTCTCCCTGACAAGGGCTGACAAAAATCAGTCTCTTTGCTGCAAACATGTGATTTGAGAGCCGTCAGTCAATGTGATTGATGGCTTTAATCCCCCCCAGGAGCAAATAGGAGAAGACAACCCCAACCCTGATATGCAATGTTTGTTTGTAAATCCTATTAAATGTTTCTCTGCCTTTCTAAGACCTCTATATAGAGTAAGAAAAAGTTACTCAACTTTTAAGGCTCACAAATGAATGATATAACTAAATATTCAGAGATAACAGAGAAAGACTTTTATATAATGTTAAAAAAAGTATATTTAAAGTAAATGCTGTTCTTTTAAACTTTCTATACATCACTCTATTTCAACATTGATAATAATAGGGAATGTTTGCTGAACACCAAATCAGGAATTAGAAAACAGTTGTTGTTTTATTTTCTCAAGGTTGTTTATAAGTTCTTCAGGGCCCCAAAACCCCCTCAGTCCCCAGAGGGTTAAATTTTAACAATATTTCACAATATTACTAGTTTTACTGTGTTTTTGAATGAATAAATGCAGCCTTGGTGAGCATAAGAGACTTCTTTCAAAAACATTTTAAAAATCTTACTTTAACTTAAACTTTCTTTTATGCTGTATTGTGAGGCAGAAACGGATTTCCATAGCTAATCAATCTAAACAAACAGAAATGCTTAGAAGCACAATACTTCACCGCAGAACATTCCAGAACTTTCCGTAGCTTCTATCTCACTTCCCGCTAATTTGCGGCCACAGACTGGCTGTAATGAAGGCCTCATGCATTTTTACAGCAGTGTCAGGCTAAGCACTGTCATGTATAAATTAACCAGTGAGCTAAAAGCTTTGTTGTCCTGCAGGAAAATGCAAGTCATCAAGCATTAAGCACATATTAATTTTCAATGGACCAGCAATAATGGGAATGTTTTATGAACAGGAAATACCCGTTAACCGGCCCGCAACAAACAAGGTGCTATTGCGCACCGTCACCCCCCGTGCCCTGCACGCGGTCTTCTCAACTTTCGGAAGATTGTCGTCGAATGCGAGCACGTCTGGATGCAACTTTTGGACATGTCACAGAGCTGCAAATCTGGCTCTGACCCTGCGATACAGTCCCGTGAAATGGTCTTCATTGGGACATTTAAATGATGGTTGGGACTGCCTATGTGAGATTAAGGCAGCGGTTGTGTGAAAGGCAGATTGCTATGCTTTTATGGCTAACTGCGGTATTCTTATACCAGGTAGCAGGTTTTCATTCTCTGGGCTTTTATTATGCCACATATAAAAAGCGTATTAGATGCGATGATGGGCACAGGCTTGCTCATCCTTCCAGACGCCTAAAAGCTTTTTTCAAAACAAATGCGGTAGGGCGAGAAATTTTAATAACAAGTAGATCGGCCCAATTCCATTCTTTGCTAACTAATAGACTGGTGCGCATCATGAAAAAGTGGAAAATCCTACAGTAAATTTGAAGCACAAGTAATCCGGTGCTTTGGAGGATACTCTCCCTCCCTCTCTCACATCTCGGCCAGAGTTTATTTCACCTGAGACGAAGGTGAAAATGGCTTTGGATTTTTTATTATTTTTTCTAAACCAGACTCAAAGGGCAGGCAACGCATTCTGGGGCCTAAAGCTGATGCCCTGGTGGCTCGGCCAGCCACTGTTCCAAGGCCTGCTACTTGATTAAATGCATAATCCACTACTCCCCATCCCCGATGATTTAGTGTGCCTTTAAATCAGCTTGCGCACACATAAAAACCTCAAATAAAAATCACCAAGAAAAACCATTGCACTCTAACTGTTCTATTAAAATGATACCCGGCTAGGCCTTTCTTCTCCGCAATACCGTTTATTCCACATGAATGCGTATCTTCATTTTTTTTTTTTCAAGGTGTGCATATAAAATATTTAAAGTTTAAAATGTCAGCGTTGAAACATCAAATGCAGGAGTCTCTCATTAATCACCTAGGTTGTAGGCTCCCTTTTAAGGTTATAACCCTTTGAAAGAGCAAAAATTACATTTCTGACCTTGAAGATGAGACAAACTCATAAAGGTAAAATAATTCACGCTTTAAAAGGAGGCAGTTATCTGTGGGCTCAAGTTGCTGCACTGTGAGTTTCGGAGGGACACCAAACAACTTTCATTTTCATATTTACATCGACGCTGTTCAGATTAATTCAAAATCAAATCGAGAAAAAACAACAAAACTGTGAGAAAACATCAAATGAAGCAATAGTGTAACTTTCAAATCCATGGGGCTCAGCTATCTGTGCTGCATAGAATGTTGCCTTTTTCATGGACTTTTATTAAATGGTGCATGACATTTCCATTACTCAAGGAAATTAAATTCGCTAATTTTCTTACAAGCCCGGTACGTCTGCTATTTTAGGGAGGTGCGCCGAACAGAACAATTGTTCCAACACCTACACAAAGAAAAGGGATTGTGAATCTACCTTTTGAAAAGAAAAAGTGAATTAAAGCCATAAAAGCAATTTGCTCTTTAATAAAGCAAGTCTTGGTTCTGATCTTCAGCTAAACTGGCATTTGGCTAGGTATTAAGCCTGAAGCCACTTGCATTTATAAACTCAGGTGCCATGTTCCCGTTATGCAATTTACTTCCAAACTGCTTCTAATAACAATAAAAAGAAACAAATGTGATACGTTTCAGGTGTTTTCCCTTAAAAGCCTGCAAAACTGAAAAAATGTAGTTTTCAATCTCCAATTGTGTTTTTCTTCTGACAAAAGGCAATCACTATGAAGCTATACTCATTTATCAACATAAAATGTGGAATATTCAGTCTAAAACCCTCATGATTCAGAATACAAAAACAAACAAATCCGTTAATGTGCTGCAGATCTGCAATATGCTGCTTTTTAATCGTTCCACATGTCAAAATGGAGCATCCCAGAAAACAAACATCACACCAAGACTTGGTGTTATTTAAATGTTAGTTTCTAGAGCCAGCGGTTTTCCTAAGGAGTGCACACACAAGTGAGTCTTGGCTGGGTCGGTGGAAGTGACAGCATCACACTGAACCTGGCTCTTCTCCTCCGGAGATGAAAAGGCTGATTACTCTGCCGCTCTCCTGGGGAACCAGTAACATGTCTGACAACATCATTGAAAAATAGACTGCTGAGCCCCTCTGGGTCTTATAAGGGCTCACATTTAATGTAGAGGAGATTCACACTAAAAAGGAGGTGACACTACAGTCTCTACAACTGCATCAATGAATACATTAAAAACTGTAAGGAGAGCGGCTTCCACTAAATGTTCAGTTTTCCAGGTTTAGACTGTCTGATAAAGCGGTACAATTAACTAATTCAGCTTAGAATGATTAACCTCATCCAATTAGGCTCAACCAATTGCAAACAGGGAAGAGTGTTCAGTAAACCTGTCTGAAAACAGTACGTTTTTTTTCCGCAATTTTGCTACTAGTGCCACAGAAATGACACACTCCACCTAAAAACATAGCATGACTCACAAAAAAAACAAAAAAACAACAACACAAAAAAGTCCAACAAGTTGTATCATAACAGTTTCTACAAGATCACACGGTGCAGCAAAATTATCCTTACAAATCAACCACAAAATGTGCTTCAAAAACACTCAATGATGTTTTACATTACCATATAATTATGCCCTTGCTTGTGTAAATATAAATGCATTTAATAGAACTCAAACCAACAATGACCAACAAATAAAATGCCTGTATTAGCATATAAAATTACTATTAAATATTAAATATAAAATCTACTAAAAGTATAATAATTTTAAATGTTCATTTGAATTGAAATTTCAATTATTTTCATATTAATGTATTATTATTAACACAATTATTTTATTTGCTAATATATATGTCATACATAATTAATATACAATTAAAAATACATATTAATTAATACATATAACAGTATTGGTCTTGAAAGCATTTTAAACCAAAAGGCTGGATAATATAAATATAAATGGGGGTTACTGTTTTCAATTAGTCTAAGCATCGTGAAAAATTAAGATGAATAAATTCTATACTCAGCAAAGAAAAGCTGACAACATCACGGAGAAGCCACATAAAATGTATCTGTTGAGAAAAAGAGAATAATTGGTGCCATATGAATCTTTATCCAGAGGGGCGTCATTATTAAACTTAGACACGCATTTCAATTCAGCAGTCATATCAGGGAGAACAAGGAACAAGACAAGATCAAGAAATCCTAATTATAATTACAAAATTACATAGGGTGCAACAAGGGTGCCTAGTTTAATGGTAATAATTAGAGCCATAAAATTTTAATAGGAAATATGGCATTGTGTGGGTTTTGAGGCTTATGCCACTTTAAGGCCCAGTCGCATGTGTGTGGTTGAATGTTCAATGATGAGCACCGTGATTAAGACGGTTCGCTTTGCACTGCTGGCCCTTTAAAGGAGCTCAGCCTGTATCACTGTCTTGAAAGAAAAAAAATCCCCATCCTGCACCCAAACCGCCACGCGTGCCCTTTTCCTGTCTCTCTTTATTACCCTGCCACGATCCTCTTAAGCAGACCTCTTCCCCAGCGCAATACCATATGTTTTCAGTTAAGCCTAATTTCTTTTTCTCTTCATTTAAGACATGGACTGGCTTTGCCAGAAGCATTACGCAGCACACTCTTCTACTCATTCATTTTCATCTTGGGTTTTCTGTTATTTTTTGGCCCTGTCCCTTTAAGCACTCCAAAGCTCCCTGTTGAAATTAATTTACAACCACAACAAAACCAGCATAGGATCTTAAGATTATTGCAAGTAATTTTAAGTTAATTCACTCCGAATTTCTACATTAACCTTTCAAACAGAGTTCAGAGCTTAACTGAGCCGAGGTCAGCGTTGATGTAAAAACAGGTCATTCACTGGGGATTTTTCCCAGCCTCGTTGGTTTACAGTCAGCAGGGAAACTCTAGAAAACACTCACGTATATTGTAAGAAATCCAGGTAAAGACATTTTCAAAAAATACAAGAAACATGGTTTTTTGCAATGAACAATGAGAGAAAGAACACGTGTTTAGAAACTAAACATCAAATTCCAATATCATTTTAACTTTAAATGCTTATTTTTTAGCATCCTTTGCAGGCTTAATAAGCAATAATGTTAAAAGCACGGTGATGGAATTGTTCACATTGAAATGTCCCTGTTAGGTGTCACACCTGGGTCTGAGGTCTCCAGAGAGACTCCTATGCTGACAAACATCTTCCTATGACAGATTTCAGTCCCTGTTCAAGATATGCCACTCTCTGCATTTCCATGTAGCACAGCCCCTCCTGTGCTGAGACCGATGCTAATTGCATGTTTTTCTGCACTTCCCTGAGGTGCCACAGAAACACATCAACATCACAAATCACATTGTTGTGTATGAGACTTGGCACTAATATACTAATTGTTATATCTTATTCTTTACTTATGGAACAGTACATTATGGTAAGCACTTAATGTTCAACACAATAAACAAGACAGGAAAAATAGACTTGTGTTTTCCTTTTCTTTTCTGAGTGGGATATACAGTATAGTGAAACAGCTCTTTTTCTCCTGAAAATCAGTTTGTAATCCTGTGAAGTCTAATTTAAGGTTACTTCAGGTACATCAGGGTTTCTTTTTGGAAGTGGAGGATCAATCAATCAATAGAAAACACTTTGAGGTCAGAAACAACTGTGCCTCTGTAACTGACCTTGTATAAAAGTCTTGTGTTGATCTACCTTGATTGCCAACAAAGCCAATTCAATATTGGCAAACAAACAAATAAATAAATACATAGCTCTTTGACAACTTAAATTATAGATTTCGAGACAGAATTTAAAATTTCCAAAATAAACAAACCACATTATCAACAAACAAAAACAAAACAAATATATAACTGCACAGCTCTATATAGACTGAATAAATTACAAGATTTATCAACTGACAGATTCTGAGCCAGAATACTAACTAACCAACGTAATAAATCATTTCAGTATAGGACTGTAAAAATGACAAGATTTGACAAATAACAGATTCTGAGACAGAACGAACAAACAAAAAAATGCACAGCTCTATTGTATGGTAAAAAAAAAAAGAAAAAAAAAAAAGAAGTAAGGTTATAAAACACATTCTAAGCCAGAATACAAACATATAATACATACAATGAATGAATCTATGACATCTTAAAAAATTAAATAAAAAGTTTTGTCTCACAGAACTACAATAACACTACAGTTTAGTATGTATTTAACTCCTTTTTCACCAGTTCAACTTTGGAGTAACGACTGCTGTATTTAACAAGATTTTCTGTGAAGACTAAAGTCTGTAAAACCTCCTTTGGTCGTAATCTATGAAAACAGGAGATAAGCCCACCACACAGTTCATGTAATGAAGCTCACATCAAACACAAACAGACTGTTGTCTGAACATCCCCACCCAAAACAGGCTCTGTCTAAATCATCTGTCCATTACTGGGCTCAAACACACAACATAAGACAGGTGGCTTTTTTCATTACGGAAGACCCTCGTTTCCATAGTTTTTCTGTTAAAAACTTAGCTTTATTGTGGTTTTTGGCCGATTTTCTGTGGACTCTCTCGTGGACTATTAATGTAGTCATATTAATTTAAAGAGAGAGGCAAGTCTTGTAATGAATAACTCACTCGAGAGACAGATTGGATGCTAGTATGTAAATGGCTGCAACAGCAAGTATGCCATTAGATTCATAGTTTGAACACAAATGATCCAAAGACAGAATCGATTGAGGCATACTAAACCCCTACAAAATCATTAAAGGCTTTAGGGTAGGAAGGAAAGCTGAGGTCTACAAATTAAGCTGTAAATTGTTAAATATCAGTAAAGGTGAGCTCTTCTTTCCAGCATAATTACTGCTACCAATCCAGTGTGATTTTATAATTCCAAAATCCTGACACTTCACAAAGACACTATAATTGCCTTGTGCTGGCCTTTCGCTCACTGCAAAGGTCCATTAATTAATTTTTCTGAGGATCTGCCCTGAAACGTATTTCTGCTTATGAAACGCAGCTCGTAGGGAGATGTGGAATTTTCCATGAAAATACAAAAAAACTGCCAGTCTCAGCAGCGGGCCGCTGCTAGCGCTTTCTGCTGGCTTTCAGAGGGGCCCAAGAATAGCCCCATGATTTGGTGCTAAATACACATTGGACATGCAAGAATTCAAAACATGAGGCAGTAGATCTACATTAGTCATCTGAAACAGAAACTTCCAACCAATCACATTTCACTGCTCGGATTCAATGACAGACCACAATCGTTTACTTGTGATTCACTTCCATGAATTAGTCTTCAATGAATCATTCATATGGTTAATGCAACCATAATTTGTATGTTTTATTTAACATAAATTTGAAGTTCACCAAAGAAATGAATAAACAGAAATAAATACATTTTACTCATCCCTAAG
The DNA here is from genome assembly GCF_936440315.1 of Barbus barbus. Classification (NCBI taxonomy): domain Eukaryota; kingdom Metazoa; phylum Chordata; class Actinopteri; order Cypriniformes; family Cyprinidae; genus Barbus; species Barbus barbus. Next base: position 17,292,971 of record NC_136719.1, read on the forward strand.
TTGCAAAAAGCACAATGCAAAACCATAAAAGCGTTGGTTAAAAAAGAAAAAGAAAGAAAGAAAGAAAAAGAAAGAAAGAAAGAACGTATAACTGTGCACTATATTTCAAAAGATATTAAAGATAATCATTTTAAAAGTGCATTACATTGATCAAAAAGTGAGAGTTAAGACTTTGTATTTCAAATAGTTTTATGTAAATAGAAAACTGTATGGAGAAAAAGACATTTTGGTGATGACAGAATGTCCATCCCTTTATCACTATAAAAAAATCTCCCATTGACTTACATTGATAGAATATTTGCCTTCTGAAATCTAAACGACAACCATTATAGTGATATTTGCATATGAATTGAATTGACTGATCAATGCCATCCTCACTGAATATCATCCTAAACTTTCTACTTACAGTACACCATTCTATCATGTCCTTGTGAACACTTGAACTGTAGTTGAAAAAGTACAACAAGCATATTAGAATGAATAAATAAAATGGTAAATGTTTGGCATGTGGAGTTAAGTATATATTTCTGTTTACACGTGCAGTTTAGGATTGAGTCTGTGTAATGGAACTGAGGGTAGAGGACGGAGCAGAGAAAAGGAAAAGAGTGACACTTCACACATGAGAGCTGTTTGTTCACATCATTTGCCATGAAACACTTTCAGTGAGGACAGCACTTCAACAGAGCGGCCCAAGAAAAAACTCCCTCTGAATTTTACTTCTTAGCTGTGAGAAGACTTTCAACAAACAACTCAGCCGATAACTGCAAAGACAGTCGCATAAAACACAATTCAAGAAGATCCAAGAATCCCTGTAGAACACCCAAATCTCGGGGCTTAAAAACTCACTCGTGACTTCTTATCTTTATTCACTGCTGAGTGCGAAAATGAAGAAAATATATTCTAGCATCTGTCTGCGTATTCTGATCGAGCTCCAATTACGAGCTGAAACAATTGGATTTTAGAGGATCCACGCATGTCGAGTTTTCAGAGCATTAGATGGATTTTACAAAGCACCCCTAGAAAAGCATTTCATTAAGTGCATCTTTCTTCCTTCTGCTTTTGCATTTTTATTGTGTTTATATGTGTTTCGTATAAAGCTGTGCAATATATAAATATCAGAGAATTACAGCGAACGCAGAGGCAGGAAGAGCAATGAGAAGAAGAGAGAAAAAGAAGGGTTGAAATGGCATCCTCTCTAAACTTAATGAAACAGCATCCTTTAATTTTTTTTTAAGTAATTATAATAAAGATGGAAAAACATAATAAAGGCCTCCCAGCCCCCACCTGCTAACAGTAATTATAATAGACTCAACAATAAATGGTAAAGCAGCACAGAGCTGCATCTTGGGAATTCTCTGGGGTCTGTGGATTAGCTTGAAAAGCCTGAATGATTAAAATACACTAATTAAAATTTTGTGTTCCTTGGTAACTCGTCTTCCTGGGCCCTTTGCGTTGGTAAAATGGGAATAAATGTGACAAAAGCAAATACTGCTTCAGACTCCAGTAAGTAAACAAGTATAATCCAGTTTTCATAGGTGTGTTTCCATTACATATTTCACAAAAACTAATGCTCTTCAAACGCACATTATTTCTCAAAGAAATGGTTCAGACTGAACCTGAAAAATGAAAACTCTGTCATCATTTACTCACACTTTTCATGTCTTTTAAAGCCCATCTGACATTCATTCTTCTGCTGAACGCAAAAGATATTAAGCAAACTGTCAAAGCTGCTCTTTTCTATACAAAGAAAAGTTTTAAGGCAAGATTTTTAAAGAATAATTTAAATTTCAGTCTGTTTTCAATCCGAATGGCTTCAGAAAATAGCAAACAAGTCATATGGACCACTTTATTGGCCTTTTTGGAACTTGATCGCTCCAGTCTCCATTCACTATTATTATGTGGAAAAGAGCAGCTAGGATTTACAGAAGATTATAAGTCAAAAAGGTTTGGAACAACAGAATGAGCAAATACTAACAGAATTTTCAGTTAATCAACTTAAATCAGTCTCAAAAAGTCTAAAATCAACTTATAAAGGAAGTCTCTTGAATATTCAGGTGACCTTGCCTTTACTCAAAAACGGTGACCTGTTTCTAACATGAAACTGAATCGATAGTCTTTTGAAACAATCCAAACTAAAGAGAAAACCCTGCTAAATCTCATGAGTAATATGCAGCAAGAGGCTTTTGTATGTTTTGACACATATGGAGAGAATGTCAGGCATAAAGAACAACAGCATTTGATCAAAGAGCAAAACGTAGCAGTAGTAATTATGCTGTAGCTACTTCATTCAAACAAGAACAGATCTCCTCGGCTCGCTCGTCTCTCAGTACTGGGCTTCAGTAGTAAAGATACGGCATGAGAGCGGTCACGCTGGAAATCTAACGTGTCACCGGTGTGGTGAGGAACATGCTTTTAAAGGGGCCGCGTTTTTCGAGGGGGGTCCTGGGAGGCCATCGCCTCTTTCCTTTTGCAATGCGCTGTCTCTGTGAATGATGGTAATCGCTTGTTTGCTGTCAGCAGGAACAATGGAGCAGGGGAAGACGTCTTTAACCCCCCCTTCCCAATCCCCGCTCACTTTGAGACACGGATACGGCAAGTCAATCCCTTGGTAAAATCACTCGGAATCAAACAGAACAGAAATATCAAGGGTGTTAAGTACATGCCTGGGTTACTCTTGACAGCTGCGTTCGATGCTTCGGGAGATTCAGCGAAAGGAAAATAAAGATCTTGTAAAGAGAATATGTTCTTGTGATCAGGTTAAAACCGAGCTAGAGAATGTGTACACACAGGTTTAATGGGAAAATATGCTAATACCACTACAGTATTTATTCTTTACTAAAACAATGTTAACTTTGGTTTAGCTGGATAAACAACGCTGACAGAGCTTGTTGAGAATGTGGAGGAAAGAAAGGAAAACCAAAGCTAATTATGAGGTTAAGAAAAGTAGAGCTGGTCTGGCTGTTGGTTCTCAGCCAGCACAGCTTTGGAGACAAACTACAGCTGTGTCTGAACATGTGGATACACTGCCAAAAATCATTGTTTAAAAGAAATATAATAATAATATACTCCCAGAAAAAAAGTACAAAAGTTGTCACTTGAGCAGTACCCTTTCAAAAAGGTACACCTTTGTACCTTATTTAAGGTTAAATGTTTGTATTTTAAACATATGACTTAATTTGACATTCTATCCACATTTCTAATAATAATTATCAATATTATTATTTTATTAGTAACTTAATTAAATCATTTGTAATAAAATAAGCAAAATGATCTTTGAAAATGAATTTTTGCTAAGTAGTAATTTTGTATATTTTTGTTCATACAAGACGTTTATACTTCTATATAAACCTTCTATATAAAAATTAGTTAGAGTAAAGGTTACTGCATACTGAGTCTGAAATATTCGCGTGCGTTTTTTCGTATTCCTCATCCTTTCCTATCAAAATGCATGCTACGGAAGCAAAAACACAGAAAATCGAACCTGATCCTTTTTTTATGACGCACGAAAGTTTCAGAGGCAGTGTGTAAACGTGATTGACACAACGTGAGGTCGTGTTTCTTTTTTAACGTGCGAAAATTTCAGATGAAAATTTCGAACTCAGTGTGCAATGACCTTAAGGAAAAAATTATTTATACGTCAATTAAACTCATCTTGTTCTAAGGATGATTTTAGTACAAAAAGGACAAATATTGTTTGTTTGTTTAGTTTTTTTGCAGTGTGATATAACAATTTATGCTAAAATACTAAAAATGGCTGCTTACAAATAACCAAATTTATCTTTGAATATGTATTTTTGTTAAGCAATGTTGCATATTTGTCTTGTTTATACCAGAGATTCATACTTATAAATAGGTACTTGTTAGTGGTGTAAGAAAAAATGAAACCGAGACATATTCTCTAAAAACTCTTAAATTAATCTTGTTTTAAGGATGACTGTAGTAGACAAAATTAATATTTCTTGTATGATGTTTGATGATAAAAATACTCAAAATGCCTGCTTATATATTTAAATATAAGCAGGAATATATTTTGGAATATATATATATTCTCTTAAAACTCTTGCCTTGTGCACATTTGTAAAGTAAATTAATCTTGTTTAGGGAAGATCTTAGTAGAAAAAAAAAAAAACCGGCTGTGATATCTGCTTGACACTAAAAAAAGACTCAAAATTCCTGATAAAATAACTGAATTACCTTTTCAGTTAACCAGAGCTTAGAAGCCAGTGACCTGGTATTTTGTCTCTATGAAGCGTCGAGGGAGGGGGGTTAGAGGCTGCAGGCATGAGTGGGCATAGGAGACGGGCCAGACTGGCACGAGACTCATGCCCATTTACTCCTCACCACCGGGCATGCTCCGTACGAAGCGTGCTGGTGGCCTCAGTCTTGAGCGCAAATTAGATCCACTTCATTAAAATATTCCAACCAGGAACAAAAGGATGAAGGGTGGAGGAGATGTGCTAAAGATATGCGCCTGATATACATGCAGGCCAGGCGAGATCCATGCACATCTGACAAACAGATTGCTTCACTTGGAGAAAAAGAGACACAGCCCAAAGGGGAAAACTTAATCAGATATAGATGTAAAGTAAACGCATTGGATTATACGCCGCATGTGAGCGAGTGACAGAGAGAAAGAGCGGGGAGAGAAATGGCAGAGGGCATATTTGTTGTACCACGTCCCTTTTGTAGAGGTGCTATAATGTGTATGTGCTCTTTGTTCGCTAAAAACCTCAACATGACTCTCGGTTATAAAAACTTCTGCCTCATTGCAATTATACAAAAGAAAATGAACACTTTTGGGTTGCCCTGGTAACCTAATTGCATCAGTACATTGCACACAGGAGCCAAAGTAACTGAATTTTGATGAAAAGGCGGCGATAATTTACGGCATTGAGAAATTAGTTGCCGTGGCGACGCGTTAATTACATCTCAAATTAACAATGCAAGTGTAGTGAAATTAAATATAAATCATATTTTTTGCATAAATTACAGGGGTTGATTAGTGCGAGGCGCCAGGAGAGAGAGGTTGGGATTCCAAGGGCCTGTCACATCAACCCTCCCAACACCCCCATCTCATTCAGCTCCTCTTAAAAGAGAAATGCCGTAAGCTCCTTTACACGCCAGCGCTACGGCAGAAACACGCGTCTGTTTTCTAATTAGCATTTTGATCTTTTTCAGGTTGATGAACTTCTTTACTTCTGTCACTCTTGGAAAAGCATAAAAATGTTTTTCCCTCTCTTCTAAATGATCACTAATGGATGTTAACATACGGTATGCAAACATATCCGTCATAATGCTTAATATCAATAATAATATCAATTTTGTATTCAACAGTACAGAATCATAAATATGTAGATCCTAAATACATTTAATAAGTATGCCGTTATAAAGTATATAGCAAGTCAATTATGAATATTATTATTATTATTTAGAATAATTATATATAATAATAATAATATATATATATATATATATATATATATATATATAAAATATTATTATATATATATATAATTTAGAATAATTATATATATATATAATAATATTTTTTTAAATAATTATATATATATATATATATATATATATATATATATATATATATATATATATATATATTAGCATATATTAGCATAAATTAATACATTTATTACATTTTATTAAATTAAATTCCTTTGTTTCTTTTACATTTTACATTGCAGTGTTAATGATGGCAGTTATTAGCTAATAACTAATTATTATTTAAGTAAATTATTACATTTATTACATTAAATTTCTTTTGTCTCTTATTATTACATTGATTACAAATGTTTACATTTTACATTCTAATAATGAAGTATTATTATTTAGAATAAAAGCATAAAGATGTTTTCTCTCTCTCTCCCCTAAATCACCACTAATGGATGTTAACATATGGTATGAAAACATATCCGTCATATACAGGTAGGTCTAAAACGTTTGAACCACTAGTCGAAATGATTATTTTTTTTGCATTTCTCTAAATTAATATCATATAAATATAAGTATGTAGTAACAAAGTCTTCTCTTTTATATTTTATAATATAAATAAATAAATAATTTAAATTTCCCGTTATTTCAAAGTTTGAATCTGAAATTTTCAATATGGTCTCAGAGATTTGGAGCCCACATTTATGGTTTTACCGGAGGAAAATGTTTTTTTTACATGTTCTACATGTGATCTCATACATATTGAGTAAGACAGCAGGGTTCAAGACAAATCAAAATGTTAAGAATTAAGGCTGGCACTCCTGAGTGAAAAAAATTCCATGTGGCCGATTTTGTGTATGAAATTCCTTGTGTTGTTTAGTGGCTCGATCCCACACGTACAGTGGCATGTGTAACCTCAGAGCATCAAAAACAAGCCTCCAGAGTCATGTTCTGAGGGGGGGGACCTGAGTCTGCAAAGGAGGAGAGAGAGAGAGAGAGAGAGAGAGAGAGAGAGAGAGAGAGAGAGAGAGCACAAACACAACAGCAACAGGAACCAACTTGAGCCATCTAAATTATTCATCATCCAGATGGATTCCTTTCTCCTTGAATTTTCAACTCAAATAGACCTATTCACCTACAATTTTCACTGCCGCCTGTTGTGTCCGATGTCACTCAAACCACTAAAACAACACACACAGCCGTTCAAACCACAGCAGGGAAAAAAAGTCCCAATGAACACTCTTATCTTCACAATCCTTTTTCTTTCTTTTTTCCTTCTGTTACGGTGAGCTGGGGGAGTGACATTGGGGGAAGGATATAAAAAAGCCTGCAGCCCCCAGAGACAGTAACTATCTGCCATTTAGCAGCTAAAATGTCAGCAAAATTTAATGAACTCCACGTGTGTCTCTATCAGTCCTTGAAAAGTATTTTATGTCTTCTGATGCTTTTTCTACTCTTTATTCCTCTGATAATTCCAAACAGCATCAAATTAAGTGTTTACAGGATTTATGCTTTTTTAAACATGAAATGTAATAGTTTGCATCTAAAAATAAGCAAAAAGTTCATTTAAGATGCTAGCATTTTATATAAATATAATAATAATTTTTAAATGTAAAAAATTGCTACTGCTCTTACTTATACATCACTCTGTTTTAGTTATGTTTAATTATGAAAGTTTCAGGATAGCCGGATTGATTATGAAGATTTTTGAAGTGTTGAGCATGCAAAAAGTCCTGTGTGAATGATGTCATGAACTCAAAGAAAAAATTATTTAGATTTTTCATTTCTTAAATATTTTTAAGAAAAATGAATCTTAAGAAAAATGTATTTTAACGTTTTTAAAGAAAATTGAAATCTCTTATGTTGGTTTTATATATGCATTATACATGCGTTTTTCGACTCTTCGAGTCATTTTCTGTGGCAACATTTGCAAAAGCCACAAAAGGCATACCATAATAAAGCGCTTATGAAAATGACCAAAGCAGGATTATGATTCTGTGGGACACTCCCATGAAAATTATTTTGCCAGACTGCATTATGAAACATTACCATCAAAATACGCTTACACAACACTCCATCGCTATTGTGTTAGCCTGACGCTCTCTTCTTCTCATCTCACTCATTACGGCCCATGTGCCAGGATACAGATGGACAGCCTACATTACCAATATGACCAATTCACGCAAACTTACTTCCTGGCCTTGGATAAGGAGGTAGAGATGACCTCAGTCTCCAGGGGCAACTCTTCCCTTGTACATATCCACTTATAAATGTGCCTGATGACTTTTAAAAGGACAAAGAATCATTAGGAGAATAAGTAGCCTTTCACATATTCCTTCTGCAACGCCCCCTGAAAGTAATTCCAATGCATTTACACAAAAGAGAATTGCTTTACTGGGAGAGGCAGTGGTTTAATGGTCCAATACGCTCTTGGCCCAAGTACAATTATCTTCATATGATGGTGCAAAAAAAAAGGGGAAAAAAAAACTTTGTCTTTGAAGGAAAAGCGGGTTCAGTGAAATGTCAGTGTGCACAAACATTTGGCCTTTCATAAGTAAATAAATCATACAAATGAAAAAAAAAAAAAAACATTAACACAACATTTATTACTCTTTGCACAAACAAACTGCAGTTGATTAAGGCATAAAGAAAGCATTTAACATCTTTAGTGCAAAATGAAAAGCAAACGCAGTAAATCATTCAAGAGAGATTCCAAATGCAGCTTTTCATATTGATACAGCGTTTATTGGTTTCTTTTAGATCTGTTATATAATAATGGATTTGAAAAGTAAGGCAACATGATGGTCAGAAGGTAGAGAGGCCCACCCCAAGACCCTTTTTCCAGTGTATATTTCATATACATATCTCAGCCTGGTCGACTGAGCACTAAAACATGTAAGAAGTCTTTTTCTCACACTGATTTATGATTTGAACGATCACTTCAGTTAATACGAAACCTGTTAAAAGAGCCAAAGTCTCAACATGTCTTTGTGTGCAGGGGCTAAAACTGGCAAGACCTGCCATACAGATTATATTAGGCAGATGTTTGAAGTTTAAATAAATATACCCTTCCATTTTGCCTGCTATATACCTCACTCCATAAAAAAATCCAGACCCTCCCAACAAGATTAAATAAAAAACCCAAAATAATACAGACTCCCAAGCTCTGGGAAATAGTTTTAGTAGCACGAGGGAGCATACAGTAGTTTTGTGGGACGGCATGCCCTGCATGGTGAAGCATCACCTGAGCTTGTTTTATTGAAAAACACCTCTGAGCAAGTAAAAATCTACTCACTCTCAGGCCATCCGAGATGTAGATGAGTTTGAACTCTCATTCACTGCATTCTGGCGGCACCCATTCAAGTGACAATGCTAAACTTCTTCAAATCTGTTCTGATGAATAAACAAACTAACCTACATCTGGTGACCTGAGAGCGAGTACATTTTTCAGCTAATTTTCATTTTTGGATGATCTCTATTCCTTTAAATGTGGAACACAAAAGAGATATTTTAAAAGTGCTTTATGCCCATGAATTTAAAGTCAATGGGGCACAATGTTCTTTTTAAAACAACATGAGAGTGAGTAAATGATGACCGATTTTTCATTTGTAGGTGGACTTTTAGTCAATGTCTGTTCTCCAACAGTAAATGGACAAAAAGTATTGACGGATGAAGAATAAAAAGAATGAGAATCTTTATTTTATTTGATTTCTTCTTTGGAACACAAAAGGAGAAATTTTTGAAGTAGTAGATCCATTTGCATTTTCCATGTAATTATTTCCCCAAAATTTGTATTCCACAGACAAAGGAACATTGTACTGGTTTGGATAAAAACATGACAGTACAGAGGAAATAATCACACATTTCTAATTTATGGGTAAACTGCTCTTTAAGGAAAGAGAAAACAAATGTAATACATAGGGAACTTTAAAGCTGATATTTTTCCTACTTTGAGACAGCCGTGGCTTGGTCGTTATGAAGCGTACACATATTTAAACAGTCTGAGTATCTGAAGAAAACTATTTCTAGTCAACATCATGGTATACTGTACATGTATAAATTACACACACAAGACAGGAACTGAATCAGGCAGACAGTCTGTCTTAGCATAAATTCTAGCTTTCCAGAATAAATTGATATGGGCGTTTAAACATCCCATTTTGTGCTGGAAGTGCTTTCACTCAGTGCTAAAGTTCTTGCAGCGGGAAAGAAATCAGTTAAAATTGAGACCTGCTCTTTGGCTGTTGACAGGTAGAAATTTGAAACAGCCATATGGCTGGTAATGGGAGGGAAAGAGGAAGGAGAGCCCACTAGAACCTGACACTCCCATTAGGACCCTCCTGAAAAGTGAAATATTTGATCACGAGAGGGAAATTGAGCAAAAATGAACTGAAACTAGATATAGTCGACTTACTTTCCCGTCCGCGGCCCGATATAGATGTCACTCAGAACTTAATAAGCTTTTGAATTTCCATTTTATCACAGAAAATAGAGTGTGAGAAATAAAATCAGCCAGTTTCACCCTAATGGACAAAGTAATGGAGAGGTGGAACTGACACAATACATTTTGTCTGTGGTAATACCATCAAAATGAAAGCATATTCACTGCTGGAGTTTTCAGGGAATCAATTCAAACCAAATAGTGGCCCTTTTTCTCTAGGTTTTTATTTCATAATGGCTCCAACAAATACAGCACTTTGGCTCTCGGGCAACGGGGTGTCACTCAGGGCGATAGCAACAGAGTCATTTATCCAATAGAGTCGAGTCCTGAAGCCAGTGCGCAGACCGCGTGTTTCGATTCACTCTCTCTCTCCCTCTATTTCGGCTCTGTGAGCATTAGCCAGACGCTACATTGATCCCACAGGAAAGGATTAACTCACTTTTAGACCAAAGTGTTACATATGAGGTCAGGTCATATCAGATGACCTCTGCGGCTCGCAGCTTGGTCTGATACTGTCGGGCTACAACACGACCGGCCTAGCCGACTCGCAGCTCGCTTCAAAAGAGACTAGCCTTGGGCCCTTCATCACGAACAGCGCTGAGAGAGCTGAACTCGCAGCCAGATGGACCTCAGCCAATCCTGTTCAAACACCAGGGCCCGAGTTCAGAGAGACCGGGTGTGGTAGCAGCCTCGACAAACCGCATTACTTTAAACGGTTAAAGCCATCAGCAGGGTTTATTTTAACCCTTCTGTTCTACAGAGACAGACTGTACTCTTTTATGTTTGGGGTTCCAGAAAAATAAATGAACTAACTACAACTCACATTATATATTGTGGCTCCCTGAAAAATGTGTCCTAATGGGAACCAAAACATAATACATCTGAAATCTTAAATAATATTTATATTCTATTAAATATTATATGTATGACACAATTTTATAATCTATACTAGATTTAAAAAATATTATATATTTAAATATTTTAATACTTTTTAATGTTTGACTATATAATACAAATAATCAATTGTAAATGTCATGAAGTATAAATCTGATTCATACACTGCTCAACTTGAAAAAGAAGATAAAAAGTAACACAACACCTTAAATAAATCTTAAATAATATTTATACTATTATATATTAATTATATGTAATCAATTATTAAATATATTTAATATTATAATAAATAATATTACATTATATATTTAATATAATTTTTTAGATTAAATACGTTTTATAGAGGATGATGTGTATATAATATAAATTATATAAATTATATATATAAAGATTCCTAAATGTTCTCAAACACATCTTGAGGGTTTAAAAAAATAGAACAATGAAACTGTTGTTTTAAAGTATCACAACGCCAGAAAGAACGTTGAGTAAATCTGGAAATCACTTCTTTAAAAGTTGTTTTGTTAGGCAAGAGAACAGTAAGTCAACTGCAAGATGCAAATCTAGGCTTGCTTTGTTTTTGACAATAATTACAGAAAGTGAACAAGAAGAAGAGTCCTCAGTCCCCTGTGTTCTGCTGCTCTATTAATTATTCTGAGGAAGACAGATGTTAAATTGCGTATGCCCATCAGCACTAAGACTTTCACAAGATTTATCATTCATGTAAATCATGAATAAAATATTTCCTTGCCAAGAGAAAATGTTACATCTGTTTGGTGCATCACAGACACCATGATGCAAGAAAAATCTGAACTGGAAGACGCCGGTGACCACCTATACGAACACAAAACGGACAGAGTTTATGGAACTAAAATGGTTCTTTTTTCCTACACAACATGAAATTAGATTAAACAGATGTTGAATTCATTAATATGAATAAAGCTGTTTTAATTTTGTTTTTATTACACATTTGCATAAGCCTTTAGTTATGTACCAAATAATTGAGACGTTTGCCTCTTGACTTTGGAGTACAATTTTGCTGTCCAGCTTTATGTTGATACTTCATTATCCTCATGAATATTCACAAACCAAAGCCACTTTAATACAGTGTTGTGAAAACACGGACAATATTTGTATCTCTTTTCACTTCGCATCCGCCCACGAGCTTCGGAGGAATAACAGTTTTTTTTTTCTTTATTTATTTTTTATCACCGTAGGCCCTTCTCATCTAATATACTACCATGCATACGAAAACTCAATGGCCAGTGGCTATAAATATTCTTTAATGGCTATGAAACTCTATTTTGCATTAGTTTTATTAAACATGTTTTTTGTTCCCATGACATCATCATATATAAGTCTCCATCTCTCAAAATACGCTTATATTTTTGTTTCAGAAAAAAAAGCCCAGTTTTAATAAAATGTGCACAAGATGCTTTGCCTTCCTCCAGATGCATAAATAAGTAAGCAGTGACAGACAGAGTGTCATCTGTGAGGAGAGAGAGGGAAAGAAAGGGAGCATCAATGTTCCAGGAGGAGGAGGACGAGGTCGGGACACGAGTCGTGGGGACGCGGCCCTTTCGCGTCACCCCCGGCCACCATCACGTCGGCCTGCCCTCGGAACAGACAGCCAGGCTCTCACAACAGATGGAACTAATGATGCGCAACAAAAGAGATCATTTCACTGTGGTCCTGGGGAAGCCACAAAGAGCGCTGGGACATTTGAATGATAGGGCCAGCCAGTCACTAGGGGTTAGATATGGGAAGCTTTTATGGAGGTGGAAAAGTGAATAGAGGCTCCCTGGCCCTCCTTCAGCCCCTTTGATGTCTCTCACAGAACCAGTGCGCCACTTTTTAAAAGGGAAATATGAAAAGTGGAAGACTAGGGCCTCTGCCAATCTCTTTTTCATCCTTTTTTATGAGCCTTGTCTGCAGGAAATCCCGTTTTTTGAAGACGCATGAGTTCATGGAGAATGTACAGTTTGATGTTCTTGTAGGAGCACTGAGGAATAAAAGATTAATAAAAGACAGTAATGCGCTCATTCAACATTTCAAAAAGCTTTCAAATAAACTCAAGAAACAACAAAGATTTTTTTCCCCCGCTTGCCCAGCCAACATTTTCACAGGTCCCACCACAAAGAAGCTTATTTGAATAAATAATTAATTATTAAATAAAGAAAGAATATTAAATCCTTATGAACAAAACAATAAAAATAATAGACATAAATATATACATTATAAATATATTTTAAGTAAAATTGTTTCTTGTTTATAAATTATATATTTATATACAGAATTTAAAAGTTGTTTATTACTATTAATATTAAAATTCTCTATCTATCTCTCTCTCTCTCTCTCTCTCTCTCTCTTTACAGGTCCCATCACAAAAAAAAGCTTATTTTAATAAATATTTAAATAATTAATTATTTTCGAAATAATTCAATAAAAATAATTATTAACAAAAACAATAATCTGAATCAATAATAATATTATAAATCATATAAAACAATCTAGATATATTTTATTATTATATATATTATATTATATTATATAAGTTTTGATCACTATATTAAAACTTACAGTTGCCTTATTGTTAAAAAACTGCACTGTGTAAAAAAAAAGAATAAAAAAGGAAAATGTGCCGTTTTTATCAGTCAACCTCATCTGACCCTTAAAAATGACATTCACTGGTATAATGTGATGTCATCTTATTTTTAGGTTACCTAACAAAATACTTTTTCAATGTAAATAATTTCAATAAAATTACTAATGAAGGGGACGCATGCAAATGTACATTGTTCTATAAAAATATATTTGCATAAGTTCAAAGGCTTGTACTGCGAGAGCATATGAGTTAAATGCACAAAGAGCATTCTGATATCCATAGAGCCTAGATTTCAATGACAAAAGAAATCCCATATATCATTCACCTAGGGGTCCATTCAGACCATGATACCACGCTGTGGGACACCATCATTTAACTTCAGTTAGAACATTGAGGAAAGGGAAAAGGGCAAAGGTACCCTCAGTTTCTAAAGCAGGCTCTTATTTATCGGCTTACTCTGCATCGTTCAGATCAAAACAAATGAGCGTTAACAACACTTCCTCCCAGCCCGAACAATAATAGACTAGTTCAGCCAAAAAAGAACATTCTCTCATCATTTACTCACCGCCAAACCTGTAATGTAAAGTAAATGAGTAAATAATAAGAGAGTTTTCATTTTAAGATGAACTATTCCTTTAAGTGCACATCAAGCAGACCGGGCACGTTCCTTCTGCTGTTTGAAAATAAACAGAGTGGGGAAACAGTGCACCTTCAAACACCTAGGGAGGGGATTTAAGTAAGATGTGAAGCGTTCAGTAGCTCAATCCGCTTCCCTACTTCCATACTGTAGATATCAGTGAAAGTTCAGGCTGATGCTGACACGAACAGAGGAGCGTGTCGTTATTAGCGGCAGGTTAGTTCTGATAACACTATCAGCCTCCTCCCCCCAGGACAGCGGTGCTGGGCCTAACCCTCGAATAAAGCCGAAGTGTCTCGACTCCCTGGCACATTAGCTCTGATTACAATGACCTTCATTATATCTGCTACCCTTATTATACACATAGAGCACAGCGCTCCCTTGGGCTGCACACTGCAGCATAAAGGAGAGGAGGTGGGGCGGCCCGCTACAGGAGGATGCGTGCGTGGCATGTGACTGACCGCAACCACGGTGGTCCTGCATAATATCCTTGGCCGAAAAACAGGATATCAGGCCATTGTGCAAAAGTAAGGTAATTGTTCCCAAAAGAACAATGCTTGGAAGAGGTGCAAGATAAAATCCTTGTATTTCAATTGTTTCATATTCAAAAAAAAAAACGAAGCACAATACCTATGTATTCACTGTCAAAGTACACTAAAAAGAATGTGGAAACCCTTATGTGTCTTTTGAGCATTTAATTTCAAAATAATTGGGTTGGATTTTTGATTCAAACCAATTTGCCATTTAAATTGATTCAGTTTGATTAAATTCAGATTTGATTTGAATTCTTTTGGGTATATTTAAGTTATAATATCCATTTTAGTTACACAATGAAGAAATGCTTCTGCTAAATGCTAGATCTCTGCTACTGCTTAGCATCATAGTGTTTCAGACTGATTCAAACTCATCTTTTCAACTATTCATCAAAAGAACTGGCTTTAGGAAAAGACTACACAGGTCACACTGTATGTTTTGAGTCACTAAAAACAACTGGTTTATAAGAGTCACTTGTTTGTGAATCAGACTACACTGATTGTGCTGATGTTTCTGATTCGCTAAAAACAACCAATTCATAAAAGTAATTTAAAAATAAATCAGAAAACACTGATTGATTAAAAACAACCAGTTCCTAAAAGTAATTTTTTGTGAACCTATTTGTTTGTCTACACAAGCCGCGTTTCCATTACCCTTCAAAAATTGCTAATTAAAAATAAGCCCAATTAAAACAAGTCAATTTCGCTAAAATTCCCATAAAATCACAAAAATGTTTTTACGGTCACATGAGTTGGTTTTTCAGGCAATCTGAAAAAGGAATATATCGCAAAAATACAATGGAAACAGTTTTTTGCATATACAGGTCATTTGGCGTACGTAAGTCACATGATCATTCTTTAATGTACTATTAACTGCATGAAACACCTCATATGTGGCCGCTCTCAAGCTCTTTCCTTGCCATTAATGCTTAGAGACTGCACACATCTGTGGCACATTATGGCTCCGTCATGACCACCGGAGCTGATCACAGCCAGTCTATTCAATGCTTGCGTTTAGGGGTGGGCGATATGGGAAAAATATCATATCACGATTTTTTATAGAAATATCACGATTCACGATTTTTATCCCGATTCTTTGTTAGTTTTACTATTTTGGTTTTACAAGTTGTCTGAGCATTACAGCCAAACTAGAAAGACAAAGATGCATGGCAGATATTTAGGCCAAAGTGGGCGAAGATAAAAAAATCTTTGTCATTATTTTATTTTTCTTATTAAAAAATAAGAACAAAGATACACATTACAAATACACATAATATACAAATAAAACAAACAGTGCTTTATTTCCAGGTACAATAGGTGTATTTAGCAGAGCATTCAATGAAATTGAATGAACAAATATAAAAATAAAACACTACATAGACTGATTCCTAAAGCAACTGTATTAAAGTTTTTCAGTCAAGAATAGTGAGTGATTTTTCTCTTTTGCGTTTTGTTGTTTTGTTAACGTTAAATGAATAGTTCCCCCACAAATTAATATTCTGTCATCTGTCTGTCAATTCTGTCATAATGTTGTATTTTTATATCATCATTTACTCAAAAGTTGTTTTAAACCGGAATGAGTTTCTTTCTTGTGCTGAACATTTATAAATGCTATTTTGAAGAAGGTGGAAAACCAAACAGTTGCTGGTCCTCAGTGACTTCCATAGGATTTTTCTTTCCTACTATGAAAGTCAATGTAGACCAGCAACTGTTTGGTTTTCCACTGAGTAAATAATGACAGAAATTCAATTTTAGGGTGAACTATCCCTTTAATGACAGTCGACAGCATGTTTAGTGTCCTGTCCCTTTAAGAGCTGCACGCATCTAATATACAGGCACGCATCCGTTTCTCTCTTAACTATTTACTTTCATTTTAGAGATAACCAACTCAGTCTGTATGTAAACCTTGTGTGTTTTGACAGTATTAGCGCAAAATATAACTTAGTTGAGTAATCAGGCGCTGTTAGACAGGCGTTTTAGTGCGCGTGCTTCAGGTGTATGTGCTCAGAACAAGCGCACGTCAGACCAGCGCGCGAATTAAACATTTAACCAGCAAGGCTTGTGTGCAAATAATGTACTTTTGCGATCGCGAATAAGTGCAGTGTCCTGTCTGAGTAACTCTACTGCTGTATGTCGTGTTGTACAGTATATAGAGACGGCGGCGCCAGAACTGTATTTGACAATGTGCGCGGTAGCGCGATACTACGATATTTCTTCAAAAGCAGATCGTGGAGACATTTTTATCGTCCACGATCAAAAATCGTCATATCGCACACCCCTACTTGCGTTTATACCAGCCGGCAGTGCCGCAACACAGTTCAGAAGCGTCCCAGAAGCGGCTCTCCATACTGCTTCGCTAAAGATACACGCATACATCTCCTCTGATTAAAAATAATGGCTAGTGCGGTGGCTGCAACATACATAAACCTAAAAACACTCATCGTCATGACTAGTCGCAAAAGGAAAAATTTACATTTTAGTCGCATAACATTAATTAATGGAAAGGCCGTCAATTCACAATAGGGTTTTTTTTATCAACATTTATAAAATATCGCAAAAGTTTTGTACAAATCTGTAATGGAGACCCGGCTGCTGTTTGTTTTGATTCACTAAAAAGAACTGGTTCATAAGAGTCATTTGTTCATGAACTGGACAACACTGGACGCACTACATGTCGAGTCACTAAAAAACAACTGGTTCACAAGAGTCATTCATTCCTGAATTAAGGAATGTATACAGGTGATCATGATGTCTTAATTTGCCTACAGACGCATAATGCCGGTCACCTCCAGCCTGCAGTCAGAGCCAACGGACGCTGTCAGCAACTCTACGAGGAGAATGGAAGCTGGACCGGGGCCCTAACAGAAAGCTTGGGGACTCTCGTCACCATTTAGCATACGGCATGCTTGTTAACTTCAATTTTCTGCTCATTCCCACTCACAGGGCCGCAGGGCTAACATTTTTCAGTTCTTGGCAGACGCACCCTCTGGCAGGGGTGACCACCCCCTGAATGGCAGGGGAGCGGGATAAAGATGCAGAGCACGGCCCCCAAATCTTCTCGCTCATCTGCATGTGCCTGCTGGCTCTCGCAGCATTCTTCTTGCTCTCCTGCCAGGTGCCTCCATGGCAGCCGTTACCCATGAAGACCTGCCTCTCCCTATTCACTTAGCCTGGCTAACCGAGCATCGAGCAGTAGGGGTGTGAGCGGAGGGAGGAGGGCATCGGTGCAGTCTGCAGGGGGCCAGTGTGTTTGTTTTGTGGAGAGCGGTCTAGAGAGCTGGTTAAATCTGCTTGTTTTGGATTAGAGGGAATTGGGAGGCTGTAAGCACTGGTTTAGGTGATAACTCCTCAATGACTAGTTAAGGAATACAACACCTGCCGGACCAGTGAGATGCCCAGAAGGACAGAAATACTGGAAAATAATGTCCTTATAAACTTTTTTTTTCTGGCATGCTAATCTCATTTATGAAATTACCAACAAAAACGTGCTTTATATATTGTTCAGCTTCAGCTCCAGAATCTGATTCCAGACATTATCGACTATTATTGGATTATCTGAAAAAATAATTTTCTTTCTAGATTTCTCTTCTTCAAAAACATTGTACATGTACAAACTATATCCTGCGCTGTTATTTATTCTCTCATCATATTTTCGTCAACAGTATATTTTAATTAGAAGCATTTTATTTTCATCATGATTTGCAGTTTTTGGTCTCATCATTGTTGACAAAAACAATGATTTTTCAAATTAATTTTTGGCCACACTTCAGTTTGTGGGTGGACCAATTCTTACTATTAAGTAACTATTCACTATGACATTTGCCTCAATAAACTCATAATTTGCTGTTTGTTAATAGTTAGTAAAGTAGTTGTTAACTTTAGGTATCGGTAGGATTAATGGATCTAAAATATGGTCATAGAGAATGAGAGATTAATATTTGCTTTATAAGCAATAATAAACAGCCAATAGTCTAGCAACATGCATGCAAATTAGCAACTAGTTGTGAGAATTGGTCTCTAAAAAACTAGTTTTACTCTTTTTTTTAATTCAACAACAACTAAAAGAAGCGCATCACAACAAAAATTAAATATTTTAATTAAAATTACTGCTAACGTCTCGGTTACGTATGTAACCCTCGTTCCCTGAAGGAGGGAACGGAGACGTCACGTCGGATGACCGACGAAATTGGGATCTCGCCAGAGAGACCAATCCACTTTGAGTGTAACTAAACGAGCCCATGGACATTGGCACGCGATCATTGCATCCAGCTGCTGCTGATCACAGCGTGAGCATAAGAGGCAGCAGGTGCACCGCATTAATTCATGCTTTCGCTGAGGAGCCGAGCCGTTGACCCTGGAGCTCAGCGGTGGTACAGCGACTGTGGCGACGGGACGTGGCGTCTCCGTTCCCTCCTTCAGGGAACGAGGGTTACATACGTAACCGAGACATTTACATTTACATTACATTTACATTTACATTTACATTACATTTACATTACATTTACATTTACATTTATTCATTTAGCTGACGCTTTTATCGGGTTTATATATAGCGACTTACAATTGCTATATATGTCAGAGGTCGCACGCCTCTGGAGCAACTAGGGGTTAAGTGTCTTGCTCAGGGACACATTGGTGTCTCACAGTGGATTCGAACCCGGGTCTCTCACACCAAAGGCATGTGTCTTATCCACTGCGCCATCAACACCCCGAGATGTTCCCTTTCAGTCGGACACTCCGGGTCACATCGGATGACCGACGAAATTAGGATCCCTACCAAAGCGCCACAGAAGCAGCCCCTTCCAGTGCCCTGTGTAGGCCTCCTGATTCTTCCTATAAGGCAGACGATAGGACCGGGCTCTACACAGAGAAGGTCAACTACTGTTGTTCCTTGAGCAACCCACCAGTAGGACTTGGAAAACACTGGGAAGCATGCCCTTCCACTTGGACTCGGCACACTGCGGAGTCATCTCCTCCCAGAGGGGGTTAAGTGACATTTAGACATGTGAAGTAACCCTGTAGGGCCCTATAGCACATGGAAGTCTCTGAGATGGCTTTGGCTGCATCATTAGAGATGGCAGAACGTGGTCTGCCAGGGGAAACACGGCTCTAATAAGCATACCGTGGGATACACATATGGGATCCCGACAGGGTGGAGGGGGTGAGCCTACGCTCCACCCCTTGTTGCAAAAAGGAAAGCACAGCTCTGATCGAACATCTCCGGGGGTCCTCATGGTGAGAGGAACACCAATCGACGAACAGGTTCCACTTCAGAGCATAGGCCCGTCTTGTGGACGGTGCATGTGCTGAAGCGATAGTGAGTGCTACCTCCTGGGGTAGGTCACCTAGAACCTCCACGTCCTATCCAGGGACCATACAAGGAGTTTCCACAGGTCCGGACGTGGGATGTGGATGGCACGAAGGGACCTCAGATGCTTCTGACTCCAGAGGAGGAGGTGGCGGGCGAGTTGCGACATGCGACGGAAGTGTAAACCGCCTTGCCGGTTTATATACGCAACGGTCGCAGTGTTGTCCGTACGGACCAGAACGTCCTTGTCCTGAAGGCGCCCTCTGAGGCGGCTCAAGGCAAGGCGTACTGCCAGCAGCTCGAGGCAATTGATATGCCAACACAGTTGGGGACCCGTCCAAACCCCTGACACTACGTGCCCGTTGTACGTGGCTCCTCAGCCAGTGGCCGAGGCATCTGTGAATACCACAGCATGCCTGGATACCTGTTCCAGGGTCACTCCTGCCCAAAGGAATGAGGGACCTGACCACGGGCTGAAGGTTTTGCGGCAGGCCGGTGTAATCTGAACCCGGTGAGTACCGCGTTTCACCACGGGATTCGGCCATGGAGCCAGTGTTGAGGCAGTTCAGCACCGACTGAGCACCTTCCTGGGTGAGGCGTGCTGTCTGGTTGACCGAATCCAACTCCATGCCGAGAAAAGAAATCCTCTGCGTTGGCATGAGTTTGCTCTTTTCCCAATTGACCCGAAGGCCCAACTGGCTGAGGTGCGAAAGGGACAGGACCTTGTACTGATATGCCTAATCCTCGAATGCGAACCGCAGGAATGGGCTGTGTTGCGGGAGAATCGAGACATGAAAGTACGCGTCCTTCAGGTCGATCGCTGCAAACCAATCTAGGGGACGGACGCACCCGAAAATGCGCTTCTGTGTCAACATCTTGAATGGCATCTTGTGAAGTGCACGGTTCAAAACTCGCAGATCCAAGATCAGTCGTAACACACCGCTTTTCTTGGGCACAATGAAGTATGGGCTGTAAAACCCCGACCTCATATCGGCTGGAGGGACCGGCTCTATCGCGTCCTTCGCCAGCATGACTGTGATTTCCGCGCGCAAGACAGGGGCATCGACGGCCTTGACTGAAGTGAATCGCATGCCCCTGAACTTGGGGGGACGCCGGGCGAACTGAATCGCGTAGCCGAGTTTCATGTTTGACATAACGGAGTCTATTACGCAACTCCGAGATGGTCATGTCCCCACAAGAAGAACATGAACCATCCACGAAAGCTTCCTCAGCGTGCTGAATGCCCAGACACGTGAGGCAACAATCGTGACCGTCCTGAGGTGCCAGGAAACGACCACACCCAGAAACGTATGGGTGATAAGACATCTTTAAAAAGACGCGATCACCCGTGTTACTGATGGTCCGAAGGAGCCACCGAGACGGACTGGGGAGCGCTAGCCAGGCTCCGAGAGACTGAGCCAGCGGGACCAGTGGGGCCACCGATGTACCCGCGGAGGGGCAGCGAGGTGGAACACAGGGACCCGCCCTAGGGCCTGTGAGGGCCTGGCCTGTGACGGCAGGGGGTGGTCTGGGTGTGTAGTGTAACACTCACCTGATTCCTCCTCGTGCGGGAGGAAACACAGGAACCCGGCTTGAGGCTTGTGACAGCCCGGCGTTTGACGACTTGAAGCGGGGACTCGAGTGCTACCGCCCTTACCTGGTTCCACGAATGGGCAGGAGGGGTGCTCTTGGGCAACCACCCGCTGCCTGGTGAGAGAGGAGGAGGGAAGTGATCCTGTGATGCACGGTTCACCACTCTCCTCCTCTTGAGACCCAGAGATTGAGGAAATCGTTCTTTTATTGATGTTTTGGGAACAAAAGCAAAGCGAAACAAAAGATTCTCCACCTGTGCGGTCACCATCTCCTGATGAGCAGTCTCCTCCATCTCTGGGTCGCCTGTCTCAGGGACTCTTGCACTTGCGCTTGCCGCCAGGTTTGGCGGGGGCCTGGACAGGCTGAGCGTCCTGCCTGCGACCGGCTCCACGACGCTGCCTGGTGGAAGGCTTCTGCGGCTGCGCCAGAGCGGGGGCGGCCGCAGGGGGGCGCTCACGGCGATGAGCAGGCTGAGGGACTGCAAACCAATCTAGGGGACGGACGCACCCGAAAATGCGCTTCTGTGTCAACATCTTGAATGGCATCTTGTGAAGTGCATGGTTCAAAACTCGCAGATCCAAGATCAGTCGTAACACACCGCTTTTCTTGGGCACAATGAAGTATGGGCTGTAAAACCCCGACCTCATATCGGCTGGAGGGACCGGCTCTATCGCGTCCTTCGCCAGCAGGACTGTGATTTCCGCGGGTACATCGGTACCACATCCCCGCACATGATGTGTTTGATCGCCTCAGTCTGCTTCTGTGCTGCCGAGAACTGCTGGGCAAAGGTCCGTTGCAGCACGCAACTCATGTAGAACCGCCAGGTTGTGACCACCCTCGTGCAGGTCTTTCAGGGCTTTGGCCTGGTAGACCTGGAATAACGCCATGGCGTGGAGGGCAGAAGCCGCTTCCCCACAGGCTCTATAAGCACTGCCAGCTAGACCTGACGAATACTTACAGGCCCGTGAGGGGAGACACGAGTCACCCCGCAGGGTGGTAGCGGCTGTTGGACATAGTTGCATGGCCACAGACCGCTCCACCGAGGGGATGCCCGCGTACCCCAAAGCGGCCCCACCATCGAGGGTGGTGAGGGAGGAGGAGTCACAAGATTTGTTTCGGGCAGTAAAATGTGCCTTCCACGATCTTGTAAGCTCCTCATGCACTTCCGGATAGAATGGCACCGGAGGGGGGCACTGAGAACCAGCACGACCCCCACCGAGAAACCACTCGTCCAACCTCGAAGGATCGGGACGCGGTGGAGGATTCCACACGAGCCCGACATTCTCGGTGGCCCGGGAAAGCATAGCCGTCATCTCTGGGTCTGGCTCGGACAACGCTACCACACCTGAAGGGGGCAACGCAGCCAAGTCGTCATCCCCGAAGAGAGAGTGCTCACCCTCCGATGCAGCGATCGACATCTGGTCGTCAGAGGGGGCACCGAAGGAAACGCCTGGTGCAACCCATCCAGCAGAGGGCCCAGCACGCTCCTTCGGCAGCTCCACCGGCTGCGGAGTGCTTGAGGGGTGAGGAGCTCCACTTAGGGATGCCCTCACCGTGATCCTCAAATCACCTCTGACTCCACCCGACGCAGCGTCACCCCGGGTGCCAGGACGAACGCTGGATAGCGGCAGAGGCAGAGGGACTCTGCCATGTTTGACACAACGGAGTCTATTACGCAACTCCGAGATGGTCATGTCCCCACAAGAAGAACATGAACCATCCACGAAAGCTTCCTCAGCGTGCTGAATGCCCAGACACGTGAGGCAACAATTGTGACCGTCCTGAGGCGCCAGGAAACGACCACACCCAGAAACGTACGGGTGATAATACATCTTTAAAAAGACGCGATCACCCGTGTTACTCTTTTAGAGAAATTACTCTTTCAGAGAAATGCTCTTTTAGTGCTGAAGCACGAAGGGGAGCTGGCCACCGCACACTCTTAGTGTGGCTGTCAGCCGGAAGACAATCGTTTTCTCCCGTCCAACGTGACCACCGCTGCTGCGCCGTAACGCCCGCACACGCTCACAGAAACACTCTCTGGAAGGGGAGAGCAGTAGCTTCACCACTACCGCTCGGCTCCGAAGCGAAAGGATGAATTAATGCGGTGCACCTGCTATCTCTTATGCTCACGCTGTGAGTAGCGGCAGCTGGATGCAATGATCGCATGCCAATGTCCATTACATTACACTCGAAGTGGATTGGTCTCTCTGGCGAGATCCCAATTTCGTTGGTCATCCGACGTGACTCGGAGTGACCGACTGAAAGGGAACTGAAGCTAAACAGTATAAACACTGGTTTAATGAAGTGCTTTGATAGCGGGTTAATTAACTCACCCAAACACATCCTATGCATATTAGAATAATCACATGTATACACAACATAAACAAAATATTACAACAAAATCACAAAAGTGAACTTGAACTAAGCTAAATGCTAGTCAGAATGTGCAAGTCATGCTATGAATAAAATGTTTCTGTGACTAAAGCATACACAATTTACAAAATTCATTTACAACAGTGTACCCATTACATCACAATATTATTTCAGGAACTTTTTACACACGAACAGTTTTTGTTAACGAAATTGAACTAATTAATACAAGTGCAGAAAGATAAGCACTATATTAAATTTTTAATATATTTAAGCTCGGATGATTCATGCCAGTTCCTATATGTATTAATAAAGTTGCATTTATGTCTCAGGATTGTATTTATGGGTTTAGAAGCGGAACTAGTGGCAGATGAACAGGCACCTGGTGAACGTTGAGTGCTCCTGGGCTTTTAGGGCTTAATTAATCAAGGCCTCTGGGTATTATGACATGGCTGGGCTTCTCCGTGTGTGTGACTCAATTAAGTTGTTTCGTGAACCAGAGGTGGGACTTCAATATTGCTTAGAGTCACTACTATCACACAAGCTGTGGTTAGCATTAGCAGTTTGGACGAACTGAGGCAATTCCAAACATAGTGGTCTCTTCATCTGCTTCATTGACAAAACACAGCAAGGCAAATGCAATGACTACTTTAGCAGGAGTTATTTCAGCACCAAAACCTGCAACCTGCAATCCAATTTAACTAGCCATTATACGTGCTGGTATACCGTCAAACCATGCATTCATAAAACAAGTCATTGTTTACCGGCATAATTTGCATAAAAAACAAACAACATCAGCCAATAGAATTCTTTCTTAGTACTACACAATGAATTAAGTCTACACAAAATTACGAGCCGAAAACCTCCTTTATGCTGACTGATGTAACTGTTTTAGGGTAACTGGCCAGTTAAATAGTCATTAGCAAACTATAGATGCATTATGGTACATTGTGACACTGACCTTCAAGATATATTGAGTACTCCGGTTTTGTCTCAGTCCTGTGGGTCACTGTCTTCTTGCCAACAGTTAGCTTACACGTTCACACTAGACTCTTACATAGCTGTCTGTTGATGCCTGCAAGGACACAGAACAGTTATGAGTACATATTTTACCACCAAACCATAAACCAGAAATGCAAACTAAGATTTTGATTAACTTTTAAAAAATGCTTCCCATTCGCCACTTTGACAAATCAACATTTGGTTTGTGTGACCGTTTTTAATACCTTTTTATACCAGTGCTGTCAGTGGCTCGTATCGTACTCAGAATTTTATAAACAACGCTGTTTCTGCAGCACAGTAACTACTTTCATTTCATTGTAAAACCTGTCAAAACTCCAATTAGATGTTTAGAGAGAAAAATACGACTTTCAATTTGCCCAAACAAACCATTCCGTAAGTTAATAAAAAGGCATTATCATCCATCTTGTGCTCTTATTAGATTGTGTATTTATGCATGCTATCCTTTCAAGAGAAATCAAGGGTTTGTGGGTAAAACACAAGGGGAGTGTATAGAGTCTGAAAAACAGATTTCATGAGAGTGAGTGATAAAAAGGAAATGCGTAGATTTATTTCAGCATGTTAAATAGCTTTAATATTTATTTTTTACCAGGTGAAGTCTGTCTCATTTCATACACATATCAATATAAAACAGATACCATGTATACAATGAGTTATTCTTATTTATCCTAAAATACTGATGCACTTTAATAAGCTTTTTGTTTTAGATAAGGGCTGAAAACAACAGAATTAGAGGCTTGAAATTCCAAATGAAAGAACAGACTAATAACCAGATGATTTTTTTATACCAGATAAATACACTAAAAACATAATAAATAAAAGTAATTATTGCAGCTGGTAATTACAATGCTAATTATATTGCTAATTAGCTTATTGTGATGTATACTGCGGACGGGGCCTTCACTACGCCTCAGATCACACAGAAACAAAGTAAAATGGACTTCAGCCTAAATGATAAGAGCACCACTGATGACAATATGTTTGCTTTAATATTATCAACTGATTGCATATTAACATTCAAATGTCCTATCGGCAACATATTCCCACTGTCCATGTGACCGTTGTGGAATGAGATCATTGCAAAGATATTTGGTCTTACAAACTCAAGAGGTTGATTAATCAGGTCCTCAAATTATTCCTTTCTAAAACCATCTTGGAAGATGGCCCAAATGGAGAATGAACTTGATTTAGAGTGCCAGGAAAGGGTGGATAGATTATAGTCCTCATATAATCTACTGACCCTGGAGTCTGAGGTAAATGTAGACTCAGAAACATGTAACACACAAACTGAACACACCTGAATTCAACAGAAAGGCTTCAAACACTGACACACATTATATACTGTATATACACACTAAACCTACTGCACTCAAGTATTATATCAAACGTCCTACTATCACATATAATTACTACATGATATAACATTATTGATGTATTTATCCCTCCCCTCTTTCTGTCTGGAAAAAAAAAATGTGTGAGCTTAATGCAATGATATACATTACAGTTCAAAAGTCTGGCATCAAATTTTTTATTTATTTAGTTTTTGAAAGAAATTTAAACTTTAATTCAACAAGGAGGTATTAAAATGCATGCATGCAATTTTTATTAAATTAAATAATCCTGACAAAACTGTTTAAGGGTCTCCACAAAAATATTAAGCAGCACAACTGTCTTTAATAAATAAATATAATGTTATTGCTTATAGATAGATAGATAGATAGATAGATAGATAGATAGATAGATAGATAGATAGATAGATAGATAGATAGATAGATAGATAGATAGATAGATAGATAGATAGATAGATAGATAGATAGATAGATAGATAGATAGATAGATAGATAGATAGATAGACAGACAGACAGACAGACAGACAGACAGACAGACAGACAGACAGACAGACAGACAGACAGACAGACAGACAGACAGACAGACAGACAGACAGACATGAAACATTAGGACATTGTAGTGTTACATATTGATTTTAACTTCCTTAAAAAGAAGGAAGGGCTTAATAATACCTGCAATTAATAAAACAATTAATTAATCAATAATAATAGTAACAATAATAATAATAATAAAGCTAAATTATCACATTTTGAGAAAATAAAGTTGTCAAGTTTATATCTTGTTCCTGTTGATCCAGAAAGCAGAAATAAGTAAAAACCGAACAGACAATGACATGACAGGAACGCATATTGCATGCTTTATCAGTGTGATGTTTGACATAAAAAAATATTCACTTCATTATGCTTGAGGAAGGGATGACCTGTCATGACACGAAATGTTTTTTTCACTACATTTTTTAAGCATGATCTCACAAACTAAACAAAAAAAGAAAAGAAAAGAAGAAAGCACACACCCAAAAAGGCACAAGAGAAACCAATCGTTCTTACTGATGTCTCGATATTAAATAAATGAACGATGATTCATTTACGCATAAGCGTATTAC
The DNA here is from genome assembly GCF_936440315.1 of Barbus barbus. Lineage (NCBI taxonomy): Eukaryota > Metazoa > Chordata > Actinopteri > Cypriniformes > Cyprinidae > Barbus > Barbus barbus. Next base: position 17,320,266 of record NC_136719.1, read on the forward strand.
CGTAGGTATGATTCACAGAGATTCACACTGAATAAATTCTGTCATTGCATTGATCTGGATATTTATCTCCAGATGGGGGGGATCAAGTATGTATTGTGAACTTCAGGGCATATGAAGGCATATGAAAAGAATAAAGAGTGTATGTTTGCATTGCCAGGTAACCGTCGTCTTTAGATCCATGGTCACCTGTTATTCGGGAAAACCTTATCTAGGTTTGTCATTGTTCAATAAAACAATGAAACAATGTTTATCTTTACAAAGGTTCACGAAAAGGCAAAAAAAACAAAAATGGCATTTTAGTTTAACAAGGAAATGGTTAGAAAACATAACACACCCTCTGATAATACAGATAAAACACTGCGTCAGGAATAAGGAAAGTTAATGACAGAGTCTGTTCATCCCTCAAAATGAAAGAATGAATTTTTGGGATATCTGCTGATCTATGCACGCAAATAACAACCTGTGACTACAGCTGCATGGCTTAATCATAGCAATACAGGGAGGGAATATGTAACATGCCAACTTCTCATTATCAAATCCAAATTAATAATTTTCCTAACAATACACCACCTGTCTCCACCTGTGCAATTTTCAGCACATTTGCGGAAAGAGAGAAATACAGGTTTAAACACATTGGGACAGGAGTGTTGACATGGGCTTCACGATAAAAAAAGATCTGAACTGTTACATAAAATCTCCCGCCGTTCCCTTGTGTGATAACAACACAACATATTTCCAAAACTCAGGGTTAGGTCACGAGCATTCAAATCAGAGTCTGAACTAGAAGAGCTGGATTTTTTCCCCAAACCACACTATTTATATCAGGTACCTCCCTGACTTACAATCAATTATTGTTGCTCTCGAACACACATGAGAAGGAACAGTTTTGTGAACGTTCTGCAATGTTGATTGAGTCATTCATACCCATCGCACATCCACAAAAAACAAGTTGGTTTCAACTAAATCTTTTCTGAATGGCGGATCTGAGAGGAGAAGGGATCAAGCTTTATTCTTGCTCCAGATGTAACGTGACCATTCGTTCTTTTTATCTATTAATGATTTCAAAGGCTTCCAACCATTATTGCTTTTATTCTCTGGAATAAAACCCAGCTGCTCTCTTTGTAGTGAGTCTGTGTGGGTGTATGTGCTTTTGGTGCGACATGGAGGGGGTTGGTAGGGAGAAGAAGAGAGAGGGAACACAAAAAAGGATGAATATCAACGGTTTTTTTCAACAAAATATTCACATTTACACTCTACAACATATTACCAATGAGTGTTTTTACAAGATATGAGAATGGTAAAACTAATTAGCGTGTAACTCTAAACAAGACCCTACCAAACAAACTACATAAACAAGTTATGACAGTCCGCAGAAGGAGTACAATTTGGCCTATGGTGTTTCCAAGCAGTTTAAAGCATTAAAAGCACAAATCCTGTGTATCATCTACCATAAAATTAGCCTAGCTTGACATCTGAAATCATACAACATTGGCATAAACCGCTGAACTGATATTCAGTTCAATGCTTTTAAAAAGGTTTTACTTTATTAACTCATTATAATGCTAAAAAAAATTATATGCGGTTTTAAACTCATTTCAATGTTAAAAAATGAAATACAGTTTATATGCAATTATTAGTAGATGGTTTTCATCCTAACTTTTCTTTAAAAAACAAAGATGCAACATAATTTTGAACTTCTTTTTTTTTTAGTGACATACTTCCAAGTATGGTGACCCATACTTGGAATTCGTGCTCTGCATTTAACCCATCCAACGTGCACACACACAGCAGTGAACACACACACACCGTGAATACACACACACCGCGAACACACACTGCAACTTCTGTTTCATCACAAATTTAATTAACTGATATTGATACATTGTAAATGATTTAAAAGCATCATTTCATTTTTTTAACTTAAAAAGTACTTTTCTTTCTCCTTCAGGGTGTGGCCAAAGGTTTCATTGGTGCTTTGCCATTGCAAGATCAAGTGCAACCCAGTCAGTTCTTCCAAGGCACCAAACACTGGCTCGTGACCAGACCGCTCCACTGCAACTACATACTGTGTTTACTTTCAAGACTAGGGGTTTATTGTTTTCATTCCAGGTAATATGTGTATATGTTTAGAGTTTTAACAACAATTATAATGTGCTTTATTGTTCTCAGTGGCATCTACGCTAATATTAGTTTGTTTCTTTCTTATTCCAAGGTCACCATAGCCACCAGATCCAGTCTGTATCCAGATCAGATGGTGGATCAGCACCTAGAGATGACCTCTAAAGCCCTGAATGTCAGCGGAGACCATGTCAGCTAGATGAGCTCTAGAGACAGATCCCCTCCGAAGACCTTGTTGGCCCTCGGGACAAGACCATGAGAATCAGACAAGTCCTCTGCTCAATTTGACCCCTGTTGCAGCCTAGAATTAAACCACGGCATGCTGGTTTCGTCTGGCCAGGGCAGTACTGCCCCCCTTGACAGTGCCTGGTTTCTCCCAAGGTTTTCTACTCAATTTCTGTCACTGATGGAGTTTTGGGTCCTTGCCGCTGTCGCCTTTGGCTTGCTTATTTGGGGACACTTGGCTGATTGCACAGACACTATTGGAAGAGAGCTGAAATCTAGCGTCAGCGTTAGTTCTGGCAGGTCATGTTAGTCAAGCTTGCATCAGCTGACTCTCAGCTGATCCACATCTACCAATAGGGATGCGACACCTATCACGGCACTCATATATAAGGTCCTTCAGTATTATCACCAGCTTCGCATTGCTCAATAGCTAATTAATGGCGAATTCGCCAGGCAAACACCAACATCTCAGTACTAGGAATTGTGCAATCGGGGATTTAGCGAGAGGATTTGTTCCCCTTATGGATTTCACCTCGATTCATTCAAGTGCAACTTGAACGTGTGCTTTCGCAGCGGGGTTAAGTTTGTGTTTGATTTTCTCAAATATTTTCTCACGTTAATTCAGGGATTAACGACTTGCCCAAAAAATTCTAAAACAGTATTACCACAAAGGGAAAAGCTAATCATTTTTCTCATCATTACTTCACTTGATATAATAGGCGCTGCCCCGGACAGCGGTTGCAACGTGCATTAAGCCGGGAGAGATCGCTCTGGCAAACCGTAAGTAAGGGGCCGTGGGGAAAGTGCACGTTTTCGCATATTGATGCCTGATTCGGAAGTTAGCATTGCTTCACGCATTGCTATATTATTGATACGGACTCCATTAGTTATGTGACTGACTAAGAACGAGTCCCAGTTGGCTATATGTTTCTTTCTCATTCATCTCTGAAGGTCTTCAGGAAGCTAAGTTCATTTTTAATGCTCTTTGATTATTGGCAATATGCTTGCTAAGGCTATCTGTATTGCTTAGACTTGCTTAGTTGTTTTCAGTGAAGTGCTCGTGCTAAGCTTATGTGATCATACTGACAATATGCCTTACTTCTGGTTGTTGGGAGCATGCTTGTACCGAAGCTATCTGGTTGTTATTGGGAACACGCTTGTTCCTAAGCTGTCTGGTTTTTATTGAGAGCATGCTTGTTCCTAAGCGGTCTGGTTGTTATTGGGAGCACGCTTGTTCCTAAGCGGTCTGGTTGTTATTGCGAGCACGCTTGTTCCTAAGCTATCTGGTTTATTGGGAGCATGCTTGTTGCTAAGCTGTTTGGTCATTATTGGGAGCATGCTTGATCTAAGGCTATCTGGTTGTAAGCGAGAACATGTTGCTTAAGCTTTTCAGGTATTGGCAGCATACTCGTTAGGTCATCTGGTTAAGGGCAACATGCTTGTGGCTATGGCGTTTGCGGGTTTTGGCAACATTTTTGTCATTTAAGGGCTACATGCTTGTTTCTTAAGTCTTGAGATTTTCGCTGTCATTTTGTGTTGGGGTGTATGGCATATGGTTTTGTTTTGGGGGGTTATTGCTGCTCTCCCTGCTCTTATCCATGCTAGGCTGCATGGATGCTCAAGGAATTCTTGCCCAGAACAGAACCATACTGCCAGTGCTTGAAGTGGGCCGGTACGCACCGGTACACAGTACCGGCACTTCTATATTTTAGCCTTTAGAGTATCTGCACTTTTTTTGTGCGTACTGGCACTTCTGACATGTTGCCGGTACTCAGAGTAAAATCGTCAGGGTCTGGGTGATTAGGCTATAGGATCCCGTATATGATTAGAAATGATATAGAAACTATGTAAATCACACTACCCAGGCGGGATCACCTCTCATCTCGACCAATCACGTGAATGAACGCAAGCAGAGTCGGTCTACTTCATTGTGTGGTGCGCGAGCGCATGTCAGGGAGTAGTAGAATAATAATTAATTATTGATTACTAATTTGAAGCAGTACTTTATAACGAAAATCATATCTTAAAATGAAAAGAAGCAGGCTTTAGCAAACACATCATTTTAAACCGTAAACTCCTGGAAAGTCCAAGGATCCAGTGAACGAATTCAAACAGTAAGCTCAAAACAGCGCTAATGCCGATTTTATGAGCGATTACGGATAGAATAGTGACTTACGTCTAGATGTCAGTAAAATTATTATTTTCAGCGTGTATTTGGCTTAAAAGCAAGAGTGTTTTATAATGAACGCTGATTATGCGGTGGTCAGAGATTTAGCGATTCTGAATGGATCCGTATATTAAAGGCAGGCGATTTAGTGGTCTTTGGCGTCTCTCTGTGGTCCTGTTTGGTATTGCAGTATGACTTGTGCTAATTTGTATTGAAAACTTTTATTTAATTATTGATTGATTGATTGTGGCACTATACATACATTGTGAATTATTAAAAAGTACTTATTTAATATAAATAAATAAACAAATAAATGGGTGGGTTGAGTGAGTTCCGGCACTTCTTTTTTTCCACTTCAAGCACTGCATACTGCCAATCCAAACTATATGCTAATTGTCAGTCATCTTTGACGATAGTGGTCCTGACAGAAATCTAGCTTCAGCGTTAGTTCTGGCAGGTCATGTTAGTCAAGCTTGCATCAGCTGACTCTCAGCTGATCCACATCTACCAATAGGGATGCAACAGCTATCACGGCACTCATATATAAGGTCCTTCAGTATTATCACCAGCTTCGCATTGCTCAATAGCTAATTGCCCACCTCCATCCCCAACTCCTCCCCTTGTCAGTCAGGATTCAGCCTTTTGATTATCCTTGAATCAGACTAATTTCTCAAATGTTACATTAAAATATTGAACTAAAATGATATCTGCAATACATTTATGTTGGTTCTGTTCTGTTTACCCTGGGGGGTTATTGCTGCTCTCCCTGCTCTTATCCATGGTAGGCTGAATGGATGCGCAGGGAGTGCTTGCCCAGAACAGAACCATACCAAATAACATGCTAATTGTCAGTCATCTTTGACGATAGTGGTCCTGACATAACTGCATGACGCCATCACTGAATCACCAATGAACTGACTTTAACTGGAAAAGGACTTTTTATTGTCCTCTTGCATTATTGACAAACTATTTTCCTGTTTGACTCTGTAAAGCTGCTTTGACAAATCAGTATTGTATAAAACGCTATACAAATAAAGGTGACTTGACTTTGATTTTTTACTTCCGCCTCATTTTAAAGATGTAATTGTGAACAGTAGTAATATTTGTAAATGTTCATTTGCTAACATATTATTTAGCATGTTTAGTTTTTTCTTAGTTCTATAAACAAAGTTTAAACTGAATTTTGCAGTTGTATTACAGTTGACATTTGTATATACAAATGTCAACTGGAGCTTTAAAAGGATAGTTCACCCAAAAATGAAAATTTGCTGTTAATTTACTGATCCTCAGGCCATCCAAGATGTAGGTGACTTTTTTTCTTTAAGCCTGTATGTTTAGTCTGTATAAAAAATGCTATAAATGGAGATTATTATTAAATAAAGGCTATTATGTGTTGTAATGTGTGTTTTTAGTGATTGATAAATACCATTTAATCATTTTTAATAATTTTGTTAAACTATAAAAAATATATGTTTATGTAGTTCCCCAGCAATTTCTTATGATGCCCAAATAATAAATCTTAGTTGAGGTAACATATAAAACACATGGAGTAAATGATTACATTTTAATTGAGATAACATGCTGTAGTCTTCTAAGTGTTTGACCAATTAAAACATTTTAGTTGAATGGACTATAAAACTAGTTCAGTAAAGGTTGAGAAAACTAAAAAATAACAATTCAGATAAAACTTTGAAGTCAGAAATTGACCGAAAGTAAAATTTCTGTGGAACTAGTTACTAAATAGTAATTAGTTGAAACCGCTTGAAAAGGTTTTACAGTGTACAACTTGGGCAATTGTTCCCAAGTTATTTTTTAGAAAAAAATTGTTGTCCCTAGTGTTGTTATTATTGTTGTCCCTAGTAAAAAAAAAGTTATATATTTAAAATACATTTATTCCATACTAAGTATAGTTCAAATCTATTAACATACAGTATTTACTGACATATCGCTCGAGACTTACTGATATAAAAAATTATAATTTAACTTTATTTGGGGTACTACTTGTGCACAATGCGAATATCTTAATATTAAGCCTAAAATGAGTTTTAATGTCAATATTGATGAGTATTGCATGATCTTAAATGCAAGATATTTAAAGTTTACCTAAAGTATACTTGCAATAGCCCCACTTTAGCACAATCAAATATGCTTCAGTATATCTGTAGTTGGACTTCAGCACTAATTCTGCAACTGAACTTCAACTGAAGTGCATTAAGTACAAAACTAGTTGTTCCAATTTAGCAAACTTTAGCAGACCCGTTTAGTAGTATTTTATAGCATTAGTATTATTTTTATTAAGTACATAAATATATAAATTGTATGAAAAAATTTATTTTAAATACATTTTAGTATATTTAATTTTCACTAGGGGTTGTAAACAAATATTGTTTACATATATATAAAAACTGCATTTAGTTTGGTAAGAGTGCTGCAGAAATGGCAAATCGATGAACAGAAAACTTTAAAAAGTCTCTATTTTATATTTTTATTTACAAACAAAAAGGCTATTTTGTACCTTATTTGTGGAAAGTGCCTTATAGCGTTTGTTGTGTGCTGTCTCAAATGGTGCAGTGTACCTAGAAAGACAAATGTGCCCCGAATGGGTGTGAATGTGCTTGTGTACTTGTTGATTACGCATGGGAGGAGTGCCGCTGTCTTTTATTGAGAAATTTACACCCTTGGTGTGATTTATAGAAATCTGTAGTGCCCACAAAGCAGTAAAACTCTAATTGTTTCCTCCATTTTTAAAGTCTATCCTCCATTAAGGAATCGGTGGGTAATAAAGAGCATTTTTAATCAACCCTCTCTTGCTGATGGGTTGACGTTTGAACAGTCTCGCCTAGCGTACAATGCAAGCTTTTACTGCTGAGAACAATATAGGCTAAAATATTAGGACATCTGACTGGGGTTTTGCAACACTTGGCCCTTCTCTCAACTCTTCTGCTATGATTTTGTAAATATATACATCTACTGTACAGGTCATCTCTATAATATGTAACATTTCATTTGGGTCATATTGTGTTGTGTAAAATAAAGATGTTTGTCAGCTACATAAATACAAAAATACAAAAATACTTATGTATCAGCTAATCCTGATATCATTGGGAAACATGTGACTCACCGCATATTTCAAATCCATCTCTACCTATTTCTTTAACGAAACTAAAGCCAAAAATCCCTGGGAACAAGTTACACCCAACATAAATCAGCCAATATTTAACATACAATTCAGTCCTGGAGGAAACACATTAATATAATGAATATATATGTTTGTTTTTGTTTTTTAAGAAATTAATACTTTTATTCAGCGAGGATATGTTAAGTTGTTACAAAGTGAAAGTAAACCTATATTGTTACGAAAGATTTCTATTTCAGCATATTAGATTCCAGCATTTTAAAATGATTTCTGAAGGATATATTTTTCATGTGTTTCCTCCTGGACTGAATTGCATGTTAGATATTGGCTGGTTTACTGGCATTGGCTGTAACTTGTCCTCAGACAATTTTGGCTTTAGTTTCCTTGAAGAAATAAAAAGAAATGTGTGTGTGTATATATATAACTTATATATGTACTTGCCACATTAAAGTAAGTGCCACAATAATGTAGCTGTGCATCTCTTCCATCCCACAGAATCTCTCCTGCATTATAATGCACTTTAAAAGCGAACACTAGTGAGCGAGAGCGCCCTTCCCCTACGCCACACTCCCAAACGGACTCTGACTCTGTCACCGCAGGATTCCACCTGGCCCACCTTTGCCCACCGGCTGGCAGTGCCACTGTAAATCCTGGAGCTATAGCTGGCGCCCGGGCTGGAGTAATTAATAAAAGCTCCATTACATGCCTTGTAGCCGTTGTTTGCTATTTCAACACCCCATTTGTGCCACGATTACAGTCATTATCAGTCAGCGCCATTAATTCAGCCACCGATGCCGGAACTGCATACTAATAAATTGGGCTCTAAAATTTTTTACCTTTCAAGGAGTTTGTGCTGGAGTGGAGCCAGGAAGTGCCACTCCTGATTAGGAGTCTTCTGCTGACTCTGAAAGGCCCCTTTGAATAGGGGCTGCTGCATCTTTGGAGATAGTTCACATTCCCCCTCTTTGATTATTCCCTTCCCCTCCAAAATGAATCTTTATTAAGCTTAAATCCTAAATAAAATGAAATTAGCAGACTGCAAAATATTGCTTTCTTTTCTGCACATATTCCCTGGTGCCTCCATGCAAATTATAATGCTTATTTATGTAAATGAGGTGTCGTCTTTAATTAGTTTTGCTTGAAGGCATTAAAATACATGTATTCTCTCCCCAAAATATTATTTGTTTTGTTGCTCTCTTCAGTTGAGTTCAAAATGACTTATTATGCTGACTAAAAAGCTTTATTAATTTCAGTGTTTTTTCTCCCCTGACTTTCAGAGTATTATCTTCTCCTCCCACTGTGTGGGAGCAGCGCTGAGCGTTTAGCTTTTAGCTGTGTAATGGAGAGGTTTCCTCAGGCTCTCTCTGCTGTGAAGTGGATACAAGGCTGTCTGAGAGTCCCTGCAAACAACAGACGGCCCTCTCATGGGTCAGCAAGCTTCTTGGGCTAAGACCCTTATACCTCATACTACAGTATTGTGTGTGAGTGCATATATCAATATACTGTACATTATTATTCATTAAAAAAAAAACGATATATAATGTGTTTATACTATATATACACTTTATCATTTATGTATAATATTATATTAATATTATACTTTTTATTTATATTATTTATGTATCATTTTTGTTAATATTTTGCATTAAAATTATTTTTTAAATTCAGTTTTTAATTTTAATTTTAGTTAAAGTTTTAATAATTTTGTGTGTGTGTGTGTGTGCATTTTAGTTTGTTTTGTTTTAGTTATTTAAGTGCTTCAAGTTAAACTAAATGATAAATGTAGCCTTGGCAGCTAACTGAAAACAATTAAAGTAATAAAATAGTTATACAGCATTTACTAAAGTACAAAAGAGTACTGTGGTTATACCATAGTACAGTGATGGTAACATATGGCAATGCCATGGTACCATGATAGATATACAGAATAGCACTGAATTATTAGCATATTCATATACAACGGTATTGGCATGAATAATAAAATACAATACAAACGTAATACAAAATAAGAACTCACATCTAAAATAATGGAATAGAATTCCATTGTAAATTCTGAAAAAAATCACAAGTTACACGTTTCAGAGTCAAACCTGCTACATTTGGTACGTTAGGCCATGGATCCCAATTGTGCTGTCTATCAGTACTGTTTCCGCTGATGACGTTTATTTGCACGTGCTGTCTGCATTGTTTTAACCCCTAATTCATTAAAAGAGTTATGCAAATGAGGTAACAGAACAAACACAACCAAAAATAAGGGGTGAACGCAATTTGCACGCCACAATTCCTCATCTTGCAGGCCATTGGGTGTCAGCTTTTGGAAGACGACTACATTTAAACAGTGTGCTGCGGTAAACCAGCGTAAACCGGATAATGGGTGTTTTGCAAATAGGATGCAGGTTTTTGTGTTGAAATACCACGTATAATATCACGTGAATTTGCCCCAAGTTTTCCTGTAGCTTGTAAAACTGCTAAGAATGACTTCGGTTGGCACTGTATGTTGCGGACACCCCACATCCCCCCAATACACTTAATGAAAGCTGCATGCATGCATTGTCTCATCAATCAAATGCTAATACCAATGTAAATTCACATGCATTGTCAGCTCTCGCCGCACGCCTCTAAACTGAGGTGCAATGACCTCTTAAATGACTTTCAGACAGCTTTTTGCCTTATTTTAATATTTGTTTAAAAGGATTTTCAGTGTTACAGTAAATCTCCCTCTTGACACGGTTTTTATGCATTTGCAGTTGATTTACAACACAATGTTGAGTGGCTATCGAGCAGAAACCCGCTGTGAGTCACGGCCAAAGGTGCCGGAACCGATGCAGTCAAACAGAAATACACGCTGTCATACACTCCACTCAGCTGACACAAAAGGTTAAAAAGAAACATGAGCCGCAAACAACGAGCATTGGTCAATATTATATCAATATGCTTTGAGCCTTCAATGGACTGAAAAGACTGAAATGGCATATTTTACAAAGTTAATACCCCTCAATACGCAATTCACACACATATAAACTCACGCACGCACAAACACACCAGCATGATTTATAGTAAGGAAGCTGAGGCCATTATAACGTTTTTATTATTACTGTTCTTTCAAGGCTAATGCTACAATAGATTTTTGCATGATTGATGCTTCCCAGTAAACATTAGGAAGATTCCATTAACTTAGCAGAGAGGAGCTAAATGGCGTCACTTTGACTATAGCTGCATTCCTTTCCATGCTTTTTGATTAAAAATAGAATATCAATATCACATTTTTTTTAAACGAATTCATGATGTTCAGATCTGACTTCAAAAAAAAAAACATCAAAACTCTTCTGCCAACTCATGCAACTGATCGTAATTGAGGCCCCCATATAAATCATTAAGTTTCTGGAAGTCACTTCTGAAACAATCCTGGGGTTAAATGATGAAAGAAACGGTTCTTCCAGTAAATCAAATGACTTTGAAGCTCTGGTCATAGCTTGGCTAGTGTAAAGCATAGTTTCTGTAATACAAGCTCTTAAAGGGACAGTTCACCCAAAAATGAAAATAAAATTCTCATTATTTACTCAAACAAGTATGACCTTCAGTGGAATGCAAAAAGTGAATTTCCGAAGAATATCATAGCCACTCTTTTCAATATAATGTAAGTAAATGAGAATTGGGCGTGTTAAATCAAGTTGTCCATAAAATTATGACCTGTGCATTATACAGTATTCCAAGTCTTGTGAAACTGTACAAAAGCTTTGTGTGATGAACATACTGAAATCATTATTCAATCCTGAGTTGAATTCAAGAAAACAATTCATTATTGAATAATTCAGACTGAATTTTACAAAAGTACAATTCATTCATCAGTCATTGCTACCATTCAAGAACATGCTAAGCAAAGTCACAAATTATATCAATGTTTTTAGAGAACAACATAAATTTCAGTCATTTCCTCTCATCAATCCATTGTATGACTTCAGAAGATTTGGATTATATCGCACGGACCATTCTCTGATACTTTTATGATGCTTTTATGACAGTCCAAATTTGTGTTACACAGAAAAAAAGACAACAGAGTGAGTAAATGATGACAAAAAAGTAATCGTTATGTGAACTAATCCTTTAAACTACGCTACAGAAGCATTTAAGTATGAAAGAACGTGGTAACAATATGCTGAAACTTCAATCAGTGCAGAGGAAATTCCACTTGTAATGAGAAGGAACTGGTTTGAACTGTTGTCTTCCAGTTGTGCTTGTGCTTTTATCACGGTCCCGTGCCTCAACATCCATTTCACTCTCCCAACAAATCTGTGAGCAAAATGCTCCTGGCACGGACCTGATTGGCTAATTGATATCTTATGTGTGGCCCTCGTGGGAACAGTGGCAGTGATGACCCGGATGAACGTGGATCTCTCTCTCTCTCTCTCTCTTCCCCTGGTAGCCTTTGCAGGAAACGAGTTCACAGCGAACAGCGCGAGTAACACCCCTAACACCTTCTGCCAATTATTCACCGTGTGACCCACACCAAGAGAGCAAGAGATCTGTCTCCCAATACGTAGTCATAAACATGCACGCCCAGCCTTAAAATTGTACACGTGTCTGTGTGTGTGAGTGTGTGTGTGTGTGTATGTGCTTCTGCCTCTCATGCCCTGGCGATACACTGGTGCTTACGGAAACTGAGCCAACTGATCTTTTGCCCAAAGTGCTAATTTGTGTCACAGCTGTGTGCGCAGAACTGTTATTAACTGAAACGTAAACTAGAAGCTATGTCTCACAACAACAAGATTCTGCAATAAAACCACATTTTAGGGCTTGATCTGGCAAAAAACTTGAAGATATATTTATAGGTTGTTACAGGAGAATGGCATTTTTCCATTTGATCTGTGGAAAAACAAATCGGAACAAAACACCTGGTTTTACCTTAGGCTTAGCATAATAAAATAATACTAATAAAACTATTTGCAAGTCTACAAAGTAAGTACATTTTCCACAAGACTTATAAAATAAAGTGGAAATAATCCAATGGCAATTTTACATACTACAAATGGATAATAAATTCTAGTAAAATCACTAATTTATTGGTGAAAAAGAGGAGCAATATAAATGAACATTTAAACTTGCTTGTTTTATAGTGGTACTAAGCCAGCTTGTTTCTCATCTTATTAGATGAAGAGGATTCCAAAAATCGAAGAATGCTGGTGAAAAATGCAACGATTTTTCAATGTTCATATTTAATAGAAAGATAATTTATGCTGTCATAATAGCAATTTAAGAGCTGATTGTTTGATTTGGTTGTTTTAAATATCTTTAAAAAAATCCCTTATTTTATGTAACCGTTAAAAAAAAAAAAATGAATTTGAATGTGAAGGAATGTGCATCCAATTAAAGGAGCTTCCAGTGAAAGGACAGAAAAGATCTGGAATGTTGACTTTTTAGATCTATTTTCAGCCCATTTTCAAGAGTCTGTCAACATAAAATGCTGAAAATGAAAGCCAAAACAGAGAGCAAGGGTTTATTTCATGTGGGCTGCATGGTTAGGCAGCACTATTGGACGTGAAATGTTATCTCTGAAGCCTCATGTTTCAAAGCCTGCAGGGCCCATCTCCCCTTGCCGAGTACACAGACACGCAAGAAATGCTTTCTGTCCCAGAATTTCACAAATGTCCAGTTGAATCCTCATCACTTGTTTGTGCGCAATGAGGCCAATCAATCTAGATGAGAGAATTAAATAAATGAACTCAGTTCAGGTCATGCCAGGAAAGGCCCATGTAATCCACTGAGGGTTTTTTCTTCCACAACATTTTCTGACATGACAGATATAATTATTCTAATAAAACTGTGCCTGAGACAAACAATGCTATATTCCCTAGGTACACAGCAAAGTTAGGATGCATGCCAGTTTTTTTTTCCCAGTTGGCACCACTGGCTAACCACGTCAGCTATGACACAAATTCACACATTTTAATATCTTGACACACTCACAATTTGCTTAAGAACATGCAATTGTGATATCTTGTGATTTAAAATTTGAGCTTAAAAAGATAGTTCACCCAAAACACCCAAATATCCTATCATCATTTATCTCATGCTGTTCCAAACCTGTATGACTTTTGTTCTTTCATGGAACACAACAGAAGATGTTTTGGAAAATGTTGTAGTGTTTTTGGGGGGTCAATGGGGTCCAAAATTGTTTAAAGAAAGAAAAACATACATACATATACCATCTCTTTAATTAAGTGTGCAATTTTCTGTGTCACTATAGCACCAAAAAAAAAAAAAATTTAATTGCAAAAATATTGACTGTTGTCAAAAAGGCTGTTGTCAATCATTGGTCAGTACACAGATAGCCCCACCCAAAACTCACGCCATTGGTTAAGATAACTTTGCTGTGTGGGATTGATTGGGATGCTCAAAGATAGCAATATTTTAATAGTGCAGCAGGACTACAGTATATACTGGGAAAATAACCTACAAATGTCATAGTCAGTTAGCTGAGAAAGTATTTAAAATGATCAAATAATATAACATTAATTAGCAGCTTTAATTCTTATATACAAATAACACCTTTAATTAATTTTCAGGAGCAAGTACATTTTCAAATAGCTAAGAGAGCTAAAGCTGGTGATTTTGTTAATAACAAAAAAATTGCACAGCTGAATGAATTTACTTGAAATTCTGTTTCAATCTTGTTTGGCAGAAGCTATTTGAAATCTATAGGCTGTCTATGTACAGTCATTTATCACGGTGTAATTTTAGAATACAGTTGTTTGTCAGTCTCATTTCAAGCAGCAGGAAGGATAAAGATCTTTGATAACTGCACGCCTTTCATCTTTTCAGAAATCCCTGCACTGCCGCACCTAGGCTTTTATTCTTTAAACACCCCCTTATAGGTCCAAACTGCACCGCATGGAATCTGATACACCTACAGAGGGAAATAAAAATAGAGAACAGTGAACTCCAGGCTAAATTTTAAAAGGAAAGAAATATCACGCTCCTTTGATGCCAAAGTAAAACCAAAAGACTGTAGGATATGTTCTGAAGCAGGCTGAACATAAATCCACACAGAGACATCTCCAACATTTGACAGTCTTCAACAAGTCACTTTTAATGATTTTTTATATTCTTTTAACATTGTGATATGAAAAAAAGCATAATTATCCAGGTTAATGTTTTTTTTCCTAGCATACATAGTATACAGTATATAAATACAAAAGTACATTTATGTAAATAAACTTAATAAATTATCAATGATATTAAATATATGACAAATTTCCAATATTAAATTTCCAATTAAATTTCCCAGTATAACCCCTGGGTAAGCTCAGTGATAACCAAGCCATTTATTTTTATTTGTGGTGAGCGTATAAGAGAGGAAATGCATAGTGCAAACTCTTAACAATCATTTTCATGAAAAAAAATACCCAGAGCTTTCCTAGCCACAACAATTTGATAGAAAACAAAACGCCTGTCGGGCTGGCGAGTGAGAAGCATGCTGCTTCTGGAATGGCCTGTGAAAAGTCATAAAAATATTTTCCTTTTTATTTAATGTCGCCCATAACTCATTGCAAGGAAAAGCTAATCAATAGCACCTTAATGAAAACTTGAGCCATATTTTATTTTGCTGCAGAGAAGGCCAGGATCAGCATTTGTTGCCTTGTTGTGTGCTGGGTCTGGCCCCGGGGCTGTTAGACAGATGTGCATCACGCTCGCAGATACCTTAAATATTTGCTGCCTTCTCCTAGAAATGCTTTATCAACACGCCAAGCAGAAGGAGTGAGAATTTCTATGCAGAGAGCGCCATTAGAAAAACAACAGCCACAACTGTGAGTCTATATTTCATCATTTCAGCTCTGTCATTGCCACAGTCAGTGATTTAATATGTGAGAGGAAGGAAGAGTGAAAGGTTATGACTTCTACACTTTAAAATATTCCACCTACACTGATAACGCGGCTATCCCACGAACCCTTCTGTTTCATCCCAAATCAGCATAAATGCCAATATCTCTCACATCTAATATATCTTTGTGGCTCACAGACATTCACCTCACATTTAGAAGAAAAAACATCCACAGCCAAGATTCCATATGCTTTCCATTTAGTTTTATATGTCAATAAATACAATAATTATACATGTGATTATCACAAATTATAAAACATATTGAGCATTTGCTCAAATCAGTACAGACAGACAAGCTCAAATTTGCCAATAAATAAGGATGACTGACATATGGAATCGTCAGGTTCCCATATGACAACATTCGACAATTATTATTCTAAGAATTATTGATAATTTTCCACAAAACAAAATGATGTGCACCGCAACAAACTATTTCTAGCCTTCTCACAACTTTCCTTTTCGCATTACACTGTAAAAAATATATTAAAAATGCTGAAAAACAAGCAATTATTTACCTGATTATTGAAAAACAAATTGGACACAAAACAAAGATTAAAAAAACACTGTTTCATTCTCTTATTTAAAATTACTTTTAACTAAATGTGTTCTGGACATTTCTTTGTATTATTTGTGAAACTTGCTAGCAATTTCTGAGTGAAAATTTTTCAAAGCCAATTTTTCCCCAGTGTATTGCATCTCATTGCTGCATTTATAACAATATACTCTAATTTTACATCAAACCAATAAGAACAGAAGAGCTGAATTAATGCTGTTTTTTCTACAAATTAAGCCTACACTAAAAAAAAATATTGGTTGCATTGTTTGACCGTTTGAATAAACATTAAATGAATCTCATAATATAAGCAATTTAAAAACAATCTGCATTGGAACCATTTTAAGTTAAAATTAAGAAAACTTCAGACATGCATAATCAAAATAATCTTGATTAGTTCCATAACCAGTGCACGTTCTCATACTTCTTGCAAAACTGAATAAAATCCTACAGTATATTCTCGATCCATCACACACTAAGAAAAGTCTCAGACAGCATCCAAACAGAACAATGAGGATCAGCTCATTCGTTGAGACTGAGACAACAATTATTCATCAAAGGAGAAAATAATAACTCAAAGGTCAAGTCATAAAAAAACAATATCAGGCCTGTCTCAACGCTCTGTGCAAGAGTCACATTATGTTAACCAAAAGAGAGCTCTCTCAACACGAAGAGATAAAGGAACTGTGGAAGGTGTGCCGGAGTACCTTCACGTCGTATCAGGAGAGGGCACAAGTACCTCAGTGTTACTGTGGCCATTATGTGTAGCCACCAGTTCCAACCTGAATATCAAACAGCAAATTTATCAAATTGATATCCTCGGAACGGTACCTGAGAGATTACAAAGCAATCAGCTAATATTGTACTTTATTCTGTTCTTTCGTTTAGATCGTCTGCACCATTTAGAAGTAGTTTTCTTTCAAATGAGTAACTCATTCATGAGGCGCGGGCCTGCGGAGAACTGTCCGACAGTGAGACGTCATTTGCATAGATTTGCATTGTCAGGATGCAGTGAGGGAGGGAGAGCTGACAAGCCACTGACTGCTCTGTGATGCTAAAAGAGCTGACATGCTCTCCTAAACGTCAATCCCATCCCAAACAAACACACACACACACAGTGCTGCCTCAGAGCGAGTGGAGGACTCGTCAGCCAGCGAGAGAAGTGGCATTACAAATTTTTTATGCGAGTAAACAGATGTCTGTTCACATTGTGAAAGAGAATATACGTTTTCAGTGCTTGTGAAAATCCCAGTTAATTATCAGCTACATTTATAAGGGGACTGTGCCTATAAAATCATAAAAAACAAATGATTGCATAATGTCCTTGTGCCTCTGTTCAGGCCGTTTCGTAAAAACAAATGATACATTTTCACATATATTCACACCTCATATTCTCATCTATTCTCATCTATTCTCATCTATTTTCTTCTATGCTACAGATTCTATATTGAAATAAAAATAAGAAATTTAGTTCATTGTAAAGTATTTTTATATGTGTTATGTGTTAAATGCAAATTAGTTTGATATCATTTTATGTAAGAAAATAAAGAAGTCTGAGGCTAGGGATATTTTTTATTAATTATTTCAGTGTTAGCTTTAGTTATGTTTGTACATCAAGTTAAATTAATTTAAAATAAGAAATGTTGAAATGTAAAAAAAATTACAAAGTTCTTTTATAAAAGTTTTTTTTCCCTTTAGTTTCAGTTTCATTTTAGTTTCATAATAGTCCGTTTCATGGTAGATTGTGACAATATACCTGACTAAATGTCACAATAGGTCAACAAAAAGTTTGACAAATTGGCTTGGTCGTCCTTATATTCTAAACAAAAATGTAAAACTGTAAAAAATGTAAAAATGTAAAAAAAAAAATCAGTAGTATTTAGTGGTCAAAGTTAACATACATTCATATAAAGTGAAGTGACATACTGCCAAGTATGGTGACCCATACTCGGAATTCGTGCTCTGCATTTAACCCATCCAACATGCACACACACAGCAGTGAACACACACACACCGTGAACACACACCCGGATGTATATATAATAATACATACATTCAGAAATACAAAAACAACATTCAAGTGTTTGATTTAACTCAATTCAGGTGTGCCATGATTCAATTCAATTCAAAGTTCAGTTAACACCAGAAGTGGACTAAAAAGTTTTAAAAAGTTTAAAAGCCATTTAAAAGTGCGAGAAGTCATATTGTCTAGTCAGATGAGACCAAGATTTTTTGAAATTTTAAAGCTATTTTTTCATTACAAATTTAATGCAACAAAACCTTAACAAACACTAAATCTGAAAGGTGATGCTGTGGGGATGAAGCAGAGACCGAGAAGACTGAGAACAATAGATATTGCAAAATACAGGCTGCTAAAAAATTTACGCAAGGGAGAACGTTCATATTTCAGCAGGACAATGATATCGGACTCAAGGACAAAGTAACACTGACTTAAGAACAGAGAGGCGACTAGCCTTAAATGGTCCAGTCAACCAGTTTGTAGTACTATCTGACACTATTAAACCAACAATAAACTCATCAAAAACATTTCCTAACAATTTTATATTGAAATGTTTATTTTCATGAGTTTTAATTCTCTAAAAAAAGTATGAGAGAAAAAAATTCAATATAGGATTTGAAATTCAGTAAAATTAGAAAATTGGTTAAGGTCCGATTATTGAATGCAGGCATTTGGTGTGACCATTGATATTCAAATAGATTGTCAAGCCAAAATATCACAGCAGTGCCCCCTTTAACACTAAAGCCCTGCCCTGGAGGAGCTCGGCCAGCGGTCTGTACTGTAACGTGTGATTGTGGAGCACAAAAAGAATGATGTTTTGTTTTCTCTGTTTCTCCGTCTCTCTGCCAGTTTTTGCTCTGGAGGCAGCGCCTGTTTATGCACATCCCTCAGGCCATTTGTTTGTAGCACTTCCTGGTCCCAGAGTGGCATGCATAATGCAGGAATGAAAATGTTAACAGTGGCAAATAAAATCGGCAAGGTGCCCCCACAAATCAGGGCAGTTTAGGAGCACATTTAATCATCCGTGCATAGGGAGGCGCTGCGATTTATTGTGGCATTTCTGAGAAGATCAGGACCCCATTTTTCCAGGGCCTTTCCAAGCCATTCGCCTTCGTCCCCCTCCCATCGGATTCACATCGAGAGAGATCTTCTGCACTCACTCAACCAATGGTGCAAAATTGATGTTGCTCTTTGTAAATGTATATGTGGTTGCTCTTTTGTGTTTTATATTAAAGCAATAAGCTACTCAAAGCCATGCATTAGTGATTTTACCACCTTCTTGTTCTAAAAGCCCCTCATATGTGCTAAAAACATTGTAACGTATAGCCTTGAATGAATACTTTCTCATTTTGAATGCTTTTTTTGTTTGTTTTTAAGTTGTTCATTAGCTTTTTACAGTTTACAGTTACTAAGCAATGTGGTAATTTGACAAATTAACATACAAGGAGTGGTCACATGATCATAGTTATTAAATGAATTAATAATAAAATCATATTTGTTTGTTAATAAAACTATATTTTAAAAGTAAAAAAATAAAAAACAAGATTTATTGCAGTCATACACATGACTAAATATAATTGGATTATATATATATATATATATATATATATATATATTTCATAATATAAATATTAATTATAATATAAAATCATATATGAATATTTTAAAGTTAAATATGTATAAATTGTAAAAATTGTAGAAAATGTAAAAAGCCAAACTCTGCAGATATTGTGTAAATAAAGTATCGCTTGCCATGTTGTTCAAGTTTTATTAAGAAAATCTAAAACTATTAATAATCATTTAATTAAAATAAAGCTGAAATAAAATAAAATATAAATAAAAATTTAATTAAGAATGTGCCATTGGCAAATAACAGAAATAAAATAAAAAAATAAATAATTACTAAAACTAAAATAAATTTAAGTTAAAATTATTTATTTTTTTAAAATAAAAAAAGCACATAACAACAAATTAAAAATATAAAATCTTATTATCATATAAATTTAAAATATAAAAATTCTAAACATATATTTGGTTCAGAATAAATGCAACCAAGGTTCTCAGTCAAGTTCAAAACATTGTAAAAATCCACAAAGTGCTTGATGTAAAAACAAAGTGAAGCTGTAACATGACCAAGGCCCAGTGCAACTGCAACTGAAGACACACATAAGTTGCCGCACCATATGGTGGTGTCAGGAAAATAAATGGTTTAAAAAATTCATGTGCGGCTCACACGAGCGATCACAGAAATACCAACACAAGGCCCCTCATGCTTAACCCTGCTAATCAGGACCTCAGGGGGGAGTTTGTGGAGAGATACGGCAGCGCTGCTCTAACTGAATTGAAGACCACTTTGGCATTTGGGCGGAAGGACCGGCAGCTGTCTCCAGATCTACGGACAGCGGCGCTCGTAGCGATACAATCACCAGCGCCTTTCAGCACTTCCTGCGCATGAGACAGACTAATCAAATGAGCCGAGGCGAGAGCTGCCCGAGCTTTTAGTCCTGCGTCCCGAAGCCCACCCTAAACCAACATTAAATCCATCCTCCCTCCCCCCTCATTTCTTAATGTCTACCCCCGAGGTGCACTTGGTGTGGCTTGAGTCATCACTGTTTAGGTCTGTAGACCAGGGACACAAGCTGGTGGCAAGGTTACAGCCAGGAAGACGAGGGACACTCATATTCTGCCAAGCCGGCAAAAAACTTGAAGAGGGCTTGGAGTGAGAAGATGCGCTCTGCTGACAAGGCAGCCGTCACCTCACTGCAACTGGAAAGACTGATGCGCCCAGACAGCGCTGGATAGCTACGCTCATAGAGAGTCAGTAAAGGAAATACAGCTGCCACCCTATGGGACCGACCAGTCAGACAACCACACTGTTAACGCCATGGAATCAGCTTTAGATCAATGTCACATGGGAAAATATTGGCAAAACAAATGCTCTCTGCTGGAGAGGGACTGTCACATTATGTAGCAAATGTTGATGGGATACACTGGGGTCCAAAACCTGAGATCAGAAGCGAAAATGCTTATTTTTTGCATATATTTTAGTATTATTACATATTTTAGTGTAAGTGAAAGTGAAAAATCTGACTTTTTGTACAATGCAGTGCACATTCCACCACATCATAAAAAATGTTAAAAACAGGTTTTTGTAACTTATTTTACTTTATTTCTCACAATTATGAGACAAAAAAGGCAGAATTTAGAGATATGAACCCAGAATTATGACATAAATTCTCACAATTCTAAGTTTACATCTGACAATTCTGATTTTTGTTTACAACACAGAATAAAAAATTAAAAAGTAACTGACTTTTTTCTCACAATTGTTTTTTTATAGTTTATATCTCACAATTCAGATGTTTTACCTCAGAATTGCTAGATATAATGTCACAACCTGCTTTTTAGTTTGTGGTGGAAACAGGCTTCAATATTTGAACAACAGTGTGTATATACAAATATAAAGAAAATGAACAAATATTGGTAATGCTAAATACATATATAGGGCACAATTACCTGTTAATTTTCCATTTATTGTAAATATTAGCTTTAAATTGCACAAAAAGAGGTTTAAATGTTTAATATTTGTTCTTTTGGATCGCACTGAAAGTTGCTTATTATGTTCCTTAAAAAACTGTGTATATTTTCAGTCAATAATTTGTCTTGAAGTATCACTTGAAGTAATTTTCGAGCCAGATTCAATTAAAAGAGAAGGAAAATTTAAACCATTCTTTCACAAAACACTGGACCAAATCTGTGTCACTGTGAGTGAGAAACACACGGTCACTTAAATGCTATAGCAGACACAAGTCCCAGTCAATTCCTCCTCTCCCAGTTTCCAGCTTGTAATATTTGGTAATGACCACAAACCATGCACTCGCTTCCATTATTGTCTCATCATCTAAGCTATTTTAAGAATCTGGAAGCACATTGGACTTTTTAATAAGACAAATTAGTGGCATGATGTGACGATTAAGTAAAGGCCCCAGAGCTGTGGCGGTAAGGAGGCCCTGACTGAACATGTGGGCAAGACGATTTCAAGTTAAATTTCAAAGAATAACTAACAACTAACAATCTCCAGCTTCACTTCACTTAACAGCTGCACAAGTGGATGTATGAGACAATATTTTCCTAGTACATTTCTGGTGTTTATTAAATAAATTGTTTCATTTATAAACTTATTTATATACATATACCTTACTCAAAACTTGTTTTTAAATTCAGCAAGGATACATGAAACTGAACAAAAGTGATTATAAATAATACATTACTGTTTTTAAGTATATTTATAATAGGAAGGCAACAAATCAGCATATTAGAATGGTCAAGTGACACTGAAGACTGGAGTAATGGCTGCTAAAAATTCAGCTTTGCCATCACAGGAATAAACTACATTTTAAAATATATTCAAATATAAATAATAAAATATAAATTGTAATAATATTTCACAGTATTACTGTTTTACTGTATTTTTGATCCAATAAGTGCAACCTTGGTGTGCATTTAGACTTCTTTCAAAAACATTAGCATTTTTTTTTTTATATCTGTAAATATTAGTTTGTACCGTTTTTCTCAGTCGGAACGGACTGCCTCTGATTCATTTGACTGCTACTCGTGACATACATCTGAATAGAACCACAGTAAACATTAACTACTACAGCAACTAATCTTGCCCCAAAATCACATAGTTCAGCCGCAGACATGTTGATGAGAAAGCCATGAAAATTCCATGGCAAGACTTAAAGTTTTGTTACAGAGGACATAT
Source organism: Barbus barbus (assembly GCF_936440315.1). Classification (NCBI taxonomy): domain Eukaryota; kingdom Metazoa; phylum Chordata; class Actinopteri; order Cypriniformes; family Cyprinidae; genus Barbus; species Barbus barbus. The sequence continues at coordinate 17,343,129 of NC_136719.1, forward strand.
AACTCTACCACATCCCTCTAATCTCAGGCAGTGCTCCATTATATTAAAGCGATTTCATACTGGTAATCATAACAGAACACTCACAGTCATAACAAACACGTAAACACACAATGGCGTCTTCAACAACTCTCATCATTCATGTTGGACAGCGCCACAAAATTTAAAGCATTTCACAGTAAAAGATAAAGGGCACTTCAAAAGATGTTAAAAGTGTGTTCGGCACGCCATCAGTGTGATTGTCTTACTGATGGACTGCCTCTCTCGTCTCCCACCCCAATGTCCCATGACTTATAAAAATCACGGGGTTTTAAACAATGCTTAGCTGTTTACTGAGTGCATCAGGACGAACGAGGAAATGAGCATAAGCGAAACGGAAAAAAAACGCATGTCCTAAGTTGCTCTACTATCGCCATAAATCACGCCCGGTTTATTGCCTCTAATAAGTTGATGCAAGGCCATTTTTCTCGCTGCCCATCGTTCAAACATTTAAGACATATTTACAAGGAACTTGTTAAAATATTTAATAATATTTAGTGGCAATTTCAGTGCGGCCTGTCAACTGCAAATTTACGTCCCTTAAGTGTTTAAAAAGGCGATGACATGAATAACAAACTGTCAAAACTGCCTCATTTGCATAGACAGGCTGTAACTCTGATACCTTGAGTAAAAAAATAAAAAATAGGATTTTAACAAAACAAGCCATAAAGACAACACTCATCATGAGTGATGGTGTGCAACTTCTCCGCAAAGTCGCTCGCTCGCAGACAGCGTCCCGCTACAGATGCTGCCGAGATCATATCAGCTAATAAAGGGACATATATTCTCCTCCCTGAGTTATTTATCCCGTGACTACGAGTGCAAGATGGAATGTCTCCTACAGAGTCTTTTAATTAATTGCCATAAAAAGCTAATTCTGAGACGAGCGAGCCAAACAATCGTTTCCACCACAAATCTTGTCAAATATTTCATCCATAATTTTCAACTTTAAAGTCAGGGAAAGCTGTTGACTAAGCTCGTCGCTGCATTATCGATTTAAAGCTACCTGGCATACCTACTCTGGCCGTCTGGCCTTGTTGGCTTGCGCTCTGAGAGTCTGATATCAAGTCGTTTGACCTGGCAATGGCCTGGCTAGCACGTAGCGAGAAGGGCCCCGTTGACACTGATTGCAGGGCTATGAGTAGTCTCTCCCCTGTGCCCTCTCTGCGCAACTCTAATTAATAGCCTATTCATCTTCTCTGATCTGAGTCTGCACACGCAGTAATATATGGTTAGTTTGGCGAGCAAGCCATTAAAGTGTAATAACCAAGTGCAGGCACTCGATTTGGAAGAGTAGCACCTTCTTACCATGGAGGGGAAACAATTAATTTATTTGATGATCCTATGTAGCCAATCGCCTCTCTCTATGTTCCTGAGAAAACAACAAAGCCCATGGCTCGAAAGCCAGACACATTTTGGGCACCAAAGACGCTGACGTTGTTACGCAATCCTTCTCAAATCTATACCTTCACCCTAGGCACGAGAAATATCACTCAAGCGTCTCAAAGGCAAGGTGGTTGCCGTCTCTGCCGAGCACTGATCTCCGGTTACCTTTTTATCATTTAAGGCTCCCACAGCCAAGCTGAAGGTTAAACGTATTTAATTCCCAATGCGGCCCTAGGCTGAGACTATTTCCTAAAATCTGCTGAAATATATCATGGTAAAGACCTCAAATCAGGTGCAGAATATAAAAAGCACTTTTTTCCCTAGCTTTTCAGACTTTGCAGGTGAGAAACTGTGCCAACAGGATTACCTGGTGCCTGCATTGGGGGCAGCTGATGGCGAAGAGGTAAATATCCTGAAAGTACATGTAAGGGTGTGGTTGATTTATGAAGCTATCATGCAGGGAAGACAATTATTTCGGAATTAGACTTCAATAATGTCCCATCTCAGAAGGATTCCCAAACCTTAAATAGACTGGCAGCTAACCAACAAAGTAAACAAAAGGTTGCACAAACATTGACAGACAATGGTCAGACCGTATTCAATCCTGCGTGGCAGTTAAGGAGTTACTTGGGAGTTATTCTGTGTTTCTCAAAGCAAAAATCCATGAACTTCAAAGCCGGCACATTGCGAAGGTATCCGACTGAATGATTACTTGAGCACCCATTATGGAACTTTTATTTTGCGTCTGTTAACCATGACAGGCCTTCTTCCCAACTGCCTTTTATTAGAAAGAAAAAAACACACTTGCATGCATAATAATCTGCTTGGTATTTCACGATTATGTGAAAATGAAAAAAATCTGAATACCCAGGATTCAGCTTGGGGTTTTGCCTGCCTCTCAAGCAAAACCTTCTAAACCCATTATTCTTTTTGCTAGAACTAATAACGTTTTTGTCTCTGCAGCTTAAGAGACTAATTGACTAGTTTTTTTGGAGGATAGCCCAGATGGAAAAATAAGTACCCCTTAAAGACCCTATTCCCTCCTCTTCCCACAGATTTAAGCCCCTTATTAATTAAACTTTCACCAAGTCAGGGGTTTTTATTAAAAACGATAAAGTCTACCGCCTTTCGAATAATTCTTTTGTACTGTTTTAGAGGGTGAAAAACCATTCGCATGACCAGATGGAAGTTTTCTTTTAAATACCATAATTTGTGGTCTACAGACTGAAATGCAAAACTCATTTAAGATGAGGTATTTAAAAGGATAGTTCACACATAAATGACATTCTGTCATCATTTACTCACTCTCATGTTGTTCAAAACCTGTATGACTTTCAGGAGAAATTTTGTCGAATGTTCACATTGTTATTCTCCATAAAATAAAAGTGGATGGTGAGCAGGGCTGCCAAAAAGCATCTTAAAAACATAATAAATGTAGTCCACGCAACTTACACAAATTCACTATATTCTGAGTCTTCTGAAAAAAACTGAAATTTAAGTCATTAAGCACTAAATATCTGAGGTTAACTTTTACTGTATGGAAAAGAGCAGCTTGGACATTCTACAAAACATCTCCTTTTGAGTCATACAGGTTTGGATTTACATACAGGTGAGTAAATATTGAAATTCTTCTGTGAATGATTCATTTAAGTTGTTGCAAATTGGCCAAATGCACAAATAACAAGTATTGTGTGACAGTATCGTCAGTTATTAAACTGTTGTGAACAAACAATATGCCGTGTGGATGTGAACTAGAGTCGGTGAGCTCTGACAGGTTGACAGGATGTTTAACGTGGGGTGTGTCTTTGCGTTATCACTTTGGTATGATCAGTCATCATCTTGATCAATTCATTCATTTACATTGCACTATAAGCCTTGAAACAATATTTGCAAATCGATGACATGTGGTTCAAGTTGTTGATGCTGCTACTCAGGACATCAACTTTTTAACAGCCCATTAAACAAAACTTTCAGAACTGTGAGGTAAGAAAACCGACGACGAATAAAGGTGAACTATGCCACTGACATCAAGTCCAAAAAGCAACCAATGAATTCTCAGGGATAGCGGGAGGTACAGCCGGCTGAAACTGAACTACACATTTTCGAGCACGGCCAAACACGTGTCTTTCCTGTCTGTGTCCATACATCCAGTATAGCACTATCACAAGACCCAAAATAGATCAGCTAAAGAGCAAGATGACCCATGGAGTGTTTGGAATGTGGATTTAGAAGTGACTGACAGCAGAGGCTGCTTCTGACGTTTAAACCCCAATAAAACTTGCACTCATCTTCTGTATCATGAAGCTAATGGGTTGTTCTAAAGCTAACAATCAACAGGCAATCGGCAATCTACTTTTCTGCCTTATCTATTCATTTAACTATTAGTTGAAGAGCTTTTTATGTTGACAAAATTCACTTCCCCACCCATATTCTTCTCCACCCAAGTTAAATAATAAAGAATGTCTAGGTGTGGTTGCAAAAATAAACAGCAAAAATGTGTTTGTACATTCTTTTTTTACATTTTCCCATAATGATCACACAGCAGAGTCAAGCAGTAGCTGGCATTGTCAAGGTCACGTCTTTTTGATACGATGAGAAAGTTTTAACAGCTAGGCCTTGTTTTTTCCCCCAACTTGTACTGTAGTTATAGAACAGGTTTTTTTTTTAAGCTGAATTGCAGTTTATTACACTCGATTGGGTCAGTTTCCAAAATATCCAGATCAGTTCTCAATTGTTTCTCCTAACAGCGATAAATTAAAATGCAAATGTGGCCTTGAAAGTTACAAGTTATGTCGGATTTTCAAAACATATCAAACAGGTCACATTTTTTTGTGTTTTTTAAACATGCACACACATAATAAATGAGATCTCTTAAATAATTGTTTCTCCTAGTGATAATGAGATGAAATGGAGAGAAAACAAAGATTTTTGCCCCCAACAAAAAGACCAGTAAACGTGTCTCCTTCAGAGTTTTAGAAAATATCTCACCAGTGTCTCAAATTGTGCTCGGATTTGCCAAGATTTGCTTTTAAAAGTCAGAGAATTTAGTATTACATAAACATTTCTCACAAGTTCTTCATGATTATCAGAACTATATGCTGTGCACTTTCATTTTACAGCCCATTTATGTCTATTTTTATTTCTCCTAAGGAACATACTTTGACATTGATACTTTCACAAAACTTAGCTGAGAACTCCATTTAGTCTCCTAAGCTCTGATAAAGCAACGTCTAAGCAATAAAAAACAATCATGCACTGTGCAAGTTAATGCAAACTACACCATTTTCTGCATATAACACCACTCTTTTAAAACTAATGAAATTAAAGTTTTTACATAAACCACATCAACAATGCAAGAGTAATATGACTGTTAAGAAACAAATCGATCAGAAAAATCTACCTAGCCATCTTATTCTAGAAATAAAGTGCATTATACAATGAAAAATACCTTCATTGTACTAAATAAAAGGATTCATTGTTTGCTCTTTGCTTTCATCCAGTTGTAAAAATGATGATGTGAAAAGAAATGAGTTAAATAAGGAAAGACAAATAACAAAAATTTTATAAAGGGGTGAAAAATAAGCTTCTTTTGAACAAAATGTAATAGACTGAAAGACCGGCACAGAAATCCCATTTCATGAGAATTGCTCTTTCCATTCATTCCACTTCCAAAAAGACCCCCAAAACAATTGGAGCCCGCTTGGTCATTTTTCCCTCAGTTATCTGTTTTCTGCTAACGAGATGTCACTAATATGTTCTGGAATGCTGGGTGAATGGGCAATATGATTGGCTACAAGGAACTAAATGTGTGAGGACAGCTTCTTTCGTTGATTTTTTTTATGCACAAACACATTTGTTGACAAGCTTCTCCAGAAGAGTTTGCCGTTTCACGAATGCTTTGCTCTCAAATTAGAAGTGATGAATCGTTTCTAGGGTGACAAATCCTTTTACCAATCAAACCACAATCTATCAGTGTTTGTTAGATTGTGCATTTTCCCTCAATTACATAAATCGCAAGAACGAGACGGAATAATGTAACAGGCAGAATAATTAAAAGAAAAGCAGTTTTCCTGTCTCCATTTACGAAGAAAAACAGCTGATTGTTTACCTGTGTTCCTTTCAACTAATTAAAAGAGAAAAGCAAATATTGTAAGTTGTCTGTTGACGTAAGTGCATAAGACAATTGCGATGTGGATTTCGCTTTATTGTTCCTCTCTACAAATAGCATGCTATTCTGACTTAATTTGCACTAGTGTGCCATCCTGAGAGCATCTAAAGCCATCTTTAAACAGTCCCATTTAAAATTCAATGTGATTAGCTGCCAAATTGCTACCAAGTCTGCAGCGTAGGGATGGGGTAAAAATTTAATTAGGATTCGTACATAAAAGAGAGGTCTTTGTCATATTTTGCTAAATGCATCCCAGAATGACCACTACGTTCAAAGTTCCTTTGCTCCTGTGAATCAAAACTAATCGATCTGAAGGGAGCGGAGGAGAGAAAGTAGAGGGAAAAAACACACACGCAATCTCAGGGAGGACCTCGGTGGCACCGCAAACCCACAGGACGTGGCATGTTTAAATAATACAAAACTTTTCTTTAATCACAGTTTAGAAAATTGGCTGGGATCTTCAACAGGAGACAGCTGCAGAGCCCCACAGCCATTAATGAGATTCGCTGAGGGTTTCCCCTTAAAATATTTACACCGTCCCATGGCACTGCAACACTGTCCTAGAATGAGGAGATAAGAACCGAGGAGGTGTGCTGAAGTTCTCCTAATCAATTTGCTAATTACTGGAGTGGCTATAGGAGAAGGGAGGAATTCCTTCTGGCGACGTCGCGTACTAATAAATGCTAAAAAATGTATTTACTCAGACAGCCAAGTGGAAGTCTGAAGTGGAATTACCACACGAGCTGATTGAGACAGCAACCGCTGAGGTCTCTGTCAAGGAAGAAAAGGGAGAGGACAAATAAGCGGTCAATAAGGTTGTTCCGTAACATAAGAGGCCAAGTATCCAATCGCTGAAGGTGAGAGTAAAAACAGAGATGTCAGTGCTGACAACCCACTTTCTCTTTTGAGCAAGAAGCAGCTTCAAAATCATTGGCTCTTCAAAAAAAAATTAAGAAATGCACTTAAGTTATATCTATTAATAATAAATACTAAATAAGAAGTATCTTCTGCTCACCAAGCCTCCATTTATTTGATCCAAAGTCCAGCAAAAACAGTAAAATTTTGAAATATTTTTTCTATTTAAAATAAATTTCTATTTGAATATATTTTAAAACGTAATTTATTCCTGTGATTTCAAAGCTAAATTTTTAGCATCACACACAATTATTGCTAATCATACATTTCTACAATAACATCTAATTCTTTTCCATAATTTTTTTCACCACTGATTTTTACCTCATAATTTTAATTTCAAATATCATATTTATCACAATTTATGTCATTTCTTATATTATTTTTTTTATGTGTCAATTTAGTTTCTAACATAATTATGTAACCTCTATGTAACCAACAAGAGAAAATGATTTTGCGTGCACATGAAAAATGAAGACCAGAGAAGAACAGATAAGTAAGTCTTCGGCTCAGTGCAGCACAGGTCAGAGGGGCGGTAGACTGTGTGCTGGGTGTTTGAGCTCCTCCGTACCTCATGAGAGCAGCAGTCCCTTCCCACCCCAGAGGCCAGACTCAACACTGAACCTGTCACAGAATGCAACCCACATCCTCCTCGAGGTTACAGGAGGAGAAACAGGCGCCTTCCTCCCACTCAGATGCACTGATTGCAGCCCCTTTTTCTGACCTGTCCCTCGGCCGCGGCCTTCCCGCCCCGCCTGTCACACCGCACCGTATGTCTGCTACTGCACGTGCATCAATTAACATAAACTAAAAGCCCCAACAGCACATGATAAACAACACCACAGAGGAAGATGAGGAAACATCTTCTTTAACAAAGACGCAGAAGCACTTGGAGCATGTACCCCCTCAGATTTCTAGAATCGAGTTGATTTTCATTGCAAAAAAAAAAAAAGACAAATAATAATTATTAAAAAAAAATAGAGAACAGTAGTATATATATATATATACACACACGCACACACACACACTATTTATATATATATATATATATATATATATATATATATATGAAAAGAAAAGTAATAGTAGTAGTAATAATAATAATTCTTATTAAAATATTATTATTATTATTATAACTACTACTGCTAATAATAATAATAATAATAAAATATGTCATTATTTACTCACTATCATATCTTTTTGAGAAAAAAGGGAAATAGGAAATGGAAAAAAATTTAAAATATCATGATATCATTAAAAATATTATGTTATGTTATATATATATATATATATATATATATATATATATATATATTTTAATTTTTCTATTTTTTTTGTATGCTTTGATGTGCCAAATTGTTCTTCCTTGTTTATTTTTCACCCTTATTAAGTTTTTTTATCTGCTAGATCTGCATACATTTTGTTACATTTTTGCTAAAAAAAAAATAAAAACTTCCGTAAGTGCAACGATTTTTTAAATACTTGCATGAAATGCTACAAAATGTTTCTGTATGGGTTACACAGCATGTTTTCTTTTTCTTTGGTTCATAAAGTGAGCCATGACCACCAGTGCAGTTTGCGGCAGCTCTGCAAAACTCAGTACTAAAGGGAGTTCACCCAAAAACTTTAATTCAGTCATCATTTACTCACCCCCACATTTACTCACCCTTAAATGACATAAATAATGAGTAAAGTTTCATTTTTGGGTGGACTATCCCTTTAAATAGAAGAGATTTAAGTGGTACTTTGCATAAGTCTCAGATCAGTTCAGCTTGAGGTGAATCTCAGCGGTACTTTAAGTTTTACGAAATAAGTTTGAGCTTTTTTCTCTTCAGTAATTGAAAGACTTTGCTGTTCTGTGAGGGGCTCTCAGCATCAGCCTACAGCAGGATTTAATTTGTTCTTACTGCCCCTAGTGGAGAACAACCGATCTCATGTGCTCAGTGCAAAAAGAAGACTTTTTCAACATCCATTCAGAAGAAGATTAAAGTGGGGAGTTCAAGTAAAATTAATCAACCTGTAGATTTCCTAGAATCTCACTCTTAGTTTGGCCTGTGAGTGCTGGGAATTTACTTATGAGCTAAGATTCATACTTGACTAATATTCATGAAGACATTTTTATTGACTGAGTCATTTTAAAAGACAAAAAAATAATTCACATACAATAAAAAAAGTTATCATAACAGGGTGATAAACATCTCATGATGATATGCTTCTCTCATCCCTCTAGATTGTTGAACGCAAACTCAGTTTTCATTTGTTTTCACTTCCTCCCGTTGCCTTCTACCGTGCACCAAAACAGATGACTTAAAAGAGGCAATTAACAGATATCAAAAACAACTCGTTTAGCAGACGGCAGCCCAGATGAATCAAAGGCTAAACAAACCCCTACGGGCATTAAAGGCAAAAACAACAAAAAGAAAAAACCTGTTGCTGTGACATTTTGTTCCTCTCACCTCAACGCACACCAGTCACAATGGACTGCTTTGCGGAGGTTCTGTGCTCGGATCACCATGGTGATGGCTCTCTGCCTCCCAGGCTGCCCCAGGGGGTGATGAGAGCAGGTTGCCATACAAACCCCAACCAGGACCGGGGAGAGGTTGAGACTACAGGGAGCGCTGGAACAGGAAAGAAGCTCCTGCAGGACTGGACCGATGCCGTATCGCCAGCCAGCGCTCCCAGAGGTTCAGCGCTCCGCTTTCTCAACATTTTCCATCTCTCTGCCAGAAAATAAGTGGCACAAACACGGGCAACTATGGGGCCGAGGGCTGCATTTCATTCATAACCTTTGAAAGGGTAGAAAGTAGAACAAACGATGAGACATCTGTTTGGGGGTAAATCATCTTTAGGTGACAGAGGGAAGCTGAGAAAACACGACTGTGAAACAGACAAAGGCCAACAGATCTGCTTAACAGATCTGACTGTGTTGCGTTTGTTCATTTAGCTGCTGCATATTCACACTGAGCTTTTATCTGCTTTAGACTGATATTCATTATAATATTTAAGCATCGCATGATGAGAATAATATCTTAAGGGTCTACAAATAGATCAGCGAGACGTCCAAACCTGGAGCCTTCAAAACAAGACAGGCAGATGATGAACTAAACTCACCAGTAAGCTAAACACAGCTTTGTCCATGCAATCATTTAATCCTCTCAGAACTGTAATAAATACCTGACAGCAAACAAGTACACACTGCAAACATAAGTACTGGTTTAATACTGTAGAGTGCAGTATTAACAAATATGAGCAGAAACTGCTCTTACACACAACAAAAAATAAATTCAGTATGATCCAAATTATTTTTAATCTAAAAGGTGCATATTTGTGGTTTGGAAGGTGTTTTATTTATTTTATTTTTGTTTGTTTTGTTTTGTTTTGTTGTTTTTTCAGTAAGGAGTAACCCTTATATGTTGGATTATATTAGTCAGAAATGACCTTTTTTATAAAGTTGTGATATTTTCCCTCAGAACAGTTTATAAGAGGTTTTTTTTTACCTTCATGAAGCTATTTTTTAAACCAAATAAAAACACTGTAAGTGCCATCCTTTAATGTAAAATGTCTTAATTTAATTAATTACATTAGAATAATGAACTAGCATGACTAGCTAGAATATATACATCTTTTAAAAATATAGTAGCAATATTTTCCCACCGATTTTTAGTTTTATTTATATTCATGAAGTCATTTTTTCTAACAAAAACACTGTACGTGCAATACTTTAATGTAAAATGCCTTAATTTATTCAATTACATTAGAATAATTATCTACAATAATAACTAGAATATATACCTTTAAAAAACATATTGAATGTTATATAGGGATTATTTTCTGTGACATTTCTGTCACTTTCATTTTGTCCTCATATATTTATGACCCCGATTGCAATATTAAACTCAATTCAATTAAATTTTAATTAAAATGAAATTTGACAAAAAATTGTGTTGCACCTACAGTTTAAAAACATTATTTAACCTAATGTAGTCAGGTTGATTAAGTGTATTTAACATCTGATAATATAATATAATATAATAATATTTTATATAATAGCTTTTTTATAGATATTTTTTATTACAAGTGAATTTAAAGGTTCACAGCTAAACCCCAAGTTACCAGACAAAATATTTTTAAAGTGAAGAAAGCATCAGTTCATACACGTCTAGCATCTAGGAGGGCTCTGTAAGTGCTGCTGGGGGTACAGCTCATTCTGTGTCCCAGTGCAACCAGCAGGGAGGGGTGTGCATGTGCCTTTGTCCCCAGTAACCTTGGCCAGTGTTAGGATTACCTTGCATTTACACTCACTGCTCCTTCTTTCCTTAAGACTTATTAAGAATTATAATGAGCTCGGAAAGGGGCAGTATGTCCCTTTCTCTGTCTTGTTAGCTCTCTCTCCCTCTCTCTCTCTCTCTCTCTCTCTCTCTTTCTCTCTCTCGCTTGCTCACCCCCCACCCCCCAACCGTTTCTCTCGTTTGCCTCCCTCCTGCATTGAAAGGACCCAGGACAAATTACCAAAAAGGCCATTTTCATCTATGAAGTGAAGGCTTAAATCGATACTTATTCCATGCCTTCAAAATCAAGCCTATATTACTGTTGTCAGTGTGATTTGTTTATTTTTGCTCAAGTATATGCATGCTCTTTCTGTCAAAGGGACATGCTCAGGATGCAATTCTCCTTGAACCTCAATTATATTAGATTTCCCTACTGGTTGATCAAGCATGCAAAGAGGACATTTCCAGTGCACTAAAACAAAAATAATAATGACTATTAAACAAACATGTGGCCTACGCACGCTTGCGTGTTGAGAACGGAAATTTTTACAAGGATCACAATACTGTGAATACAGATACCAAATCATTACAGCGAGCAATTTACAAAGTGATGGTGTAAAAAAGCAATTGCATTACATCTCGAGAGCTGTCAAGCATAGCGCAGAATCATGAATGTGCATTTTAACACAAGGGTTACGGTTCAAAGCCAAGGTCAGAGAGACATAGAAAACAGGTCTTAGGTAGCACCAGCTCCTTGACACTTGCAGTAAATCAGCAAAACCTCAAATATATCATTGATTTTGACTGAAGCAAGTTAAAGAAATAGTTTACAGAAAAAAAAATTAAAATAAGACGTAGATGAGCTTGTTTCTTCATCTGAACAGATTTGGAGAAATGTAGCATTACATCAACTGCTCACCAATGGATCCTTCGCAGTGAATGGGTGCCATCAGAATGAGAGTCCATACAGCTGATAAAAACATCACAAAAATCCACACACAAAAAATTCACCCAACTTCAGTCCATCAATTAAGGTCTTGCAATGTGAAAATGTGCATGTTTGTAAGAAACAAATCCATCAAGACATTTTAATTTCAAACCTAAAATACAAGTCCTCTATCCATAATATCTCTTTCAACAGTGAAAAAGTTATTTCCTCTAAATCAGGAGAAAAATATGCACAGATCAAGTACTTTTTTCAAGCTATATCTGTCCAAAACCATTCTAAACAAATACACTGGTAGATTTAGGAGTGAAAGAGCAACAGGGGAAGGAATTTTTCACTGGAGGAAATTTTATTATGGATTATGGACTTGTATTTTGGCCAGAAGTTATATTTAAAGTTAAACATCTTAATGATGAATTTATTACAAATATGCAGCTTTTCGCTTCACAATACGTTAAGTGATGGACTGGAGTCATGTGGATTATTGTGATGTTTTTATCAGCTGTTTGGACTCTCATTCTGAAGGCACCCATTCACTGCAGATCTAAATCTAAATTTCTCTGCTAATTTACATCTGCTCTGACAAACACATCTACATCTTGGTTGGCCTAAGGGTGAGTAAATTTTCATTTCTGGGTGAACTATTCCTTTGAAGACATCACAAAAACTACACTAAAATGCTCTCTCTGCTAGTTGCATGCATAATGTACAATCACCATTTACAGCATACGCTCTAGCACAACTTATCAGTGGTCAAAAGTTAAAGTACAAACAGCAGAGATGGAGATGGAGATGAAGACGTGAGGAAGAGAATATTCAAGACAGATGGACTGATCAACACCTGTAAAACTGCTCTGACAATTGGAGCTGGATGGCTGTCCAGATGAAAGCACGTCTCCGGGCACAAGCCACATGCCACCACATTCCACAGACACGTTGTAGATCAACACTGTGGGACAGGGCCCCAAGCAAAGCTTGTCCCTGACAATTTCCACATTAATAACCAATTACAAGCAGCCTGTGAAGATTTTGAATGTATTCAATGCTTTTCAAAAAGCTTTAATAATTTGACTTCTTAAGCTTTTTATAATACACTGAATTCATTCATTATTGTAATCATCAGACACAGAGCCCAGATGCACAAAAAAGGCTGTCCTCACACATTAATTACTTATTAAATATGTATAATTTTTCATAACAATACCAAAACCATAATGTATGACACGCAAACACAGACAGTGGGAACACATCACACACGAAACGCTCAGGGCACAAAAACACTTACATTCTAAACATCAAGGTTTCTGTTTACCTTCTCTTGGATATCACAGGCATTTAAACACGAGATGCTTCCCCTCAACTGGTTGGCTTACTGGAGACAGGGAGGGAGAAAGAAAAGAGAGTAATTAATTACTTATGTGAACCATTGCATGAGAAAGACAATAAACCTGCCTGGTCGCCATGGATATGACATATTTGCTCAGAAAACAACACAATAATTAGCAAAGCAGAAAGATCCAGCGAGAATATGCGAACTCTGGGGTTTAAAGTGGCAGTGATCTTTTTACACGCTATTGCTTTCAGACACAACACAGCAAATAGAGCACAAACAAACATAATAGAATGAAAAACACCTTACAAACTAATGCCACTTAAAAAAAAAAAGTTAGACAGCGCAAGCTGTAGTAAATACTTATTAATTATTACAGTCAATAAATCCAATGCTATGATATCATTTTTAAATATTGTATAATTATATAGTTATAGTGTGTTTCTTAAATGTATAGGATAAATAACAGTCTTCATGTAACTGTAAAAAGCTGAGTAATACTAATTATGTACTTAATGCACAATTATTTTGTGGATATATTGGTATTGATATTGCTATAGCTATTATTGCTATAGCAATTTAAGCATTATGTGTAACATGAACAGTGTAATGTAAGGTTTTGCCCTATGTCAGAGATTAACTTAATGAACTATATAAGCAGAAAACAAGTGACTACCTTGCTGTTGTCCTGTAATGATCTAGTTGATTCATAAGATGCTCAGAATAAAAATAATATCTAACCATTAATTTTTGATTGAGAGCATGGAACTATTATAATCACTAATTATTATTCTGCAAAATTTATATTAAATGTTAAATATTTTTTTAAAAATCCAGATTTAACTGTGAAAAAAAAATACAGTGATGTGACAAGCAGTCATTCTGTGATGCAACTACAACCAATTAAGATTTAATCCCTTCAGGAAACCAAAACAAAACGCTGCACGCTCTAAAAGGTGTTATTGTTATAAATATTACTAATAAATATTTAAAAATAAATGTTTCAACTAATTGTTCAAAAGTTTCATTAACAAAAACCCAAAAAAAAGTTTTTTAAGAGTGAGCTACATACAAAAATTGCGTTTGCATAGCAACAGTCATAAAAACAAAACAAAACGGACTATAAACCCTGTCATAAAGTACTGGTAGCCTATTATTTATTGCTTTATTATATATTTACATTACACAAACATATCACAAAAAAATGAGGTGCCACAAAAAAATAAATTCCTATATTAGTCAGTTGAAGCAATTATTAAATATTCAGTTATTATATATTACATATGTATACATACAGTATTATTACACACACACACACACACACTCTCTCGCTCTCTATCTCACACACACACACACAGTACATACTTCACAAGCCTAGTGCTTTCACTCTTGTGGCTTACACCTGTTCCTACCCAAACACGTTATGGGTATTTCAAGCTTTCATAAAAGCCCCAAAGTCACACTCTCTTTCATTTTACACTGATATTTACATTACCTAGAATAACATCAAAGGGAAAAAAGCACTACGGCTTGTACTGTATCCATACACAGTATGTGTCAAAGACACGAGAGATACAGGCATCACATCTCGCCGTTTTAAGCATTAATAACTGTATACCGAGCGGGCAGATACGGGTTATCGGAAGCGATCAAAAAGTTGTGAACTACTTTTAGACACGTAGAAAGCAGCGCACCGCGTCTGTCCCGCATGTAAGAGGTGATTGTAGGTGCGCAGAGTTTCAGTTCTGTTCACGTTCTGCACTCACTGACTCGTTCTATTCAAAACATTAGCTTTATATTAGAAACGCATGCGGTGGATTAAACACAAGCGATCTATTGCATCGTAAACACCTGGTCGTATTAAACTCACTGGAGTCATAAACAAATAGTTAGAACTGACTAGTGAGATCTGTAGCTCATCCCAAAACAACAGTCTTACCTGTAACGTTACTTCCTGGCTTTTCCGCGACTTTCCAACTTAGAACAAATGTTGTGTATAACGTGGATGACAAGGGAGCATGCGTGATCAAAGTTGCCTCATTTTTTCATTTTTTTTTTCTTCTAGTGTTGTTATTATTGGATTTTCCTATTTCTAACATAGGGCGGGTCGCTCGGAAGATCTGCCCTGGAGAGCCGCTCCAGAGTGGGAAGAGGAATCCTTAATTGAATATCTCAGTTAGCACAGTAAGGGAGCTGGAAAACACGGAACGGATTCTGCATATCCGTCCTGTCAGGTTAATTGCATTGTGGTATTGATTTGAGCTACACTGCAGTGAATGATATGGGACATTTTATTCTGTTCATTCATATGACATTGTTGGGGTGTTTTGTGGTCACCTTCTGGATTCACAATCCTGATGACACTCGCTTAAATAAAATGTCTTCTGTCTTAAAAATAAGATTTCCTCTGTTGTACTACATTTAGGCCTAAGCCATTTCAGTGCATGCAATATAACTGTTTTACATTTAGACAAGCAATTAAAATCAAGTGGAATTTTCAATTTTTTTATATATGAAAATTACCTTTATTATCATTTATCATTTTTATCAAAGCTATTTTTTGCATAATAGAGAATCATAACGTTCATAACACAAAATAAACTCAAGGGACAAAAAGAGCTGTGATAATGTATTTCAAACCTGAACTCCTCCTTATCTAAATTCTGCACTCTTGTGAATTATTGACAAACAGATTATTGCTAATTAGCAGTTTTGTGATGTGCCCTGCTCGACATAAAAAAAGAATAAGGGGTAATCAATAGTATAGTCAACTAGCAAGGTAATGCTCCGATCTTGCAAAACCAAAGTTTGCAAACATTTTGCAACTGAATAAACATCAATAATATATATGATGTAAAAAATACTTTGTCCTTTTACTTCAAAATTTCATGTTTAATTCATTGTTTCAATATTATACTTTATTACACTATATATATATAGAATTAACATTCCTTGAAATAATTTTGAGTTTTAAGAAATAAATATCAGCGTATTAATAAAATAATACCAATTATTTTATCAACATTTCCCAGCATTTTTTAGAAGTGGCTTTACTTTAAATCATTTTTAAATGACAATATAAGGATAACCTTTCACGTTTTTAGCTATTAAAGTGGAATAAAATTATATTTCATATCTGCCGCTTGATAAATATTGAAAGACATGTTCATAGTTCAAATCCCCATCCTATTATTGCCTGTGGGATACTGTTACAAACGGTACATATTTAATGATGAAATAGCCCCACAAGCCCACAATGTTCAGAGGTAAAGCTCATGTTCTGCGGTTCAAACTGTTGGGTTCATCACTTTTAAATGGTTGGTTTGAACATCGTGTAACACAAAAGAACTTCTCTGAGGTAACACAAGAACTATGAAAGGGACATGAAGAAAAATGGGGCACACACAGAATATCCTTGTGATTGATAAAGCTTCATATTATTAGTCACTTTGCAACTTAATGTGAAGCTTTCTTTAAAAAAAATGTTCATTTCTCTATTTTAAAAGACAGGTCCAAAATTCAGAACAGATTCTGCTCGTCCTTCAGTCGATTCCCCTGATGGTGCAATACTGTGATACAGAATAATTATGTAGTAAGAAAGAGCAAAAATCAATACATTATTCTGCAGATCACTTGATTCAGTAATGACTAGTACAATTATTGCCATCCATTGATTCATTAGAGCGGCTCTCAAGGGCAGACCCAACAAACCCTTAGCCTTCTGACTTCTTCTGCTGTGCCATCACTAATTATGAAACATTAAAAGCTAATCGCAATGTAGGACAAGGTTAGAAGAGCCGTACTGCTAGGTGGAACCACTTAAAGCAATTAGTTTCCTCCTGTCCACATATTTGGTTGAATTTTTCTTTCAAGTCACCGGTCATCGCCATTAGAAGGTGGAAAACAACGCAGCTAGTGCAAACGGGAACGTCCAGCAGCAACATTTTTAGCATTACATAAACAAGAATATTTTGTCATCAGAAAGGGCAGGTAAAATGTGTTTCTATTAGGTGTCTGTTGCTGCCTAACTAGAATGGGAGGGGTGTATGAATAATTGGAACAAAGAGAATACTTTTAGTACATTCCATGCAAACCAAACTACGCAAACAGACAAGAACAATAGAAACTGACAAACTGATGAATATCACTCCTAACGTCCGCATTGACAAAGTGATAAAGCACTGTCCATATGGCCCTGCTGACATGTAAGCATTTTTAATGTGAGGACACCTTTGCCCTACGCAAGCAGAAAGCCTTGACACTGGATTCGGTGACTATAATCACCTCTAACATAATGAGCTTTAACACGTTGTCTCCTCTCAATCGCATTGCATGAATAATACACCAAAAGAAGAGACAGAGCTTAAAATATTAGGTGTTTGGTGCAACTTAAATGGGAGTGACAGATATGAACATTGCAAGCAATCTCGGGCCGTTTGTTGCTCTGTCACCACCCACACAGAATAATAAACAGAGCTGAGGTAAAAGGGTTTAAGCACCAGATGGGTCATATATTTGTAATGTGTAAAAAAATTAAATAAAATTATATATATATATATATATATATATATATAGGCAGCATCTATCTATCTATCTACCTATCTATCTCTCTCTCACTCTCTCTCTCTATATATATATGGAGACTGAACGCATTTTTTAACAAACAGATTAACAAATTATATATATATATATATATATATATATATATACAGTGCCCTCCATAAGTATTGGAACAGTAAATACAAAATTGCTCTGTTGGCTGTGGAGTTAAGGCATTTGCAAATATGATGAAAAGATGAATGAAACAAAACTACAGAATGTCACATTTTATTATTAGCCGTTTCAACACATACATGTTTTACCAAATAAAAGGAACAGCACTTTTAGAGTTCATCCCACTCATTGATGTGAGCATAAGTATTGGGACAGTTGAACATAAGGCAGATATAAAAGATTAAAAGCTATTATTTAGTTGCAGATCCCTTGCGCACAATCACAGCAGTGAGTCTGTGACCCATAGACATCACCAGACTCTCGGTCTCATCCTTTGAAATACTTTTCCCAGCCTTTAATGCAGCCAATTCCAATTGTTGCTTGTTTTGGGGAGTTTCTGCATTTACCCTCCTCTTCAGCTGGTGAAATTCATGTTCAATCAGTTTTAAATCTGGAGATTGACTTGGGCAATCTAAGACTTTCCATTTCTTTGCCCTTATAAATTCCTTGACTGAACTGGCAGGGTGTTTTGGGTCATTGTCCTGATGCAATATGAAGCACTTCCCAATGAATCTGGTGGCATTTTCTTGAATATTGGTAGGCAAGATGGTTTTGTACCCTTCCAAATTCATTCTGCTTCTGTCATCATACATTAAGCCATCAGTAAAGTTGAGAGGGCCTGTTCCAGAGACAGCCATGCATGCCTATGCCACGACAACACCTCCACCATGCTTTACAGATGAGGCTGTATGCTTGGGATCCCTTTTTTTCTCCACATTTTTGCTTTCCCATCACTTAGATAAAGGTTCATCTTTGTCTCATCGGTCCATAAACACAGTTCCAAAACTCTTCTGGCTCACCTTTGTGCTTTTTTACAAACTCTAATCTTGCCTTTCTATTTTTGGTGCTGGTCAGAGGTTTGCATCTTGCTGTGTAGCATCTGTAATTCTGTGGCAAAGTCTCCTGAGGACAGTAGATTGTCAGAGCATCACCCCAGCTTTCTGGAAGTTGTTGGTGACACTTCTTTTAGGATTTATTTTCACAGCTTTTATGATTTGTCTGTCATCAACTACTGTTGTTTTCTCAGCCGATCAGGTCGTTGTTGGTTGCTGGTGGTTTCCAAACTCTTGATTTCTCCATGCCCTTTGTTTTTGCTAGAGCTCTAACTGACTTCCTCTTTTCTTTTAGCCTTTAAATTGCTTGCTTTTCTCTCAAAGTCAGCTCCCTCATCTTCATCCTGGTTTGTGTGTGTCATCATCGAATGTAAGATTCAGAATGCAGAAGTAATGATATAACTGATACGACACATTCCCTGCTTTTAATATCTGAAGAATTAATGCAACAGGACACAGCTGATCACTTAGAAAGGCCTGTGAGGCAACTGTTCCAATACTTATGCTCACATCAGAAAGAGGGATGAAACTCTAAAAGTGCTGATCTTCTTAGCTGGTAAAACATGTATGTGTTGAATCACCCAATAATAAAATGTGACATTCTGTAGTTTTGTTTCATATTCATCCTTTAATCATATTTGTAAATGTCTTAACTCCACAGCCAACAGAGCAATTTTGTCTTTACTGTTCCAATACTTTTGGAGGGCACTGTATATATATATATATATATATATATATATATATATATATATTATTAGGCAGCATATATCTACAGTATATCTATCTCTCTCTCTCTCTATATATATATATATAGATATAGAAATGTGTGTGTGCACGTTAAATGGATACTGTGTGCATTTTTTACAAAGAGATTAATAAATATACAATATATACACACACACACTTTGTACAAAAAAATAAAGAAATAAATTAGTAAAACAATTGTTGAATAAATAAATACAATTTAGTTGTTGTTATAGTTTAGTTAGTTATAATTTAGTTCAATTCATTAGATTTAGATACTTCTTTTACACCTGTTAAGGTGTTTTATGAACCCTGCTGGCTTTATGAAAACATAATTACACCTTAATTTTTTATATTTCATGTTTTCAAATGTATTAGTACTGCCTGAGATAGTACAGCACAATTTATTACAATATTTTATAACACGTATAAAGTTTAAATGACAAAACTGTGCTTTAAAAATCATTTTATCAAACTCGACAAGGTATCCACTTCATAAAGTAACCCATTACATGATAGAATACTACTGTCAGAGGAAAAAGCCTAATTTCTCTCTGTTTCGATACCTGTCCTCAGACAGATCCCTGTTAGAGCGTAATTAAGGTCGACTGTGAAACTCACTGGCATATCGTGGAAGGGCAGGCAACTGGCATTTACCTTAATTAGATAAAGATATGCACAAGCAATGTCCTCTAGAAGCAGACGCCTGTCTTCCAACCGGAAGTTAGAAGTGCTGGCAGCTGCCTGTGCTCGGTAAATAAGGAGCAGCTTTGTGAGTTGATGGGAGAATAGAGGGAGGGAGAGAACAAGGTGGAGACAGAGAAGTCTAACCGACTGGGCAGCTGTTATAATTCTATGCCTTCTTTGCTGACTTGAGTTAATGCTCTCTTCAGCCTTTTGGTTGTTTTATTAATATCACTAGTCTGCAGTATTCCTTAAATATTAAGCATGCAGGACCTTTAACAGGTGTTTAAGTAACCAAGCTTATAAAAACACTAAAAACTGCCACTAATGTTTGGAAACCCCCCCTGTGTAACAATGTGTTCTCCCTGTTCATTTATTTGTCCCACTCGCACACAATAACAGGTAGGTGGTCACTTCCTTAATCACTTACTCAGGAAATGAAAGTGTGGAGCCTTGTCTGCACATTATTGTATCAAATCAGAACAAAAACCCTGGCATGTGTGCATCGGAGAACGCTTTAATAAATTATTTTAAACTCTCAAAATTTTAAATATCATATTATTAAATTATTGCATATTATTAAATGCAAACATAAGTCAAAATCTTAGCACACATATTTAGAACTCAGCGTCTGCAGTCATTCATCTACAGTTTAATATAAATCAGTGGTTCTCAGCTGGTCGTGACCTAATAAAAGGGAGTATAAAACACTTCCCATACCTTTTGTTATTGACGTCAATGGCTGTGAATCCAATCAAGCTCTACACCAGAGGTTCAGCTGGTACACGGCAGCCCCAAAATGGGTTGCATTTCCGTTCTTATAGGGTCACGGTAAGTAATATGTAAATAATAAACTGCAACTATATAATAGTGCATAGTTAGGATAGCAACATAAACAGGCTTATTAGCTTTAAAGGGAGGAGAAAATGCTTTCAATATTTTCCGTGTTTGGCAACAAGCATCCAATCAAACTCTACAGTATTTTGGTCTAAATTCATTGTAGCCAAATTAGGCAGATGCCAATGTAGAAAAAAAAAAAACCCACACCACAATTAATACAAAATGCCAATGCTTGGTTTTAAATGTAAAGTGTGCCACTATGTTACCAAACAGAACTGCAAAAATCATAAGACTTAAACCTGCCTGCCATTGGTCAGCCAAAGAGGCAGTCCCAATATCTCATCATTGACTGGGATGCTCAAACAAACAGAGTTATTAAAAGGCATTTAAATGCTACAAGTGAATTTGGGCATCCCAGCATTGTAATGTACAAATGAAAATGGATAATCATTTTTAAATTAGCTACAGATCACATTTAACAGTGTTATTAAATATTATAGCCTAAGGGTTTTAAAAGGTTAAGTTTAAGTGAGTGTTGGATGACAGCAAAGATTATCTATGTGAGATAATAGGGAAAATTAGTATGCACATTTAAATATTGACTGATATTAATTAAAAAAAATATCAGTTTACTATCAGCAAATAACCAATATGGTATCACTATTTTGTGCATGCTTAATTCGCAGTCATCCATCCATCCATTAATTAATTCATGTATTTATTGATTGCTTGCAAGATAAGTGTCCATAAAAAAATAAGATTACAAAAGGTAATCTAATTGTAAAAATAGACGAAATAGGCATGCATAATTAATACTGGCCAAAATATATAAAATATCAACCAATACAGCATTAACTAACATTAACATGAGCAATACATCTGTGACAGTATTTGTTAATCTTTATTAACTTTAGTTAATAAAAATACAAATGTTCATTGTTAGTTTATTATAGCTCAGGTCCATGAAATAATACATTAAAAATAACATTAACAAATTAAATAATATTAATTTTAATAATGTATTTGTAAATGTTAAAATGAACATTGACTAAGTTTAATAAATGCTTTAGAAGTATCTTTCATTGTTAGTTCATATTAACTAAAGTGATTAAAAATATTAGCAAACTGTAAAGTGTTACCAAAATCTCTAATGCTGATATGATTATGATATACAGTGCATCCCTATCAGAAAGTGCCACAGTGTTTCAACCTACAAATGGTTTCTGCAAATTAAGCTGGGAAAGCAGAAACTACCTGTTACATGCAAATAATGACATGCACATTTTTTAATGATAAACAACTTTGCAACTGTATTGGAAGAGCACCGTAAAATCTGGGTCCTGAAACAAAACCAGCGAAGAACCAATTATATAAATAGTGGCACCATTTCAAAAGGGACCAGTGCTCTGTGTTTATTAATGCTGTCTACCAACAATGCTCGTCATACAGCCATATGGTGCTGATAAGATATCTGGACGCAGAGTTAAAATCTAATTTTAATAAATTCTTAATCAGCTTGTAGGATACTGAAACAACATAGTTAATGGAAATGTGTGGAGTCAGCGAGGTCTTTTGCAGTCGTGGTCTTTAATAAGATTTGAGAGGCATTACAACAACACAGCAGTCAATGTCACGTTGAGCTGCTCTCTCTGTCTGTAACTCAAGTGTGGAAAAAAAAAAAGGAAGAGGAGAGCGGCGGGCGCAGGGAGGAAAACATGGTCATCTGTTTCAAAAGAGATGGAATGTGATCTCTGGGGGAGAGAGTTGCAGACGCTGTATATCACATATCATCTTCTCTGATCATTCACGCTTTCTAATTACTGAAGGTGAGGAGGGCCATAATTTTATCGTATTTGTTTTGCATCACTGCAAAAATAGAAAATGAGGGCTTGCAGAGCTGTTCCAATTTACTTCATTTCGACCTTGATTAAAAGAAAATTAATTGCCACATCTCTCATTATGTTGTGAGCGGCATTTGATGACTGGAATGGAAAAACTAAAAAAAAAAAAAAAAAAAAAAAAGAAACAAAAAAAACAAGACGCACAGCCACCCTGGGAGTGCAAGCTCGACCCGCATGTTCAGGAGACAACACATTCTTTTAATGATGAAAATAAACAGGCCTTTTAACACAAGCATCACAAGACAATGTCAAAGATATTAGTCTTAATATCACAGCGGTTTTCTTCATGGTGCTTAACAGCGGAAGAGACCTTGTAACTTTGCCATTCTGTCTAGCACATCCTTTGCAAAACACAATTAAATCTTTGAACCGAGTTGCACTAAGCTTTGTTAAGTTAAGAAGACAAGCCACTGAGCAGAACTTTATGTTGACTGGCAAAACAAGAAAAGATGAGACAGGATCTAAACAGATCACCAAAAGAGGACTATGAAACAAGACAAGCTCTGTTTGTCGAAACGTCTGCAAATGCATTCAAAATCTGCAATGTCTTCAATTAAACCTATAAATCATATATATATATATATATATATATATACTCCATATATACTTTAAATACTCCAAGTTAATTGAGGCATCGTAACATTATAATCTGCATATGAACCTAAATTCATTTTTTAAATGTTCAAAAGATTACATTTAACCTTATTACTGTTTTTAAAGACTAACTTTTGGTGACCATTAAATAGGTCATCTAAATGAAAAAAATAAATAAAAAAATAAAAAGTGAAAATGAGCATGCACAATTAAATACCTAATATAGACATATAGCAATAAATTGAAAAAAGATAACTCAAGTAGTATTCAGAACAGGGTTATTATAGTTAACAAAAACCATAAATAACATGTTCATAAAATAAATGTTTTGCATATTTTTCTGAAATAAAATAAAATTTTCTTAAACTTGTTTTATTTCAACTAGTTGCCAATGAAACATTTTCATTTAGTTTACTTGATGTACAAAAATAACTAAAAATAGAAATGAATAAAATGATTACAAAATATAGACACTTTTTTTAAAAATGACAAAATTACTCAACTTTTCCTAAAATTAAAAACAGAAAATATAAAAATAAAATTCTATATCAAAATATTGTTATATTATCTATATCAAAGTATCTCAAAGATACCAAAATAACACTGATTCAGAAGGTCATGTGATCTCAACATGGTGGCCCCATGAGGTGATCTGCTTCATTGAAGCCCTAGAAAAACATGCTGGATAACATAATAATCAGGTTTTACAAAAATGTGGAGTTCCTGCAGCCAGTATAAAGCTAAGTATAAAGGGGACAAACTAATACTAAGAAATGCATGTTCATTTCATATTAAATTTGTAAGGAAAGTCAAAATACACTTTCAGACTTTTGGACTCAATAAACTGTTTTCCATGTTTACATAGTTCAGATTCAACTACTTTATAAGTCACTTTCGGTGTGTCCTTTTTTTCTTTGTCTGAATATATTAAATCCCTCTTCACCCCCTTTCCTGCTATCCTCTCTTTTGGATAAGCCACCATATGTCTTGGAGGATCAACTTTGAAAGTTTTCTGAGAGCATGGTGTATGATTACACGAGAATTTCTCACAGACAGGGATCTCCAGAAGAAGGAAAATGCTAAATGCTATTTTAGAAATGAAATCCTCTTTCATGCATCTCCACCTGTCTCCCTCTGAGAACCCAGAGAGCAGATGCCTGATGGGGGAGTTTCGCCCGTGCGCACACCTCATTCTGAAATATTTATACGCTTTTGACACTCTCCGATAGGGGGTGAGACAAAGGGTGCTCTGTGCCCTGTGCATTTGGTCTTGTATACTAATCTCTCATTTGACGTGGAGCTATTTCAGCTGTTTATCTCCTCACTGAATCATTAGCCACATTCAGAGTTTTGTCCAGTCAAACTCCCATCGAGCTCCCAATGTAATAATTCATAACACACGTCAATCAAATAATATTATGCACCCTTAAATTAATTAAATGCAAACTTCGTTTATTTACTGCTAATGTTACTGTATAAAGGAAGTACCAAGATTAGACAGACACGGCTCTGATGCATTTCCTGATGGAGGGTGACTAAACCACTGAGCGCTAATGCACAGCGCTTGCAACTAGTCATGTACTGTTAAAATGTATAGCTTGAATCCTATTGAGATGCTGTGGCATGACCTTAAAAAGGCGGTTCATGCTCGAAAACCCTCCAATGTGGCTGAATTACAACAATTCTGCCAAGATGAGTGGGCCAAAATTCCTCCACAGCGCTGTAACAGACTCATTGCAAGTTATCACAAACGCTTGATTGCAGTTGTTGCTGCTAAGGGTGGCCCAACCAGTTATTAGGTTTAGGGGGCAAGCACTTTTTCACACAGGGCCATTTGGGTTTGGATTTTGTTTTCCCTTCATAATAAAAAACTTCATTCAAAAACTACATGTTGTGTTTACTTGTGTTATCTTTGATTAATATTTCAATTTGTTTGATGATCTGAAACATTAAAGTGTGACAAACATGCAAAAAAAAAAAAAAATCAGGAAGGGGGCCAACACTTTTTCACACCACTGTATATTTCTGATGTGCAGCAAAAGATAATTGAGCTTCACAAATTAGTCAATCAACATAAAATGTTACGAAAATGCCTGGAAGAGGACGTGTGTCTATATCGTCCTAATGCACGGCGAGGAGGAAAGTTTGAGTGGCTAAATGAAAGGTTAGATTTTTGTGATTTTTTTAAATAAAAGATCAAAAGGATTAACAATGCAGATTAATTTTCACAGCCTTCTTTGATCATATTTACCAAGGGTGCCGATTTAGAAAGCATATTAAATGCCAGTTAAGTTTCTACTTTAATGTTTCAAATAACATTTGTGAAAATAAAATGGCAAAATGTTCCATCATCATTCAGTGTAACACATATTTATAAAAAATTAAACCACATACTTATTTTGATGTGTACTTATTAAAATTATTAAAACTTACATAAAATCTCATGAACATTTGAACTCTTAACAATAAACATGAAATACACAACACTATCATACTTTTTATTTTTTATTTAACACACATACTTATTACATTTCAAATTTGCACCTCACATACTGAATTGTCTATTTTGTATATTGTGTTTGTGCTATTTTGCATATTATCCATTTTGTATATTTGTACATTATTATTTTTTTATTTTTTTTATCTGTGTCCTGTCCTGTCGCTGTCATTCTGTCACACTGTGGAGCTACTGTCACTAAAACAAATTCCTCGTATGTGCAAACATACCTGGCAATAAATCTAATTCTGATTCTGATAATAGTTTTAAGAAGCATTAAGAGCCTTTTGCATTGAAAACGTTTTTTGTCTTCTGAGAAACATGTATCTTCTGTAAAGGAAAAAAACACGATATTTAGACAAAATAAGAAAATATACACATCTTCATCATCGTTTTTCCTTCTAGAGCATCAGTGAGTGTTTGAACCTTTTGTAATATTTGCATACGTGTCCCTCAGTTGTCAGTGAAAAGATGGATCTCAAAATCATACAGTCATTGTTGAAAAGGGTTCAAATACACAAAAATCCTGGAAAACCAAATAATTTGTGGGACCTGAAGGATCATTCAGGTAACAACACAGAATCAAGTGTATGTAAACTTCTGAACAGAGTTTTTATAAATGCAACTATTATTTTCTCTTGAGTACTATATGTAAACATCTTTTATGTGAAACATCTTATTCAGGTCAGTACTAAATATCATATATAGTATATAGTAAATAGTATATATTTATACTGTAATAGTATACAGTATATATACACACACACACACACACACACACTGTATCTTTATGACAAAGTGTCTTGGAATTGCTTGCAGGTTGTGTAAATGTATCATGTGGTGTGTAGTTGCTCAAGTTCATGCCAGTCATTCAGGGTGAGTTATGACAGCTCAGTGGTTCTGACCGTAGCATACCAAGTCATTACGGGCAGAATGGGAGGCATCTGAATAATTAATCAAAATAATGTAAAATAATCCAACAAACCTTCCCTCTCTCCCTCACCTGTTTGCTGCCCTCAGACTGCAACAGATCTGCTGCGAGGGGAAAGGAGGTGCCCTTCAGGTTAAGTATAAAAAATAAAAATCACTGTGTACTTGGGACGAGCCATTTGACACCTCTTTACCATTTGAAGGGGTTACCATTACCCAGCTTCTGCCACTTTGCTAATGCAAAGACAGATGACGTACAAGGCTCTAGTGGAAATATTGAACATTTTCTTGCCGAGCAAAATGGAAAAATATAATCAGAATGCAGAGAAATCATGTGCTTTGAGCGTACACCACATAAAAGCATATGTGCCTGTTCTGTAAATGATGCAAACATCGTAATGTGGTCAGTGGTGAGCTTTAAAGGAGCTGCTCGTAGCACTTACTGTCCATCTGCCATGGGCATTAGACTTTTATTGAACAGTCCACGAGTCTGTTAAGAGAAAAGGGAATCATTTTCTTCTAGTCCATAGATGGGAAGGTATACGAGTGCTCATGGGGAGGCGGTTTGGATATCATCATGGAACATATGGTTTAAGGGCAAGTGTGTATTCGTTACAAGAGAAGGTCTTCACTGATCCTGGAGCTTTTCTCTGAAAATTGTGTTTATTAAGCCTGACTACGGTTGCTGCACTCTACCGTGCCCAACATTAATAGGCCGACTAAAGGCCTGATACGTGAGTAAGGCGAAGCAAGGGCAAGCATGTTTTGTGTAAAACAAACTAAGGCCAGGAGTCATGCACCGCTTTGGAAGGTAATAGTCAGTGGTTGATGAAGGTCTCTATTTTAGATAGCAGTAAATCCCCTCTCTTCTGCTCCCAACCCCCTCTTTTCAGATATCAGCCCTTGAAAGTGTTCAGTTTTAGGACACAGGGAGGTCACACCTGTTGTGGAACTTGATAGAAGGCTTATTTATAAACTTTCAGCCCTCCAGATTCTTCCTACAGAGAAAATGCTGACATACACAGGGGAGGCCGGAGGGGGTGTGTGGGGTGAAAAGCGTGTTTATGAAAAGTGCACCAACTGGAAAATCCATAAAACTCTGAAATGATGAAATTAACAAGCAATCCGATCGGGTTTCCTCAGGACCAGCGAGGGAAAGTGTGGCTTTTTAGTCTCCCGTTGAAAGGAGAATGACGGAGAGAATACTGGAAGTTCCTCTTCGTTTTAATTTAGTTAAGACATCGGATTACTATTAACCTTTTTAAAAGACCATACTGAGTTATACGAGGGACGCCTTATAACTGTCGGTCGAATAAAGTCGGCCAGTAAATGTCAGAACTTTCTGAGACAAATTCACTATAAAGAAAAACTTCAATAGCAGTAGCTAATCTGTATGCTAAATGTCCCAGCAAACAAAAAAGAAAAGCCAGTTGGGGCCAGTTAAAGGTTCTCCAAATATATTGCCTAAATTTAGGCTCCGAGTTATGTCCTATGAGACATTTGGGTGGGATCATTTGACGTATGAAAAGTTCTGCAAATGCTGAGTGGATTTGCAGTATAAGGGGTAATATTATGATGGTGGAGAAGACCTCCAGCCCGTGACAGATAGCCTGACAGGTGTTAGAGGAGGCAACACAGTGTCAAATGAACATCTCATTTAGAAATGTGAAAGTTGCTGACTTTTTTAAGCCTCAAGTAACATGTTTGCTAAAAGGAAGATCTGATAATGACTAAAATCGGCTTCCTTGTCTTGTGATCTGTTACCCCAAACCCTGCTGAGACAATGAAAGACAGATGGAAATGCTTTCAGACGTGCCGTCACAAAGTTTTCTTTTTCCTTCCCATATATAAGACAGAAAAAGAGGCATAGATGTCTGACACTGATACATCCAACTGCGTAATCGAGCTTGCTCGGAGCTGATCTGATTGCACCTGTGCAGCCATTTTTAACATGCTTGATCAACTTTAGTGGATTAGTGTCTAATTGACTTACAATATGTTATCACATTCACAGGAAAGAGCAGACTCTGTAAATTTTAAATGGAAAATATTAACATTTTTGTGAGTTGGGAAGAAAAAAATTACATTTCAATGCGTTTACATTCAAATAAATATTTAGTTTTTTTGAAAAACATTTGCGTCTTCGCTTGCAAAGGTACTGCTTTTGCAAAGAAACTTTGCATTCTTGCACAAAACACCTGTGTTCTCATGTGAAAGTATTGATTTCCGCCAATAAAATTTTCAGCTCTCTCACAAAACATTTGCATTCTCTTGCAAAATGATTGCGCTGCACCAAGAAACTGCATTCTGGCACAAAACATGTGTGTTCTTATACAAAAGTACTGCATTTCCCCAAGAAACTTCACGTGCAAGAAGAGAGTTGAAAATTGTATTGGCTTTCCTGTAGCTCAAATAGTAGAGCATGGCACTAGCAACGCCAAGATCATGTCTTCGATTCCCAGGGAAAGCAAGAGCTGATAAAATGTAGAAACTGTATTTTGAATGCAATGTAAGTCGCTTTGGATAAAAGCGTCTGCTTAATGCATAAATGTAAGAAAGTTTCTCCTCCCACCTCATATTATTTTCTTCACAAAAGTTTTGTAACAAAAGTTTCTCAGGAGGACACAAAGGTTTTCTGAGAGAATGCAAAAGCATTAATGTACATTGCTCTGTATGAATTAGAATGTCTAAAGGATTGATACAACTTCCACATTAAGCAATGAGACAAAAACCACCTGAGATATCTCTGTTCTGCTACGTTATGCAAACATTATATAAATTCTAAGCACAACACAGAGCACAAGAAGACACCCTGACTTTATTATGGACATCTGGATAAAAAATTGCTCACCTGTGCCAATACCACTCAATAAAACAGATATTCCAAACGACAGGACGTGATACTTTGCTAATTGATGGCACAAACCCAATTGCATTGCAAGGAGCTCTCTGCTGACAGCATGCAAGATAGTTTTAGCTTTAAAAAATGGTGATACCCTTTAAGGTGACCCCCCAGAATGCATCTTATGAAATTACAACAGACAGAAATCCATTTGCAACTGTGCTCTAACACTGAGATTACATAGCTACTATAGAGTCTTCCTGCAAATTAATTTGGAGGTTCATTTCATATATTACTCGAATGGAGAGTGGTAGGAAAATTAAATCTCTGCTTCAAACATTCCTGTGTATGTTATGTTATTTCTGCAGGGGTTTCTGGGCAGAAAAACCGCCAGCACCCGCTTATACCGCAGACCTGCAGAAGTTATGAGGACTTTTGAATTGCAGTTGCCTGGGATTGCACACCAATGATTGCAGAGCGATTTGAAATTATTTCTCACAAGATCCTAATGTTTCATTCCAGTCAATGTGCAATCTCACTTCCAGGGATCACGCAAATGATGTGATGACATTGCATGATTTAGGTGCGCGTGTACTGGTGCGCTTTGCACTTGAAGAAAACAGCTCAATTGCCTCAAGGGCTATTTGACCTTGGATAAAAGCGCTATCATTTTTACATGGACCTTAATTACTTTTTCATCGACCAGCATCTTCTTTTTCTCTCCAGATTGTCATGTCAAAGTGAAAAATTCTGACTTTAATGCTTTTATATAACTACAGGTGAAATTATTTTAGACAGTTACCACAAGAAAAGAGAGCATGTTAACAAATGAATGGTCATCTGACATCATGTGCATATTGCACATAATATTCAGGACCTGGCTAATTTTCCATGCAGATTTAAAATATCATCACAAAATAGAAAGATGAAAAATCCAGCATCCAGAAAAATCCAGAATTTAGTCCTGCTACACAAAATGTTAAATAGCCAGAAACATTATTTTGCCATTACACCGAGATATAAAGCCTGCCTAATCTGAAAACAAAAATAGCATCATTCATGTTTCAAATGAATAAGTAATAATAATTTGATTTAATTCATTCACTTTCGTTAGGTGTCATGAACTAACAATAAATAACAATTTTTATACAGTTAATGTTGGTCACTGTTAATTTATGAATATATATTGTTCATTACTAATTCATGTTCTGAATTACTTATTTACATCAAAATCTGTGATTTTCTATTTTCTTCAAAAAGCAATCGATACTTCTATTACGCAATGATGCATTAAATTGATCAAAAGCGACAGTGAATACATTGAAAATGTTACAGATAAATTCTGTTCATTTGAACTTTCCATTTATCAAAGAATCATGAAAAATATTTTTCAACAAGAAATATTTCATAACCACCAAATTGCCATTAATAGAATAATTTCTGAAGGAACACGTGACACTGTAGACTGGAGTAAAGGCTGCTGAAAATTCAGGTTTGCCATCACAGGAATAAATCATATTTTAAAGTTTCATCATCAAATCTTTTTTTTTACTTATTTTAAATTGTAATAATAATTCACTGTTAATGAATTGAACCTGATCATAAAGTGTTACCAATTCACTGAAGAAGTAAGGAAGCTTAAACCACCCAAACTATCTCTGTTTCATATTCATAGAATCAAACTTGTTGTGGCCCCCCTGTGACACAGGCCGTGTGTGATTTTGGATGTGAAAGCACTCTATACCCTGTGGGGGGACTGGGAGCCATGTGTCGACATGCACCATACTGCTCACTACATTGCCTGGTCTTACCGGGAACAGGAAAGAAGGGGCGGAACAGAGGCTCTCCAGATGTTCTCATCACAGGGCCACAGGGGAGAACTGCACCGAGCTGTAACACCTGCTTCTGCAAGAACCGCCGCAACCGGGCCAAACACGAGTACAGCAGTGCAGCGAATGGCAGGAAAACAGCTCATTTTATAGCACACACTAATGCCAGAGCGGCTTTCCTGGCAGCATTTCTACTGTCCTAAGCTTCATAACAACATATCTACCAGTTTACATGATCACACGATCAGTGCCAGACATTAAAACTTGCTCACGAACAGCGTTCAGCTAAGATTTGAGTAGGTGGTGAAGGGGAAAGGCGATTGGCATTTTTAGGGGCTGGGGGCTGCTGTTGGACAGTATAGTCTTTAATTTCCTAAAATAGTAAGTTCACTTGTAGGCAATGCAGCACTATGTCTTACTGTATGTACCCATAAAAGAATTATTTGCAGACTGGCTGCTTCAAAGATTCTCGGTTCATGCATACATTCAAAACTGGATAAATTAAACCAGATTTATAATTTAAAGAAATACAACCCGAATTCCTTAAATGTTGGGATATTTTTTTAAATCTGAATAAAATGAAAACTAAAAGACTTTCAAATCACACGAGCAAATATTTTATTCACAATAGAACTTAGAGAACATAACAAATGTTTAAACAGAGAAATTTGACACTTTTATCTAAATGAGCTCATTTCAAATTTGACGCCCGTTACAGGTCTCAAAAAAGTTGGCCTGGAGGCAACAAAGGGCTGAAAAAGCAATTGAAAAGATTCAGCTGGGAGAACATCTATCAACTAATTATGTTAATTGACATCAGGTCTGTAACATGAGTAGCTATAATAGGGATGTCTTAGAGAGGCAGAGTCTTTCAGAAGTAAAGATGGGCAGAGGCTCTCCAATCTATGAAAGAGTGCGTAAAAATATTGTGAAATACTTTAAAAACAATGTTCCTCAACGTCAAATTGCAAAGGCTTTGCAAATCTCATCATCTACAGTGCATAACATCATCAAAATATTCAGAGAAACTGGAGAAATCTCTGTGCGTAAGGCCGAAGACCTTTGTTGGATACCCGTGGTCTTTGGGCCCTCAGACGACACTGCATCACTCATCGGCATGATTCTGTTATTGACATTACTAAATGGGCCCAGGAATACATCCAGAAACCACTGTCGGTCAAGACAATCCGCCGTGCCATCCGCAGAAGGCCAACTAAAGCTCTATCATGCAAAAAGGAAGCCGTATGTGAACATGGTCCGGAAGTCGTGTCCTGTCCTGTGGGCCAAGGTTCTTTTAAAATGGACTGTTTCAAAGTGTAAAAGTGTTCTATGGTCAGACGAGTCCAAATTTGACATTCTTGTTGGAAATCACGGATGCCGTGTCCTCCGGCATGAGGGGACATCACACAGCTCCAGTAATCATACATGCAGCTCATCATACATGCACATGGCTTCTCCTATCACTGCTACGCCGATGACACACAGCTCTATCTCTCTTTTCAACCAGATGACCCAACGGTAGCTGCACGGATCTCAGGCTGCCTGGCGGACATCTCGGCGTGGATGAAAGAACATCACCTACAGCTCAACCTGGCAAAGACGGAACTTCTGGTCTTCCCTGCCACTCCGACTCTACGGCATGACTTCACGATTCAGTTAGGCTCATCAATGATTACCCCATCAACTTCGGTCAGAAATCTTGGTGTAATCTTTGATGACCAGCTGACCTTCAAAGAGCACATTGCAAAGACTGCTCGATCCTGCAGGTTTGCACTACACAACATCAGAAAGATCAGGCCCTTTCTGACAGAGCATGCTGCGCAACTTCTTGTCCAGGCCCTTGTTGTTTCTAGACTGGACTACTGCAATGCTCTTCTGGCTGGTCTGCCATCAAACACAATCAAACCTCTACAAATGATTCGGCACGACTGATCTTCAACGAGCCCAAAAGAGCGCATGTTACACCTCTCTTCATCTCCTTGCATTGGCTACCAGTGGCAGCTCGCATCCAGTTCAAGACACTGATGCTTGCGTACAGAACTACCACAGGCTCAGCACCCTCCTACTTCCACTCACTATTATGAACTTACATCCCCTCCAGACGTTTGAGATCTGCTAGTGAGCGACGCCTTGTGGTACCATCACAGAGAGGCTCAAAATCACTCTCCAGAACATTTTCGTTCACCATTCCTGGCTGGTGGAATAATCTTCCCACCCCTATCCGGAACGCCGGATCCCTGGCAACCTTCAAGCAACAACTGAAAACTCATCTCTTTCGGCAGTACTTGACTTCATCCTAAACTCAAAAAAAAAAAAAAAAAAAAAAACTTTCCCTCTATCTTTCTCTCCACCTACTAGCTTGTACTTATTTGAACAATGACTTAGACTTGGTGTTACGAGCACTTCCTCTGTCTGATTGCCTCTTCAAGATTAATCGCTTTTTGTATTCCCCAATTGTAAGTCGCTTTGGATAATAGCGTCTGCCAAATGACTAAATGTAAATGTAATCTGTTGAAGATCTGTGTGAAGATGGGGGCCAGCTGGTCAGCACAGGATTTCAGACAGGCTGGTGTCTAGGGATGGGTACCGAAACTCGGTATTAAATCGGTCTCGGGGCTAAATTATGAAAGACCGGAGTATCGATAAGTTCTGACGTTATCGGTACTTCTGTCGGTATTGGAGAAATTAAGAAAACACACATACATTTATTGTTGCTCTCTCTCTCTCTCTCTCTCTCTCTCTCTCTATATATATATATATATATATATATATATATATATATATATATAATGTCGCCAGCTGTTTTTATGTGCAATAATATTCAAACATTTGTCTATGATTCATTTTTGCTATGCGCAATTCAGAAGCGAGATCGCGCTCACGCGGAGGAGCTTCAGCACAAGCAACATGAAAGTCCTGTTTAATTATGATAGAAGAGAGAACTAACTATTCAAACATCTGCTCACACTTTAGGCCTGTGGCTGTTATATTAAGCTAAGTATTTTTTTCGATTTTGGCTTCCAAGGATTATAGCCGCATTTCTTCTAGCACAACTCCCTTCCCTTCATAGTGCGGATTCGTTCCTCCGAACCAAAACTTAACATCTGAATCAGCTCAATCGGTGATTGTTGTAAAATGCCGTATTTACTGTTGCTACATTGCAGGACATATTTGATAGTAAAACGTTGAGAGTACAATCTGCACAAGTGACGCTGTTCAGGCTGAAATGTGTGTGCGCGCGTGTGCCTGCGCGGCGGCGTGCTCCAAAACGGACAAGCAAAGTACACTTTGAGCTTCGGGCACGTCGAAATAACACACAAAAATACACACAAAATGTGTCAAAATGGCCAGTTACGAGAGTCTTCACTTTTATGTTTTAAGTGGACGAGAACAGTTGGGAGAAAATCCGATGCGTGCTCAGTATATTGTTTTAAAGTGTCAGACTGGAGCTTGAGCCATCAATGTTAATCAAAGAACAAAATGCAAAGAGAAAATCACCCACAGCTCTTAATCTGAACAACGTTATAGCTTTAATAAACATAAATCTATCAGTACATACAGTGAAAACTATGCAATGCTCATTTACATCTGATTACTTTTAGATTTATTTTGTAGTTATTACTAACCTGAACATTAATATTAGTAGACCTTCATGGAAAAATGAAAGCACTGTTTATTTCATTTCGTTTGTGTGTTTGTCTTATTGTATTTGTCAGTTTGCTTTACTTTGTTTCTTTGTTCATGTTGTTACTGTATCTTATCTTATGTATATAAAACACTAAAAATACCTGCACACTGGTGCATTTACAAATTGATGAAGTGCAGACATTTTTAGTGTTTTATATACATAAGATAAGATACTGTAAGAATATGAACAAAGAAACAAAGTAAAACAAAAAGTACCGATAAGAATACCGTTAAAGTACCGGATCGATAAGCAGTATCGGTAAGAGTAGTAATACCGTTAAAACCTTAACGATACCCATCCCTACTGGTGTCACACCGTCTGGGCCTGGTGCCTTTCTTCTCGTTCTTTCTGTAGACCTGGCGCACTTCATCTTCACTGATCTGCAGTGCAGGAGGGGGGGGGGGGGGGTTGCAGGAGGTGTGAATGGTGTTTTTTCAAACCTGCAGTAGAACTCATTCAGATCGTCTGCAAGTTGTTGATTCTCCACAGTGCTGGGGGATGGTGTCTTGTAATTGGTGATGTCTTTCAGACTTTTCCACACTGAAGCCGTGTCACTGGAAGAGAATTGGATCCTTAGCTTATCGGAAAAAGTCTTCTTTGCCACTCTGATCTCCTTTTCCAGTGTGTATTTGGCCTGTTTATACAAGACTCTGTTCCCATTCCTGTAAGCATCTTCTTTGGCCTGACGGAGCTGTCTGAGTTTTGCAGTGAACCATGGTTTGTCGTTGTTATAAGTTAGATGAATCCTGGTAGGAATGCACATATCTTTACAGAAACTGATATCACTGATATAACCAGGGGTGCCGCTACGGATTCTGGGCCCCCTGGACAGCATATTCGCTCGGGCCCTCCTGCGGGGGTCATTTCTTAAAGTAACAACCAAGTGGCCAGCGGCAGACCGATCATAGCCATGTTTGATCAATTTAGCCTTCTCAGATCATCACGACTTGCCTAAAATAAAATCTATAGATATACTAAAACAGTTCAAGCATATGAAAATGTTTAAATGTTAAACCTAGATAAATGTGCGCTGCATCCTAGTTTGTGCTGAGAGTGGAAGCTAAAGCGCAGGACATGGAGGCACCAGCGCAATCAATTGCATTTTTTTCAATGGAAACAACTTACGCCACAATTTTTGCTCATAAAAGTAAGAGTAATACATCATTCGGAACTGTAAAGGGTCTACTTTTATTTGTGTGCACTCACAATATCAACAAAACCGTTCATAAAATATATTAAATAAAGAAAACAATGATGCGCCGTCTCGTCTTGAACAGGAGCGCTTCACAAAAATGAACCGAAAGTCAGCAAATACATGCCTCACAGACATGATAAATATATCTATAGAAAGCTTTAAATTACTATTTAACGAAATAAATCTATTCGAAAACTCTTTCATTATAATCCGTGAAGATGCACTTCTCTCTTCGCAGAACGCAGAACTCTTCATCTGCGCTGACGGCGCTCGCTGCAGCTGCGGGACTCTAAACACTGTCGAGTCGCTCTTGACAGTCGCGGCATGGTCTCGTGTTGTTTCCACCAGCGCAGCAATTTTTTTCATCACTAATTGATGGATGTCTAAAATATAAAAATAAGGAGAAGCCTAAAACAGGCGGGGAGCGGGCCGAAATGCAGGGCTCTAGCGTTCCCCTCGGTAGAAATCACGTTTTCGGTAGAACCATCGTCGGGCCCTTAGAATCGTCCTAACTTGAAAACATGGAAATAATTTGTAATTTTATCTTGTAAAGATATACTTTCTTCTGTTTTCCACACACATTTTTATGAAAATGTATATAGACATTAATGTTTTTCTGGATTATAAATTGCATTTTTTTCATCTGAAACGTGCTGCAATTTCCAAGGCGACTTATACCTATAAAGCAATCAAGGTCAAGCGCAAAGCGCGCACATTAGGATTGGTATTGAATGAGAAAAGGCAAGTGAGTTTGTTTTGAGTTTGTGTTGTGCATTTTCCAGCAACTACGCCGTTAGTTTCAGTTTCGCGTTAAATATTCAAGGCTGGGCGATTATATTATATGTTTATAGTGAATGCCACTATAAATAGATTGTTTTTTACTTATATTTTCGTTCTTTTTTCTATTCTGAACACTGCTAAATTTACAGGATTTTTTGTGGTGGTAATATAAAAACATGTTTCTAATGTTTGTAAACGTTTCGTTTATTTTACATTATTTCTGAATGAAATGATAAAATGTGTCTTATACACATTTGTACACTTGCACACTAGTTTATTAGTAAATAAATACTTGTACACCAATGCAACATATATGTGTCAAAGTGCTCATAAAAATAGGTATAGATGGTACAAGAAAAGAACTGCAAGTATACATACAGTAGTAGTAAGTGAGTGTCAATTTAGAATAAAAAAAATATAAAAATCAAAACTTAATTTGTCATAAACATTATGCGGCCCGCCGGCCCCTCACTTAATGTGGAAAACTTGATGTGGCCCTCGAGTCAAAAAGTTTGCCCACCCCTGGATTGGAGTCATGTGGATTGCTTGTGGGTTATTGTGATGTTTTTGTCAGCTGTTTGGACTCTCATTATGACGGCACCCATTCACTGCAGAGGATCCATTGGTGAGCAAGTTATGTAATGAAAGTGAAGTGACGTGACATGTGGCCAAGTATGGTGACCCATACTCGGAATTTGTGCTCTGCAATTAACCCATCCAAAGTGCACACACACAGCAGTGAACACACACACACCGTGAACACACACCCAGATCAGTGCCAAATTTCTCCAAATCTGTTCCGATGAAGAATCAAACTCATCTCCATCTTGGATAACCTGAGGGCGAGAAAATCGCAGCAAATTCTCATTTTGGTTGAACTATGCCTTTAAATTTAAATATCCTTCTTACAGAAGAAAAAAAATGCTTGAAAGCAAAATTAAGCAGCACATGTGAGGAGAGTGATAAATAAAATAGTTTCCAAATAAAAACACTGACTTGAAAAGTCCTCAAGAGGTATAGGCTAAGTCCATGATTACTTTGAGTCTCAAATCGCATTCCGGTAATCTGTTCGTCGTGCACGCACACAAAATGCAAATGAGCAGAAACAAAAGGGAGCACAAGAGCCGCAGCAGGTGAGAGCGCGCAACGCTCAATAACACCAATGTTAAATTCTCCTTGACCTGTGGGTCACCAAACACCGACCCCAAATCGTTTAATATTTTCCCTTCGAGATCAATGGCGGCATGAATTTGGATTCAATGACAAGAATAATTTAAAACAGATCTATAAATGATAAGATGCAATTCCCAGAAGTGCTGCATGCATACTATTAAATTGACAGTATTGTTTTGAAAGCTTTAACAGAAACCAAGTTTGTCTAGCGGACGAAGCAACGTGCTTCTACGACTGCAAAAGTGTTTTCATATGCATGAAAAAAGTTAAACGAGCCTTAGGATGTAATATAGCATCAAAATACTAAACATCACAATTTAGTTTATTTGATTTACAGTATTCATTACAAGTAAGAGCTAAAAAAAAAAAATGCAATAAATGCACTTTCATGTGTAATTTACTCTATGAAACTTGGCAGATAACTGTATTTTGCATGGGTAAGACTGCTTTTTGTAATAGACAACTTTTGTATTCTGCATCCACATTTGGTCTCGGGGATACAGGTTAAAAATATCCTTTCATCTGAAGGTAATCTACAATAACTGTGATCTCACCACGTGTTTAATTCGAGTTCAGTGCTAATACTGTTTTGCAAATCATAAAAAAGGCTCTCACTGATAAATATTAATTTGAGCCTTCATGATGTATTTGAAAATTCCAGCTAAAATGTCACCACATGGAACATTAATGTAATATTTCAAGGCCTGAGAGCAATGCTCATATTGATTGCATTTATTTGACTCAAGGGATGAGGAATAATTCTTCAGCCTGGGACACATCTGGCAGCCAAAGATGCGAGGCAGGGAATGAGAAAATGCAAAATAACAATAAAAATAATAGGACTCGGATTTAAATATATCACCTCGACATTGTTTTAATGTGAATGGCTTAATACAGAGGAGATGCACCTCCTGCAGTTATACATCTATTTCTGAAAGGCTTATTTCTGCATAGTACATGATAGGCTACAGATTAGAAACTAAGAAGCGTTTTCATCTCCTCAAGGGAAAAAGCAATTGCACCCTTCTAGATGACACAGGTAAACGGTCCGAGTCCTTGAAACCTCACCTTTTCCTTATATTGACAGTGCTCTTCAGTTGCAAATCAGGAGACTGTTCTTGAAAATAAAGCCTGTCTCCTTCTGACAAGTTTAAGCAGAGACAGACGAGTTTGAGTATGCCTGTGTCCTAAAAGTCATTCATAACATTGACTATCATTAGGGAAGGGCGTCTCTCTGTCCTAGTGCAAATGAAATGAAATGTGAGACACCGCTTGACCCGTACCTGAACTACTATGAAATTTAGCAAGAATTCCTGGATTAAAAACACAACAACAGAATGTTGTAAAAGTTCATTCATCAAGGCACTGGGAAACATTTAAATATAAGGATAAGACGTTTGTGTACTCATATTCAAATCATTTGATTAAAAATTGAAATATAGTACTTATTTATAAAATAGTACATATTTGTAAATGTATAGTAAAATTATAATTGCTGAAGATATTGAAAATATTAATGATATTAAGAATAAAATGGTATTGTTCATTTTATTACTATCATCTGTCTTTTTTCAATATATTTTAATTATACTATACTTCAAATAAAGTTTGATGCAAGTACACTGAACACTAGTCCATCAGTTCAAACTTACTATATATATATATATATATATATATATTAAATGAAAAAGTACATCTGTATAAAATGTTATCTGTTTATGTTCTAATGAAAACCATTCGATTTGTAATTAAAAGTTAAACACATTTCTCCCGTATCCAGTTTTGCAGAGTAGACTTGCCAAAATATTGTGATGACTCGGACCAGATCTGTTTGGTACAAGTTTCCTTTCTGGAATTAGAGGACATTCCTCTCTGCTGAATGGGATATCAATTATGTATAGCTACAGCGCCACCTACTGGCAGGAATAATTCAGTCAGCACAGCATGCAGCAGTGTGGTAACATCACTGAACAGCTCAAGTCCTTTTTTTTAGATGCTACTCACTTTTAGATACAGATGGATGACAGATACTTTTGTAACATAACGGTAAATATGAGATTATATATATTATATAATTATAGTTATATCATTATTGGGCATGTGCTTTTTTTATGGAGTAACATTAACACTTACACTGTACTGTTTGTTTTGAGAAAAAGTTAATTATAAAATATATATGTGTGAAATATATAGGGCTTTTGGGGAAAAACAATATTGAAAAAATCTGTTGAATATATACAATGTCATAAATAATATTTAAAAATAATTATAATATATTATAATTATATAATTCTATTTTATATATGTATAAAACAAATGAAAACTAAAATGTAAATGAAATAAATGAAAAAATGAAGTAAATTAAAAAAATAGACAGGGCAGAGCGACATGAAATACTACAGTTCAACAATTCATCAGTCAGCATCTTTTTGGCTGGTGATTTTAGCACGCAATCTTGAGAGGCTAGGCGGACTTGACTGTCATAAACAATATACTTGAGGCTAACATAAAACAACAATAGGTTTTTTTTTTTCCCACCACAAAGTGTTGCACACATGTGCACACAAACTCACATGCAAAAAAAATTGCATACATGATATTGATATTAAGCTAAATGGATCTCAAACCAGTTTCATTTGATCTTTTTTACTATGATCATTTATGGCATTCAGTATAGTCCACATATACTAATGCGCAAGAAATAATAAACATTCAATTTAAAAAGAGTGATTATAATGTGTAATTAGGGATGGCATTCTTCTTCAAAGTCCAACATCGGTGCAGCCTATCCTTGATTTCTTTGTTACTCAATAAGTTACTGCAATATCACAGCTTTACATGACTGAATATTGAAGCCGAAGCAAACGGAACCTTTTGAAAAGTACTGCATCACTCAGAGCTCAAAAAATGGATGTTGAGCTTATCATATTTCAGCTCTGATGCCATTGCTTGTTCACCACAGTGTCATTAAAATTGACGAACCACAAAAAAGAGAGTCAATGATTTCACAATTACTTAGCCTCTTGGCCATCCACCCAAGCTTTGAAGTATCCTGTGAACTGGTGGAGGCCCTCTCCACTTCATTAGACAGCGTCAAGACCACATGATGTAACTCAATCCATTGAGAAGTCTCAATTACAATGTGGTCCATTACATTGCTGGAAGCCGATTCAAAACCTATCAAAATCTGAAAGACTCATTTAGTCCGGGGGTCTCTCGCAGTCCTGGATGTCCGACTGCAACGTGCCCAACACACACACCCCCTGTCTATATTGCTTGTTCAACTTGACACATAATTACAGAGGAAATATTTGTGTATTTTGTATGGGTGCCACAAAACTCCAGTCGACTCGCTGCCAAGGCTTCACAGCTCTCGCTGCTGCTGCTCCAGCCAGAATCCCTGATTAAAACAAGATGGTTTCATTTGGGCCAGCTTTGCAAGGAATCACTCCCAGAGATCTGGTGCACGCTGCCAAGTCTACTACCATGAGGAGTGTGAGACGCTGCAGCCAGAGTACCACGCATTAAAACACTACAGGGTTCTGGCTTCTCGTTCGCTTCAATACAATTGCAAGCACACACACAGCCACTTGCCTGCCTGTGATATTCAATATCTAGCTTTATTGAAATCTGACTGATTTCTAAGGTGAGGAGACATTTAGCACTTGAACAAATATTGGCTAAAGTTCAAAATAATAGTAAGATTATTAATAACAATCTGTCTGAAAAATGTGGCGTGAAAGGACTAGCAGAAAAACCATATGTGCCGTCATTCATTTAGGTTCATCCATTAACTACAAAGAAAGATTTTGAAACATTTTACATTCATTTTTACATTTACATTCAAATTAAGAACTTTGTAAAAGAGCATATTTTTATCTGAAACAAACTCATTTACCCTGAAACTATACCAGGATGTTGTACAGAAGCTTTCATGAATATAAAAAAGACCAGATGCATGTACAACGGCTCACCAAACCACAAAAGCATCTCCAAGGATTTTCCAAGACATGAATATTAACATAATGCGGAATAAAGAATCTACCCTGTTCCATTATATATGTTAAAATTAATTAATGTCTCAGATTATACCCAGGAAATCTATGGAGGATAGATGTTAATAGCAATGTGCAACTTTGAAGAGCTGTGAGTTTCCATGCTTCAAACACTGCATTTATGATATGAAATTCTGATATCTACAGAATATGCTCAGCAGAAAAAAAAAAAATTATATAAAAAAAACGTTTGTGTGTGTATATACACCCCCATACATACACACACAAGGGTGTAAAGTGCAAATTAACTGTGAGTTAAATAAAAAATACCAGGTTATTCTGAAAGAGTATTTCACTGTGTATTGAAAGACAACAAAAATCTATGTACAGCAGTTCCCTAAAAGCAGCCCAGTCTTTTTTAAAATCATAATATTGATTGTGAAGGACTGTAGACAACCCTCTGTCAATAAACTGTGACATAATCCAATGCTCGCACATAAATGTAATAATAATAATTATGAAATTAAATCTCAATTATATCGATATGACCTAGTTTCTATAAACTTCTTGGGCATTGTCGAACTCATTAAGCTGTCAAGGTGTAGTTTATGAGACAGTAACAATGAGATGAGGAAAGAGCGATGTTAGCCAGTCCGGTTCAAATATTCCTACAGGATTATTTCATGGTGTAAATATTAACTTCACCATTACCTCATGTCTATAAGCACATAGACTGTAAATTCGTAACGTACCCTTTATTGATACCTCTTAAAATTAATAAGCATACAAATCATTAGACACACTTATCAGCTTCACACCAAATATTAAGATGCAAAGCTATGAAGATGTTATTCTTGGAGAGCGTGGTGTTAAATACGGTGCGGCTGTAGAAGACCCACTATCGAGATAAGCTGTCAGACAGCTCTGTGCTGAGGAAAGCGCGCCGTCTAATCTAACCACTCTGCTCCCAGCACTTAGGGTAACGTGCCATACTGGAAATCCTCAGACAAATAAAACAAAGTGGGGCCACATTGATGCTCTGTCTTGTTTTATATGATGGCTTGAAATAAATGAACTTTAAATGGAACCTTGGCAGCAACGTGGGCTATTGATCGATCTGGACAGAAGCTGAAGTTTAAGGGCATAGCTTTTCCCGAGCTGGGCTGTAACTGGAGTAATGAAATTGATTGGGCACAGAGAGGTGACAAGCCAGTAGAGTCAAGCCCTTGATGTAGGGAAACAAGAGTGGCATCTAATTGGGGTGTAATATAGGTCTTTAGAGGACATTAAGCACTCAAGTGGAGGGAACCAAAAGGCTCCTTAGCAAGCTTAAGAGTGAAGACTTTAAGCCCTTTCGATCACACCGACATTTTCTTAGTGTGAGAACAACAACGAGATGTTTATTCGCTCATTCAACAATTCAGAAAACACCAAAACATCTTTACTTCACTGCATGAGGGAGTATTCATTCAATTACAATCAAAATGAATATTATACACAATGAATATTATATGTAGGTTTAATAAAGTTAAGCTCAATTGACAGCACTTGAGGCATAATGTCTACAAAAAATGAATGAATTGTAATATAAAAATAAATAAATGAAAAATCTGAGAAGTCACTTTCTTTCGAAATGAATGAGACCATATCACTTGAAAGTTACAATTAAAATGAAATGTTTTACATTAAAATAAACATACTTGCTGTTAAAATTCTTATACAGACACAAGGCATAAACAATATGATTTAAGTGTGATAAAAATTGCTTTATAAGCTCTTCTGTGTAAATTTCCACTAACAATCAAAAGTTTGGGGTGAGTAAGTGTTTTTTTTTTTTTAAGAAATTAATACTTTTATTTAGCAAGGGCACATTAAATTGATCAAAAGTGACAGTTTTCACAAAAATATTAAGCAGCAAAACATTCTTATCGCTGATAATAAGAAATGTTTCTTGAGCATCAAATCAGTATATTAGAATGATTTCTGAAGGATCATGTGACACTAAAGCCTGGAGTAAAGAATGCTAAAAATTCAGCTTTAACATCACCGACAATAAATTATTATTTTTTTTAAATAGAAAAAAAATATTTAAAAATGTAATAGTATTTCACATTATTATGGTTTTTGCTCAAATAGGTGTTTTTATAAAATTGTAAGCTTAACATTTTGGCTTCAAAAATGTCCCCATCCACTTTCAATAAATGTAAATGTAAGTGTCTCCCTCCCCCCTCCTTTTTTTCAGAAAATAAGAGACGAGTCGAAACTGAGCTTAATTTGCATTGAACCTGGAATATTCTTATAATACACAATATGGTATAGTAAAAAAAAAAAAAGGACTTTGGTTCATGCTGCGGTTTTGATCCTCCACTGCACTGGTGGTATAGAAAGAAAAAGACATTTGTCACCTATGCAAAATGGCCTTAGTGGCCACACTGAAGAAAAAGTTACAGCACATTACAAGCACTTAGCGCAGTGATATCAAGGTTCACCTCTGATTTCCAATCTAAGGCCAGGAAGAGGGTGGGCAGTGGGTCATTAAAACGCCATTACAAGCCCATA
This sequence comes from Barbus barbus, assembly GCF_936440315.1. Classification (NCBI taxonomy): domain Eukaryota; kingdom Metazoa; phylum Chordata; class Actinopteri; order Cypriniformes; family Cyprinidae; genus Barbus; species Barbus barbus. The sequence goes on from NC_136719.1 coordinate 17,388,032, forward strand.
TTTCATATTCCAGCCTCGCCTATGTTTCAAGGTGTTAAAAGCTCAATGTATATTCCACTATATTTAAGCACCGGGACAGCAAAGCCGTACAGACACCTCACCGGCAGCCATTGACCTTGGCCTATCCAGCCTTCATTAGCTTTTAGACACTTATCACTCATAACTGGGTTTGTCCTCGTTGCCACACTTCCTCCTTCACTTCACTTAGGCCGGCAAATAATGGCTGGAATCCATTTATCTGCCATTTCCAACAAGTGCGTGACATTAACAAATTATCTGCTTTTCTCTAAGTATGGCCAAGGTACCCTCCGAAGAATTCCCCTGCTCCTGGGTCAGCCTTTTAGAACTGCCTTTCTTCATTAGTGCCATTTTCTTTCCGCCGTCTTTAAATATTCATTGTTTTTTCGTAGACGCTGATTTCGGTTTATGAGCACTATTGGGAGTAAGTTCTTTTTTTTCCCAAACACATATTTATTTAGTTATGATTTTTTAATGCCCCCTTCTACTTTATAACCATAATCCTCAGGAAAACATTGATCTGAGTTGCAAATGAATCTAATTATGGCTTTCCATTCTCTGTGTGAGATATTAACTTCTGGTTAACGGTGTTCCTCTTGTAGTGCAGTGATCTGCAAGAAAGTCAAACTGTTGGCATTAAAAGTATAATCTGTAACTGCACCTCTAAAATATTTAGAACAGATTTTTAACAGAATGTACAATCGTTTTGAGCAGGCTTAAGGCTGTTATGATCATAAAAACGCTGTATACAAAGGATAGGAACAAGTAATATGCTTTTGTTCAGTCTTTATCTATCAAACTACAAAGGCCCATACAGTGATGTACCATTGGAATGATAATTCAAGCAAGAAAAATCACTGCTTTTAACACAAAAAACATCCTTGCTTTGTCTCCACTGGTGAGAATATGGTCTAAGCGATGCAGGTGTCATTTTGCATTTGTTTAAACCACACAATACTGGCTTTTGATGCAAAGCCTTGACTTTCAACCATTTCCAACGAAGCCGATTTTAAATATTCCATTGCATCGCATGTCGTCGATCTCTATGTAAAATGGTCATGATTATTTTATTTTGTAACATTAATGGAAGAACATGGGCGGGTGGGGGGACAGCTCGTGCATTTGCAATTCATATTCCCCTGCATGATTACATTAAGAGAGTGTTCTGTCATATTTGATTAATGTATCTTGTTTTCCTTAAAACCAGATTAAAATATGAAAACTGACAGAAATGAGGCCATTACAAAGAATTATCAATTTTTAATAATCTACTCAAGAGAGAAAAAATGAAGTGCTGTACACAAAGGAGCTGCTCAGAAATTCAGTAATCAGGATTTTGCTACATTCGCAATCAGTGTTGTGTGGCAGATGGGGACTAGGGCGTCTGTGTTTTAAGGGTCTTAGCTGGAACACAGACACAATTAACATGAAAGGTTCCCGCGCTAAGTGTGTTCATGTGTCAAAGCGAGAATGAAAAGTGTTATTGACTGTGTAAAAGTACCAGCAGAGAATTCCATATTTCCATATGTACATAACAGAGGCTGACAAGAAAGGACTTGAAAATATTAAACGGACAGTTCACCTAATATTGAAAATCTTCTGTCAGCATTTACTCGCACTCATTTTGCTACAAACCTATATAGCTCTCTTTTCTTCCAGAGAAAGAAAAACATAGGAAAGTCTACAGGTCACTCTATATAGTTCAAAAGCGCTCTAAAGATGTCAGAAGAAGAAGAAGACCAATTTAAATTTTGAAATCACTTATAATCTTACCTTCCAGTGAGATATTGATGGGTACCCAGATCACTGAGTCATAATCATTTTAATCAGTCATATATAAGAATGAATCATTTAGACACCAAACAAGAACAGATTCAAACGAATGAATCAAACTGGATATTGTACTTTTATGAACACTTGCAAACGTGCCAACGGTCATTCACCACACAAAGCTATCAAATGAATGGAATATAATGCATAAGTCATGTGCACAACTCTCTTGATACTTTCATGGTATGTTTGAACCCCTTTTTTTCCATAAAACCCTCAGTACTCAATTTAAATGCATGGAAAAAAGCGACCAGTGCAATTCTTTAAATTGTATCCTTTTGCATTTCACACAAGAAATAAGCTCATATGTTTAGGAAATATCTGAAATCAAACAATGACAGTTTTCTTTTTTTTTTTTTTTTTGGTTAACTATTCCTTAATTTTTATTTACAAATTATTCCCAAATAAAACTATCCTACTGACTAATATCACTCTCCACTCTCTGCACTGGCAGAAACTAATAGCTTTGCATGTCGCCATAATATACTAATTGTGTACACTGTTAACACAATTGAAATAAGAGTGGTATACTCATAAGACACAGACTAGAGCCGACATAGAAAATGTTTAACCTTGTGAAAATAGAGAGGGGGAAAATGTACCTCTCTTGAACCATCAATGTTAATGGCTATTTTTGGAACAAAGAGTGTGTGTATGGGTATAAACTAGGATTTCAATTCCAGTATCAGCCATTTAGCATGACCGTGGGTGACTGTGAATTAAAAAGGTGGTCTTTTATGTGCGACCCCTCTGCTCAAAAGGGTACATCCATAACTTATGTAGACAGCCTGGCCATTAGCCACCAGAGCTGGGCCACCTTTACATAATACACTCCATACTAATCACTGACCAACCCAGTCACACAGCTAATAGATCATGCAGACCCCAGAACATATATTTTAGGATAAACGCGGTATATCGTGCTCCTTTAAATAAAATCACCAGTTATACGACCCCAAATGAGAAGACTGCATGATATGAAAAGCAAGAGAAATACTATACTGACATTTTTAATTCGGATATAGCAGAACAACTGAACATTTTGTCCTCATTATTATTAATGTACAAGTTCTTATTTTTACATTACATGTGACATCCTTTGCGGTGGAATAAGAAGAAATGACCTCACGTTGAGAGTATGGCAGCCACCATTCATTCCCTTTTGATGTCCTTATTTCACACTGACATTGAGAATGTAAATATGTTGACAAAATTCCTCTGAGCAGTGCTGAGGCAGTCTCTTTTATTATTGGACAACAAGCGAGAATGACAATGTGTGATTATGTGAATAGAAACCATACGGGTTATAAAATGTACACAAAGGCTTTTTCTAAAACTGAAGCAGAATCAGCTGTGGTGAGATGGTGTGAAACACAGAGCCGTTGAGGTCTGGATGGAACCAGCGGTAGGACTGCACACACTGAACTGTTTAAAATTCTGTAATGTGTTTGTGTGCGCTAAAGAGCGTTTGGTTCACATAAAAGCTGCATGTGATTATAGGATGCACTGATGCTTTATACATCAACATGTGATGACATTACAGACATGTGGACAAATGAGAATGTTTTGGTTAGGTTGACCTTTTGAAAGTGTCATCTAAGATTCTCTTACTTGAGCGATTGTGCAAGCTGTTCCTTTGACTCAATAATCACTGACGAAGCGTTCAAACCACTCATTAGTTTCACCTCATCCCCAATCACATCCACTAGACACCACAACATCTCTCAAGACACCAAACCTGGCAATATTACAAACCATTTTAGAGACTACATGGGAGAGATTCTCATTAAGCACTAAATGGACATATTCTCACAACGAGGCAGCTTGTGGAAATTGAAAATATTCTTATAAAACCGGTAAATCCTTTTCTTAATTAGCATTTTTGTCTTGTTTTGCAGGAAAAAATAACTAAATACTCTTAAACAAGTTGAGATCTGTTTAACAAAAAAATATTAAAAACAAATAAATGTACTTGAGAAGCGGTTTAAAAAATTATACATTTTCTTAGCATTTGTGTCGTTTTGCAGTAAAAATACCTAAATATGCTTAAAACACAGTTACTTGAGAGCTGTTTGACAAAAAATATAAAAATTAAATAAAAATCAATTTAAATTTAAAATGTAAAATAGTAGTGTACTCAACACTCAACTAACTCAACATTTGTGTTTTGTACTAAAAATAAATACCCTTAAAACAAGATAATTTTACTTGAAAAGTGTTAAATAAAAACTGAATGAATAAAAAAAAATTATTCAGTTATTCATTATAGTTTTATGCTTAAAACAAAAAGTAACAAATACAATCTAATATAAAATTATAATTTTAATAGGAATCAAGAAAAAAATAGCCTACTGATTAAGAAAATGATTTTGCTTATGGAATTGCCATCTTCCCTCCAGAAATGCACATAGACAAAATTTACCATATCCTCCCCCCTCAACTCCCTTGCCTCCCCTTACATTTTTTTAATACCAGACCATTGTGTTGTTTCTATAAGCTAAATGCTTTAAAAGGTATAGAAGTCCCTTGAAATGAGAGCAGGAGGATAACTGAACAGCTTAAAAACAGGAATCTAATTGTGCGGGCCCCTCTGGGGGCCAATATTGAACTACCTTATAATAGGCTTGAGATATTCTCTTCATGATTTATTGCCAAATCCCTGTATTTTTCAATACATTATAGTTTCTAAATTGTGTTTAAATTGAGTGTGGAGGAGCTCAGGCCATTAGGAGATGTAGAAATGAAGATCATATTTAAATATTCATGCACCCTTTACCTTATTACTGAATCTGAACACTAACAAAATCAATATTAAGTGCAGTTTGACATAAATTTATTTATGAATTTCGACTTTCTAAGTAGTGTATTTTTTCACTCAAAAATTGCCAGTATAATGTAGTAATGATATCAAAACACAGTGTCAGGGTGCATTAGACGGCCAGGCTCATGAAGCGTCACATAAAAACTCCAGAGCATCCACGTAAAACTGCTTACTGGGCACAACTGTCCCATTTTACAAACATCACTCATTTTACTGCCCCGTATCGCACACGCTGTGAAACTAAGGGAAAGATACAGTTGTCTTGTTTATTCAAACGATAAGCTCGTGTTAAGCCCGATTGTATTAGAGCCTTAATGCCATGCGGTGTAACAACCGATCAAAACGGATGTCCTTCCGTTGCTTCACCTGTCCTTATAACTCACCTTCCTTTGCTCTCAGCCAGCGTTCTCATTTACATAGCAATACCATGAATTAAAATGAACCCAGAGAAAGAGGGGGGAGGAATGCTCACAAAAGCAAATCGCACAATTGCTTTTTCTTGCTTACGTTCTAAGATTTTGTTTGTGAGCGCTTCCTCTGAGAACAAATAACACATCAATGACATATGGATGGCAACAAATGTTCTTTAACTAAAGCGAAAGACGCGTACATTGGATTTTATTATCCTTTTTTGGTCCTCAACATTGAGTATTGAACATTAAACGGGACTTTACTGGGCTGATGCCATGTCTCTGAATACAAGATGATGCTGGAAAAGCAGAGAGGGCTGGAAAAAGCTCAGCATCAATCCAGAGAAGGACAGCAAAGCTATAAATCGTCTCAGGTTACGCATGTAACCATGGTTCCCTGAAGGGAACGAGACGCTGCGTCGAAACGCTAGGGGAACGCCTTCAGCGTAACTGCGCTCTGAATCCTATGAGTAAAGCAAACGCTCGCAGGGATGCCGGAAGTATGGCCCCGAGACGCAGCGTCTCGTTCCCTTCAGGGAACCATGGTTACATGCTTAACCTGAGACGTTCCCTTCCAGGAACTCGGGCTGCGTTGAAACACTAGGGGAACGAGATGCCCATGCTGCCAGACTTCCAAGTCCCTGCCCTGTGTGTATCCCTCAGGAGCACGACGAGGGCGAGAGAACAGAAGAGCCTGGAGTGGCCCGCATATCGAGGCCATAAAACCTGACGAAGGTCAGGGGCGTGGACCAACCCGCAGCGTTGCAGATGTCCTGCATAGGAACACCTGCCAGAAAGGCCTTGGAGGCCGCCATACTTCGGGTGGAGGCGAGGAGAGATCAGAGGACTCGTAAGCGATGGTAATAGCATCAACAATCCACCGACTAAGGGTCTGTTTAGAGGCAGGCAGACCCCTCTTAGGAGGACCGAAGCAGTGGGGATTTCTTTAAGACTGCAAGGGAAGCTCGGCTTCCCCTATAATGTCAAAAAATTAATGGTCAAACATGTACTATTGTGTTAACATTTTATTGATTAAAAATGCGTTAGAACACGTTCATGTCGAAGACGAGTTCGTTCAGAATCAGCTGCATATAGCAGGTGACTCGATTTCCTTCTCATATATTCCCGTAGCATCAGTGTATTTGCCTGTTGAAGCCCAGCGTCCATTGACTTCTATGGGGCTGCTTTGAACAGTTTTTTTCAGTGCATCAAAACTAGACGGTCATTGGATAAATGCTGCGACTATGTCCCACCCCCGGACGCTCAGCGTCTCTGGGGGTGAATGGAGGAGTGGGCGGGGCTGGACTCCGGGCTTCTGCGTGATGATTGGAGGGTTTGTCGAAAGACTGCATCTCCTTTTGATTGACAGCGATTGTGTCCTATAAGAAGTCGCTGATGCTGAAGCTATTCGAGCCAGTGTTGCCAATTTAGCGACTTTTCAGACCACCCTAGCTACTTTTCAGACCACCCTAGCGACCTTTTTCCCCAAAAGTGACTAGCGACAAATCTAGCGACTTCTTTGACAAACCTTAGCAAGTCTCTGTGATCGCTGGTACTGCCGCAACGGCGCGTGAGCGGTGTTCAGTGAGCGGCTGAGAGGAAGCGCGTTCAGTTCAGATAGATATTATGTTGCTTCTCTAATTTTACATGCAAATATAGCTGAAATCACAGCACATGAATTGTCTTGTCTTATCTTGTGTGTATTATTTGATTTAATCAGACGACGGCTCGATTATAAATTAGGATTTTTGTGCATACTAACTTCTTGGGAGGGAGAGCTGGTTATGTATTCTTAAAGGGCTGCGTTTCAGTCACTATTTCATATTTATCCCATTGACTGACAAAATAAACAGTAAATATATAAAGGAAAACAGTTTTATTGAGAATTTGGCTGCATTAAAATACAGTATGAGCACAGAGAGACAAACAAATGTAAAAGGCAATATGACGCGATGACGTAATGAACATGCAAATTAACGCATGACATCATCTGGCGACATTTAGCGACTTTTCAAACTGGCTTTAGCTACTTTCCATCGAAAGAAGTTGGCAACACTGGTTCGAGCTCAGTCCCATAGTGGACTTTGCAAGTGTAGTCAAAAGACAAACTGCTGCAACCTATTTCTTGATATTTGCTTGGCGAAATTGCTGGCCAATTTTCATTTTACATTTCACACAATTATACACCACATTCCTTGTTTCAGTTTAACCTAATTCCCACATTTCCTCCATCAAGTTTAATGTTTTTTTTAGATCGTTTGTTCATTCATTCATTCATACAGTAGGCCAGGCAGTGAACTAGCCAGCTAGCAAACTGCACACGATGGCAGAATTTATGTATAAATAAATGGACAATTTTTATGATGTAGGCCGAAAATGAGCTTCCCCTCTTTGAAAGACCAGCAGCCGCCACTGGACCGAAGCATACCAGCAGTTGGTCCATCCTTCTCCACAGGGCAGCTCTGTGGACGCTCGCACTGGATACAATTAAGCTTCCGCTGGTCGCGCTCCCTGAAGGGAGGAGGACTGAAGGCCTGCAGCATGACAGGCCACGGTGTAGAAGAGGGGTCTTTATGGACATACCCCGCTCAAGGGTACAGAAAAGCTTTGGCCAGACCGGGCGCAAAGTCGAGATAGGAAGGGGCCACTGAGAGGGCCTGTAAATCCCCAACTCTCTTGAGAGAAGATATCGCCAGAAGGAAGGTAGTCTTAATAGTTAGAAGACAATCAGAGATCTCCTCAATAGGCTCGAATGGAGGTCTACAGAGAGCTTCTAACACCACAGCCAAGTCCCACGTGGGGACACGGGATCGTACTGGAGGTCCCAGCCTCAGTGCACCGTGGAGGAAACGTTTAACAAGAGGGTGCTTTCCCACTGACTGGCCACTAAGAGGGGTGTGGTAGGCCGATAAAGCCACCACGTAAACCTGGGACCACACAAGGATCTGGTGCGCCAGCTTGTACAAGGGGCGCGAACGCAGACCTCCCTGGTGGTTGATGTAAGAGACCACCGCTGTGTTGTTGGTGCGCACCAACACATGGTGATCTCTTAGGTCTGGAAGAAAGTGCTTCAGTGCTCGAAACACGGCCACCATCTCCAGGCAGTTGATGTACCACGTGAGATGGCGACCACTCCACAAACCGGGTGGAGGGTGGCCATCCATGACCGTTCCCCAACCGGTGAGTTGTAACTGAGTATGCGGATGCCCTGGAGTCGCAGAGGAGCCAGAGCAGCATCCACACACTTCGTAAAAGTGCGGGGTGAGAGTGCAAGGCCGAAGGGAAGAACCCGATATTGGTATGCTTTGCCCCCGAAAGCGAACCTCAGGAACTTCCTGTGAGTGACAAGGATGGAGATGTGGAAGTATGCGTTCTTTAGATCGATCGTGACAAACCAGTCCTCGGACCTGATTTGAGACACGACCTGTTTGAGTGTGAGCATCTTGAACTTCAGTCTCATGAATGAGCGGTTCAACTCACGCAGATCTAAGATGGAACGCAATCCTCCATCCTTCTTTGGAACTATGAAGTACCGGCTGTAGAACCCTGACTCTCTTTCATGAGGAGGGACCACCTCGATGGCCTCCTTCCTCAAGAGAGTGTCTACTTGCTGTTCCATGACCAGAGCCTGCTCAGGGCCCACCAGAGTGGGAATCACCCCGTTGAAAGGTGGTGGCGGAGAGCCGAACTGAATGCGATAACCTTTCTCTACAGTGCGCAGGACCCATTGAGACACATTTGGCAGTAGTTTCCATGCTCCCAAATACTCTACTAAGGGAACCAGTCTCTCGAGACTGGCCTCTGGTGTTCTTAGAGCTCTCTAGCTTGGTGCCCTGAAGCGGAGGAACGGCAGGAGATGGCCAAACTAGCCGCTCTAGAGACCCCAGCAGGGGTGGCGAGCTTCTCAGCTCCGCCACGCTTCCGGGCGGAAATAACTGAGGGAAGCGCTCGCTGGAGACAGCTGCGCCCTGGAACTCTGGCAGGGTTCGCAGACTGGTCTCCCGAGGGCACTGGGGAGAGACGGACACCGTGTGATGTGGTGTAACCCGCTCGTCCCCAGAGGGACCTGCCCTCGTAAGCCCTGGGCCATGCCCCGTGAGGGCTTCTTGGTCGAGGACCTCTTAGACTGAAGGACAGTCCGTAGATCCGGCTTAGCCTTAGAGGCCCCTGACCCAGAGCGTTTGCCACCTTGGCCCAGTGGCGGGGGGGCCTCTCTATATGAGGAGCTGGTACGCAGCGAGGGCTGCTCCCGCCCAGCAACACCCTGAGCTAGAGATCGGCGAGGGAGGAACCGCTGGAACACCGCCGCTTGTTTACGGGCCTCCTGGTACCTGTCGATGACAGAATTGACAGCATCGCCGAAGAGGCCAGAAGGCGCAAGTAGGGGCGTCCATGAGTAAGCTCTTTAAGCAGGTCGGCTTGGTACGCCTGTAACACCGCCATGGTGTGCAGACACGCACCAGCCTGACCTGCAGCCGCGTACCCCTTGCCTACCAGCGCTGAAGTTGTGCGCAGCAGCTTGGTGGGCAAGGTCGGAGTCTTCAGGGGGGACGACGCGCCAGGGGAAAGATAGCTTGCGATCGTCTGTTCCACCCGGGGCATCGCTCTGTAACCCCACTCATTCAACCCCACCTCATTGCTGTAATTGTCAGAAGCGGAGATGAAGAGGCGGGCCGAGAATAGTTTCACCCATGATCTTGACACCTCAGTGTGGAGATCGGGGAAAAACGGCAGACTCCGACATGGAGGTGGCGGCTTAGTATGCAGAAATCTCTCATCTAGTTTACTCTTCTGCAGTTCAGCTTGTTTCTCGGCGGGCCAGCTGAAATTTAATTTGGCCACAGCACGAGTAACCACCTCCACGAGCTCCTCATATTGGGGCAACTGAGGGTGCGACTCCTCATTGACGCTCTCCACATCAACCTTCTCAGAGGAAGATAGGAGAAGCGTCGAGCCGCCTCCCCGGGGGGAAGAAACCGCGGAGCAGGCTTCCGATCCCAGAGAGCGGCCGCTGGATCTGGCAGGTAAGGAAGGAGATAGGGACTCGCCCATCTCCATTTCCTCTCGCAGATCCATCTGCGAACCCCATCTGCAAAGCCTCGGCGGCAGCAGGACCAGCACCACGGGGAACGTTGGCGAAGGCTCCCTCGCGAAAGAGAGCCTTCTGGGAGCGAAGTGCACACAGTGAGAGATGCTCCCTCGAGAGCCGACTCTGCGTGACTCGCTCCCAAGCAGAACACACACACACTGTGTATCCCCAGCAGTGATGTAGTGTTTGCAGGGAGGAACACACAGCCTGTAATGCAATCTGCTGTCGCCCCAGTGTTTGGCTTTCTGAGCACTTTTTGACATAATTGGAGTTTATAGTGTGCTTGTGTAAGGGACAGACAACACTAAATAAGACTCACAACACAAAATGACAGAACACACACAGAGAGGCGGTTGCTGAATGACAAAAAGCTGACACCGGTTCCACCGCACATGCTTTTATGCTTCCCGGTCTGTGACGTCGCCCGCCTATGGCGTCTCGCCCCTCCATTGAACAGATTACACACGTGATTCAGAGCACGGTCACGCTGAAGAGGCTCCTCTAGTGTTTTGACGCAGCTCAAGTTCCTGGTAGGGAACTCAGAGTCGTAGCCTTTCCTCTCCTTTTAAAATCCTCTAAACAGATTCAAAGAGCTTGATTCTGTTTGAGGCTGTCTATAAGCATCTCTTATAAAATCTTTAAGCATTGGAAACACAAGGAGAAAAAGAGAAAAACAACCTCATTCAAAGGTTTCACTATACTGTATGTGCATGGAAAAAAAGACTCAAGCGTCAACTGTTCAAAGTCTGTTAAGATTCATACGGGTCTTTGTACTCATTTTGGTAATTTCAAAGCCACTTCTATACCTATTAAGCAAATAACTGTTAAAAAAAAATGCATATTTGCTTATCTCTGGTTACAGGCTGCCACTTCCGACAGCTTGTCAAGAATCACAGCTTTCACTGGGCCTGCTTCTGTCCTCATGTGTACAGTAATGTTGAGGTCAGGACTGTGATGTGAGCAGCCTTGTCAGCTGAGACATTCACTCACAAGGTGAGGTGGATGAAGACCGAAACAGGTCATAGACACTCAAGATCCAACTGGAGATCAAGACGCACAACAAAAACAAACTGTATCCACTCCTGTCCACTCAGCTCAGGTCCAAACTACTTTAGCTGACCTTATAAAATGACCTCACTTATGAAAGGCACATACTCAGAACTGATGATGCTGGTATATAAAGGATTTAAAGTATTATTAAATATCATATAATGGATAATCAAGTAGAATATTTATTTTCTACACATATTTACGAAATCTACAATAAAAAATGTTTGCATTGTGTTGACATCACATTTTCCCATTCCCATACCAAGTCTCATAAGAATTTTTTTATTTTTTAAATTACAAAAAAAAAAAAAACTAATTATACAGTAATGACAATACTTCCATCCAAAAGTGTTGCCTAAAACAGGCTTAATTTTTTGAGTGAAACATAATTTTCATGAGTCACCCTGCAATACACTGTGACGAGTCGGCTGCCTCCCCCCTGTCCATCATCACCACCCCGTCCCTTATTCGCCGCCCTTCACCAGGCTCCCGACGGGAGTGGGTGTGTGAGAGAGAGGAGGGGCGCTGAAACAGCCAGGGCTGGCGGCGTGTGATGAGGCGCACCTGACGTGAATGGAGCCTCATCACCGCCGCCGTTTAAACGCCGAGCGCGCCTCTCCTCGAGAGACCGGTCTCTTCCCCGTGCATGCACGCTGGTGTCCTCGTGGGTCCAGGAAAGGGAGCGTAGAGGGAACTACCTGCCGCCGCCAGAGACGCGAGCGGCCGGACCCGCAGTCCGGCCGACACTGCACCCGCGATACGGCCGTCGGGCAAGGACGCCGGGCCGTGGAATCCCGTCGAGCACCCGGGGATGAAGGAGTTGGACGAAGCCGCCACAGAAGCCGCCGTCACCCGCGCCCCGGGACCTCCAGACGGGAGCGCGTGCGGCCGCCGGACTCCGCCCCTTACCTGGACCCTTCCCTCCTGAACACTGCCCTCCTTCACGAGCCCCGCAGCACAACGAGGACACCAGATCCCTGTTTATTTTGGACACTTTTCCCCCTTTGGACACTTTATTTTAAATATTGTTTAATAAAAACCTCTCCGAGGCTTGACGCCACGCCCACTGTGTCTGTCGTTGGCTCCTCCCGCCACAGTGGTGGAGAATGCGGGCAGGCGGAGCCTAGACAGCACAGTTGGGCAACATCTGATGACGTCATCCCCTCTCGCTCGCAAGAAGCCGTAGAGCCCGTACGGGGACGGAGGAAGGACGGGGACAGCCTCCCAGCCACCAATGGGGTAAGTGACATTCTGTCTATTTGTCATCATTACCCCGTGGTTGGTTGAGGCTGTCAACTAAAACCCGCTTTCTCTGTCCCGGCTCCGGCGCGGTGCGAGAGGGAGCGTTGCCCGGAGAGGAATCCCTGCCCCGCCCACTCCGACCGCTGGAGCCTGGTTGAGGAAGGTAGCACTCCTGCGTGGGCAGCGACCCTCGGACGGGGATGTCGCTTGGGGGGGGGAATGTGACGAGTCGGCTGCCTCCCCCCTGTCCATCATCACCACCCCGTCCCTTATTCGCCGCCCTTCACCAGGCTCCCGACAGGAGTGGGTGTGTGAGAGAGAGGAGGGGCGCTGAAACAGCCAGGGCTGGCGGCGTGTGATGAGGCGCACCTGACGTGAATGGAGCCTCATCACCGCCGCCGTTTAAACGCCGAGCGCGCCTCTCCTCGAGAGACCGGTCTCTTCCCCGTGCATGCACGCTGGTGTCCTCGTGGGTCCAGGAAAGGGAGCGTAGAGGGAACTACCTGCCGCCGCCAGAGACGCGAGCGGCCGGACCCGCAGTCCGGCCGACACTGCACCCGCGATACGGCCGTCGGGCAAGGACGCCGGGCCGTGGAATCCCGTCGAGCACCCGGGGATGAAGGAGTTGGACGAAGCCGCCACAGAAGCCGCCGTCACCCGCGCCCCGGGACCTCCAGACGGGAGCGCGTGCGGCCGCCGGACTCCGCCCCTTACCTGGACCCTTCCCTCCTGAACACTGCCCTCCTTCACGAGCCCCGCAGCACAACGAGGACACCAGATCCCTGTTTATTTTGGACACTTTTCCCCCTTTGGACACTTTATTTTAAATATTGTTTAATAAAAACCTCTCCGAGGCTTGACGCCACGCCCACTGTGTCTGTCGTTGGCTCCTCCCGCCACAACACGTATATATATATATATATATGGAGGGATCATATTTATTTGGTTCAGTATACCAAACTCAAAAGAAAAAACATTTACACACATTTTGGGGTTTTTTTTAGATCGCATCACATTTAGCCCTAAAAAGCTCATTTTTATTATTTTAAATAAATTTTTATAACAAAAAAAATCTATAAAATGTTTTGAAGATGACCAAAAATATTTAAAATGTTTAAAGAAATACACATAATACATTAATGAAAAAATTACCATCCCAAATCTTTGCTAATGCTGCCATAATGTTGCTATAAATAGGCTTCATATACATGTAAATATGATTCCCTTTCTAGTGAAATATAACCTGGACATTTCTTGACTTTTTCCACGAGCTTCACCCTGTAATACAGAGTTTTCCACAGAATACTAAGATGTGGCTGTCGTGTCCAATATAAACAAAAGAATCTAACAGTATGTCGTCTTCCTTCCATTCCACCATTAGTTTGTCTTTGTATTTATTTTCTCATGAATACAAAAATTCCATAAAAGGTGTGCCAACCCAATGAAATAGTGTCATCATAAAGCTAAAGCCATTATAGAAAGATTACCCGCCCCATTCCGAAATATCAAGATAGACCCAGCTCCCTTTTCATCATGTTGCTGCCTTCTTTTTTTCCCTCATTGCTTTATACACATTAGAGAGAGGAGCCATATGTCATTACTGTAATACAAGATAAAAGTCAAAAGTTGGACTCTTTAAAGCTGCTTGCTAGGATTAGCAATAAAGAACTGTATATAAGTCTCAGAAAAGCTTAGCGAGCAGAAACCAAGCCTCTAAACATCAGTCAATTTATATTAGAATTTCCATACATGCATTTGCTTGTTACTGTCAATATGCAAAAATGGTGCTTACCGACAAATAAAGCATAATGTACTCAAGCCAGCGCATCAATAACTGCATCTGAGCTTTAAAAGAAAATGCAAAAGGGGGAGAGAGCACAAAGATGTTTCATATGAAATATATATCGCATTAAAGACGAAAACGTCAGAAAAATAAAGCTGGCTCTTCGCTCACACTACAGACCCTCCATTCATCTTAGTAGAGACTGTGGCTCAACAGGAAATAAATAGCATCCTGTCAGCTCCCGTATTTCATTGAGTTACACAGTCAGGTTTTCGTGTTATGGACGACTCTCATAGTACAGACCTCCTAGAAGAAGCATAAGCGTAAGAGGCCTGTGAGAGAGAGTGTGTTATGAAAAATGGAGTCAGAGACTACAAGAACAGAGCAGTTCAAGCTCACGGTAGAAGATCAATGAAATCAGATCGCAGGCAAACAAAAACTAGTGAAAAGTGACAGTGTCTGCTTTTATCATGATTTCAATTGGTCATATATAATGCATGAAATGAAAGCAGGCAAGGTAGACAGATGTGGTGTGATAACCGCAAGGGAGTGGCTAAAACTGAAAGATGATTGACCGCCATCCTGTACATGGACTACTGGAAAACACAGCTAAGCTGAAGGATTGATGCCAGAGGAACTGTTAGCTGTGTGTATGGTGTTGTGATTGGCAAGAATATCAACATGCTTCTTTACAATACTTCACTAACACCCTCAAAATGACACTCGGAGCCTGTGGCAGGGGATACAGACCATCACGGACTACAAGCCCCCACCACAGACCTGTGACAGCACCATCCCCCTGCTGAACGAGCTGAATGCCTTCTTTGCTCGCTTTGAGGCACAAAACAGCACCACTGCACAGAAGACTCCACCTCCTCCCGGCGACCAGGTGATGACGCTGTCCCCGGACAGTGTGAGGAGCTCCCTCAGCAGGATCAATGCACGCAAAGCTCCGGGTCCTGACAACATTCCTGGACATGTACTGAGAGACTGTGCAGTGGAACTCACTGATGTCTTCACAGACATCTTCAACATCTGATTAAATCAGGCCGTTGTCCCCACATGCTTCAAAGCTACCACCATCATTCCAGTCCCGAAGAAGTCATCTCCATCCTGCTTCAATGACTACCGTCCAATAGCACTCACTCCTATTCTCATGAAGTGCTTTGAACGGCTAGTCATGCACCACATCAAGTCTGCCCCCCCCCCTCCCTGGACCCTTTCCAGTTTGCATATAGGTCCAACCGCTCGACCGATGATGCCATCGCCACTGCCCTCCACCCAGCCCTCACACATCTGGACAAAAAAGACACATATGTCAGGATGCTGTTCATAGACTTCAGTTCAGCATTCAACACAATCATCCCTCAACAGCTCACTCACAAACTGCTCCAGCTGGGGCTCAACACCTCTCTGTGCAACTGGCTGTTGGACTTCCTGACCGAGAGACCTCAGGCAGTACGGGTCGGCATTAACACACCCAGCACCATCACACTGAACACTGGGGCCCCCCAAGGATGTGTGCTGAGCCCCCTCCTCTTCACTCTGCTGACCCACGACTGCACACCGTCACACAACTCCAACCTCTTCATTAAGTTTGCGGATGACACGACTGTGGTGGGTCTCATTGGCAACAGAGATGAGACAAACTACAGGAGCGAGGTGAGCCGCCTGGCCAGGTGGTGCAGTGACAACAATCTCTCTCTGAATGTGGAGAAGACGAAGGAGATTGTTGTTGACTTCAGGAGAGTACACACTCAGCATGCCCCTCTGACCATCAACGGTGCGACTCTGGAGAGAGTGAGCAGCACCAAGTTCCTGGGTGTGCACATCACAGAGGACCTCTCCTGGACTAACAACACTGTAGCACTGGCCAAGAAAGCACAGCAGCGTCTCTACTTCCTCCGCAAATCGAGAAGAGCCAGAGCCCCGACCCCCATCATGTGCACCTTCTACAGAGGCACCATCGAGAGCATCCTAACCAGCTGCATCACTGTGTGGTATGGCGCTTGCAACGCATCCTGCCGCAAGTCACTTCAACGCATACGCATAGTGAGAGCAGCTGAGAAGATCGTTGGTGTCTCTCTCCCCTCCCTCCAGGACATTTACAGCACCCGTCTCACCCGCAAAGCCCTCCGCATTGCAGGCGATCCCACCCACCCGACACACAGCTTCTTCAGTCTGCTGCCATCAGGGAGGAGACTGCAGAGTCTCCAGGCGAGGACCAGCAGACTGAAGGACAGCTTCATACATCAGGCTGTCAGAAAGCTGAACTCCCTCCCGTCCTTGCCCCCCCTCCCCTCTTTTACCCCATGCAACACTGAACACTGATACTGCGACACCCCCCACCCCCACCCACTTAAAAACTGTGACCAGCACCTGTCAATTGTGCAGCATTGGACTGATCCCTACCTCATCCAGCATTGACTGCAAACTACCTCCTCGGATAGTCTGATAAAAGACTGTTCTCTTGTCACTTTAATAGACTGATAAGCTCTTCTTGCACTACACATATATCTGCACAGTTTTGTTTTATTTAACTGGTTTGCACTCTTATCTATTCTGCCATGTGCCTTATGCCACTTTATTTATCTCCTTTTTTATTTTTCTACAATGTCTTCAGACTGATAAGTTCCTCTTGCACTATATATATTCACTCTATACATATACACAGTTTTGTTTTATTTAAGTGGTTTGCACTCTATCTGCCATGTGCCTTATGCCACTTTATCTATCTCTTTCTTTATTTTTCTACAAATGTCCTCATTGTATATCTGTACAGTTGTATGTACATATGTTTAAACTGTATTTATCTGTATTTGTACGTCTACTGTCTTAAATGTTAACTGTATGCACCAAGGGTCTGAGAGTAACGCAATTTCAATTCTCTGTATGTATGTGCCGTACATGTGGAAGGATTGACAATAAAGCAGACTTGACTTGACTTAAAAATCCCATCCTACACGCAAACTAAGAAAATTTATCACTTCCCATGCACTAAAATGAATCAAAAGTAACAGTAAAGTCAGTCATAATGTTAGAAAAGACTTCTACTTCAAATAGATGCTGCTCGTTTGAGTTTCCTCAAAGAATCCTGATAAACTATCACTATTTACACAAAAATATTATGCAGTATGTCTGTTTTCAATACTGATGATAGTAAGAAATATTTCTTGGGTACCAAATCAGCATATTAGAATGATTTCTGAAAGATCATGTGACACTGAATAATGAAGAAGTAATTCTGAAAGCAGAAAGTTCAGCTCATGGAACAGGAATTAATTATATTATTTTAATTATATTAAAATTATTTGAATTATATAAAAGAAAACATTATAGCCTATATAAATATATAACTATATATTTAATCTTGGTGAACATGATAGACCTAAAAATAATTATATATACATATAAAATATATGAAGAGTTCATTTGCAAACACAGATAAATCATGTTTTTTTCATTGTGCATTCCAATTAATCTCATCAAAATGCAGCTGGGTTATTTTAAGTAAAAAATAACTAAAAAATAACAATAAAATAATAAAATAACTTAACTAACACAATAAAACATGATAAAATAATAAAAAAACATTATTCTGGAAAATAAAAAAACAGAGTTATGTTTTTGCAAATAAAGTTCATATATACATACAAAAAAATTATCGCTGTTGTTGCTTTTTGAAATTTTGTGAAAA
Source organism: Barbus barbus (assembly GCF_936440315.1). Lineage (NCBI taxonomy): Eukaryota > Metazoa > Chordata > Actinopteri > Cypriniformes > Cyprinidae > Barbus > Barbus barbus. The sequence goes on from NC_136719.1 coordinate 17,405,972, forward strand.
TTAGTTGGTAAAAGTTTTATTTTTTAAATACTAAAAAACTGAATTTAATTTTAAAAATGTAATTTAAAAATTTAGTTTGAATCAATCAAGTTTAGGTTACATGGATTACATTTATGGGTTACATGAGGGTTACATTTCTCAAACTAAACAATATTACAATTTCATTTGGTTTTCTAAGAACTGGTTGAAAATCATAACAGTAATAATGGATATTCTATTAACAGTCGTAGCTTTAAAAACCAAATCTACAAACATTATTTGAAAAAAAATGCATGGTCTTTATCTTGCTCATTGGGGGTTGTTAAGCAATATACACTCACTGGCCACTTTATTAGGTACACCTGTTCAATTGCTTGGTAACACAAATTGCTAGTCAGCCAATCACATGGCAGCAACTCAATGCATTTAGGTTTCTAGATGTGGTAGAGACGACTTGCTGAAGTTCAAACCGAGCATCAGAATGGGGAAGAAAGGGGATTTAAGTGACTTTGAACGTGGAATGGTTGTTGGTGCCAGACGGGCTGGTCTGAGTATTTCAAAAACTGCTGATCTACTGGGATTTTCATGCACAACCATCGCTAGGGTTTAAAGAGAATGGTCCGAAAAAGAGAAAATATCCAGTGAGCAGCAGTTGTGTAGACAAAAATGCCTTGTTGATGTCAGAGGTCAGAGGAGAATGGGTAGACTGGTTAGAGATGATAGAAAGGCAACAGTAACTCAAATAACCACTCGTTACAACCAAGGTATGCAGAATACCATCTCTGAACGCACAACACGTCGAACCCTGAAGAAGATGCAGCAGAAGCTAGAGCTGCAGAAGACCACACCGGTGCTGCTCCTGTCAGCTAAGAACAGGAAACAGAGGCTACAATTCGCACAGGCTCACCAAAATTGGACAAAAGAAGATTGGAAAAACGTTGCCTGGTCTGATGAGTCTCGATTTCTGCTGCGACATTCAGATGGTAGGGTCAGAATTTGGCGTAAAGAACATGAAAGCATGGATCCATCCTGCCTTGTCTCAACGGTTCAGGCTGGTGGTGGTGGTGTAATGGTGTGGGGGATATTTTCTTGGCACACTTTGGGCCCCTTAGTACCAATTGAGCATCGTTTAAATGCTACAGCCTACCTGAGTATTGTTGCTGACCATGTCCATCCCTTTATGACTACAAAGTCTTCTGATGGCTACATCCAGAAGGATAATGCACCATGTCACAAAGCTCAAATCATCTCAGACTGGTTTCTTGAACATGACAACAGGAGATTCGCATCATGGATGTGCAGCCGACAAATCTGCAGCAACTGCGTGATGCTATCATGTCAATATGGACCAAAATCTCTGAGGAATGTTTCCAACACCTTGTTGAATCTATGCCACGAAGAATTAAGGCAGTTCTGAAGGCAAAAGGGAGTCCAACCCGGTACTAGCAAGGTGTACCTAATAAAGTGGCCAGTGAGCATATTTGTTATAACACAAAATGCTTCCCCTCGCAGATTAATTAACAATGGATGTTAAAAGCGCATTTATAAGCGCATTTATACAGTAGTACAATGGCTTTTTAAAAGAACATGTAGGCTATATAATCGATAACTAAAATCTATTTCTTTTGCATCCATGAGCAATACAGTTTTCCTTTAGGCTTATGAGCCAACATATAAGAAATAATGAACAAACATCCCTTGTCATTTGAGATCCCAAACCTAGCTCATCTTTGACATATGTCCCTCTAGTACAGATATTCAGCATGCAGCGGTTGCCATGCGTCTGATGTTGTGAACTCCAATGCTTTTTCCGGCATTTGCTCCCGCAGGTCTGACATTCAAGATCTCTCAATTATGTATGAACAGCAAGCAATATCCTTTACCGTCATGCCCACACAACATATTTCATCTTCCTGGTCACAGATGCCCAATCAAATTCTCCACGTAATTATGATGACTTATTAAATATGAGCCCAAACACATTATTAGTAAGACTGCAGTTAGTCTCAGTGGCCAAAATTATTTCATTCATTAAAACAGCTTCTATTTTTAAGCTGCCCCCAATAGCTGAGACCTTACTGGAAGCTCACGGCAACAGGTAAAATCCTGAGAGATTTTGGGCAGCACAAGTATCCGTCTACTGTCAACCTCTCTGAAAGGTCGAGAAACAAGGCTAAGTGGCAAGACTACAGCAGATATCGGTCGGGGGAAATTACTTTTTTCTTTTTTTTTTCCTGTGATATGAAGCGATATATTTCATGTCCTTTTTCAAGCAAACCATCCAGCTCAGTCGTGACTTACTGAAACTCACTGAAAATGTCTTTTTTTTTTATTGGTCGCATAAATGGTCTTTTTGTGGCTGCGGTTTCCCGGTGTATAGAGTACAGCCACATCTTGGGAATACACAGCTCAGCGGAGAGAAAACATCTCAAACGCCATGTTTATCTGCCACACAACATGCAGCCATTAAAAATACATGAGGCCACCATCCATTATTCCGTCTCCGAATGGCAAAATCTGCATTAAGCTTGAAGAATCCTTCTGTTTTAGGATAAATAAATAAAACAGGCACTTAGAGATTCCTCTTGCTTTATTATAGAGAGAGGAAATGCGTGTGTTTGCAGAGGAGCAGGAAATGTGCGGCGCTTTCTAAATATGGATGAATAAATCAAAACGATTTCAATTAGAGCCTCGCGTCTTTTCTGTTAATTCAAATGATTTTGCCACTTTTCTGAGAAAGTGCATTTAAATTACTTGTTACTTGTTCAATACCCAGGTGATTTCAGCTGTAATGTCTTGTGATGTCTTGTCAGTTGCGATTCGAGTGTAAATTCTGTAATCAGAAGTGGCATCAATCTGACATGAAAAAACTAAAAAATTTAGCAACACGAGACAAATGGAGAAATGCATGCTGAAACAAGGAAAAGCAGCCCTGCGTACACAGTTTTACGATCTATAATTCATATCTCTCACATCCAACAACTTCTGTCCTGTTTTCTTGCCTCTCTTGTGTAATTTATGACTCTCAACATTGTGTGTCTTAAATTTTTGAGAGATCTGTCAAAATGGATCTGTTGTTTTTATTAAAAAAACTTGTTGGACGGGCAATAGGAAGTACATTAAAGGAATATTCCTCGGTTTAGTAAGAGGTAAATAATAGTTCACCTAAAAACAAATATTCTTTCATCACTTTTTCAACCTCACATTATTTCAAACCTGCAAGTCTTCCTCTGTGGAACATAAAAAAGATATTTTGAAAAATTTGTTTTTTGCCCATGCAATGGAAGTCAATGGATACCGAAAAAAAAATTGGTTCATCAAATATCTTTTTTTGTGTTCCACCAAAGAAAGAAAGTCTAACAGAATTAGAATGACATTAGGACGAGTAAATTACGATATTTTCATTTTTATTCCAGCTGATGAATGATATTAACACTGACAACCAATATAATTGATCATTCTTGGTGTCAACAGGCCTTAAAGTTGAAATAATACTGAAGTTTTAACATAAGAATTAATGTAAGTGCTTTTATAAAATTATATATTTCACATTCATGGTTTTAAGTGTTACAAAAATTGGCTTCACTCACTTTTACTGTAAGTGCCTCACTGTAACCATGATTTTTTTTTTCAACATTACGCCACAAATTCTGTCAATTGGCTACAGCTTGTACTGAACCTGGAATATTCGTTTAATGTTACATTTAAATAGTAGTAGTAGTAGTAGCCCTTTATTGACACTAGTCACAAGTACCAGCGAAATTAGCAATCAAGAACTGTATATCGTTTCTAGACATCCTGCACCTCATAAAGCTTTTGTGATGAAGATTACAGAAAGACCTGCATTCCTGCAAGGATGCAAAAAATTGCATAATTTAGATCAGAGGTGCCGGTTGGATTAATGGTAAAACTTTAAGTGGCCTAACAAGCATACTTCAAATGATTAGCTTGCCAAATCTGAATCAGGAATGGAGGTCCTCCTCTTTGACACGGCCGCCCTGCTCTTGTCATTACTGGGCACACTGTAACCAACAAACAACAACTTTCCATCCACTGTAATTGCTACATAATTCAACAGATGCAGTGGAATGACCTCCAGGTAAACTTATATTTACTTTGCTGTTAATGACTAAAGATTTGATTAGCTCCTCTCTTATAGGATGAGGATCCCCGACCTCATGCTTTGTTTTTTTCTGGAGTCAAAGGAGAGCTTCATACCCACTGATGCAAGGATGAAAAAAAATAGATGATCTTCTCATTAAGATGGGCCATTTAACAACCAAAGTGGAGCAATTTATTGAAGTATTCATGCTTTCAAAATCAGTGTATTTCTCTTTGGCACAGATTCTCTGTCCTCTAGCTTGTTTAAAATAATCTTTTTTCAGGCTTTTACAAGGGTTTTGTAGTGCATTAGAACGGAAATGTGCAGTAACATTACAATGCATATGCGAATAAAGTTAGAATGCAGTAAATTAATGGGCTGTTTTGCCTTAGGGCAAAATGGAGGACGGACCCCCCATGAGTTCATTTTTCACGGCTTTGGTTATGCTTTCAACACTCTAATTGAATTTCAATGTACATTTTAAAAAGTCTTTATTAAAGTAACTCTTGATGTAAATCGTACCTGATCTACTGTGGGACTGTCACCCATTAAGTACATTCACGACATGCTCTTTCTGGTTTTATCTCATCTGTGTCATTATAATTTTCACTCATGACCAAAATATTACCCTGCGAAATAAGAACAAAGTAATTATGAACTGTATTCCACTGGAGCGTCTTCTCTATGCTTTACATCAGGTAACAGGACAGTTTTATGAGGTTTGGACTCCATATTTGGAACCTCATCTTCGTTCTATAATATTACAATAAATATTGTAATTTTATTGTAATTCTAATTACAATACTTTATTACAATTGTGTATTATTAAATTTGGATGATTTTGTATACAAATCTTTGGGGGGGGGGGGGGGGGGTGTTTGAGCGTGTGTGTTTTTTGTTTTTTTTAGCTATGGTTCCTTGTTAAGTTTGTGTTAATTGTGTAATTAAAATTCAATAAATATTGTTATTAAAAAATATTAATTTTAAAAAATGTATATAAATGTTCTAATGATTAAAACAAATACCTGACATTAAGAAAGGTTCAAACTGTCTGAGACAACACTGAAAATCTGGGAAACTTAGTTAAAATTGTAAATATGCAGATCATTTATTTTAAAATAAATTATAAAAACAAATAAAATGTTATGAGTAACAATACATACAGTCATGGCCAAAAATATTGGCACCCTTGGTAAATATGATCAAATAAATATTTTATTTAAAAATATATTTTATTGAAAAATATGATCAAATAAATATTTTATTTAAAACATTCAAAAAATCTAACCTTTCACTGGATAATAATAATTCAAAATGGGGGGAAATATAATTATGAAATAAATGTTTTTCTCTAATACACTTTGGCCACAATTAGCTGCACCCTTTTATTCAATACTTTTTGAAACCTCCATTTGCCAGTTTAACAGCTCTAAATTTTCTCCTATAATGCCTGATGAGGTTAGAGAACATCTGAAAAGAGATCAGAAACCATTCCTTCATCCAGAATCACTCCAGACCCTTTAGATTCCCAGCTCCATGTTGGTGCTGCTTCTCTTCAGTTCACCTCACTCATTTTCTACAGGGTTCAGGTCAGAAGACTGGAATGGCCATAGCAGAAGCTTGGTTTTGTGCTCAGTGACCCATTTTTGTGTTGTTTTTGAGGTTAGTGTTTGGATTATTGTCCGGTCAGAAGATCCAATCACTTATTGATTTTTTTATCTGTTGGTATTTGATAGAATCCATGATGCCATGTGTCTAAACAAGATGTCCAGGACCTCCAGCAGAAATATAGGACCACAACATCAAAAATACAGCAAAATACTTCATTGTATACATGGGGTACTTTTTATCCCTGTGTTCACCAAACCCATCTTGAGTGTTTGCTGCCAAAAAGCTCATTTTTTTAGTTTCATCTGACCATAGAAGCCAGTCCCATTTGAAGTTCCAGTCGTGTCTGATAACTGAATATGCTGGAGTTTGTTTTTGGATGAGCTAGGATAATTTTTCTTGAAACCCTCCCAAACAACATGTGGTGATGTAAGTGCTGTTTGACTATTTTTTTTAAGGTTTTCTGACCCGAGACTCTATTTCCTGCAATTCTCCAGCTGTGGTCCTTGGAGAGTCTTTAGCCACTCAAACTCTCCTTCTCACCGTGCATTAGGACGATATAGACACACGTCCTCTTCCAGGCAGTTTCGTAACATTTTATGTTGATTGGAAATTCTTAATTATTGCCCTGATGGTGGAAATGGGAATTTTCACTGCTCTAGCTTTTTTCTTAAAGCCACTTCACTAATTTGTGAAGCTTAATTATCTTTTGCTGCACATCAGAAATATATTCTTTGGTTTTTCTCATTGTGATGGATGACTAAGGGAATTTAGACTTTGTTTTCCCTTCTATTTATATTTATGTAAAACAGGAAGCCACGGCTGGATAATTTCATGTTCATAATCACCTTGAAGTGCTCAAAATTGTGAATATGAATGGGAATATACTTCAGAGATATTTTACTCATAAGAATTTCTAGGGGTGCCAAGAATTGTGTCCAACGTGTATTTTCATTTATTTCATAATGATATTTCCCCCCATTTTAAATTCTTATTATCCAATGAAAGGTTAGATTTTTGTGAATTTTTAAAATAAAAGATCAAAAGGATTAACAATGCAGATTCATTTTCACAGCCTTCTTTGATCATATTTACCAAGGGTGCCGATATTTTTGGCCATGACTGTGTATATATATATATATATATATATATATATATATATATATATATATATATATATAACTTTTAATAATTATACTCACATATATTGTAAAACCAATACTCAAATTTACAAATTTTTACAATTAATAATCTACTAAATTTATAATACTAAAATATAATTTATAATTTAAAATATACAATTTATTGATTTAAACATTTCACTACAAGTTATATCTTATGCCCACACACACACACAGACAGACAGACAGACAGACAGACAGACAGACAGACAGACAGACAGACAGACAGACAGACAGACAGACAGACAGACAGACAGACAGACAGACAGACAGACAGACAGACAGACAGACAGACAGACAGACAGATAGATAGATAGATAGATAGATAGATAGATAGATAGATAGATAGATAGATAGATAGATCAAATCTCTCAGTATTTACAAGACATCGCACTGTTTTCATTCAGCTTTCACTAGTACCCAAACTCTTCAGGCACTGATCTGTCTAAAGAAACAAAACAATTTTCCGTTTGCTCTGAATCTCAGCTCCTGAGGCCACAGGACCCTTTAGGGTGGCTGTCAGACAGCACGTCCACACGGCATCACACAGACTCATCTCATGTCAGAGAGGGGCATCTCCAGCCATTAGAATTTATCAGCACATATTGTCCCCTGGAACATCATGCCCATCCCCCAAAAGCCCACAAAACAACCAGCCTGCCTCTTGGTCACAATGCCACATCTATTCAAATCAGCCCTTCATACACAAGACTGCAGCGGAAATTGGTCTTTTGTCACTCAAGATTAACAATCTATTCCCAAATCCCCACGGAAAATTCCAAAGTCCCAATCACAGACGACTCAGTGACTCGTCGTGACGCAAATGCGCCTCACGTCCAGGATGCTGAGTGTACTTTTAAATAGAAGTGTTTTAGTAAAATCTATATTCACTGTTTCCACTAAACTCAAGAAGGTGGGCAAAACAGGATGAGCGCTCGGATAGGTTCAAGAGTTTCATAAATTCGAGCTCAAAAATAGACCTTCGAACGCATCATTATTGGGGTCTGTATATACGCACTGAAAGTGAGACAGAATCTGCCAAATGAAGTTAGCAGGGAGACGCCTGACCCGATATTTCCTTTGTTGTTTGGTCAGGAAAGGGAAGGTTATTGTAAACCGACTCAAGAGTAAATAATCCCTACGTTTCCATAGCAAAGTCATAAACAGCCTGCAGAAACAAAGGACGAAAAGACAATAAATCTAATGATGGTCATTTTTTGTTTAGTTTCCAAAGTGTTTTCGAGGGAAATTCTATTTTAAAACAAAGAGGCACCTACATTTTTCCATGGAGAAGGGGAAATCAGATGTTTCAGAGATTTCTGTGCTTCTTTTTTTTTTATTCCTTCAAGTGAATAGCCCATGTATTTTTCCAGGCAGACCTGCCGTGTGTTGTGACAGATATATGGATACTGTTTTGTTATTCTGTCAAGAAACTTCCAGTATAACAAAACCTGTTTTTAGGGCTCTGTAGCAAGGAAGTTTCAAAGTTCAAGATGTTTGAAACTATCACTTGGCCCACACTCAAAATGCAAGCGCCATTCAGAGCCTTTCAGATGTGATCTACAGGACAAGAGTTGAAGCAACATGTTGAAACTGTGAACTTCAGGCGAACTACATTTAAACAGTAACACAGACAAATGGTAACTCATCCTAGACCTGATGACTTAGAACAGTATACTAAATAAATGAAAGCCATTTGAGGGTTGATTTTACATCAAAACACTGATGTGCTTTTTGAGTTTGAGAGTTAAACAAAATCAGTTACAGAGTTGGTTTTGTGTTGACAAAACCAAACAAATGTAACCTCCTTTTGATCCGATTAAGTGGTCTCACAAAGCTTACTAGAGTAAAAATGTGATGTTTACTTTTTAAATAAGCAAATAAAAAATGACATTCATTCTAAAGCTTATTTATATTATATTTTATATTTGTACTAATTTTAATATTATTTAATATTAATTGCCAAATTGTAATTCCAGGTAATGCATTTTATGTTAGTAAACTGAGATTTGTAGACTTAGAAAAACATATTATTTAAAAACAATCACATAAAAATCACCAAAAAAACAAAAAACAAATAAATAGTACAATTTAATACGCCATTTTAAATATATTAAAATATAATAAATATATATTTAAAATAATCAAACAAATAAACACACATTACCGTTCAAAGAATTGTGGTCTGTAAATGTATTTAGGTCTCTTATGCTCACCAAGGCTGCATTTATTGGATTAAAAATAAAGTAAAAGCAATAATAATGTGAAATATTATTACAACTTAAAATAACTGTTTTCTATTTTAACATATTTTTAAATATCAATTATTCCAAGCTGGATTTTCAGCATCAATTACGCCAGTCTTTAGAGTCACATGATCATTCAGAGATCATTATAATATGCTGACTTGATGCTCAAGAAACATTTCTTCTTATTATCCATATTGAAAACTGTTGTGTTGCTTATATTTTTATATTTTTGTGGAAACTGAGATGCACTTATTCAGGTTCAAATAATTTTTTGAAAAAACAAAACTTACTGTCACTTTTGTTCAATTTAATATGCCAAAAAGAACTCCTACTGTCTCCAAACTTATGAACGGCAGTGTATAAATACAATTCTGTTTGGTGACGCTAATGACTCAGAAATGACACAGTCCAACTTTAACCTCTTTTCCAGGAAGAGATGGCTAGTAAAACGTAGTAAGACTTATCGCGCTAATACAAGAGCAAACACAAGAGTCTTTACCGTGTGTCGTATGCGCAGCGCTGTACAGCTTACGTGGCTTTTGGTAGCTGAGAGACATGATTATTCAGAGGTAATATTTTATCTTAGCAGTTTGCAGAGCTTTGTTTGCCATTCTTTCAAGCAGGGGATAAAAGAGCAGCCTTGGCGTGCTGGCTCTGATTATGATCTAATTGTTAACATTCAGTGTGCTTTATTATCAATCTGGTGCCTTACAATGAGCAGTTAGAGCTTTGTTAGTGTTGGCAGAAGGCTCTGAGAGAGCGATTCTGCTACCGGTGGTGCATTACAAAAGTACTAGTTAGCGCTAAGGTGGCATGAGAGGAGCCCCTGCCGCCAACGACAAAAACAACAACAAACAAACAGGAATTGATGGCAAGCGTTTATTATCTGGTTTAATTGCTCATCATCTGGAGGATCTGACAGTTGTGGTTAATGAGAGAGAGAGGAGAGGCGCAGGCTGTTGGCAGAGGGCTTCACGGCAAAAAGAGGATGCTGGGAGAAGGGGAGGGAGAGTGGGGGAGTTTGACACCGAGATCTGGAGCAACTCATTCCAGTCGAAAAGATGCAGTGGATGTAAGCGAAATCGTTCTCTAATCAAAATATCAGCCTTCGCTTAGGTTCCACGGAGCTATTTGGAAGTCTGTTTAGCCTGAATGTCATTAACACACTCACAGAGAGGAATCAGGCCTTGTGTGCAATCAGATGGTGAACACACACAGGATATCACAAAAACTGATGAGCGCCTTCCTAAAGATCTCATCTGGGCTACAGGCCTGGACACGGTTCAAAAAGGGACCTCCCAGACACTGCAACTTCAGGCACGTACGAAACGAGTTCAAACTGACAATCGCCAAAACCAGGCCTCGATGAGCTATAACACTTCACCTACTGCAAACATCGACTTTAGCTTATAAGACCAGGACAAGACAGTGCAATATGTGTCACAATTAAATCTAAATCTCCAAGTCCATTACCATAGCTGCCTTTTAAAAACATGTTTTGTTTCCTTAGCCTACACTGAGAAAAGCAGCTTGTGGATAGAAATATTTAAATAGTTATAATAATAATAAAAAAGTAGTTTGTTTTATTTTATATAAGTGGAGTTCCTAAGTCAGAGACCACTAACAAAAATGTTCATTTTGATTAAAAATGCTACAAATTTGAATGGTTTTCTTATAAATTACATCACCTTATTTTTTTCTGAAAGAAATTAATACTTTTATTTAGCAAGGATGCATTAAAGTAATCAAACGTCACAGTAAAGACATGTATATGTATAATGTTACAAAAGATTACTATTTACTGATTACTGTTCTTTTAACCTTTTTATTCAAACAATTAATAAAAAACAAATATTAAATTAAATAAGTGCATATTGTTGGGCATAAGAGACTTCTTTAAAAAAAAAAACAATCTTCCCAACCTGGTAGTGTGGCTTCAAAAGTCAACCAGTGAAAATGTTTGTTTTTAATTTTTCTATTATAAATTGCACTATTAGCATAACAATCTGACTGAAAAGTTTAATTGAATTCTTAAATATTTATTATTCTTATACAAATAGATGTTACATTAATCTTCATTCTGCAATGAAGTATGCAATAAAAGGAAAATTAGCAAAAGCAAATGGGCTTTAAGAGCAATCTCTTCATACAACTAATGAGGCACAATAATAAAAAAGATTTTTCCATTAATTTCAAAACATTCTAATCAATGGCAAATTGAAGACATGAAGAAAACTGCTTCATCAGCTTTAACTTACTAGGAGGGGCACGATGCCAACAGGGAACACCCTCCCAAAAACCACTGCTGCTAAACTCATTCACAAATATCCCATTGAGAAACTCTGAAACACAGCGTATGCCTGCATTCTGCCCACTGCTGCGGATCTGCACCCGCACACATGGGAATCATTAGGGCACACAAGTTGGCGAGTGTCCCTAGCAACCAGCTGCATCTGTTTATGTTTACCTTCACGCGCCTACCAGCTAATGCCATGAGTACATCTGCTACTGTGCAACGAAGCTGTGGTTACATGCATGGTTGACCCATGATTCTATAATTGCCCAGCAAGTAAGATAAAGAGCCAGAGCGTAACCACCAAAGCCTTCCAAGAGCCTCTCTCCTCTGCCAGCTCTTGTCCTGTTTTGGAAAGCTCATTGCTGAATTGGTTCAACAAATTGAGCCACTATAGTAAGACTGCTTTTACAAACCAGAGTCGGAATTACACTATGTAAAAAAACCAAAAAACAAAACATTTCAACTTCAAAAGTTAAGTTGCTGCCTTAAATTAAGCATAATCAACCTAAATTAACTTAAATTACATTATAAAATAAATAAAGTTAACTTTCATATAACTTCATTAAAAAAGTTACATTTACTGTAATGTAAAAAACATAAGCTGTCATGATTTACTAATCTTATATTTTTTACAATGCTACTCTCACACACTAATTATAATATATATACTGTATATATATATATATATATATATATATATATATATAACACAAGCCCAAGTCATTTAAAACCCATTTAAACCTTAAATGTAGGTTCATATTTAGGTTTAGAATTTTTTATATTATATTATATTTAAAACATTAACACTGACTAAAGGTTTTTTTTGAAGATTTTTATTTATATATTTATTTTTTTATTGTGATATATGTTTCAACCAAAGAAGGGCTGTAATAAATCTACCGTATATTTAAAAGAAAATTACAAGAACAAAGTTTTGTTAATGTGTGAATGTTTAGCTCATATCGGTATCAATTATGACAATTAAAAACATCTCTGAAAGCAATGCAAAATTTAACCAGTGTGTGGTTTCCAACATCTCACAGATGTGCAACTCATATGAAAAAGAAAAGGAGGGGGACATGAAAGGAGTTTTTAAGCCTACACTTATAACCTAATGGCTCAAAACAGTCACATGAATGACTTGAGATGTTGGTGTACTTTGTGCTGTTATTGTGTTTCCTGTTCACAAGTTCATGCAACAGATGCCAAAGAAAACTCTGGCGGTGTGGCCCCCCTCTGACCCCCTGGGTGAGAATTACACTGTGCTGGAGTGCAAAGCTCTAGAGGACACAATATCCAACGCATACAAATGTGCTCTTGTTTTGTCATTTAATATAGAACACATAGTGTTAGACACAAACGCGATCAGGATGAGAAAGGGTATTCTTCGGTATCCTCAAATATCGAGACCGTAATCACAATAAATTTTACGAGTGTCTTTCTTCCAGATGCTCAGAATTTAGAAGAATATCTTGACTGGGTTACATTAAAATGGCCTGCCCTTGCAAAAGTCTAACTGAATTCATTCAAGCATAGGAAATTGCATAGTAAAGGCAAATTAACTAACCTCACATCTGAGGTTGTTTTCCCACTAAATCTAAGCATGTGCATCAATGCCCAGTACTTATGTCTTATGAATAAAAAAATTAAGCACATAAAGTGTCAGTCATGCATATGTAAAACATATATATGCCTTTTGAACAACTGACACTGACCTCACTACGTTTTAGAGAACATTGCTCATTGACTTGAAATCTTCAGCAAAAGCCAAACATTGAACAACACTGACCTCTTCTGGCTATTCCTCATACTGCCACTGACAACTAGTCAGCATCTACTGTACTGTAACTGGAACTAAAGAGACCAATATCTACATTTAAAAATTACAGCTAAAATCACAACAGAGGTTACATTCTTGAATAAAAACTCTCTTATGTTGTAGATTGAAGCCACATGGCAGGATTCAGCGAGAAAGCATCTGTGGTTCACATTATGATCATCCAGAACACAAACACCCCATTGGTTTCAGTCAATAAACACTTTGTGTATTCATCCAGATTACATATCACTCACAAAATCATCTGTCATTTGTTTTATTTTCCCAGAAAGAAACCTACAGTATTTAATATACAATATATCTATAAATATAATCCAGGGTTGGCGAACTCCAGCCCTAATAAAAACTCACCTGCCTGTAGCTTCCTAGTAGCCCTTCAGACCTTGATTAGCTGGTTCAGGTGTTTGATTAGGGTTGAAGCAAAACTCTGCAGGGCTGCGGCTCTCCAGGACCGACTTTTGCCACCCCTGACATACTCTATGTAAGGCAGGGGTGCCCAAACTCGGTCCTGGAGGGCCAGTGTCCTGCAGAGTTTAGATCCAACCCCAATTATACACACCTGAACCAGCTAATCAAGCTCTTACTAGGCATACTTCCCGGCAGGTGTGTTGAGGCAAGTTGGAGCTAAACTCTGCAGGACACCGGCCCTCCAGGACTGAGTTTGGGGGATAAATATATAAGGGATAAGGCATAGAAAATAATCAATTTAAAAAGTACAAAACAATCAGATTAGCAACAAGCTAAACACTGCAACAATATTACAGTAATAGTACTGAGGTTATTTTTATGAATATCAATAATTGAGATGCAAGAGGGTGCCAGTTGCATTTGTAAGAAACAAATGAGAGTGAGTCCTCAGTGTGATACAAGAGGTATGAAAATAATGCCAGTGTGTAACTGTAAAATCTCCAAATATTTAACTAATTAAAAGAGTGAAGTAATTGTTCAATCTTTTATTTTCTATTATTATTATGTCCGATTTGTTTTATTATGGATGGCAGTAAACAGTAATCAATACTGTACATTTTTGTTAAATAATATAATTTTTGTGTTTTTAGTATAAGTATTAACTGCTAGTTGATGGAGATCCAATTTCGAGACCATATTCACTACTTTGATGATCAAAATAAAATGCAGTGTTGTGATTGACAAATTAGAAAAGTGAATTCCAGAGAGCAGCGTAATAAATAAACTATCTATATAATCATAGATTATGGAAGACCATAGAAACTGTATTAAAGATACTATTTTATGCTCAAGGAAATAAAGTAGAGAGCTAAGTATTGAGCTTCAATTGCTAAACTGCCAGGCACTTTCTGTTTTTCCAGGAAGCACCAGGGCTAGTTATTTTGCAACTTGAGAATAAACACCAATTTTTTTATGCTAGACACCACATTTATTCCTGAGATGTGACACACACAGCTGAGGGAGTTCGGAGACAGTAGCTCGTATTTAAATGGCATGACCAACACAATCTTTGATGTAATCATTCCCCAGATGTGATTCCAACAGCACTTTGCTTGTCAACGGAAAAGATGCATGGGTCCACTTGACTGTTGTGTTGTAAATCCCAGACTGGGCGAAAATGGCGCTTAAATGTGTAGCTGTATTTCAAACTGTGATTACATCTGTTGTGATTAATGCACTACCAATAGTAATAGTGTTGTTTGGAAAATCACTGACACATGTGCAGTTGGTACCTGCATTTCCATCTGTTCCGCATTGTGGCCCCTTACTGTCAATGATGCACAGATGAACTTCTCCAGGGATCTCTGTTGTGCTTTACGCTGTAAAGTGTAGCTGCAAATACTTTTGTATCAGTTGTTGGGATTGTACCGAGGTTATGCTGGTTTCCTCATCAGCTGTCTGTGATGCTGTAGATACAGTCTCTGTTGCCACAGAAGGAGTAAACTCTTTGTGGGAATCAACAGGAACTTCTGGCTTGCCCTTGGGTGAATGTGTTGCCAGATTAGCTTCTTGTGGGTCATCACGTATTAAATGAATCTCTGAAAAACAATTGTAACAACTTGAAGTTCTGAATACCTGATCAAGGACAGTCAAAGACTAACTAACTTGAACATTGTGGGGTGTTTTCATGGTCCTGTGCAATTTGGGATTTTAGAGAAAAAAAACACCTTGAAGTGACTCAGTGACTTATGTAGCAGTGACTTATGTAGCACCGTGGTCCTGCGAGACACGACATTTCGTTCCACTGTATGTCCCCACATGTAGCGGAATGGCAATAAAGCTCAACTTGAACTTGAACTTTTTCAAAAGACACTAAGCTGAACAAGGTGAGCTG
Organism: Barbus barbus; assembly: GCF_936440315.1. NCBI lineage: Eukaryota > Metazoa > Chordata > Actinopteri > Cypriniformes > Cyprinidae > Barbus > Barbus barbus. The sequence continues at coordinate 17,421,526 of NC_136719.1, forward strand.
TTTTCCATGGTCCAGTGCATTTTGTGATTTGTCTCTTTAAAGGTGAGAACAGCATCTATCTTGTAGAAATTTTGCTGAAATTTCTCACCTGCCTGACCAATGCACTCCTAAAAAACTGAATAAATATATATAAAAAACGACATATATAGTGTTAACCAATTGTCAGATTTTATCAGACTTTTTTTATAATTATAAAATTATATTACACACTAACTATGCAAAAGGTATCAAAGTATTTATTAACAACGACGTTTCGGTCTCATGACCTTCATCAGGAATTTTTCAAACAAAATGCAAAAATCCCTATTTCAAAGCTCTAAAATGCAAAACTATTATCATATGAAATTACTTTATATTATAAAATACTTGTAATAAAATAAAATAATATGCTATTTGTATTCAGATAAATCACTGTTTTCTATTTTAATATGTTTTACAATGTATTTTTTTCTCTGCTTGCAAAGCTGAATTTTCAGCAGCCATTACTCCAGTCTTCAGTGTCACATGATCCTTCAGAAATTATTATAATTTGCTGATTTGGTGCTCAAGAAATATTTCTTCTTGTTATCAATGTTAAAACAGTTTTTTCTGATGAATAAAATTATTAAAAGGACTGCATTTATTTGAAATAAAAAGAAATTGTAACATTTTAAATACCTTTACTGCTTTAATGTCTTTCGAAGATTTGGTTATAAAATATAAGCTGCCTAGATCAAATTTTTTTAGATTCCTTCAAATCAGGGATTACATTTTTAAAAGCACTACTCTTATTAGTAACTCCTCCATGTCAGATATAGAGAAGATTTTGCTGAATCCCCCGTCGTGTAAGCAGATTTCATATTTTTATATCAGTCTTTGTTCATATGAAGTGGTGAACACCCAGGAGCTTAGAAGATTATGGGAGGGGGAGCTTCAATTGACCATTACAGAGGAGGAATGGGAACGTGTCTGGAGTCAGGCAAATAAGATCTCTATTTGCAATAGGGCCAAAGCTATTCAACTTAGGATTGTGCATAGATTGTATATTACACCCCTTCTTAGAAGCAAGTTTGACTCAAGCAGTTCACCATTGTGTGTTAAATGTAAGGTGGAGGTGGGAAATTATACCCATTTATTATGGTACTGTCCTGTTATTAGAGTTTATTGGTCAAAAGTTATTGTTTGTATGAGCCGTATGTTTGGACGTGAGCTACAGTTGGACCCATTGTCTTTGATTTTAGGTCTTCCAGTTGGACAATTGCGGAACAAATTCAACAGACGTTTATTTGATATCCTAGCCTTTGCTGCCAGAAAAAATATATTGTTAACTTGGATCAGCGACAAACCCCCATCCTTGAAAGGATGGCACAAGATTATTAAGGAAATGATTCCCTTAGAATTTTTAACCTGTCTTATTCATATGTCTACTGAAGCTTTTCCTCAAGTTTGGACTCCATACCTGGATTATATTGATGTCTCGTTAAGCAATATTTTGAGTTTTGGTATGCAATAACGCATTTTATTTTATTTACTATATATATATATATATTTTTTTTTTTTCACTAGCATTGTTTGATTGTTTTTTTGTTTGTTGCATGTTGTTTGTTGAAATGTTCATAAAAAGATGTAATAAAAAAAAATAAAAAAATACCTTTACTGTCATTTTTTATCTAATTAAGTAAAAGTATTGGTTTCTTTCAAACAATCCTTTGAATGGAAGTGTATATACAATTATAAACTTCTAACCTTTTTCTGTTGAATGTGGGATGTGGGAATGATAAGCTGCACAAAGTCACTTGTCTCTGACCAGGTGAATGTGTCAGTCTGTTCCACAATCACACTGCTTACTGACAGGGTCTCATTCTGATATCCGCCTCTTTTGGTCAAACCCATACGCCATTTATAGACATACAGCACCGTGTCTTCAGATGATGACTGGTTCACTGAAAGAAACATGCATAATGGCTACTAAATATGTAAGTGATAAAACCTTGCAAAATAAGCCAGATATGTGCCATGATATGACCATAATAACAAACCGTTTGGGCAGGTCACCTCCATGCTATAGGCATAATGGCCACTGACCAGTTTGAGAGGTAAGAAATGTCCTTCCGATTTGAACACCTAAAAGATATTTAGACTTTTAATGAAAATCAACCTGCTGCTGCACTGTTTAAAGCACACAATTATTTAATTCTTCAGTCAGTTTGGATGCTTTTAACTCAACATAAGCACAAAGGATTAAGCATTTGGTCCTGTATGAGCTAGCCAAAAATATGCTATTCAATTACAGGTGGCACAATTTAGTAAATAATTCTAGTTCAGACATGGTCAGAAAAAAAATGACCAAGTTTTCAGTTTCAGTGACAAAAATACTCCTCACTTTGAAAATAATGAATTCCCACTTTTCCTTTTTGTAGTACCTGCTAAGCAAGATTTTTTTCTCAGAAATTAATACTTTTATTCAGCGCGGATGCAGTAAACTGATAAAACAAAAGTGACATTAAAAATATTGTTTAAAAAAATATTCAAATAAATGCTGTTTTATTGAACATGCCACACAGAATGATTTTATATTGTTCAGATAGCCTCATAAAGATAAAAAAGTGTTTAAAAAAATCTGGGGGAGTTTTTGCTCTATTGATAAACTATTACAAATCCTCCCAGCCACAAACTGGCACGGTCTTACCTGCACAGGACTTAAGATGGTGTCTCTCCTCCCCTGAACTGTTATGTTTGGTTTGTGTATTTCAACATTTACTTGAAGAAGACTGGAATCCTCCAAAGCCACCACCAGACTCCCACTCATGACCAGAGACCAGTCGAGCTGAATGGAAAAATCACATCAAAAATATTCCACGTTAGATACATTCATCTCTTCATGACCTCTCATATCAACACATTTATTAGAAATTACCTCATTATTCCAGTTATCCACAGGGATCTCTCTGGTAACCTTGAACACACACATAATATTTCAAGTTATTATTTTGTGCAACAGTTTGAGAGAACATGTTATTATTTCTGGTATAAAAATTATTTGTTTGCCAACAAACTCCATTTTTGTGGCAAAAAAAGGAAAAAAGGGTTAAAAATGTATATAAGATGTTTAATATGCATTTTTAATCAAATTGATGGTGTACTATCTTTATTAAAAACTATTTCTATAATATGAGCAGAATAACAATATTTCCTGAAAGGAATAACATCACCACAATCCAATAAGATGTGTGTTCCTCTGTTGTGTGTTAAGATCAGAAATTCGATTTCCATATATCTCACCTTGAATCCTTAATATTCCAGAAAGCCAAAGCCTCAGTCCCTCAATTCTCATTCTATGGATCCAAAGTTCCATGTACTCAGAGAAACATTCCACATCACCCTCTAGAAAAGTAAAGTCAGTCTTCTGCTACAGTGTGAAGAGTAACATACGATAAAGTAATAATTACCTGCCATGCTTGAAGATGGACTGCCCACCCAGTCTCTCTTCTGAAGTCGCAAAACATTTCCCCATATGGGCAAAATGAAGTGTCTATGCAAAAGGGCAACAATAATAGTTTTAGTAATATTACAGGAGAAAATACTTAACGCATAGGTATACAGATACTTACAATGAAATAAGTAAAACCCTTGAGAGCATCAGCGCCATGGTTCATTTGGTTGTAGTGCACAGAGGGGTGATACAAGTGCTTTTATACTGCTAACAAGTCAGCTGTGTTTGGCCTTTTAGGTTACAAGTGAGTGTGAGAGCAAGGTTGACACACTTCATCTTAAAATTATACAACACGACACGTACAAGTGTGAAAAAAGCAGTGGAAGGAGTGAAACCTGCACCTGCATGGCAATAAACAAAATCTCTCTTCCTTTCTTTCATTCACTCATTCTAACTCACATGAGGCTTTACCTTTTCCAATAAAAATGTCAAGGCCACTTCTTGAGTTAACAGTTATTATCAATAACTAAGCAAGATTACAGCACAGTAAACCTTCATTCAGATGTGATTGTGATATAAAATTGCATGTTTATAGGTAGAATGAATATTGATTACATCACTGTAGGCAGTATGATGTAAACCTTGCTGTGTCATTCTTGGTCATTACAAAACTATAAAAAAAATAATAATAATAAAAATAAAAATAAAATTGTAGGTCTTAACAACACCCCTGAGATGATCAAACCATTTCAGATTCCATAAGTGAAATTGTATGATGACGCCTTTCAACTGAATGTTGGAAGCATTGTTATGGTATTACAACAGACAAAATGATCACACATTTTTTCCCTAATTTTAAGGGTCCAAAATTGGAGCTACTTACATAATATTATATGTTAAATATAATATAAACGAAAAATATATTTGAAAAAACTACATAAAAAATTAAGTAACTAATATATTTAGTTAATTCAAGTTTTCTTTTTGTCGTATACACATAGATTATTTGTATAATCGTCATATGTCAGGATGCTGTTCATAGACTTCAGTTCAGCATTCAACACAATCATCCCTCAACAGCTCACACACAAACTGGTCCAGCTGGGGCTCAACACCTCTCTGTGCAACTGGCTGTTGGACTTCCTGACCGGGAGACCTCAAGCAGTACGGGTTGGCAGTAACACATCCAGCACCATCACACTGAACACTGGGGCCCCCCAAGGATGTGTGCTGAGCCCCCTCCTCTTCACTCTGCTGACCCACGACTGCACACCGTCACACAACTCTAACCTGATCATTAAGTTTGCGGATGACACAACTGTGGTGGGTCTCATCAGCAACAGAGATGAGACAAACTACAGGAGCGAGGTGAGCCGCCTGGCCGGGTGGTGCAGTGACAACAATCTCTCTCTGAATGTGGAGAAGACGAAGGAGATTGTTGTTGACTTCAGGAGAATACACACTCAGCATGCCCCTCTGACCATCAACGGTGCGACTGTGGAGAGAGTGAGCAGCACCAAGTTCCTGGGTGTGCACATCACAGAGGACCTCTCCTGGACTAACAACACTGTAGCACTGGCCAAGAAAGCACAGCAGCGTGTCTACTTCCTCCGCAAACTCAGAAGAGCCAGAGCCCCGACCCCCATCATGTGCACCTTCTACAGAGGCACCATCGAGAGCATCCTAACCAGCTGCATCACTGTGTGGTATGGCGCTTGCAACGCATCCTGCCGCAAGTCACTTCAGCGAATAGTGAGAGCAGCTGAGAAGATCATTGGTGTCTCTCTCCCCTCCCTCCAGGACATCTACAGCACCCGTCTCACCCGCAAAGCCCTCCGCATTGCAGGTGATCCCACCCACCCGACACACAGCTTCTTTAGTCTGCTGCCATCAGGGAGGAGACTGCGGAGTCTCCAGGCAAGGACCAGCAGACTGAAGGACAGCTTCATACATCAGGCTGTCAGGAAGCTGAACTCCCTCCCGTCCCTGCCCCCCCCCCCTCCCCTCTTTTTACACCACACAACAATGAACTCTGACACTATGAGACACCCCCCCCCACGGCTCCCCACGGCTCCCCACACCCCCAGGACCAGCCACCCCCACCTACTTACAAACTGTGACCAGCACCTCTCACTTGTGCAGCATTGGACTGATCACTACCTCATCTAGCATTGACTGCAAACTACCTCCTCGGATAGTCTGATAAAAAGACTGTTCTCCTGTCAATTTAACAGACTGACAAGCTCTTTTTGCACTACACATATATCTGCACAGTTTTGGTTTATTTAACTGGTTTGCACTCCATCTATTCTGCCATGTGCCTTATGTCACTTTATCTATCTTTTTTTTATTTTTCTACAATGTTCTCAGATTGATATGCTCTTTTTGCACTACAAATATATCTGCACAGTTTTGTTTTTATTTAACTGGTTTGCACTATCTGCCATGCGCCTTATGCCACTTTATCTATTTCTTTATTTTTTTTTCTACAATGTCCTTACTTGTATAGCTATAGAGTTGTATGTACATATGTTTAAACCGTATTATCTGTATTTGAACGTGTTTAATGTTAACTGTTTACACCAAGGGTCTGAGGGTAACGCAATTTCAATTCTCTGTATGTATGTGCTGTACATGTGGAAGAATTGACAATAAAGCAGACTTGACTTGACTTGACTTGATTTTACTCAATCAACAGTGGTTGCACACTGGTAATATTAGAAGCCTTTGTCTTTAAATCCATTGTTTTTCGGGGCTTTTGTCTGTTCTAAATCTGATGTAACAAACCTGTAAGATGTGATATGTTGAGGAGCTTTCAATACTACAGTGGATTCTTGCAAATTTGACATTATTTAAACCTCCTTAAATAAAAATAACAACACTACCGGTCCATCAAGATCACGGACAAACACGCTAAAATCACACCATCTGAAACAGTACATCACAAACTACGTTATACGTTTAAAAAGTCAACATTTTACATTTACAACCCCCTCCATGTGCTGTGATGAGACGCTCCAAACTGATGATGTCATTTCTTCAGTGACGCATCTGGGTGGCCATTTTATTAGTTTGGGGGGTCGGAACAGCAACTGGATGCATTAGTCCACGCGGTTTCTTTATTTTGTATTACTGTACATTCCGTGTTTTAATCACAATCGGTAGATAATCAAGTATAGTCGATAAGTAGGTGTTTGCACACTGTGAAAATAGGCGGGAACAGGGTGCGACGCTACGCGCCATTCATTTCTATCGTGCGTGCGGTTAGCAAGTAGCTTAGCTTAGCTAATGGCACCCCGCATTATTTGACGACAGTCGCACGTAAACAATAGACATCAGATTTGTTGCAAACTAATTTGTGGTTGTGTTTACTTCTGAGGTCTTTCCGGTGTACTAGTTTCGGTTTTAGCCCCGTTTGTTGTCTTATCGCTGAATTATTGATCGGCTTGGAAGCTGTTAGCACAGTTCGCGGTCTCGGTGTAAACATGACTGAGTGTTATATTCGCGTGGCGGAGGATGAGAACGAGGAGCCGATGGAGATCCCGTCCGAGGAGGACGGCACCGTGCTGCTCTCCACCGTCGCCGCACAGTTTCCCGGTGCCTGTGGCCTTAGATACCGTAGCCCCGTGTCTCAGTGCATGAGAGGGGTCCGACTAGTGGAAGGGGTTCTTCATGCACCCGAATCAGACTGGGGCAATCTGGTGTACGTGGTCAATTATCCAAAAGGTAAGCTCAGATATGGTACTAGTGTTGTGTTTGTTTGATTGCAGTAACATCAAATAATTTGGGACTTGTTGATGCACAGAAAATATGGTCTCGTGTCATTCACACTTTTTTCACTACTAATGCATATTGTGCATGCAAGTTCAATCTAGTTGATTGTCTTTAAATAAATCAAATAACCATAATACTAAAATATCATACATTTTCAGATAACAAGAGGAAGATGGATGAAATGGATGCTGCATCGGCTGTGAAGATCAAGAGAGGTGTGCAGAAGACATCAGATTTGATTGTGCTTGGGTTGCCATGGAAAACAACAGAGCAAGACCTTAAAGATTACTTCAACACTTTTGGAGAGGTTATCATGGTGCAGGTCAGTACTATGAACAAACCTAAAGGGGCGGTTAACCCCAAACATAAAAAAAAATGACTTGCCCTCGTGCTGTTCAAACCTTTATATTTACATTTACATTTATTCATTTAGCTGACGCTTTTATCCAAAGCGACTTACAATTGCTATATATGTCAGAGGTCGCACGCCTCTGGAGCAACTAGGGGTTAAGTGTCTTGCTCAGGGACACATTGGTGTCTCAGAGTGGATTCGAACCCGGGTCTCTCACACCAAAGGCATGTGTCTTATCCACTGCGCCATCACCACCTATATGATGGGTTTTCATCTGTGGAGCATAAAAATGTTGCAGTAGGCTATAATACTTTTCTGCAATATGTCTTCTGAAACTGTACAATAGCTATTTGTGGGAAAACAGACTGGAAATTTAAATCGTTATTTCTGGTAAAATGCTACCTAAGTGGTGTTGGGTACCCATATTCTGATTCTTATTGATTCCTAGTTCGATTCCAATAAGATAAAAAACAAAATTAAGTGAAACATTTAGATGTCAAACATACTTATTCTGTCTTTTTACAAAGTGTTCTGATGCAGCTGAATAACATGAGCATGCAGCTTACAGAACACTTAGGCCTTTTACACTTAGGAACGTTTGCCTATTGTTTTAACAAAAAAAATACCACCACAAAAACTAGACTACAAAAAATGGTTAAAGACAAGTAAACACTCAGTAATAAGATAGGAACAATCCAATCAATTAGCAATAGCATAAATATATACAACTGAACAAATTTAATGTACAGAAATTGAAATCAAAAGTTTAAAAACACTAGTTTTCATAAATATTACATTAATTGCCATTAAAGTTACGACCGATATTCAGTCAAGATAAGCTTTTTTTTTTTTTTTTTTATTATTCTTTGATTAACATTAATGACAGGCAGCACGTGTTTATTAGGCTGCTGTCTCTTTAACATCGAACGTACATGGGCGGATCAAAAAATAGTTTTACACGTGTGTTTTCTTTCACATCTGTTTACGTTCACTTAAGACAACAACGGCTGTGTTTATGATATACTGAGGGGTTTTTTTGGTTGGTAAATGTGCCTTTTTGCGACTTTTTTTCAAAAGTTTAGGGACAGATATAGTAACTTCTTGGACAAACCTCATCTAAGTTCTCATCTTGCCCACGAGGGGTGCAACTGATCGAAGATGATCCGTGATCCGTACGGACCAGACCCCACGGTTTGGCAGAGATGTGATTCGCGGGTTAACAATTAAGTTTAACCATCACAGAGTAAAATTTTATCATTTGCACGTGTTTTGTCTTGCCAATTTACCCATTCAAACAATTTTAAACCATTCAAGCAAAAGAGAACACGCGCGCTGTTTCTTTACTGCTGCCGCACACTCCCGAAGCAAGCACACGCAGAGAGAGAGGCGTGATTCAGACTGCGCGATTCACACATTGATTCCTCTTTCACTTCTCTTTGAACAGAAACATACACACAAAGTTGTTAAAATACCCGTTTTGGCAAGTATTCTGATAAACACAGTCGGTTATGTCTTAAGTGAACCGAAACAGCTGAGAAAGAAAGCTGATGTGTGTCAGTTAGGGCAGGGTGATAAATCGATTTTATCGATTAACTCAAATGTGTAGATTACGTCGATTTGTTTGAATGAAAGTCGGTTTTCTTTTTTACATCCGTCGACGCTCACCTCTGAGCTCCCGTAGTTCCGAATGATCTCAGCCCTCCCCCCGTGCGTTTGCCATATAGGGTTTGGCCGATGGCTGATAGACATCATGATGTTAAAGGCCTAACGTTACTTCATTTTTGTATGCGCGGCCTTTCAAAGTTTACTCCATTTGAAGTTGTACGCGGGCGGCCGGCGCACGCACTCTAGAAAGGAGGAAAATATATATTTCAATACTTTCTCTCCGTTATATCAATGGGTAATTGTATATAAAATTGCGGGCATCAGGGATTACGCCTGGCATTGAAACTGCTTTTGAATGCACAATAGATTTTTAGTTTCACTTTCACTTTCGAGCTTTGCGATCGCATGTACTATTTATATTATGGACTTACCACACATTTTACAAGATCAGATGTTTGTCAGTGGTGCTGAGGATCTGCAAACCGTTCGTCATCGTCCCGCCAAAAAACAACCAACAGTCACTGATATTTAATGCTGTTAAATGTTTTGTTTGCACTTTATCAGAATTACCTCCTATCTACTAAATAGCAAGATGTTAAAACTTGTGTATAAAGAAAACTTATCAAAAAGGGTCACATAATTTTATGTTATGTTACGTTATGTTAAGTTACATGTTCACTTTTTACAATGGCAGGGCCTGCCATCTTGTCTTTTTGGTTTGTTGTTTCTGATTGCATTTTAACCCCAAGGGTGAAATCCAGATTAAATCCCAGAAGGGAAAATCAAAACAAAATTAAGTTAAAACTTTTGAACAATTTCTTTGTCATCGGCAGATTGATTTTAAGTAGAGGGGAAAAATCGATTTAAATCGTAAATCAGATTTTTTTTCTTAGGCCATTAGGTACGTGCATTTGGTCTTAAAGAGGCAGCAGCCTATAAATACCTACTTCTGTCTGCTATATTTAACTTATGCAGTGAAGAGCACTATTGTGTTATTTTATAATTATTATATTTCTGCACCTGAATACTAGTGTTAATGACTTTATTAGTAACTTTGTTGTATTCATCCATGCTTGTAATTTGTGTAATTTGTTCTTGTTTTATTACTGACTTTATTAGTTCAGCTAGTAGTTTTTACTGTGGTATAGAAGTACTTAAAATAAGCTTTCAGTAATAAATGAATAAAATGAGCCGATCCGTGACTCAAAATCCATAATATGATCCGAACCGTGAGTTTTGTGATCCGTTGCACCACTATTGCCCACTGATCTCTATTCATCTTTATATAGATCAGTGAATTTGCCATTATGATGTCATCTAGTGACATTTAGCTACCAGATTTAGCTACTTTCAATTGAAAGCAGTTGGCAACACTGATTAAAATGCGAATGCAGGAATCGTTAAGGGGAATCGAAATGCACGTGTCTTATCGAGTACCCGGTTCTTGGACATTTGGAACCAGTTCTAAAATGGAACCGGTTCTCGATACCTAACCCTCTAATGTTTTCAGTAATTTTATAAAAAAAAAAACTTAATTTTTTAATTTTTTACTTTATTGCAATGATACAAATCTAGTTGACTTTTGTGGCACTTGCTAAATACACAGAAAATTGTAGAAAATACACATTATTGGAAAAGGCTAAATTGACTTGGAAAAAAGTCAATTGTGTTGTAATGGTCAAAAATGACCACTATAGGAAATTGAGAAAAGAAAAAGAAAAAAAATACAGAGCTTTTTTTTTTTTTCTGGTACAAATCTACAAATCAGCCACAATGAAGTAGTGTTTGATACTTCACTTTTGTTTTATGGAAATGAGCAGCTAAAAATTTTGCTTTAAACAACTTCTTTTGGGGATAGAAAGAAAATTCACACACGGGTTTTAAAAAAGTATATAAGAGTAAATAATAATAGAATTTTCATTTTTGGGTTAACCATTACTTAACATCATCTACCTGTTCCCTCAGGTGAAAAGAGATGCAAAAACCGGAAATTCCAAAGGATTTGGATTTGTAAGATTTACAGAATACGAAACACAAGTAAAAGCCATGTCCCAGCGGCATATGATTGATGGAAGATGGTGCGACTGCAAACTTCCCAACTCAAAGGTATTTTCATGTAATACCACACATAGTTCACAATTTCATATATAAGTTGTACTTGTGCTTATAGAATATTAAAGGTTTTAAATTTGAATATACAATATGAATATATTTTAAATATAAACATTTCATGTTTCAAATGTTTTGTGATGCCCTTGCCGTTGTGAACATTGCATGAGTAGACCCTGTTTTCTATTAAATGATCTAGTATTTCCTGGAACAGGCCGGCCCGGATGAGCCTATGAGAAGCAGGAAAGTATTTGTGGGCCGCTGCACCGAGGACATGACAACCGATGAGCTTAGACAGTTTTTTATGCAGTACGGCGAAGTCACAGATGTGTTCATTCCCAAACCTTTCCGAGCCTTTGCCTTCGTCACCTTTGCTGACGATCAGGTCAGTCTTCTGTAATTTTCGTTCTCGTTATGTGGCTTGCGCTCATTTTCTTCTCAAATTAACGCCTGGTTGTTTTCCTCCAGGTTGCCCAGTCTCTGTGCGGTGAGGACCTGATCATTAAAGGAACCAGCGTGCACATCTCCAACGCTGAGCCTAAGCACAATAATAGTAGGCAAATGATGGATCGTGGGCGGTTCGGTGGGTTTGGGGGGCAGGGCTTTGGCAGTAGTCGCAGTCCCAACAGCAATGTGAATTTTGGGGCCCTTAGCTTGAATCCAGCCATGATGGCAGCTGCTCAGGCAGCCCTTCAGAGTAGCTGGGGCATGATGGGAATGCTAGCCAATCAGCAGAATCAGACAGCTGCTTCTGGCACCACCCCTAGCGGGCAGAACAGCGGTAGTAGAGATCAGAACCCAAGTTACAACACAAGCAGCAATAACTACAACACCGGCAGCTCAGCTAGTCTCGGGTGGGGGGCAGGAACCAATTCAGGCTCAAGCAGTGGGTTCAGCTCCGGTTTTGGATCTAGCATGGAGACAAAGTCCAGCTGGGGAATGTAGAGAGATTTCAATTGGGTCTCAAAGTATCCTAATATCTAGATTATATGGTAAGTATTTGGAGAGAAGAAAGTTTAGTCAGATATTATGTCCCTTCAATATTTGCCTTTGATTTTGTAAAACTGAATGTTCCTCGTATACATATAATGATAGCTCTTTAAGATTAATTTACAATGGTTGAAATTGTTAGGAATGAAATGAACACTATTAGTTTTTTTTTTTTCCTTATGGATATAATTTATTTTGTGTCAAGCATTTCAGTATACCCACATATCTGAGCATCTGTTAGCATTTCAGTGCCCTCTCAACATGCAGTACATTTAAAGATGCTCCATATGGAAAGCCATTTGAGTTGTGTTTTCTGCAATTTTTTTCCCTCTACGTTTTTTTTATGGTCAAGCCTTCATAAATCTCTTCTACAGTTCATCACCTCTTTTCCAATTTCCCGGGAAGAAGCCCATCGTTGGCCGCAATGTTCGAGCGATCTCAGTATCAGTTCCCTTCTTCCCATGTGTAAATGCTTTGTCATCAAAGAGCACAGCTTCACTCTGCATATACTGTGTTAGACGGTGGGTGTTGTCTTTTTTTCCCCTTTTCATGGATGAAATCTGTCCGCTTTTTTTGAGAGCTGAGAGTGATATGGTGATGGATTGTTGGTGCGCCAGGAGTGAGAGACTGAGTGAGCGAACGCGCTGAGAGAGAGAGAACTTGAACGCAAGTGTGCGATGCCGAAAAGCGACATGCTGACTGTGAGAAGAACCTGTGTGAGCGAGTGTGAACGAAGGCAGCAAGAGTTTTTTTTTTTCTGTAGGACCATCAGAAGGACATTCATTTACATTCTTCCGTCCCTCTTGTTCTGTCTACCTTCCTCCCTTTCTTATATTGCAATCATATATAAAGAGCTGCATTTAAAAGAAAAAAAAAAGATATATGTAGTGGAATGTTTAAGTAATCTACTAAGTATTTGTGTTCTTGCTTAATAATTTGACGTGAATGCTGTGTATGGTGTGTGTTCTATCTCGCTGTTACTGAACTCGAGTGAACGTGATGTGATGCGGGGCTCTGGGAGTGGGCGGTGAATGAGGGCAAGCGTGAGCTCTGAGTGGCTTAACTGGGGTGATGTAATGATGATGAAAGCGAAGAATGCTTCAAGAAGAGGTTGCTTTTGTTATGTGTTTTGAATGCTTTTTATATGTTTTGTGAATCTAAGGGAACTCAAATAAAAAAAAAATAAGTTGACTAGTTATTTTGATAGTGGCTTATTTGCTTCAAGACATTAATTGAATTGCAAACACTTATTTAATTCGCATGTATAGGGACGTTGGACTCGGCTGGCCCAGGTTTACCTCAGAACCCTGAGTGAAGTCAAAAATGGGAGAGCTGAAGACTGAAGTTCACACAGTCCATCTGTGGAGACTGCTGCTGTATGCCTTTAACCTGAAAAGGGACTGCGTCACTTCACTGTAACCAGATTTCCCTGGATTTCCCTTTTTGAAATTTCAATGGACAATTCCCAGTTGGCCGGAGTGCATGACTAAAGACAGTCCATGGCAATCTAAAAGCAGAGTTAAACCAGTGTGTTTGTGGATCATTCCCATTGCGAATGACTTCATGTCCATGCTTGTGTATTCCCAGCTCTGTTTTACGCAAGATGTCAATGCAGTCATTGATCTTGCTTTTAAGTCTTTCTTCTGTTTGATTGCTTTTATATGATCTGTCCATCTGTAAATATAGTTTAGAGATAGTTGAAAAGGCCTATTTTTCATACAGTGTCCTGTTGTGGGTGAACAGATAGGATTATGTGAATGGGGTTTGTGTTATCACTGACTTGAATCACTGGCAGGATTTCCATTTTTCAAAATACTTAATAAACCTACACCGAGGAACTGTATCTGTTGTTATTTTTACCTGAAAGGTTGTGTAATTGTACAACAATGTTGGTGATTTGAAGTGGAAAAAAAAAAAAAAAAAAAAACATGCACTGAATTTAACCTACTGGTTTAGTATATTGCAAAGTAGTATACAGGTATAACACAAACATACTATTTAGTAGTTTTGCTGTTTGTCTTGTTTGTGAAATCAGTATAACATGCAGAACTGCAGGTAGTTTTACCTTAGTAAATAACTGCTGAATATAATATTAAAGAGAGCATTTTATTACTAAACTTGAACTTTAAAGTCCTAGTTTATTGAACAGCTAATGTTGCTGAAGTTTATCCTGCAATGTAATTTTTTTTCTCTCTTAAATCATTCAGTAAACATGTATTTGAGTTATAAAGCTGAATTGAATGAAAGCCATTTTCGTGGGACTACTGTCCTGGGCGGATGAATATTTTGTCATACAGGTAAGTACTATGACAACCAGTACACTCACCTGATGACAGGTGAAGAAGACGTATCAGACGGCTGGTGTTCGGACAATTAGAAATCCAGACAAATGAAAGAAGACGATTTTGTTTTCCTTCAGATAAAAATTAACAGTATTGCAAACCAAAGAAGCCAGATCACCTGCGCGGAGTCGGACTTGCATTAACTGCGTCATGACAACGAACTTCTTTTTCTCAAGTCTGATATTAACAATATTTGCCAGCAAAACGAGAAAAATATTGCATTTGTTTTTGTTATTTATAAGCCTGAGGGATGAAACGAAAGATAAATTCAAGAAAAAAAGGAAAACAATTTAAGCCAGTTTTGATTGTGGATGAAAAAATGTGCACTTAAAGAAATTAACACTAGGGGTCGACCGATATGTGTTTTTCAGGGCCGATACCGATTATTACAGACCAAGTAGACCGATAACCGATATATATGTCTGGTGTAAAAATGAAAATGAATGTCAAAATTAAGAATAACAAGGGCTCTGACAAAAACGGCCTTCCCTAGTGTTGGTTGCACTTCTTACTCTTGTCTTCCCCCATGCATCCATCTACAATAAGGGTCATATATAAAGAGAGAGTTAAAAGTGGGGCCACTGTATGCTTCATGATTAAGCCTATGAATACTAAATACTACAGCTAAACAGCTTGGGGAAATGTAAGTATTTGGCTTCAATAATTTACATGTTAGAAGTGTATGTGTAATAGCATAACCTCTCATAATTCTTCATTAATTATTTTCGGTTGACTAAATCATAACCTACAAGAGGTGACTATTCAATTCATCATCTAATGCACATCAATTGATTAATTAAAAAAGCGCAATGTATATAATACGTGTAAATAATTTAATTGTCTTCATAGCTCCATTGTTGAAGTTGCGAAGAAGACCGCAGCTATTTTAATGAAACTATAACACTAATAGCCTGTTATAGGCTCACTTGGTTCAATAGCCTATTGAAATGTCCCAATTTCCGTCATCCTAATCTTGGCCTATGTGACAGTATCTTAGTCTTGGCCTATGTGACAGTATCTTAGTCTTGGCCTATGTGACAGTAATTTCCATTAGTTTTCATTTACAGAGCAGTGCAAATGAAGGCATAAAACAATTTAATTTATATTTTAATCAAATGAGAGTTCTATTTTTTGGCAAACAAATGTGTTTACTATTACAATTAAAACATGGAAGAAATAGCGTATTGTGTGATTGTTCTTTTAAACAAAAGTTGTAATAATTGTAGTAGCATAAGTAAATAAACCGAACTTTATTTTGACGGGTTGCCGTCAGGACCTCTTAAGTTTCTGTAGCCTATTTATGATATGACGATCGTTTTACTCAAACGAAACAGTCAAATGCTCATGAAGTAACTCTCAGAGCAGTTCTGGGGATGATGTTCATGTATTTATGTCCTCATTTAGTGACATGGCAGATGCGGAAAACACCGCGAGCGTCGCGAACTTCAGTGTGTGTGTGTCAAAACCGCGCGTCTGTGCCATTCACATATACAGAGACACGCCGAACATGCAGAATTCATATTTAAATAGTCTTTTTGCAGCTTAATGTTTACAGATAGTCCATTTCATGAGTCGAATTAAGTGTACTGACCTACTTTTGATTAATTCATCCAAACTTTGACTAATTCCGTGACTCCACGTTATACAGTAAATTCCATATGACTGGATTCCGCGATTCCCCCTGCGTTTCCCCCATCTCGGAAACCATAAATAGATAAAATTGAGGTTTTTACAACTTCAGTGTAGTGGATTGTAATTTATTGCAACTTGTGCAAGGTCTGCTGCTGCCTTCGAGAGATAACTGATGCGTGATGAAGCAGCACCAGTTAGCAAGCACTTTCGGTGTGAGAGCGCCTTTAGTCTTCCACGTTGATTGGTCGGACTCCTGACTCTCAACAAATCAGATGCGCGGTGGGCGGAGACTGCTCTAGGCCACAGAGTGGTGAGTTCCGACAGGCTGCATCAGAGCCAAATAGCGCGTTTCAAAATTAAATAATTTTATCGGCACATTGGTTTTGAAAATGACCGATGCCTTATCATAAAAATGCTTAATATAGGTGCAAATAATCTGCCAGGTCGATAATCGGTCGACCCCTAATTAACACCCTATTCAAAAGACAACAATTTGGGCTTCTCATAATAAAATATATCTTTAAGGATAAAACTGTCATATTAGTAGAGTTAAAAACTTAAAATCAACCCAAAATGTATTGGTTATATACTACAATCACAATAAAACGGCAGTTTCTTCAACAATACCACAAAAAGGAAATTTCATCAAAATATTTACAGATAGATGAATTAAACCTGTCGCTCATATCTTTTTGTTGTTGCGCTTGTTATAACGTCGTATGATGTCCGGATTGCATTCATGCTTTAACATGAGGCGAAACTCAATAGAACGCTCCATAGCAACAGTTGCGCCCATGACTGCAGCCGCCAGCCTGCAGTTCCTAAAAGGATTTAAGTTTACTACTAGACTAAAAGCAGTTAAAGTTAGCAGGTGCATAAGACATCGCTACATCCCACTTCAAAACACAATATACACTTTTGTAAATAATTACCTGTCAGGGTCTTTGGGAAAACGATAAAAGGCTATATTTTTACTGTCACACTGATAGTTTTTGCAGTGGATTGCCCAACATTGAGTTCTTTTATTCCACTTTGACTTCTCTTTCGTTGTTATTCTGTCTATTTCTGTATATCTGTAACATTGACCAGTTGGAATTTTCACCCCAAAATGGCGGCCGCGTTACCGAACCTAGCTGTTACACAAAAAGCATCAGAGTTTCGCCTCTTGGTCTTCTATACTCTTTGCTTTAGGCCAGAGGATCTACAAATTCTATTTCGTGGAGTACTTTGACTGGTGTTACAGGCACTGCCATTGTGTGTGCGCATTATGGAGGACCAAACCTGCATAAATTAAATATGAATAAATTAATGAATGAATAAATATATTAATTAATAAATAGATAAATAAATGTGATAATAGGAAAATAAATAAATGAATAAACGACTTGATAAAATATGATTAATTTGTAATCAAATAAATTTATCCCCCCTTAATTTATTTTCTGCTTTTAGACATTTATACATTTAAAAAAAAAAAAAAAAAACTTTTTTTCACTAATTCTTTAATGTATTTTTATTATTTATACATTTATTTTGAGATTTATATATTTATGCATTCATTTTCTTTAGAATGATTTGTTCCCACATGTATTTATTTTTCGATTTATTTATTTATTCATTTATTTTTACTTTTCCGTGTGTAACATGGAAATGAGGGAGGTGGTCCTTGTGTAGCTTCAGTGCATCATTGGTTGAGAGCTCACGCGTCGCATGGTCAGGCCAGCTAAACCATAGAGATGAGAGTTTTTAAAGAAAATAGCGGCAAGTAGTAATTCGTTGTCCAGTTTGCTACGGGATGTGGCAGATCAGCTGGAGAGTTGTAAGTTATTTTCACCGAACGTTATTCGCATTAGTGCCGAAATATTTAAAATCTTTTCCAGAAATAAAAACAGGAATCTGAAGCTACTTATGTGATCTCCCACAGCATCGTCGACCTTGAGTCTGGAACTTCAGACCCTGGGTGATGACACCCAGTTATTAGACTAGAAACCAACCATCCACTGGGTGTCTGACTCTGGGTGTCATCACCTTAGGGTCTGATGTCGATGGTTCCAGACTTCAGCTTCAGCTTCCTGTTTTTATTTCTGGAAAATATTTTAAATATTTCGGCACTAATGCCTAAAGAGCATTCCCTATTTCTACCATGCTGCGAATCTGGTTTGCATGACAGAGTTGTTCCTCTCTAGGCAGGATGGGGCCCAGGAGCAGGACTGAGTCACCCTGCCTTAGAAAACAGGCAGGCTGTGGAAGAGGACAATGCATCTTGTTTGACTCTCATGTCTCTGGCGGGCCTGAGCAGTGGGATTCGAATCCACACCCCAGAAAAGACTGGAGCCTAAATCCAGCGCCTTCAACCACTTTCACAAGCTGCACTGCAAGGATTATCCATATCCTCTGTCAGGTGAGCAATCCCTAGACATGAGGGGCTTCCCGATGTCCATCACGGGGGTCAATTGCTGACTGACAAAACTGGCAGCACGGAGATTACATAGTCGCTATTTCAACTGCAGTAAATTAAGCCAACAAAAAGATGACCTTCACCTGTAAGCGAACGTACTCAGAAGCCTCCACTGATCATGATGATCAAAACAATCCCCACCCACTACGAACAGTGATATAGGTAGGGGTGCACATAAGTTTTTCAGCCTGGTTCTCATAAGAGAACCTGGAGATTTGGTTTGGTCCTCACACTGCACATAGTGTGACCCATTACATATAACTATAAAAAATAAATGAATAATAGTGATCATATTATTGCAATTTATTTAGTTAGTTTTTTTAAATAGAATAATACACAAAATAATAAAGTGTGATAATACTATTTTAAAATTAAAAGGGAGTATTAAATACAAATACAATTTTCAACTTTAAAATCAGAAGGCTTTTATTTTGGCGGGTAGCCGCAAGTAAGTATATGTGCTTCAGGGTTTAGCGCTGCCGATTGAAGAGCATCAGTGAATGAAATGTCAGTTTTGCATTGTACTTTTAATGCTTTTGAATGGAAATCTTATACAGTACAGTGCGTCAATCTAAAATGGTAATTGTGCATTAACAGCTGTCAACCATGTCGGTACGCAAATGCGCTGTAAGAACTTATTTATACAGCATTTTTTAATTTGGTCGCGCATGCGGACCACTTATGTGCACCCCTGGATATAGGGTTTAATGACCAAAAAACATTGCAATAGAAGTATATTCTATTTTTTTTAATTGAAAGATATCTGAAAGAGATGTAACGTAATACAAGTAATATTAAAGGATTAGTTCACTTTTAAAAAAACTTTTGCTGATAATTTACTCACCCCCATGTCATCCAAGATGTCCATGTCTTTCTTTCTTCAGTCGAAAAGAAATTAAGGTTTTTGATGAAAACATTTCTCCATAAAATGGACTTCATTGGGACCCAAACGGTTCAAGGTCCAAATGACAGTTTCAGTGCAGCTTCAAAGGGCTTTAAACGATACCAGACGATGAATAAGGGTCTTATCTAGCGAAACGATCGGTCATTTCAAAAATAAATAAAAAAAGTTTAAGTTTTATAAGCACAAATGCTCGCCTTGCTCTGTTCTGTGATGCGCGTTCATGACGTCACGTAATACGCAATGACGTTGAAAAGGTCACGGTTGACTTAGGCGGAAGTAAGGTTTTTATTATTATTTTAAGTAAATAATGTATGCTCTTGTTTGACAGGGATGCTTAAAATGTTTTTTTTTTTTTAAATGACAGTAAGTACATTTATAATGTTACAAAAGATTTCTCTTCCAAATAAATACTGTTTTTCTGAACTTTCAATTCATCAAGGAATACTGTCACTGTATAATGGTTTCCACACTTCATTAAGCACAATTTTCAACTGTGATAATAATCATAAATGACATCACAGAGAAAAATGAACATCACAAATGAAATCTGACATCACAGAGAAAAACCTTAGAATCGTAATCAGAATCAGATATAGCTTTATCACCAAGTGTGTTTACATACACAAGAAATTTGTCTTGATGACAGGAGCTACCAGTGCAAAGAAAAAAATAATAATACAGACATAGTGCAGACAAACACATATTTTGATATGCATATAACAGTTCACACACACACACATATATATATATATATATATATATATATATATATATATATATATATATATATATATATATATATATATATATATATATATATATATATATATATATATATATATATATATACGCATACATGTGTGTGTGTGTATATATACATATGTATATTACACATACATATATTCATACATACAAATATACATACAGGTACATCTAAAAAAATTACAATATCGTGAAAAAGTTATTTTTTTCTTGTATCTTATTTCAAAAAGGGAAACTTTCATATATTTTTAGATTCATTACATGTAAAGTAAAACATTTCAACAGTTTTTTTTTTATTTAGATGATTAGAGCTTACAGCTCATGAAAGTAAAAAATATCTCAAAATATTAGAAACGCAATCATTCATAGATAGACGTAGATGGCAGTGCATAGAATACCTTTTGTAGCACATTGTTTACTTTAATACATGTTATGTTATGTCATGTACATGTTTAATTTAAATGTAACATTTTTATTTTAATGTAAGACTATGTTTTACATATTTTTAAATTTAACAGTAATTTACTTTAAAATGCCCCAATTGCTGAAGGGTCTGTATAACTTTTTTTGTACAAGTTCAAGTTGCATTGTTCAAAATACCTGCTAGTAACACAGCCGTGCATACCTGCTTACATTTAATTAAGGTGTACTAGACTAGACTGTAATAAAAATAGTTGAGTTTGCCAGGTGCATACAACATTTATGACAGGTTTTCATGAAAGTGTTGGTCAGTTTGTCTGCTTGACAATCCCATTTTGCACTACAGCAATAAAATTGAAGTGAGATAAACAAACGAAAAGAAATGTTTCCTTTTAGTTAAAACAGATGTTCCCAAAGTTTAACTTTAGGGACATAATTTGAAGTTGGAAAAAGGTAATAAATTGCAATATATCGTAGAATATCACAATATATTTAAAATGGCAATAATATTGTATAGTGGCACAAGTATCGTAATAATATCGTATCGTGGGGCCTCTGGTGATTCCCACCCCTAGCTATTACTACAGCTTGCTATAGGAGAACACTAAACCGAAAGCTCGCGTACAACTGAGATTTTAGCGGAAATACATAGGCGGTGGTCCGTGCGTAGAGTCCATTTGCTTCCCAGTGATGTCTCGTTGTTTGAAGAATGATTCTTTTTTTTAAAGCCTATTCAGCGTGCTTTAACACAGACAGTAAATGGGCATGGAGCCAGAGTCAGGCCAAAGCGACCGTTCATGGATGGAGCAGATTTACCCTCAGGAAGCCTGAATGTGAAGGCCTGCATCAGGCTGGTAAACATCAGAAACAGCTGCATCTTAGCCAGCTGCTTTCCCATGCACACCCTACGACCTGCCAGATGTACAAAACATCATTTAAAATAGTTCTCATTGCAAGAGCAGTTATTAACATAAAACCTAAACATGGTAAATTGCTGGTTTCCAGGCTACATGACTTCTACAAACATACCTATTCCAAATGGAATAAAACCATCTTTCCTGAGAAGTTTTCCCTGTTCATCCAGAAATCGGCATGGATTGAAGTCGTCAGGATTTTCCCACACGGTGGGATCCCTGTGTACTGACCAGAGGTTTGGGATGATAACTGTTCCTTTAGGAATAGTGTATCCTCGGAATTCTGGGAAGAGACAAATGTAGCTGAAATATTCATTTGTTTGTGGTTTTTAATGTGTACAGTCATAATATTTGTACACCCTTTGGATTTAATATAAAAATACAGATTCAGGTTGAAGTCTGACTATTATCTACATTGTAGTTCCAATATGTGGATTATGGTAACGTTCAAGTTGACCTGGTTCAGTTTTATTCATTAAAGGGGTCATATGTAGAGATGTTCCGATACCATTTTTCCCTTCCCGATACCTAGGCTCAGGGTATCGACCGATACCAAGTACTGATCCGATACCTGGGTGTCTATCTGGTTATACAGCTGTATGTACTACTAGCCATGTATGAACTGATACAATTATTTTATGGTGTGCTTCACCATATATATATATATATATATATATATGGTGAAGCACACCATAAAATAATAATACTGATAAGATAAAAATCATACATGAATTCTACTAAGAACAATATAAAACGCACAAAGGATTAACGAGCTGCTGAATTCATGAATATTAATCACGTTGTCTATATTGGCTCGAACTGATTTGCTGAAATCAAAACAGGGACGATAATAGGTGAGCGCCAGCCAATGAGATTGTCGTTTGCGCATTAGCTCCGCCTACTACCGGAGAACCCGGCAGTTCTTAAAGCTGAAGAATTCCAAAGGAACTCCGTGTGAGAAAAAAGCAAAGCGGTGGCTAGTCGTGCACTTCACACTACAGCTTACAGTAGGTCAAATACAGGTACACTGCGCACCCATTCAGATGAACTGAAAAATAGCACAGATCACTTGACGGAGAGCGAAACTCTGAAGCGCTCTGTCAAGAGTGTTCGGCGAGTGACAATATATCTATGCTAAACTTATAAATAACCTCCAACTCACACACTGGCGAGTAAAATCTAAGCATTTAGACATAATTTAGTCGCCCAGGATGAAGTAATATGCGAGTGATTTACTGGCAATGTGCTAGCACGTTTGTATTTCTTCTTCGCTGCTCTAAATAGTGGTTGCTTGTGGCAACACAGCACAACTTCCTGTGTTTGCATTCGGAGCAGCGAAGAAGAATTGATTTCTGATTTGCAGCGTTAAGCAAAGCTAGCGCACGTAACTATAGGTCTTGTTTAAGGGGTTCAAGTACTCGCCGATACCAGTGGCAGAATGTTTTGTGGTATCGGTGGAATATCCGATACTAGATACTAGGAACAGCCCTAGTCATATGATACGATTTCAAGTTTTCCTTTCACTTTGAAGTGTTTCAAGCTGTTCATGCATAGATGAGATCCCTAAAGTTGCAAAGACTAAAGTCTCAAACCCAAAGAGATATTCTTTATCAAAGTTAAGACTCGTCCACTCCCCCCTAAAACGCCTCATTCAAACACGCCCCCACATGTCTACGTCACAATGTGGAAATATTTGTGTAATGCCGCCCAAATGTTCACACAAAGAAAGAAGGCGTGGTTTCTGTAACTGCACCGCAGTAGTGTTGATGCAGTCATGTCAGGGAGACGCTGTGTGTTTCTAGGCGAAAGCAAAAGCACTTTATTTGGCCTTCCGAAAGTAGATGCAATTAGGAATCATTGGTTAAGATTTGTTTACAACACAACAGCCCAACCAAAATGTTCGAATTTGTGCAACGCAATTTATGGACGACAGTTTTGTGAACCTAGGACAGTACAAGGCTGGCTGCACGAAGGCTATTTCTAAAAAAGAAAGAAAAAAAAAAAGGGTCAACTCGTGCTTGTGGTGTTCGGCCAATCATAATGCACTGGGTCAGTTGGCCAATCAAAGCAAACTGCACTTGTTGGAAGGAGGGGCTTTGTAGAAAACGACGCATTTGAGAGAGGCAGGGCATAGAGGAACTACAATAATGTAGAGTATTTGAAAAATACTGTGTTTTTTGAACATTAAAGCATGTCAACATATTCTGTTACACCAAATACATCTTTAAAATAGCATCATATGACCCCTTTAATAATTTACTGTGTTATTCTGTTCTACAAGAACATTCAATGCTTAGTCTAATTTAAAGGTTATAGTTAGGCCCCCTCTTCTGTTCAAAGTTGGGTACTGCATGTAAGGTTGTAGAGTCCTTATATGACAATGTCATTATCATGAGTCAGATCTCCAGCAGCAGCAGAGAAGACTATGCAGTTATGGCTGCTATCATTCCCCAATTTAAGTTGATCCGAAGGCACATTCGGCATGAAAACATTTCTATATTGTGATTCTATGTACGGTATGTTTAGTTAATTCTTTATACTTTAAATGCCGCATGTTAACCTTATTGCCTTTATCGTGCAAATTGTGCAATCTATTTCTGATGATGCAATGCTAGTCATTTTCTGCATGAAGAGCTTTTTATGTCTTATGTGATCACGTTATTGATTTACATGCTTATATTTCTGTATCTTTACAGTTCTACGCATTTCCAAGATGGATAGTAAATGTCACGAATCCTGGCCATGAACTTCCATTCGCTCACCACCAGAGGTCACTCGCTCACTGCATGGAATCTTGCACTACACTACACTACTGTTGCACGCCACCTCAGACTACAATTCCCATCATCCATTGCACTGACCACACACAGCTGATTGCACTGATCACACAGCTGATTACACTCACAGGTGTTTCCCATTGACTCTGATCTATTTAAGCTGTTCCCTCAGTTACATCATTGCGAAGTCTTGTCATGCCATGCAAACATTTCCGAGCGGTTTACCGTGTATGACCTGGACTGTTTACGGGACTCCGATTCTCTGCCGCCTGCCTATTCTGATTCAACCTGCCTTGTTATTCGATTATCCTGTGTTTGCCGCCAACCCTGATCCTCAGCCTGAACTCTTGACTTTGATTCTGCCCTGCCTACGTTGTGTTTGAAGCTTGTGATTGAACTCTGCTTGTTTGATTTGCATTCTGTTTTAATAAAGCTGCACATGGATCCTAACGTCACTGACTCCTCGTTACAGTAAAGCTGGAGAAAATATTCCTTGCGTCTGTTGTTATTGGAAGGTGTCATTTGTCTGCCAAATCAAGCAGGGCATTTGATAAGAGGGCAGAACATTTATTTTAGACAAACATGCAAAATCAAAACAAAACAAAAGTCCAAATACGTTTAGTTGGGCACTATATATAAAATATATTCTTCAGTTAATCAAAAATCTGGATTAAAAAAAACAATTATCCAGGTCACATTTCACCCCAAAATCAAAAGAAAAATGATAGAAAAACTACATGTATGTATATATAATTACATATATGTATATAAAACTTACATTAATTCTACATGGCTTTCTAAACATGTGTCTCTCGGTGCGTTCGAACGTTTTTGCATTCGAATGTGAATTTTTTTTTCAAAATTCTCTTCTTTTTTTTTTGACAGCCCCTATATTATATACAGATCTGATCCTAAAAATAGGCTTCATTTTCTTTAAGGCAAATATAATTGCTTCTTTCCCTTCTTTTTTTTTTTTGGGAGGGGGGGTATTAATGTTCTTGACAAGTTTCATGAGTTTAATTAATAGGCATGAGGTAAATACACATCAGGCAGCAAATCTGCATCACTTTCGTATTTCTCTGCCAAAGGCTTGACCTCACCTGTGGTTTCCGAGGCCATGTGGGGTATGGAGAGAGGGACCACTACAGTCATCCTCTGCACCTCCATAATGGTGGCTTCTGTGTATGGCAAACTGAGCTTATCAGTCAGAGATGGGACTCTCTCAGATCCCACCACGGCATCAATCTCCCGCTGAACCTTCTCTGAGGGGTCATCAAACAAAAATGTCATGTATTACCAGAAACCAAACCTTTAGACATTTGTAAATTACATTTTACAGTGCTGGTGCACATACCTTGCACATCAGGGTACAAGGACATATAGAGAATACTCCACAGCACGCTATTTGTGGTAGTATCAGTGCCTGCAATAAAGAGGTCTCCAATGATGTAGAAGAGATCGTCCTCTGAGAACAAGCTCTCTTCTGAATTATCGCCCTTTTGCTGGGCCAGCATCTCCACCATATACATGTCTATGAAATCCCTGGGATTCTCCAAATCCAGCGTGGTCCTGTGCCTCGCTATGATCTTCTTCAGGAAGGCCTTGATGTCGATCCCCGCGCGCCGCAGTTCTTTGAAAACGCCGCAGGGCAGGTAGTACAGCCAGGGAAAGATGTTGACCAGCAAAATGGATGTGTTGACACTAATCTCCAGCCCATGAGACATGAGATCCAGCATGGTCCGGAACTCCTGGTCCTGGTGATGGAAACGCTGACCCAGACTCATGGAGCAGATGACGTTGGAGACAGCATTGCTGATGAGGGGAGTCAGATCGATACCAGAAGGCGCTGCTTTTTCGATGAGGCTCTGCAGTTCTGTTTTAATCATGGTCAGGCCTTCATGGATGCACGGCTCTAGACTCACCTTGCCAAAGCCAAAGCTGCGCAGAGTGCTGTGACAGAATTTACGGTTTGTGTGCCACAACGGACCATAGGGTGCAAACACAATCCCTGTGAACAATACTCAGTTCAAACATACAAAACTTGGCTTTTAGATTTTGAAATGTTTAAATCTACATTTTTTTAAAGAAAATTTATGAAAACTTAATTGTAAAATTACATACATTTATTTATCATTATTTTATGAACCCCAATGATCAATATTTGGAATTATATCAAACACTTTGCACTTGTCTATTATACTCTGTTCTGTTCCATTCTGCCGTTTTATACTGTTCTATTCTAAATCATTCTATTATATTCTGCTCTTGTCTGTTTTGCTATGTTCTAGTCCAGGGTTCCTCAAATCTTTCCCTGGAGGTCCAATCTGCTGCAGAGTTTAGCTCCAACCCTGATCAAACTCACCTACCTGTGATTTTCTAATGATCTTGAAGACTCTGATTAGCAGCTCAGGTGTGTTTGATTAGGGTTAGAGCTAAACTCTGCAGGAATGGTCCAGATTTGAAGGATGCCTGTTCTAGTCTATTCTTTTCCATTCTACATTATTTTATTTAGTTCTATACTATTCAGTCAATGTCTTCTACTGTTCTGTTCAGCTCTGTATTATTCTATTTCCATTATTCTGCTCAGTTCTATATTATTCTATTCTACTCCAGACTATTATACTCTGTTCTATTCTGCCCTGATTTATTCTGTGTCAATAATGTCTTCGACTGTTCTATTCTGTTCAATTCTACATTATTCTACTCTGCTCCAGTCAACTGTACTTTGTTCTATTCTATTCTGTTCAATGCTATATTTTTTCCGGTTCTGCACTATTCTGTTCTGCTCTAATCTACTCTGATCTATTATAATGGCATGCAGCAATCACAAGTATGACTGCTTATCTTACCTTTCCTCTTGGTCATAATAGTTACGAGCGGTATATGCGGTCTGTCAGAGAAGACCTCCGGGTGGTTTAACATCGCGTCCCGGACAGTGTCATATCCTGTCAGCACGACCACGAGCTGAGACCCAACAAAAATACTGAATATGTTCCCATAGTGTTTGGACATCTCCATGAGTCCAGCCTGAGGTGACAGCGGATTCGAGACCATCTTTGCAAACTCTTTGCGATTATTTGCAAGTCGTCTTAAAATATACGAAGGCACGAGGAAGACCCCGAAGTTTCCCACGATGGGCCATGGCTTTGGGCCCGGAGGGATGTTCGCGAATGTTTGATGCCACGCATAATGTTGCAGCACATAGAAAACAAGCACCAATGCAATCAAACCCACAATGATTACAAGCGAGAACACATCCTGCCACAGCAAAGACAGAGAAGCGTCCATGACTCGCGCACTTATCAAATCCTAAAACAGACGCATAAGTTAGTTCCTCCTGATCAAAACTTGTTATCTCCTGATCAAACACTTTAGGCTTGTTCGACTTCATGCGGTGCAGCAAAGATCGGCTGCCACCTGTCAAGAGCAATGCATTCTGATTCTTCTTCTTCCGTTTTATTCTTCTTCTTTCGTTTTTTTGGCGCGTAGCATTTTTTGTGATGCATTCTGGTTAGAAAGTTTTTCCGACTTTGATCTGCGCTGCTGCAGCCGCGTTTACAATCACATCAAAGACATCAAAGCAATCAAAGTACCGCGAGAGCAAAACGAGACCAGCCGCCTAGGTCAGGCGCTCAGAGATTAGAGGCTTGATTGAGATGCGCCTAGCCTCGCCTGAAATGTATGGAAGCATATGTGTAGCAAAATTCAATTTGTAATGTATTATGCAAAATGGCTGTGCAATATGTAAAATGGCAATGTATTTCTGTATTTAAATTTACATTTTCCCATACCATATGTGCAACATTTAGTGCAAAATGAAAATTAAAATTCAATTATATCATTTAAATGAGCAATTTTCTACACTAGTTTTAATATGCAAATTAAAAGCATATTTTAAAGCTTTATAAGTTGCAAAATTAAAATTAAAATGTATTACCCAAATTGATTAGATATGTTTAACATGTCCAAGCAAAAACTCTATAGCAAAATTATAATTTAAATGCTGTTTTTCCTAAATGCATTTAGATTTAGGGGTAGGACACTTGGGATTGCATTTTTATCGTGATACCGCGTGATAATTGTAGCAAAATGCAATGAGTTTCAAAATGCATTCTGAGCCAAAGGTGCAGCAAAAAGGTAGCATAATGTCTTTTATTTTTCTTAAATGCATTGACACTTACATATATGACGTTTCAATTACATTTTCATTAAATACCCCGCGATGATAGTTTAAGTCATTGTGGCATTGTGCTCCTATGAAGGCTGTGTGAGGATTAAATTAAAGGTTTAGGGCAAACTCGCTGTATTAAACATAATACTCTCATTTTTTCACGTGCTGACTTTATGATGCAATCCTCTATAATTGCATCAAATTAAAGTTGTTCAAATAAATAAATATTTCCAGCCCATAGACGATAATTAAAAATAAGTTTGATCAACTTAATCGAGCTATTCTCCGTGATTGTGTGCAATTATTGAATATCATTATATTGTGAACAAGAACGGGAGGTTAATCACAATTAATATAATTTAAAAATAAACAAAATAATATTAAAAATACAATTAAATCAGTCCAAGAATTCCTCTGGCAGTTAATCTGACCGGCAGCGCTGACAGTCGCGTCGCTCAGATAAGCAAATGTTACACATTAAAATGAAGGATGAAGAAATTCCCCATAGATCATTTATTATAACAGCTGGAAAATGTCATTTTTGGGGTGTGTCTAAAAACGAGCTGATTTGGAGTGTATAGCTTTAATGCAAATGAGCTGCATATTCCTGCCCCGTCTCCATAAGAGGGCGTCGGGTATACTCTCACTGCATTGCATATCTGTAGCAATAAACACAGCCGGTAGAAGCAATGTACTGAGAGCGAGCAAACCGGTGTTCAGCAGTACATATAGGAAGTCAAATACACTGAAAGTGGGATGAAACAGCACAATGATTCAGAGCTCGTGCTCGGATCGATGGAACGAGCCGCGCGCTAACTGCACAAACTAATCTCACAAGCATGGCGCTGATCAGTTAAAAAAATACAATTAATTTTAGAATAACCAACTAATAGTTCCCCGCATTTTATATTGTTCTTCGACAATATTTGTTTGTTGTTGTTGTTGTCTTCAGATGGCAGATGCTCATTTTATCGCTTAATGTGTCTGATGCGGAGACTGGGTTCGAAACTGAAACTTTAATGATGCATAGTGCATAAAGCCATTTTAAAATTAAATTAAAATTAAGCTGTTAGAAAGCATTGAGGACTACCTAGAAGCAAGGATAATATAACATTTTGTGTACCCACCCTAACAAAATGAGAGCTGTGGTACTTTGTTCACTAAAATATGTTTAATCTTTACATATCATCTGCTGTTATTTAAAAGATTAAATACGGGGGAAACGTTTTTAATTCAAATATTCAGATTAATCAAGGATTTATTGACTTTTAATGCACCTTATTTCGAAATGTAGCCTACAGAAATACGTGGTTTAGTTAAGATTATTTCATTTATTCACTATACGATTTATTACTACTGTCTCATTTCAGTTTTAGTTTGGCTCTAGTTTTGTATTTATTCCAGTTTATATGAAAAGGTTCATGTAGCATGGAATAAAATTCATATGCACAGTAAATACGTTTCACTGAACATGTTAAAAATAAGTTTGAAAAGTTGTCGGGAGTGGTGCTGGTGATGGTGAAGGTGAGCGACCGTAGTGCAGTAGTTCATTAATAGCTTAAGTTTAGTTTTTTAGCTCTGGAGCTTTTATATAGGCTTCAAAATTAGTCAAAGTTATATTTTTTTGTGAACATTATTTTGATGGACAAATGTTTTGAACAAAGTTTCATGAACTATGATTGAACACAAAGCTTTTTTTTTTTTTTGCTATAATCCAAAAGCCTAATGTGGAAAAATCCTATTGGCTTTTTGTCGAGGAACCAGTTTCATGTTAACAGCCGATCCGCCTACAAAGTGACGTCATAGGAGAGTTTTTTTCGATCGCGGGTCTTGGTGACGTAAACGACGGTGGAACTCCTTATATGGGCATTTCTCCCGGAAGAACGCGCCCGTGCACGCATCGACCGAGCGAGAGCGCACCCATCAACTATGGAGTTTATTTTGTGTCTTTTTTATTCAATCAAACATACTGTTTGAGAGCAAAACGAATTATTTTGTAATTAAAAAATTAAAAAATTCCCAAAAAAATCTTCTTAAGGCTCAAAAATAACGAAATTGAAAACAAAATAATTTAATTACAACATCGAGCAACATCGGTAGATTCGAGCTGAAAAGTGTTTGAAGTGCACAAAGAAAAATATGATTTTTCAAAGATTTACAGGCACTGCAAATTAGTTTGTTTTCAATTTCTTTATTTTTGAGCCTTAAGAAGATTTTTTTGGGAATTTTTTAATTTTTTAATTACAAAATAATTAGTTTTACTCTCAAACACAGCATGTTTGATTGAATAAAAAAGACACAAAATAAACTCCATAATCAATGCGCTTCATTCGGCAGCACTGCGCGGGACTCGCTTAGGAAGAATGTCTCTAAATGTCTTTTTTGTTGTAAGGCGCGCCTCCAGGAGCTTGGCTTTTTTCAGAGAGAATCGTAAAGCTGTATCTTTCTTTTATAAATATGATCAAACGGCACATACCTTGTATGTAGATATCAGAAAACAATTTAAAATATTTGATCAGTGCATTCTATGGCACCTTTAACTCATCCGTCCCTCCCGAAACCTATAACAAAAGTGTCCCTCACGGGTCAAAATGACCCGAAGACCTTCAACGTTACAAATTTTTTTTTTTCAGTCCTGAATTTTTTTTTTGGATCCATTTATTTAAATTTGTTTTGTAATTATTTATGTAGGTTTTGTTATTATTTTTGATTATTTTTTTATTTTTTTACCTTAAATTCTGGATTTTTTTACGAAAATTAGCATATTTGCATACATCTTTTCACCAAAAAAACAAAAAACAAAGACACAAATTCTACTGTAAACATCATGATCCATCAGGAACTGGGTCACTGAGTGTCGCTGAGGCCATCTGGTTGGGAAAAATGACAAAAAATTGCATTTATAGTTACAGCCACTAGAGGGAACTATAGAACCCTATGGAAATTCTTAACTGAGCCCAACAAGTGAAACCTTTAAAACTACACTGGCCAAATTTGCCCATTGGCCTCTGACCATCATGGCCTCCTAATCATTCCCATACACTGATTGGCTTCATCACTCTGTCTCCTCTCCACTAGTAAGCTGGTGTGTGTGTGTGTGGGTGTGTGAGTTTTTTTTGCATTGGGGACATTCTGCAGTCTCAGCACTTCGTTTGAGTATGCATTTTTTCTGGATTGTGTCAGATTTTGAATGTTAAAAAACAAAATGAAATGCTGTGTTTTTTCGGATGTTCCATTGATTCCTATGGCCGGGTCAGAAATATGCTTACATTACGGATTTATAATGACACCAAGACAATGGCAAGGTGTAAAGATGTGATTTCAATGTTGACAGTGAATGATATTGGATACACAATGATGACAAAACTATACATTTCCATTTAAAATACTATGAAAATGCATAATTTTTTAAACTAAGATGAAATCCTTGCGGCATAAACCCCTCCCACTTGCAGGTCTTGGTGTAGGCTCCTACCACTTGCAGGTCTTGGTGTAGGCTCCTACCACTTGCAGGTCTTGGTGTAGGCTCCTACCACTTGCAGGTCTTGGTGTAGGCTCCTCCCACATGCAGGTCTTGGCGTAGGCTCCTCCCACATGCAGGTCTTGGCGTAGGCTCCTCCCACTTGCAGGTTTCCGGGCTGCAGCGACAACTACTTTGAACCTCAGCACTGTTTCCATTATATTATATTATAATGCGTTACATTATTTTCTTTTATCATAATTTATATATTAAGGTCAAATTAACTTTACCCATGAAATAGCAGTCTAAGGACTGAGGCAGAGCTAACATAGACAGATCACAGATTTAATTCATGAGTTTATGTTTGATTCATTTTAATTATTGTAGTGGCAGTACACCGACACAAACAAATGACTTTGACAATGACCATTATTTTAATACAATAAATTAAAACAAAGAATCAGTTGTAGAACAATATGTGAAACCAGCAGCAACTCTCTCTCTACGGCTCTGGGGGGTGCCAGATGATTACACATTTTATTACCAGAAGCCTCCAATAGTTCCTTGTCTTTCCGTTAGATGGTGCCAAACATTCACTTAATAATGACTATACCTCACACTGATGGTTTGATTTTTGTAAGCAAAGGTATAGAAGTGTCATTTGTCATTTTGAAGGTTACAGGACTGACATGACGGGATTTATTACAGTATTTTGGGCTTGGATGTCAAACAGTAGAAATTGTACATGCAAAACACTCCTTAAATACAGTACAGGAACAGCAGAAGCCAAGGGATACATATTGATTTCAATTACAATGTATGATTAGATTGGCAAACTGTAAAGGCAGGACTGTAGATTTCAACAGACTCGTTCTGTTTTCCAGTTTTAACATGAGGAGAAGCTCTTCCAGAAGAAGAGCTTGCATGGAGATTTAGGGGTTGGTTCAAGAACAGACTTATCTCCCAGTTTGCCATTCAGAAATTCAGGGTCAAGATCAGCTAGTTCTTTACTAGTGAGGTTCAGCTCAGCCATATCCGTCATCATCTTCTTCAACAAGTCCTTCTGGTCTTTGGTCAGTATCTAGAAAATGAGACATATCCATGGGCTGGAGTATTAGATCACTGCTATTGATTTTTACAGCATTAACAGTATTAACACTGCAGTACAGTTATTCATAGCCAGTGACAAAGATCTTAGGAAAAACTAACATACTATATGAGCCCATGTACTTGTTTTTTCCCCCTTTGAATAAGAGATTCACCTCATTGGTTTGTGATTGCTTGTCTTGTACAGGTAACGCCTCACCATTCCAGACCACAAGGACCAAAGGAAACAGGCTCAGCATCATCCGTATTATGAACATGCTTCTCTCAACCGCTGCACGATTGTCCCATCTAACTCCCATCGTCATGTTTTAGAGAGGTACCTTCACAAAAGATACTGACGCAGTGCAGGGGAAGAAAGCCATTAGAAAATTACCTTAGGTTATTGTTCAGATTTTTGTAACTATTTTATCTTACTGTGAGGACATCCTTTCATGCACAGTTTTTATAAGGGAACTTTAATATATCCCTAACAAATGTACAGTAATTCTTTTTATAATTATGGAATTGATACTGTTTCAACAAAAACAATCCCCACATGCTCTGAAAGGCACCTTAAGGTCACCTTAACACAAATCATGCATAAAGAGGAAACGTGCTTTATTATATACATACTTTAGCTTTTAAAGGAAGTGTTGATCTTTGGTATTTGTCGGTTCAAACTGCAGCATCTCGTGTTGGTGTCAGACTTCATCTGTAGCTAGACTCCTCCCTAGCTGATGCATAATTAATCAGCAGACAGCTCAAAATAGGGTGTCCACTTCCTGTCCTGGCTCTCCATGCGCTGGATTGCCTTGTTCACCATGATGACTCAGTATCATTCACCTACGACTCCTTCGCTATACTATACTTTCTCCTAGACTCCTATAGCTATACTTCGCTAACTGCCTAGTTCTAGTGTGTCCTCTATTTGAAGTGGCTTTGAATCACCGAGATGTTCTGAGAGGCCATGGACATATACTTAAACCCACCATTTCAAACAGCTGCTTCATAGTCAATAGCATAAACAAAAAATATATTTAATAGAACATTAAGGTACAGATTAACACTCATCTCTGAGTCCTTATAGCATTTTAAGGTTGCATGATACCCCAGTTACTCTGTAGGGTACAGCTGTATTGCTAGTTCTCTCAATGGCTTCACATGGAAGTAACGTCATTGGTCACACATATATGAGAGGCACCTGCAGCTTTCTTCAGCTCTTTGATCTTTAAACAGCTTGGAGGTGAATTAGGGATATTAGTGCAGTGTCTTAACCAGGAGGAAATACTTTTTTACAGCCATCTTGCCTTGCTTTGTGTTTGGTTCAACATTAAATGTATCTTATCAGAAAGCATCATAGTAAAAATGTATTTTCAGTATTTGTGCCACATAAGATTTCACATGAACAAGGCATTTACTTGCCAGTAGCTGTCAGCATCATATACTGTAATGCAAACCTGAACGGTGTTATTTTAAGTCAAATTAAATTAATTTTTAAAAATAAAATTCAACTGGGAGCTACTAAAACTAAACCAAAATAAATTTCAATCACTCCAAAACTAACTAAGGTAAAATGGACACAAATTAGTTTTTGTTGTAGATATATTAATGATCAATATATTATAAAACCTTTACAACCCACCTGCAGTAAATGTGAACAGCAACAACACTGTGCTGAGAAACTGGTAAATGTTTTTAAATGCAACTTTGGCAGCCCTAAAACTAAAATAAAAACAGTATGTTCTTGATAAAAGAGAAATAAAAACTACATTAAAATTCAAAACTATAATTAACTGTGGTTACTTTACTGGGATGTTTATTTGAGTATATTACTCAAGTATCTTGGCTTTAATAAAAATCATTAATCATGCAAATTGCTTCTCAGTATTGTGTCAAGACCGTTCAAGATATTTACATATTACTAGTCATAAAAATTCAGTTTTTATATATTATATGTGTGCTGTTATTATTTCCCCCTCAAAGAATAATCATTCAGCTGAAGACATAACTATTGTAAACAATCTCATTGTTCCAAAAAATCCTTTCTGCCCTCTCCTGGTGACAAATTAGAAGTACATACAAATAAACAAGTTACATATCTAGCATTTACTGTTAAAAATAAGCAGGAGTAAATCCTATTTGCAGTAGACAGCATGTGAGTGAAGACAAAAGCTAATTAAAAAGGGATTGAAATCTTTATTTAGCCTAATGCAGTGCAACAGTTACCCATAATCCAGTGTTAACACTGAACTCCGGGGGAAAAGTATGAAGAATCTCAGAAACAACACTCAAAAATGCTGTGTTTGCAACAGTGGGCCTTAAAACTACAAGAACAGAGCTTACAAATAGAGTATACACTGATTTAGTATAAATAAAAATATGCATTTGAACACTCTTCAGTAAGAGCTCTACTGTGGGCTGAAGTTCAACTCTTCAGGAGGAATGTGCTCAACTGCTCTGGTCCTTCATCAAGAGGAGATGAGGTTCTTTGCTGTTTAACCTAATACCACTATTGATTTTAGGCGTTGTAGGATGATGACGACACTTTTCCTCCATGGCCTGTCCAGTTAGTGTGGATGAACTTTCCAGGATTTGATAGCAGTTCATAAGTGTGGGCACCAAAGTAGTCCCTCTGTGCCTGAAGAATGACGATATTATAGGTGATATTAGCTCAGCCAATGATAAATACAAAGACAGAACAACTGCTTGAGCATTAAAATAAGATAGAGAGCCTGAATAGTACTAATCGTTATGCACACCAAAAAGACAAAACGTAATTAAAATTATTTATTCTAATTTATTTTAAACGAATAATAAAATAACATATTCTCTACCGTATGAATACTAAGGGCTTCAAATGCCTACAACCATAAATGTCCAGATGTAAACCATATTGGTTTGTCTGTTGTAGAGAGGTTTACCTGCAGCAGGTTTGCTGGGAGCATCTCGTGCCTGTAACCGTCATAGAAGGACAGGGCAGTGGTGAAGCATGGCATGGGGATCCCCTGCTGCACACCTGTACTTACTACCCTACGCCATGATTCCTGCAAAGCACAACCAGCTTACTGCTAAATAAAACACATTCTACATATACTATCATCATTAACACCAATATACTTTTAGGTCACACTTTATTTTAAGGTCCAGTTCTTGCTATCATTAAATCATAACTACATCTTTTCCTTTAATAAACTCCTAATTTGCTTCTTATTAATAGTTAGTAAAGCAGTTGTTAAATTTAGGTATTAGATAGGATTAGGGATGTAGAAAATGGTTATGCAGAATGTGCTTTATAAGTACTAATAAACAGTTACGATATGTTAATAATAGGCATGCTAATAAGCAACTAGTTAATAGAGAGAACTG
This sequence comes from Barbus barbus, assembly GCF_936440315.1. Lineage (NCBI taxonomy): Eukaryota > Metazoa > Chordata > Actinopteri > Cypriniformes > Cyprinidae > Barbus > Barbus barbus. Next base: position 17,458,060 of record NC_136719.1, read on the forward strand.
GTCCTTATTCTAAAGTGTTACCAACTTTTCCATTTCAAAATGACATGTTTTTCCAAACTTCTCTGTGGATTTAAAAGACCATATTTGACATTTGATAAATGACTTTAAAATCCAACTGTTCATTTATGTTACATTCTGATTATGTATGCGATTATGTTGTCAAATAATTGCTGGAATATAGTAGTTAAATACTGTAGCTCATACAAATCAATTACCACCAATGTGCGGCATTTTATGAAAAACTTCAGCGCTAAACTACATGATTACGTTTGATACACTTTCATTGACTGACTGCATAGATCTTCATTTAAATTCATATTATAAAACATTATGAAATAAATTCAATTGTCACCGATTATATGATATGAAATTTACTGATGAATTTCAACTTTTTCATAACCCTGGTAAACACACACACAAGATAGTTTGTATTGGATATGACTTTGCTGTAGCAATTGCATGCAGTATTAAAATGAATATATTGTATGCTTATACTATGTAAAATAAATTGAATAATTCGTCATAGTCCAAGGGGTGTAGAAGGTGTCATATCAGTTTGGACTGTGTTCACTGTGAATATATTTGGAAGGAACTAAGTGGACATAGTTTTTGCACATTAATTTTTAGAGGCACCGTATGCACATAAACAGTCTGCCATTAGTGCCGCTGATTTCTCTTTGTATTTAGTAGCGCAATTACAGGAAACAGCGTAATTTGTGGTCACTCTTGGCTCACTTCCTGTACCTGACAATCCTGTACAGCTTTACTGAAGAAGTTATCCAGCAGCAAACTCTGCAGCTTGGAGTTCCGGTCAAACGCTTCCTTGATCTTTCCCAAGAAAACACTGCGAATGAAAGATTCATGACCTTTATTCACAGCTAATCTACAGTTATGATATTGTAAAATCAGTTTCCTCATTTGTCTGTGTGTGGGATTTGTACATTAAACATTATCACCACTTCCTAGTGTTTACAGAGTTGCAACATTCACTGGGTGGTATGATTTCATTCTTGAGTATTTCAGCAGACACTGCCTTAACTGATAAGCAATCTGAATATAGCATATATTTTTATGTAATCTTTTTTAAATCACTGTGAGCAAAGCTTGCTTACCTGCGAATAATGCAGCCTCCTCTCCACATCAGGGCAATAGCACCATAGTTAAGAGACCAGCCGAACTCTACTGCAGCCTGTCTGAGCAGCATGAAGCCTTGAGCATATGAAATGATCTTTGAGGCGTACAAAGCCTGAAAAAGCAAGCAACAATACATTTTCATTAAGTTAAAAACAATAAAACTCCATTAACCGATGCACCTTCATACATGAACATGAATACTAAAACGTATGCATAGATAATGATCATATTTTAAGTCCATCCCACCTTTCTAATATCTTCAAGAAACTGTGCCTTGTTTCCGGTGAACTTGACACCCTGGGGGCCGGTGAGGCCCTTACTGGCCTGAACCCTCTCATCCTTCAGAGAGGAGAGACATCTGGCAAAGACAGCTTCTCCTGTGAGTGAAAGACACCACATACAACACAAACAGTCATCTCCAATCACAGTCTGCATCTCTGGTCACATAATTACATTATAAATCACAGTTAGACCATGCCAGAGAGACCACATGAGGAAAACATTAGATGGTCGAAGCATGAATGACAGAACAAACACTAAAAAGATTCACTAAATTAATCTGTACTCTCTCTTTATTACTGTCTATCAATAATATGTATCAAAATAAATTCTCATGTTTAAAAATAAATAACTGAAATTAAATAAATACATTATTATTATTAATACTGGTGATTCAGACATGTTTTGTATTTTAGATATATTGTTGTATTTTATTTTTATTACTATTATTATTAAACTACAATTATATACTGTATCTAAAATAAAAATGCATGCATCTGAGTTACCACTGTTTTTATACAGTCTATGGTTACCACACATTATTTCCCCCAACTTCTCAATAATGTAGTGCAAATGTTTTTTTTAGACTGATTTTCTTTTTTTTTTTTTAATCCAGGAAGAATTTTTTCTCATTAATGTTTTTAGTGTTTTTTTAATACTATTATTTTAAAGGGCATTTCTTTGTCACATTCATCTACAACTTCTACAGAACAGTTATATTATTATAGGCCTCTATTCACCGTGTCTTAAAGACTCCGGTCACAATGTATAATGCATCTGCCCCCATACTGAACATGCGCAGACATTGCTCAAACCACACCGGGTTGCCATTACTGTAATCATTACACATATCTGGTACCAGACCCTGGCACTGTTGACTCTGGTAACATAACTCTCTTCGGTCTACTGAGTAATCAGCCAGACTAATGTGAGAGCAGATCTTACTACATCTACAAACATGAGAGGCTAGACGCAAAACCCTGAACTCAGCATGACTTTGTATTATATTATCATCCAACCCAAGGCCAACAAGTGTGGGAAGAGGCAAGTGGAGGGAGGAAAAAAAAAAAAATCACATGGAAAACAGCCAGTCATGGTGAACTCAGCACTGGAATTCAGCCTATTGAAAGAAGAAAACACTCCTCTACAACCATACAAATCATAGCTGCTCTCTCACGCTTCAGTGCTGCACAAACAGCCTTTTGTTCATTTCACTGACACTAACACTGCACATAAGCATCAATTTTGACAAATATCGTGTAACTGGTTTTTGTGCTTTGAGCGATCCTAAAGTAACATCTGAAGTCACAACTACAAGCTCAAAACCTCAATCCACCACAGATCTCAATAAGATTTTTTTCTTCTTCTGCTAGACCAGGCCAATATTTCTCATTTAAAGTCTTTTTTTATTTTTTATTTTTTATTCATAGAACTGTTTTTATTTTTCATTAAATTGTTTTTTTATTTGCAAGAATCTGTAAATAATTCAACTGCATAAACTCCATAAATGTAGAAATATACTTTTGAAAATGATGGCATACAATAGAAAACAGTGCTTATTGGTTTGTTGTTTTCAACTCTTTCATGGTGATCTAAATTTGCTCACCTTTATATAAAGCGGTTTTGAAACAATGTGCACTGTGCAAATAAATAATAAATAAATAAATGTGACTTGAATATCACAAATTGTTCTTGCTTATTCAATAATGCCTCTTCTATATTAGCCTGCTAAATAACAATTTTGGTGAGAATTTGCAACAACAATGTAGAATACATCACAGAAAACCAAAAATTGAAGTCTGAAAGGCATAAAAATAAACGACATGGCGATTAATCACTGGACCAAAACTCTTACACAATAGCCCCAGGACAGCAGGCCTTCCTTATTGTTGAGCCCTGCACCAAAAGCCAGAACAGAAAATCCCACTTATGTCACATCAGCTGAAGAGGTGAACAGCAAAGCTGCTTATTGAGACGCTCCATTCAACATGCTCTTCTAAGCCCAAGTGACTTTTTCCCTCTATATATAAAATAACAAAAACACACCCATACCCGGGAAATTACACAAGACTGTATTTTACCTATCAGTGTAACAGGTGTGCCATATTCCAAAGCGGAGATAGCCGTCCATTTTCCTGTGCCTTTCTGCCCGGCACTGTCTCTAATTTTAGGCAGCAGGTGAGTGCCATCCTCGTTCTTGAATTTCAGGATATCGGCAGTGATCTCAATGAGGAAAGAGTCCAGCTCCGTCTTATTCCACTGATCGAAGGCCTGATAGGCAAACCAGACAAAGAAATTTATTCTTAAGAGGAAGCAGACCAAAGCAGTCCTTCACAAGGAACAGGGTGAGGTGTATTTCACAATCCATATGAAATAAGGAAGGAGGAAACAAAAAATGGACAATAGAGGCGATTACAACATCATGGACTGTTCATGTACATTTCAAAACAATAGCAATTCAAAAAGTTAGTTGATGTCTAACCTGAGCCATTTCATCATGATCCATACACAGCACATCCTTCATCAGATGATAGGCCTCACAGATCAGCTGCATGTCACCGTATTCAATACCATTATGGACCATCTTAACAAAATGTCCAGCTCCTTCATCTCCAACCTAAACAAATATACAAAGAATTTGGAGAAGTGCATTCACAGTCTATTTAAAAGCACATACATCTATAGATAACTAATACTCACCCAGTCGCAGCACGGTTCTCCTGTGCCCACCTTGGCGGCAATGCTCTGAAAAATATCTTTTATGTGTGGCCTGAAGGAATAGAATACAAATTAGATTACATAAATATCAATAAATGCACACACATATGCATAGGTGGACTTGTTTAATACATGCTTGTCCTCACCAGGCATCCTTATGTCCTCCAGGCATCAGTGAGGGTCCATAACGAGCCCCGTCTTCTCCTCCACTCACTCCACTTCCCACAAACAGAAGGTTCTTCTCCTGCAGGCTCTTACAGCGTCTCTGTATGTGAGGAGCATAAACATTTAGATCAAATAATATTATCACCTCATATGATCGTAAATTTGGATTAATCAAACTCACCGTTGTATCTCTGTACTCTGAATTTCCACCATCAATGATAATGTCATCAGGTTCAAGAAGAGGAACCTACAATATACGGAAACAAGTGGGTTACTTGATTACTTTGGCTAGGTGACAAAGCAAACTAAGACTGTCGATTCATGGTGACATTTACCAGTTTATCAATGAAGTCATCGACAGCTTGTCCTGCTTTGACGAGGAGGATGATGCGCCGAGGTTTTTTGAGTTTAGACACCATGTCTTCAAGGGACTCGGCCCCGATCACCTTAGTGCCTTTGGCTTCATTGTTTAAAAAATCATGGACCTTGGACACTGTCCTGTTGAACGCGCAGACCTGAGGAATGACAGAGGTTATAACATCTTAAACCTGATGTGAACCATCAGAATAGGTTAAGAATGCAACTTACCACAAATCCATGGTCATTCATGTTCAGGATCAGATTCTGACCCATCACAGCCAGACCAATGAGAGCAATATCCGCTCTGTGGAGACAAAAATCCGAACTTTCATAATAATTGATTATAGAATGCTAACTTATTGAAATCAGTGATTATAACAAATGTCATTCAGTCTAACAGTGCTTGATAGTAAGTAGAGAGATTACAATAGATAAAAGTAATGCTGACAATGTCCAATAACTTACATTTAATTATAATAGAAACAGTCAAATTCAATTTCATATTACAAAGCATTTAAATGTATACTTACTGAGCCATGGTTGAAGGTTGGTTCTGTCTTAAAATGACACTTTGTATCAGGGTTTTGACTACTGCAGCACCGTCTCGGCTGAACTTCCTCATTCACGGCCAGAGCAGCAGCACTACACCAACTCCCAATGAGCACGCCTGACAGATTACACTACTCGTGGCGTCATCCGTATCGCTGTCTGTGATTGGCGGAGACTGTCTGAGCAGAGTTTGGAGGCTGTTCATTGGCTGTCTGGTTTTGTCCCTCCCCCCGCCTGTTCTCCGCCCACTGTGTCAGAAAAAGCTGGGGAAGGAGATTTTTCTTGACGATTGATTTTGTAGACGGGCACCGTTGCATCACTATAGTGATGTGTGTAACGTATTTCAACAAATTGGTTAATTATTAAATAGATTACTGCATTTAGATGTATCGACTATCTTCCGAGATATAAAACTTTAATTAAACAGATAAATACAATAATTGAACGTTTAAAAAAATGTCAATAGTTTGTAATACTATCTAATAAACAAATACAGTTATAAGTATTTGACGTAATTATTTCCAAGATAATGTTATAATAATGTAATTATTTCCAAGATGATCTTTCTTCATATAGCTCAGTACTTTATCTCATATGTGACCCTGGACCACAAAACCAGTCATAAGGGTCCATTTTCTGAAACTGAGATTTATACATAATCTGAAAGCTAAATAAATAATCTTTCCATCGATGTATGGTTTGTTAGGATAGGACAATATTTGGCTGAGATACAACTATTTGAAAATCTAGAATCTGAGGGTGCAAAAAATCTAAATATTGAGAAAATAACCTTTAAAGTTGTCCAAATGAAGTTCTTAGCAATGCATATTACAAATCAAAAATGAAGTTTTGATATATGTATGGTAGGATATTACAAAATATCTTCATGGAACATGATCTTTACTTAATATCCTAATGATTTTTGGTATTAAAGAAAAATCGATCATTTTGACCCATATAATGTATTTTTGGCTATTGCTACAAATATACCCCAGTGAATTAAGACTGGTTTTGTGGTCCAGGCCAGGGTCACACATAGTAAAGGTTCTGGTTATTTATTAAAAGATATTACATGCGAGTACTAGGTTTTTTCCTTTAATAGTAATAATAATAACAACAACAATCGGTTTTCTAATCAGTTAAAAGAAGTAAAATATTAAGGTAGGCATAACAAAACTTTGCATATTTTACAGCATATTATTTTTATATCAATTGTGACTCAATTACTCAACTGGATAGTTTGTTAGATGCTTTTGTCAAAAGGTTAAAATATTTAATAAAATAATTTTTTTTTAATATCTCTTCAAAACAAACAAGCTTACTTTAAAACAAAGTGGCAAAAGACCAAGAAAATAAAACACATTTCTAACAATTACCAGCCATATCAATTTAGGAAGTCAAATAATGTAATATCATATGAGAAATAACAAGCAAAACGTCACTTTAATAAACAAATCCAGCTCTAATGTAGATAAGATAAAAGCTATATGTATAATGCAAAGTGTTGTGTAAAGAGAAAGAAAGAGACAACACGAGATCCGTAGTTCATCTAATGCACTGGTTGTAATTTTATTTTTACCTCATTCACTAAACAGGTCAATGGTGCAAGATTACCATACACAGAATTAAGATATATGCATTACACGTCTAGGCTATACAGCGAATGGATTATAATTATTACAAATACAGGAGACATATTTACATTTTAATCCAAGTTCCATACAACATGAAATATTTACAAAATAAGTATGAAAATGAAGCCAATCTGACAAATAATGTACAGTGTTAATGCCACAGCTGAACTGTTTTCTGTTGTTTCATCACAATGAGAGGGAGTGATGCTCATCTGGTGGGGCGATACAGTAATGCCAGGGATGCTTCAGAGGCAACATGGGAAAAAATGCATGAGTGAGCACAAAAACAGAGGTAAAGCAAAACATGTTATTTTTCTAGAAAATAGATTCCTTTTGTTAGAAATCAAAATGAACAGGCCTCATCATAACTCTGCCCTCCATATCTAGACTGTGCCCTTGTAACACAGTCAGATTTCTATTTCAAGAATAAGACGCACAGCAACATGTCAGTACCTAATTAAGATATTAGTCTTTCATTCATGCAATTTTAGTGAAACGCAAGGTACATTCAAAGTCCACTTCAATGAGAAGAACACCACAACCTAAAACCATTTGGTTTCCATTCGAGAAAACAACAAAAACATCATAGTTCAAGCTTGATTTGTTCTGTTAGTTGTATAAACACATGTGCAAAGAGCTGCAAACTAAATATATACATTGCAAAACAATAAATACAGTTAATGAAATTCATTATGAATATCATATTAGTCAACCAAGCCACTCAACAAAGGAGGTAAAAAAAAGACAAAAACCTTTGCTCTGGCAAAACAATTGAAACATTAACTCACACTTGTCATGTAATTAGATAAATGCTAACCTTCACTAACCGTTACGCACTCTATGTGCCGGATCTGAATATTAAATTTGAACATTTTAACAGATGATGTAACAATCAAACAGCTCAGATGAAGCTTAAAGGCTGGTTGACCTAAGGACTTGACTTTCTGAGCCATTTTCATGTGTTTCCTGTGAAAAGTGAATAAGAGAAAGTGCAGCGTATGATGCAGCAAGAATATTGACTTCATAAGGATTGACAGTGATCAGTCTGACAGTCTGGTGGGCAATTATTCCTGCTGGTTGTCTGGCCAGAGGACTGTTAATATGCTCAACCAAACGGCTGAAACTTCACCATCAAACTGAATCACTGTTAACTTCAGCATTTGTGTCTTGACTGCATGTCTTCAAACGCACAGAGCAAAGATTTTCAAAACAAAAACATTAAAAAAGCAGAACACTACCATCCCTTTTTCCTCACTGCAGATGCACACTGCACTGCAGTGAACTGCATAAATGGCCCAATTTCTACTGACAGTGATCAAACTGTTTTAGTGGTCAAACTTAGTCTGTTCAAATAAGCAAAGAAGAACAGCTGAATAAAAATGAGGAAAAGTGCCCTTCTTGCCTTCCACTGTATAATATAAAACACTGATCACATGTTAATAAAAAAATAAGTTAAGATAATCAGTAGAGATATATGATAAATGTTCAATAATATTAAAAAGTGATCCTGCTCATTCTCAAGGGGAATAAAGGCTGGTTTAATGCTGACTCGAGAAAAAATAAACCACACAAATAATTCAATCCTTCATTTCGTAACTGTGGCCCATCAAATCAGTATCTCACTCAACCATTTGGACTCCAAAGAGGCAAAACCATCAGATCTTTCTTGCTAAAACTGCCAGAAAATGGTTTCAGTAATACAGTAACAAGGACAGAAACCCATAATGCATCATGTCTTGTCATGAGTAGCGTTAAGCACAGTAATCCTGAACGTTATGTACAAATGGATTCATTCGGTCAGTTGTTCTGTGTTAAGGTAATTCTTTTGCACCATTTTTTTTTTTTACCTAATCTACTGAGGAAATCATTTAAATTGAGCAGAATACACCTGTAGGCTACCGAAAGAGTGATATGTGAGAGATCATCATCATTTTCTTTCCCTGTTATTATATGCCTTATGATTACATACTGTACTTTGCTAATGGTATGTTTTATGTCCTTGATATGTGGAATTAATGTTAAGCAAATACATTGCGCGGAAACGCTGTATGTACATGGTCAATGTCCCAACTACCACGGCTTGCATTGATTCAGCAAATCCATGAAACCAATACTGCAATAACATTCAGTTTAAGGGTCAATTTCTTTTAGAAAATTAAGCATCTTCAAGAAGTGCTTTGGTCCATTTAAAAATCTTTTAAGCAATATCTGGAGCAAAGCTATTTGTTTTTGTTTTGTATATTTACTTATAGAGAAAGTTGATTTTGTGATAATTAAATACAGAATATTTTAGATATTATTTATATTCTTATTATTAACATATATTTTTTTTTACTCAATGCCTAAGGGCATTTTATAGCAAATCAACTTTCTCCTGAGGGTAAGATGTTCCTGGCAGACAACACTGTAAGGATGAAGTTTCCAGACGAGAGCAACTCAAGAGAAAGCAGAACCTGCTCTGAAGATTCGTGCACACACAAATAGACTATTACAACATGCTACTTGAAGGAGGTTCAGTTATGACAAAGAACAAAACTGAAGACAGAATAAATCCAATCAATAACACAATACAGAGAGGGGGGGGGACTGAACTCATTTGCTGGAGAGGAGAACAGAACCACAGGTCTACATACAAGAGAAACCGTTAAGAACCACACAGATTTAGAAGTGTTAACACACTTGGTACGTTGTAAAGGTAGACAGAGAGAAGTGAGCACTATCTCCGTGTGCACGCTTGTTCAGTTCTTCATCAGACTGGACCGTCTCCTCGCCAGCTTTGACCTGTAGGAAAACACAGAAAGTGTCAGGTGAGCAGAGAAAATTGAGGGGAAACACACACACACACACAGACACGCGTTGGTTTTTGTGGTTTATGGGGACTCTCCATAGGCGTAATGGTTTTTATACTGAACAAACTGTGTGTGCTATTGCCCTACACCAACCCTACAACTAAACTTAGCCCTCACAGGAGACTTTGTGCATTTTTAGATTTTCAAAAAAACACCATTTAGTATGTTTTTTAAGCCTTTTGAATTACGGGGACATAGGCAGTGTCCTCATAAACCTCCTTCATATTGTAATACCTCTGTCATACCCATGTCATTATACAAATTTGTGTCCTCATAAACACGCGCACACACACACACAAAGCCTGAATGTGACTCTTAGAAACAAAACATGAAACCAAGTGGCATCTGTTAACAACTGAACTTTTCTAAATCATTTTTCTCTTTCTCTCTACAGATATGTAATTCATTTTTTATTATTGTGATTATTATAGTAATATGAACTTATAAAATAAAAGAATCATCCAATTATTTTTATGTTATATAGCTAACTATATTTCTTTAAAATTATATTTCTAAATGCCTATAATGTTTATAATATTTATATAAATAATTTAATTAATAACACAATTAATGTGTGTATTTATGTAATTTCAGTATCAAAGAGATACAAGAGTTTGTATTACTATTTTAATTAGTTTGTATTTTATTTTATAGTTTAATTAATGAATTTATATTAGTTTTTTCTTTATTACACTACAAGAAAATAATGTAAGCTAATATATGCTTGCCATTTAATTTTCACCATTTTTAAAATGTTGCCTTCACTAATTAACTTAAAATAGTCCTACAGTATAAGAAATTACTTTAATAGTATTAATATTCCACGTAGTCTTTTCACATTTCACAAATTTCACAAGATTTGCTGAAAAATAATGCATATATTGTCAGTTTATTGTAGTTCATGAAACATATTTGGTTTTAGTTTTAGTTAACTATAATAACCCTGGTGTGTTTATATATTATATAGTTAAGCATTTGTTTGTGCCACATTCCTGTAAAATAAATGCCACTCAGATTTATATTTTGTTACACAATGCAATTCCATTACTTTTAGGGACACTAAATGTTTGATTTTTTTCCAGAGAGGACCAGAAAAGAACCCCTTTCAAAGAGGTGGTCAGTTTGGTCCAGACTAGACTAGGTTAATTCTAGATGATCTAGGCTTCTGTGAAAAGTTGGGATGTGTACCTTATTGTTCCTGCTAGCAGTGGGTTAAAGGCGTACAGCCAGTCGTTCATGTCTTTGTCATTGTTGGCCTGGAGGAGGATCCCTCTGTGCTTGGTGCACACAGCAAATGTATTAGGCGTCTGCAAGCCATCAAACAGCAACAATCAGGCATTCAACTGACACATATTACAGGAAAAGCAGTGGATTTCCACATAGCGGGTGAGGCTTTACCTTGAGCATGGCCTGTTGGTCTTCACTGTATTCCACCTGGGCAGTGGATAAATTCAGCACTCCCCTCTCTACTGGGTCCTTGTCGTTGTTGTAGATGAACACGTATGGCCGACGAACCACCACAAAGTGCTTCACCCAGGAGTTGGAGCGGGGCTCCATGAAACTGAGGAATCCCTTCTTAGATACCACAGACCTGAGTGAACACAAGAGGACATGTCAGTCCAGCATATTACTATACAATGTCTGCTGCCCCATTAAAGGAAACTAGGGCTGCAAACAATTAATCGCGATTAATAACATTCAAAATAAGTTTATATACATGTATGTGTATACATGTCTACATGTACATGCATGTTTGTGTATTTATATATACACACATAATAAATATACACAGTACACACACATAGTATGTAAACAAACTTATTTTGAATGCGATTAATCACAATTAATCGTTTTGCAGACCTAAAGGAAACTATGACACAAAACAGCTTAACTGAATGATTTAGGTGTTCAAATTCATCTTGATTGTTGTGAGAATGGAAAAACAAAAATAAATGTGTCAGCTATAATCAAAACTCTCACCCAGGTCTCATTTCCTCAATATCAGGCACAAGGTTGAGGAACTCATGTTTGCCGGCGCGGGCCAGGTAGGACGTTTCCAGAATGGGCACCATGGGGAAGTTCTCATAGTCTGAGCATGAGGGGCTGGTGGCACGAGAGTTAGCTTCAGGGGTCCTGGACAAGACAGATGTTTTAGGATCCTTAACTTTTAGAAGACTGTATTTTGAGCTTATTGTTTGTGAACCGTGCATACCGAGAGTCTGACAGAGAGGGGCAGGTGGAGGAGGGTGTGAGAGTAGCACTGCTGAAACTGGTGACGGATGGATCACGGCCCATAGGAGAGATATCCGACAACTGAAAGAAACAGAAAACAGTTTTTTTATTAATAATTTTTTTATTAATTCAAGCGGATGTGTTCCAATTCACACAAAACTGGTAGTTTTTCATTGTTCAAGTTGAGGATACCTTGCAGTCACTGATGCTGTCGCACATCTGGTTGTATTCACTGTTGAAAGTGTGTGTCAGGAGACGGAGGCACTGCAAAAATTAAAAGACAAACACACATCTTGTGTCACACAATAAACCAGAAATATCTCATATTTGACTTTAAAATGGAACGAGTATTTACAATCTGATTTTTTTTTTTAAAGGAGGTTTCTTACCTTCGTGGCCAGCTCCTTCTCGCGGTCTACCAGGCTCTCGATGTCTGTGGAGTCGTATCCACTGCTCTCACTGGGCGTGATGGCGCTCTCAAAGGTGGTGGAGGAGATCTGGGAAGAGATGCTGGTGGAGGTGCTGAGGGTGCCGCTGCTCAGACTGGGAGACAGAGAGTCGCTCAGGGATTTAGGAGGAGCCGTCTCACCCAGTTTCTCACGGAGCAGCAGCAGGTGGCGTGTCTTCTCCACCTAACATGGACAGAAATGGGCATCAGTGTCTGGAGATCACCACTGCCTGTCAGATATTCTTATGCAGATGACCACAGGCAGCAAGAAGTGTGGTAGTGCTCAGTCGTGATCTTTTGTCTTCTGTCCTCACCTCATGCAACTGCTCAAGTTTCTCCAGCTCCCACTGGTGCTCCAGGATCAGACTGTCTCCTCTGGGTCTCCAACCGGCCAGGTTCTCCTCTCCACGCACATAGGCCACAGATGTATCCAGAACCTTTCGTCTCCGTCGCTGCATACCTGAAAATGAACAATGAAATTATTCAATATAGCAGGTCCAATATATCAATATGCAAAATCCCTAATATTACACTGAGTAAACTAGAAAAATAATAAATTTTATATATTCAAAAAATCATAACCTTTGAAATGTGTTTCAAAGTTTTTTTCCCCTGATGTCTGTATTATATGTTTATAAATTATTTGTAAAATATTTTTATAAATATTCTTCATAAATAATTTACAATACCGTTCAGAAGTTTGTGGTTGATAATTTTTTTAATGTTATCAAAATAAGTCTCTTATGCTCACCATGGCTGAATTTATTGATCAAAATACATTAAACTTTAATTATTACAATTTCACATTACTGCTTTTTTTTTTTTTACATTTTAAAATATACTTCATGATGGCAAGCTGAATTTCAGCATTATTACTCCAGTCTTTAGCATCACACGATCCTTCAGAAATTATTTTAATATGCCGATTTGCTGCTCAAGAAATCTTTCTTATTATCATCAATGTTGAAAACCAAGTGTTTAATCAAGTCTTTGATAAATGTAAAGTTCAAAAGAACAGCATTTATTTATAAACAGAAAATATATTTCTAATGTTACAAAACATTTCTGTCACTTTTGATCAATTTAATGCATCCTTGCTAAAAAAACATTATTTATTTTTTTTCTCAAATTGAACAAACGGCTAGTATTTTCAATAATATCTTACCTGGGCTTCCTGTGTCAGCTATTTTGCATAAACTAAGCTCATAGATTCCAGTCACTTTATTACTGTAATGGAAACATCAGAGAACAGTGTTAGCAAATTTCTTAACTTGAACAAAAAGCACATTTCTGGAGAGACTCACATTTCAAGAGAGTTGATGAATAAGATGTCCACAATTTCAGCATAAAACTTATATGTCCTGCAACTAGTTACCATTTCATTTTCACCATTTTTAATATGCCTTCACTAATTAATTTTAAATGGTCCTACAGTATAAGAAATTAATTTAAAAGTATAAATATTACATGTAGTCTTTGACAAGACTTGCTAAAATGCATGCCAAAATGCAGGATGTGTCCTAAAAGTATTTTATGTACATTAACCTTTAGAGACATTTGAGCTTTTTTTATTGTGGTAAGAGACATAAAATAAGCCTTTTTATTTTCTTTTCTTTTTTTTTTACCAGTCGGGGGTTTTGGAGTAGCCACTGCCGAACAGGTTCCTCAGGGAGCGTGGAGGAGAGATCTTAGCATCTCTGGAGTAGAAAACCATGCAGATGTCCTTGGTAATGATGGCCGGCTGGATGCAGTGATCAAGCTGCAGGGGAGTGGTTAGTACATATGTCAATACTATATACTGTTTAACCTCTTTCTAAAGAACCAGTCGTTTGAAAAGAGTCGAGGCTGACCTCAAGATAGGCTGACAGGGTCATGTAAATCTTCTCTCCGTAGGGAGTGACGCGGTTCAGAAGGAGAGAGTTGTGCAGGGAGCTGTCCCAGACAGCCTCGAACCGGTAGAACGTCCTGAACAGGAAGAAAAACATTAGATTTATTAGGCTTCAGAAACAATATCCATAGAATTATATTTTAGATATTTACTGGTGCTGAATTGATTAATTGCGTCGTACACTATTGTTTGAGCATGTGTTTGAGTGTGGATGTGCTTAAAGACAACATGAAATGATATTCACATCCCACTTTACTTCTGTAATAAGACACTTCTGAGAGAAACTAAATATACAATGAGAGGAAAAAAAAATGTAGGGCAGGATTTATCCATTGGGAATAGACTGGATCATGAAAAGTTACACAACTGTTAACTGTTTTAAACAGTAGTATACCAGTAGCATTTACTTCCTTTAACGTTTAACACTATTTATTTAACATTCACCAATGAATTATTCACAGTAATACCAAAAATATGAATTAAAGTAAATGGGTTTCATTTTGATTTCATGCTGACTTTAAACTGCACATGGCAGTGAATTTTAGCTCTGCTGCCTACATACTTTCAGCTAACAGATGGTGCTAATGGACAGGCAATCTCCTCTAACACTGAAAAACATTAGGTGTAATGCCAGCTGCATCACGCGGTGTTGGGAGATCTCGGTGCCTAAATAGTTTGTTGATGTGTTTGAGTCACATAGCGATTAACAACACAAGAGTGTTGACAGGTGCTACATTATTAATGATCTGCTGTGAGCTTGAAGCAGAGTGCTTGTGTGTGACTCAGGACTACAGTGATGACCATAAGCAAAGGCACAAGATCTATATGAACAGACATTGAGACGGAGAGAAATAGAGAGATAGCTGCAGGTGACTCATCCTCAAATATCCTTGTATCTCTTTCTCCACTCACTCACCTCCCTCTCTTGTTCTAATTTCACTGTTTAAATGGCAGATAAATGCATAAAGGCTTGCCTGCGTCTGTATCTAGACTCATCGACGTAGCTGCTAACAAGCCAAATTTAGTAATATAGTGAATGCAGAGCATAATTAAATTTAAAAAGAATGGTTTGTTGCATTGAAAACAAATAAAAAACAAGTTACAAAACTTTTTTTTTCCTGTGGGGTATAAATCACTTAATATTTACATTTGTTAAATGTAATATCATGGCAATTTTCATATTTCAAGTTTAAATTGTTCAGGGCCAATAGAATAACATTTTAATTTTGCATTTAAATATAGCAAATATATATCAAAAAAGCTCCTTTGCAAATTCTCCTTAACTCATACTATCATGTAGAATGAGTTCAGAGAGCAGCAGAAAAACAATGACAGGTACATCATTTTGCTACTGCTACACCTACAGATCGCAAATGTCACATAAAGCACTTTAATGGTAAAAATGCTTTATGAGGTGGTTCTGATACCTAGCTATATCGCTATCAATACAAAGGCTGGGCAAAACCAAGAGTCCAACCGCAGCAGGAAAAGGACGAGAACAAAAAGAGACAAAACAAGCACAAACAGTCAGGCAACAGAAATAATCACAAATTAAAAGACAAAAAGCAGCATTCAGATTAAACAGGCAAAGGAAATAAATGGAAAATAAAGCGAACTGGCATCATTAAAAGAACACAAGCACATTTTCATAATAAATAGAGCTGTATGGGGCACATTGGGACATATTGGTTAAATTGCTGTTTCTTGGTTGGTCCACTAGCTGGCTCTCTTGCTCCCTGCAGGATTTTTCCCTCTCACTGACGCCAACAGTGACTCATATTCAACATGCTCTCCTGAATTCTAAGCAGTTAGGTAAGTGCATTTGCATTAGGTGAGCAGAGCAGTTGCAGACCTTATGCTGTTAAGAAACTTTCCACTGACTGCAGACAGATGAATTGTACTTGACACTTGATTTAATAAGCTGACAAATGTGGAGAGCAAACAACGTGGTTATTTATCTGAACTTGTGACTGTTAACATATATGCTAGATGTTTAAGGTAATCAAATCAGAAACTGTTAAAGGTTCCCAGATCATGGTTAAAAAGAAAAGGAAACTTGCCATAGTTGGCCCCAAATTGTGGAATAGCCTACATTTTTTCCTATTAGAAGTATCCCTACAGAAAATCCACCTTTTAGAAAAGTTTATAATATTTGAGTCATCCTGAGCTTGTTTTTCCTCTGCATGTATGCAGTTTTATTGTTTTGATTGGGGTTTTATTATTTTGATTTTACAATTTTTGTACAGCACAATGGTCAACAACTG
Organism: Barbus barbus; assembly: GCF_936440315.1. Taxonomy (NCBI): domain Eukaryota; kingdom Metazoa; phylum Chordata; class Actinopteri; order Cypriniformes; family Cyprinidae; genus Barbus; species Barbus barbus. The sequence continues at coordinate 17,474,580 of NC_136719.1, forward strand.
TTGTTTTATTGTGCTATATAAACAAACTAAACTAAACATACCTGCTGGAGTTGTGAGAAGATTTCAAGTTTTTAGCTGAGATGATGTTGAGAGAGAGGACTGCGTCTGCAGCCGAATCATCCACTTCTGGCTTATTTCTAATTCGACCTACAACAGACACAACAATCGATGTGAGATGGCCGTAGCCTTTATTATACTCTTTATAAAATGGTTATATCAGGTCCTGGCTTCTGATTGGTCAACAGAACAATTCAGCTCTGCTAACAGAAATTATTTCTTCAATTTAAGATTTTAGAGCAAAATTCATTATACTGACCAACCACCAGCTCTCTGACGTCCTTCCAATGCAGCTCACTGCCCTTCTCATGGATCAGAGTGACTGTTATTCTACGCTGAATGCCCTGAAAACATAACACAGGTTACTAAAAGCAATCTCAATTTGAATCATTTATATGTCCTTGGCTAAGGACACTGAACATTATCCTTAAGCTAAACTACAGATTTACAGACAGCAACTGCAGAGAGAATTCAATATTAATAAAACAGGGAGGCAGAACAACATGATGCACAAGACCAAAGTGCATTGCAATACACAGATCTATGAAAATGTAATGAATTGATAATAGAATTGTAATATTCAATTATAATTTAATATATTATGCACCGTGTTTTTCATACATTTTTCTAATCTATTGCTTTTGCATGTTTCTAGTACATCAAATTTGTATGTAAAGCATATATTTGAATGTATACACTACCAGTCAAACGTTTTTGAACAGTAAGCTTTTTAATGTTTTTTAAAGAATTCTCTTCTGCTCACCAAGCCTGCATATATTTGCAGCAATACTGTGAAATATTTTTACTATTTAAAAAGCTTTAAATTGATCAAAAGTGATGATAAAGACATGTGTAATGCTACAAAAGATTTCTATTTCAGATAAATGCTGTTTTTCTGAACTCGCTATTCATCAAAGAAACCTGAAAAAATTATACTCAGCTGTTCTCAAAATAATAATAATAATAATAATAATAAATGTTTTTTGAGCAGCAAATCAGAATATTAGAATGATTTCTGAAGGATCGTGCGACAGGAGTAATGATGCTAAAAATTCAGCTTTGAAATCACAGGAATAAATTACATTTTAAAATATATTCAAATAGAAAACAGTTATTTTAAATAGTAAAAATATTTCAAAATTTCACTGTTTTTTCTGTACTTTGGATCAAATAAATGTAGGCTTGGTGAGCAGAAGAGACTTAAAAAAAAAAAAAAATTCTTACTTTTCAAAAACTTTTGACTGGTAATGTATAAATATAATTAGGTAATGATAATAATGTCAAAAGAAGAATTGAAACCATTCATTTTAAGAGCAACTATTTATACTCCTATTAAAGCATTAATAGAAAGAATAAATACCTGGTGCAAAAGGTACGTGCCATGACAGGGAAGACCTCCTGTGTGATCTACTACTGCTGGGATATAACTGCAATACACAACACACAATTGATATAAAATCACAAACAGACTTTATAGCAACATATTTATACAAAACTACTTGTACAACATATTACGAACAAATTTAAAATAAATATACAAATTGAGAAGTCAGAATAAAAACATTTCAACCAAATATTTCAGGCCTGCATGTAGATATAAATATGGTTCACTTACTCTCCAGTGGGCTCCAGTTCACTGATCTCGAACCAGGCCAGCAGGTCATACTTGCTCACACACTGACCCAGGTTAGACTTGGTAATGGTGTTCAGTTTGGTGGCTGGCACTGCAAGGAAAGTAGAATATTAATAGGACGGGAGTACTGTGTGCCATATGGCTGATTCTTAAAAAAAAAGCCTAATTTCTTTACTAAAAAGGTCAGATTCTAATATCCAAATAAAAATATCCAAAATCCATAAAAAATATCCATAAAAAACGCTGAATGTGACAAACAATATGAGCACGAGTCTCGTAATGTGAGAAAACACAAAGCATCAGCTTAAAGGAGGGTCATATGTAGGCTTTGGAAAACCGGCCACTAGAAATTCTACACTACATCGGGAAAATCAATACAGCCCGATTTGTTCCTAAAACTGCAGCTGAAGGGCGGCACTCCATTTCCTGCAGCCGTCTGCTGAGTTTACAGTATGATGAAGTGGGAGACAATGGCACTGGGGGAAAGCTGCAGGAAAACTTATGCTCAGAGACGGAAGAAAAACACTTGTGTAACTCGTGTCATTCGTGTAAAAAAAGCTTCTGGAGGGATGCTAGAAAGAACATATGGAAAACACCTAACATGATTTAATTAGCAGTACGCTTTCGAAGTAACGCAAAAGGAAACACCAATCAGCTGTCATTGCAGTCTAGATCAACCAGGGAGGGAAAATAAGGGAGAGTGACACTTAAAAACACAGCAGCTCAAGGAAAAGCCTTTCTAGCTTATTCAGGATCAGGAATATCTACATTTAAAAGAACATCCACTGGGATTCTGTCATCGGGTGGGGATGAAGGGCGACACTAGAGTCACAGTACATTAAAGCACAGCACAGAGCCAATCACTATCGATCTTCACTAATCTGCGCCTTTGAGGCTCTGTACCAACCGTCGTGTTTGCGCACTCTGAGAACGGGGCTGTTGGGTACATGGAGGAAGGGGAAGTGGGACAGCTCATCTGCCCCTTCCTCCAGGCTGGCGACGGCCGTGGAGGCCAGTGCGTTGGCGTGCTCTGAGAGCGTGTCCAACACCTGGCCGTGCATGTACCCGCTCATCAGGTACCTGATCAACTCGATCTTACGTGTGTGGTCTAGGCAGATGGCACCAGGTGAGAGTGGTGAGGATGAGGATTGAAATGAAAGAGACAAAGATGGAGTTAAATGTATGTCAGAAATGGAAACGATGAAGTATGCAGTTGCCCCAAAAACTATTTGGACGCTTAATTTAAAAAATTTAACAAAAATGTCTGCATTATAACAATTTTATATATCAAAGTGACATTTATTTTGAAGATAAAACATAAAAATATGGACTACCATTCAAAGTGGAATTTATTTTGAAGATAATAAATTCCACTTCGAATGGTAGTCCATGTTTATATTTTATCTTCAAAATAAATGACACTTTTAGGTTTAGCAAGTTTTCTTTTTCTGATCAAAAATTTACAGTAAATACTTATACAGTACATTGTTACTAATATATATATATATATATATATATATATATGTATATGTATATGTATATGTATGTTTTTTGTTTTTTTATAAATGCTGCTTTTGAATTTTCTATTTGTCAGAGAAAAAAGTATCAATGTTTTTACAAAAATATTATATGCAGCACAACAGTTTTTTCATCATTGCTGCTAATAAGTGTTTCTTGAGCACCAAATCATCGTATTATAATGATTTCTGAAGGATCATGTGACACTGGAGACTGCTGAAAATTCAGATTTGCTGTCACAGGAATAAATTACATTTTGAAATGTAATAAAGAAAACTGTTGATTAAATGGTTATAATATTTCACAATATTACAGTATTTTTGATCAATGGAGTCTTGGTGAGACTACTTAATAAAATAAATAAATTGTACTAACACCAAACGTTTAAACACTAATGCATTATATATAATAAACACATTAAATGTATATTTACTATTAAAACAAATTATATAGAAATATTCTATATACACAAAATAAAGAAACTAAATATAATGTTCAAAATGTTAGTAGAAATTGACACTTTTTGGCTGTCAAATGCCATTTACATTATTTTATCTTAAGCTATAAAATTCCTACCTTTTTAGGTGATTATTATTATTATTATTTCAATTCCTGAGTGGCACATGGAGACTCAAACCACTTTTAACAGATCTTTGAATGAAATTTTATATGACAGGTGTTAAAAGAGGGTTTTTTACACTTTGAATCTACAATCTATAAATCACAGAGCTCTACAGCTTTTCCAATTATCTCCAACTGAGCTGTAGCACCTCTAGATTCATGTCGCCATATAAAAGACTGACAGCTCGGGGTGAAGATCAATACACCGTCAGGATTGATGACACTTCAAGGCTACAGCCTCCGTTTTATTTTTGGTCGCAAAGGGAGATTTGTTCAAAAAAACAACAGTCTGGACAGGAACGGCTGACAGCTGCGTCTTTCAAACTAACTTGCTGCATAAATGCGATCCGGAGCCCTTTTGAGAAGAGATAACCATATCAAACGAAAGAGTTACAGATTACAGCATTACGAACTGCGAGGTAGTTCCTCGTTTAATGAATCATGTCATGAATTACACTAATAATTAGAAGGGAGATAGAGGAGAATACAACTCCGGGCGAGGATTATTCAAGGAATCTGCTTTATTATTACTTATGCAAATTTAAGACCCTTCAAGCTGACTTAATGAACATGTGACGGTCTTTATGAAGACAAATAGAGATGTAATTTTTGAGTTATATAGTAGTTGCCATCATACCTGGTTTAGACAAAGGCATAGGTGGGGGGTAGTACTTTCTGGAAGGCTGAGAAGGGCTATAAGAGAAGCAAAATATTAATTAGACAAGTAAAAAATAATTATAATCTTAATCAATCTGTATGCCAATTTATTCAGTCCACCAAGGACAAAACCACATAGTCAGGATTATGGGAACATTTATTTCCTGCTATTTTCACGCTATGTTTTTTACAACAATTAAGATATGCTGTAGAACAGGGTTCCTCAAATCTTTCCCTGGAGGGCCAATGCGCTGCAGACTTCAGCTTCAACCCTGATCAAACTCGCTGAAGACATTGATAAGCATGCTCAGGTGTGTTTGAGTAGGGTTAGAGCTGAACTCTGCAGGAGAGTGGATCTCGTGGGCCATATTTGAGGATTCCTGCTGTAGAACAACTATTACTATACAATATATATGTTTCAGTTACTTATTTTATTAATATATCCACTGTAATAATTTAATGTAATATTCTGGGCTAAATACAAATCAAGATCCATCAACGTTGTCAATAACAAAGGGAAAAAATATCGACTTTGTTAAAATAAATAACAAAATGTGTTGACAGAACTTACATTGGACATTTTAAAAGCTTTCCTGTCATTCCTTTATTTAGTTAAAAATATTTAATGTCATATCAACAAAGACTATTTTCCTGTCTAAACTGAATAATTTAAAGTACAATGTAGTGTTATTGTCAACTAAAACAAAATCTATCAATAAAACCAAGACTGAAACAAAAATAAACATTACAGCACTGTAAAAACTATAAAAGATGTTTACATTTCATATTTGACAATTGTAAAATTTTACATCATCAGTCACTTAAAAATACCATTGACCCTTAATGTCACCTTAAATTCATCCTTAAAGTCACCCTCAATGTGGTTATGGCCCTGAAATGTACTCAAAATATTGAATGATTTCATGCTAAATACATGATTATGTTAATCAAATTTGTGATGCTGGACAACAGGTTGTTACCTGACCACTTCCTGTCCATGAATATGCAGTGGGTGCTGTTGGTAATGGCCAAACACTTCAAACACAATTGGCTTGGTCTTTATGTACTCAATAAAGGACTCGGTCACCTCCACTGAGATCTGGATGTGAAAACCAGATAAATAAGTTGACAACACATGCATATTTGCCTAAAAATGAGTAATAATGAGGAATAATTCTGTATACGCAGCTAGCCTGATGAAATACTTCAATGAGAACAACTCTGGGTCGGTTATGCCACCATAATGTTCAATTTCCTCCTCAAAACCTTGTTTCTCTCACTGCTTTCAACACTTACATTCTGTACGTGGTAAAAGCCCAGCGGGGCACCTTTGCCTGTGTTCTTCAGGGGCTCGGTGCTGAACGCCTCATCGTGACGATGGAGGAAACTGTTGGCAGCATGAGACAGGATTACTGAGAGAAGCGTGACTGTGCGATTGCGTGATTTATGTGGAGGAGTGTGTGCGCTCTGTCTGAATAAAGACCAATGAGACAGGAAAGAAGGGTTGCCATAGAGACAGCCTGACTCACTTGAATTGGCAGAAGATATCTGCGTACTCGGGCGGGATGCTGCTCGCCTGCAGAACAGTGACGCGGAAAGTGAAAATACTGCCCACTTCCAGATGCTCTGCCAAGCAGTCGCCCAGTTTTGTGTCCATGTTCCCAAGCTTCAAGTCTTTTAGACACAAAACACATGTACAAATATGCATAACATTAGTTTATGTAAAAGGATCGACAAACGGTTAATGTGAAATTGTTGATGTTGGTTGATTTTCTTGGGCATTTCTTGTATGTATTCCTAGTAATATCTCTATAAACACTATTTTATATGACAATTTTATATAGAAAGCAGTTATATATATTTTTTTAAATTAAGCTATTTATCACCACTATTAGAGGATGCTTCTGGCAAACTGGACCAGCTTGACAGTTATTTAATATTATCTGACATTTTTAATAAACAGTGTCTATAAATCTGATTTCTTTTATTGACCTGTCTTTTATTTCTTGTATTGACCTTGTAGAAGAATCAGTTTGGTCCCAAAGCTTTTAGGTCACTGAGGCTTTGTAAATCAAATGAGACATAGCAAAACACAACAGCATCGTCTGGATGTGCAAGCATTTCTTTTCACTCGGACTGAACGGCTTTGTTCAGAACTCAGGGGCTGCCAGCTGGACTATGCATCTACACTCACCCATGTCATTTATTCTGTTCATTTCTTCTGAAGGGGTGATGACCTCCGAATTCTGACCTTGACCTTCCACAATACGCAGCTCTTCCAAAGAGAAGCCAGAGCGGGTCATGACCACGGAGGAGAAATCACTCTGGATGGTGAAAGAGTAAAAGCGAGAAGGAGGAAAAAAAGAAAGGCAATAAAATACAAAGGCAGCGATCCCAAAAATGACCACCAACAACTCTCACCTTGTAGAAACAAGTGCAAATGTCAAACTAGAGGCAACATTGTGTTGGGGAATAACTAGTTACATGTTACAGAATTACATCATTTAATTGCTAAATAAATGTAACTGTAATCCGTTACAGTTACTGAGAATAAAGTTGCAATTAAATTACAGTTACTTATGAAAATGTTAAGGATTACAATGAGGGCTACATCTGAATATTTTCACACATACAGATTTGATTGAGTTCTTTCCAAAATTGCATTGACTGCTTTAAAATATGAGACACCAATGTTTCAGGAATTTAGGACAGAATAAGATACGTTTAGTTGATAACAGTTTTATTTCCTATTTGGGCTTGTGTATGCGCTTTATTTTTTTAAACTAGTTTAGTTTGTTTTTTTCCCTAAGGCATTGTTAGATGCCTACGTTTCCTGTTATAGCCATGCGACGACTCAATTTCAAAAACAGTATCATAGCTATTAAACTATATTATGTTATGATTTTAAATCTGTATTTAACCTCAGAATGATCTCAAAGTAAAAAGAGGTGCTAAAGTCTGATTTTGTGGTGACTGTGCTTTAAAATTAAATTATTATAATCTTAATTCAAGTGATGAAGGATTTCGAAAGTCTGACGGTAATCAGTGTTGAGTACTACTGTAAGGTTAAACCTGCCTGCTTTAAATGTTTAAAAACGATTAACAGTTCAGAAAAATTGAAACAAAATTTACATTTAATTTTAGAAAATTAATCAAAAAGTAATCAGTTACATTACTTTAAAAAAGTAATTAAAACAGTTACACTACTTTTTACATTTTAAATAGGGTAACTTTGTAATCTGTAACCCATTACATTTGCAAAGTAACCTTCCCATCACTAGATATACATATACACAGATTTTTGTTTCTTAAATTTTGCCATCTATACATCTACTCATGTTAAAATAACAGGAAAACTCAGGAGGAAAAACTGTCTCAAATGCTGGACTGGCTTGTACCTTTTTAAAATACTCATTGTCGAAAGAAATTTTAGCAGTGCCCGACTGGCGCACACCAGATCCATAATCAGGAGCCTCTTCATCAGCTACAAAAACACAAATACCAAAGAAAAAGGACACAAGTTCCAAAGATCAGTTGAAAAACAACTTAAAGGACTGAATGCTTATAAAGCACATCAGATTATCAAATGTGCTTAATTAAATCTGAGCTGAGTCTTAATTAATTCATTAATATAGAGCAGCTCTCACCAGCGATGGCTTGGACCCCCACTCGCAGGAATCCTCGCACTTCTCCTTTCTCTGTTACTATAGCGACACGGTGCACCAGAGGCACAGGATAAAGCAGGTTACTCAGGTACACGAAGGCTCTGGAGGAAAAAGAACGACAATTATAGTACTGCCCTGAGAACCGTCGCCGCCTGACTGGTCTCATGCACACACAACTTGTACCAAGAACCATATGTATTAGTATGGTGGGTACAGACAGCCGAGCAGTTACGCAGTGACTTCCTTTCACTGCAGGGCCATGGGTTCATCTCCATTACCCTGATTAACACCATCAGAGAATAATGGATATGATCTGTCAGACACTTTTACAAAGAGCTGACGCAAACAAAACACAGCACTAAATAACAAAAGACAGAAAACTAATCAGTCAACCTTGAAATTGAATGGCAAAGAAAAACAAGGGCAACCAAATAAGAGATTTTATTAAAATATTTTATATTTTCAGAGGCTAGGGGGCACACATAGTCTGAATTTCAGGAGCTGTTTGCAGTCAGAGAGCTCCTCCTCCTCCCCCCATAGGCAGCCTCAAGGCCAAGATGGAGGAGAGCTATCACTGTAGCGCATCAATGACGCAGATCCATTTACGCCTCTGCATCGATCCAGACTATGTTGCCTCTCTCCTCTCTCCTTCTCGCTTGTACAGCTGACTGATAAATAACAGCTCTTAAGTACACTGAATGAAAATGAAAAGAATACACACAAAATTAAATAAAAACATTAAACAAATAAACACAATTTAATATACAAGCACAATAAATGATTAAGTTAACAAAAATAAAGAAACTGGGGCTGTAAATCAAACAATGTGTTAACAGATGGGATTAATACAACATGTTGTTAATGTTATTTTTTAAAAGCTCTTAGATATTTTTTTGTCTAACTGATCTGAACATTCCTTGTGTTCAAGTGTCTTATGCATTCAAAATAGTCCTTAGCAAAGCACTTGTTTCTCAGTCAAAGGAGAAAGACCATAGGATACATGGAAACATCCAGAATGGGATGTTTAACAAAAGTAATTTGCATTCTTGTATGTTGAAACTGAATTCCCATCAAGGCTAAGTACAATAATAACCCACAAGTGAAACACTGTCATTCATAAAAATGTTAATGTGAACACCAGCAGAGAACAAATGCAGCAGGCCGGTGGCTAAAAATCTGCATATATAAGATTAAGTCCATAAAGTGCTGGGAACATGGTTTTATTATTGAATTTTTATATTATTACATTTGCGTTTCTTTGTATTAGCAGTGCATTCTGATCAATTTTCTTGAATGCTAACCAGAACACATTTTAATCGATTTACAGCCCGATTAAAATAAATACAATGGATGAAAACAAACACAAATGTGTACTAATGATTCGACTGCTAATGTTAAACCAAACCAGACAGATGGCGGTTACATGTAGGCTGTGGAGAACTGGAGGAGGAATCTGGTATAGCCGTGTGAGCCGTTTCATAGATCAGATCTGATCTCACATGACTAGAAAATTAATTCTCTAAATTATCTTTAGATCATTAACAGCTGCACACTGAGCCACACATCTGTCTCCATTTCTCTTTGTCATTCATTCTCTTTCCAGCCCTCATTTTTCAGGTTTCCCCCCGAGCAGTGGCCACCACCAACCTGCCCACCAGGATGAACCATGGGGAACGGTCATAGAAGGGGTCCTGCCCATCGCTGAAGATGTCAGAGCCTTCCTCGGTCCCAGCGTCTGAGCTGGTGTCATCCACGAAAGCCTCGTCATCCATGAAGTCCTCCATCTCGCTCTGCCGTTCGTCAGCCAGCTCAGTGATCTCAGAATCGGAGGTGGAGAAGGTGGGCGAGGGAGTACGGTCGGTCAGACGCTCGTTCACACAGCCGTGAAAAATAGGTGAGCTAAAAAAAGGTGCGTGGGTAGGATGCAGGCACAAGCAGGAGTTTACAGGATTATTTAAATGACCCACATTTAAGGTCTATGACTTTACAATAGAAAACAATAAACATTAGGTACATGAATAATTAATTGCTATTTTTTACTTAATGCAGTAAGTTTTAAAATTTTACAAAAGACATCATAGAAACTGTTCTAATTTTGATTATGGAAATAAAACATAGACAAAAGAGACAAAAATAAATAAATAAAATAAAAATAAAAAATAAAAATAAAAATCACAAAGAGTGTATAATGTGCACAGAAGAACAAAAAATAATCTGCATGTGAAATGAATGTTTAAAATAATGACAAATGGATGAAAACATTGCATTTAAAAAAAGAAAAGAAATAAACTACACCAGCATACATCAAAACACAAGCACATAATGATTGGGAAAACAATGCAAAACAAACAAACAAACAATCATGTGAATAAAAAGGGTGATTTAAATATGAAGAGAAAACTAACAGTGTTAATGACTAAACAAAGATGTCATGAATGATTTATGGGCTTCCTCTTTCACTAAGGGAGCAGATCTTTACAAAACAAAAATTCTCACACACTTGCACCCTGTTTTAACCACAAAAAATGCTAAATGTTTGTGAAGAATTAAACCTAGTTTCACAGTATTTAAAACCACAGGACATAATGATTTCTGTTTACCATGCTCGATCATTTCTCAAATCATAAAACAAGGTTAGGTGATTAGCATACCTCCCAACCAGCTTGAACCAATGGAAGCGGTCATAGAACGGGTCACTACCGGTCAAAGCACCCTCCATATCCTCACTCGGATTGGATGAGGCCATCTCGCCTGCACGGTCATACATCTCTCGCATCTGGTCCAGCCTCAGCCTGTAAGAACATGAAAAGTCAAGTCACTTTTTTTTTTTAATCGCACATCACAAAAACACCACCATGTTACAATTGCTGCATTTAAGCCATTTCAACTAGTTATTAGTTTATTTATATACAAATATGAGGTAATTTCAGTATTCAGATGTGCTTGTCTGTGATGTTATTGTCACCTACATAGAAAATGTGTTTTTGTACTACAATCCAAGAGGAAATTCAGGGCCAATCGTTTTTCTTTCTTTTTTTAAAGGGGTCATCAGATGCCCATTTTACACAAGTTGATATGATTCTTTATGGTCTTAATGAAAAGTCTATAACATACTTTGGTTAAAATTTCTCAATGGTAGTGTTCTTTACCCTGTAAAAATCAGCTCTGTCTTCAGCACGCTGATCTAGTCAATGTTGCTTTAAATGCTAGTGAGATCTGCTGACTCCGCCCCTCTCATCCGTGGAGTGACGAGCAGACCATAGATATGTGTAGATTCCCTATTCGACTGCTTAGATACGTTGACACGTCAGCCATCTCGCATTCACCATAATAATCAGTGAATATTCAAAGATATACAGGCGTATAACTTGCTGTTGTAGACTCGCACAGTCAATGCGCTCAAAGAAACAGTCGATAATGAGGCATCTATATATGGAGCATACTAAACTTCAGCCACGAAACTGGCTAACTAGCACATTATTAGGAAAGGCGATTTGCAAAGATTCATAAAAACCTTTATACTCACTTCTTCTGTAGATAAAGCTGGATCACGAATGATTTGCGCGAACATAGACGCATTTACGCAGATCGGGATCGACGCATTCACTTCAAAGCAAAAGTAACTTTAATCCTCTGCCTTCAGCGGCTCAGATGTCTGGAGTAAATGACGACTGCTATATTCATTATTAAATCCAACAACTAAACACTTCAATCGCTTAATCTGAGCCATCTTGTCTTCCCCTGCACCGTAGCTGACACAATGTCGGACAGCTCTTAGCTCACTCAGGTCGGGTCTAAGTAAGACGGTCTTGTCAATCAACTATCGTGGGAGCGGTCTGTACAGAACAATATCAATAAAACTACACTGGTTGAACTGTTAAAATATGGCAGGGATAGGCAACTTCGGTCCTGCAGATTTTAGCTCCAATCCTAATCAAACACACCTGCCTGTAACTTTCTAGTGATCTTGAAGTCATTGATTAGCTTCTTCAGGTATGTTTGATTAGGGTTGGAGCTAAACTCTGCAGGACACCGGCCCTCCAGGACCGAAGTTGCCTATCCCTGAAATAAGGCATTTTGAATATCATGTTGAATGTCATGTTGGAATATGGTCATGTGACTGGCCACAAGGGAAGCAGACTTCGGAGTTGCTTGAATGACAGAACTCCTTTGTTCCCAGTGAATTAATTTCCATTCGAACAAGTTTTGTGAGGAGCCATGCAAATGTTCTGTTATAAATGTCACCCTGACAAATAATAGCTGACAAATAGCACTTTAAACTCCTTTTGAAGTTAAATGAATAAAATAAATGAATAAGAACATTTAAAAGAGCTTTGGGATTTCTAAATGGAATGGTTCCAAATAATAATTGCACGAGAAATAAGAGCAAAACTCTGTAGATCACAGACTGGTTGGCATCCTGAGGCTTACTTGAGTTTCTCCAGGGACCAATAGTGAGTGGCTCCATTCTTCAAGTCCTGAACCTCCACAGCCACCACTGTTCGAGGGAAAGGCCTGGTGTCACGCTCTTTCTCTGGTTCTGGAGGCAGCAGCTCCGGGGGCAGTGGAGAGTAGAGGGTGTCCGTGAGTAAGACAAACTGGAACTGGACCTACAAATAGATCATGTAAATGAGGCATAAGGGCATAAACAAGGATGAATGATGTGAGTTGATGACTGAAAGATTGTAGGTTCAGACATTTTTGGAAACTGAATTAATGTAACAAAGCTGAATACAGCATTAGATTTCCACACGCTGATGAATAACAAATTAAAAATCACCTTTGGCCCCACTGAAGCTATAAATACAAAGTTAGAGTGCATTATAAATCATAAGAAAAATGTTTTTATCTCAAGGCTGAACAGCAGGTTATACACATGAGGTTATACACATATGAACTGAAAAAAGAGGCATAAATATGTAAAAGTGAAGCAAGTGACAGAAAAAGAACTGATGAAACTGTTTTTTGACATTAATGAGACAACTGTTGATAGCTGACACATGGGTAATGAGAAAAGCAACAGGGATCTGTCTGAGAATCTGAATATAGCAGAACTTCCTGGTAAACTGCCATCACTATGAAAAACTCAGTCATACACAGTTTTACATCATGTTGTGGCAGCACTAGACTTTCCTTTTTTCAAGGTTTCACATTGGGAGAAGTTAAAAACAGTTCAATGTTTTGATGACTGACAAATGTTTTCTGCACCTTTTTCTTGAGCTCCACACTGATGGCATTGGCTTCTTTGAGGTATACAGCATTGCCCCACAGTTGGTCTCTGAGAGAGGTGAACTGGTGGTATCTCCACTTCCTGAAAGCCCACTGGGCCAGCTCATACTCATGCTGGGTCCAGGGCACTGCAACAATACAGGCACAACATTCAAACATGGCAAGGCAGTGGTATACTGTAGTGGTTGTGATTTTGCCAAGCAGGACGTCCTAATTGTTCCTAGAACAACATTCAATCAGTCAGACTATAAGGATAGTGAAAGGTGCAGGTGTTTATTGGTCTGTTATCTATGTTCCTCTGATTGTTGGGTGGTTTTGGTTGGGCTGAGGTTATGGATAGAGTTAGGTCAGGAATTTGATTCAAACAATGTTGATTTAGGAACATGTCCTACTTACGCAATGTCCAATGCAAATAAACCTCTTTTGCAAAAAAATGTAGAGTAGCTCAAAACCTTTATTTTGATTTTAGCATTTAAAATACATTACCTTCATCCTCTTCCTCTTCTTCTTCCTCTTCATCTGGGGTCTCTGCAGCCAGTGAGCGAGTCTCCACCTGTTTCTGCAGCTCTTGCAGTTTACTCTCATATACCTTTGAGAAGGTTTGATGAAGAGAGACACGACAGGATCTCAGCATGACAAACACTCACTGAACCTTAGAGAGATGACGCTTCAAGAGGATGGTTACACTGTAGCTTTATCAATTGTGTGCTAGTCCACTAATTTTGCACACAGAAATAGACAATGAAGACAATGTTGCTTCTAGGGTTGCTAGGGCATTGTGAGGTGGCTCAAGTAGAAAAAGCTCACCTCCAAGTCTCTTCTCCCTAGATATGTTGCAAATCCATCTATGCAATTGCATAGCACAAAAGGTGCAAGATGAGTTACATGCTGATGTTTAGTACTTTAGATTTGAACAAATCCATAACTTAAATGTATGCAATTATATTATTGAAAATTTTATGAACTTTTAATTTTGATGTTATGCCATGGGGAGAACGCATTTCTGACAGCATCCAATACATGAAACCCATCCGGCAGTAATTTTGAAAATTAAACAAAAATCAAGGTATGTTCTTCACTGCTGCATCTACTGAAGCTGAAAGAAAAAAAATTCTGTGGCGCCAAGACGTCTAGACATTTCACTACCAAAATGCAACTGACATTTATAATACATTTAAATAGTCATAAAACCGTTTCAGGTAGAACAGACAGTGCATTGTAAAAGAGAGGTATTTTGTGTGCGGTTTTATAACATAAGAATTTTCTGTTTGTAAATTCAATGTCAAAACAGCTATAAATCTTCTTGCACTAGATGAATAATATAATCGCTCTGGATTTAAAGTCAAACTTATTTTATATTTAACTTCAGACTTATTTCACAACACTGACTAATGGCTGACTGCTGCCATACCTCCTAAGAGCTGTAATATGATAAAATGATCATGAAAATCTACTAATAAAATATTTTAAAATTCTTTAAATGTGACCCTGGACCACAAAACTAGTCATAAGTGTCAATTTTTCAAAATTGAGATTTATACATCATCTGAAAGCTGAATAAATAAACTTTCCATTGATGTATGGTTGTTAGGATAGGACCATATCTGGCCAAGATACAACTATTTGAAAATCTGGAATCTGAGGGTGCAAAAAAATCTAAATACTGAGAAAATTGCCTTTAAAGCTGTCCAAATAAAGTTCTTAGCAATACATATTACTAATCAAAAATTAAGTTTTAATATATTTACGGTAGGAAATTTACAAAATATCTTCATGGAGCATGATCTTTACTAAATATCCTAATGATTTTTTGGCATAAAAGGAAAATGGATCATTTTGGCCCATACAATGTATTTTTGGCTATTGCTACAAATATACCCCAGCGACTTAAGGGTCCAGGGTCACAAATGTGATTGCTATCAAGTATGTGTTTGTATAGATAAAGACATTTGGCTCAGAGTGTCAAAAGTCAGTACATTTCAAACTTGTCCACTTTATTTCAGTCATTGTTTGAAATTGATATATTCAGCACAATGTAATAGCAATATTAGTAAACCATCAACACATTTTTGAGAATGAAAGACCCCCCCCCCCCCCCCCCCCCACCCCACCTAAATAACACATTATAATACAGGGCCTTTTGGAGGCACTTGATATCACCATTGCATATAGATAAACACTGAACAGACAAGTGACATACCTTTAAAAAGGGTAAAAATACATTGTCCATTTATCTTTATACATTTCCTTAGCTCCTCTTGTGGTAGTTAAGAGTAGCTGGCAGCACCGTGCATTAATGTTAGTATAACATTCTTTATTGGCGGAGGGAAATGGCATGTCTAGATAGCAGTTGAAAAAGATAATCGAGGAGTGACAAACTTTAATTTCTGTGCAGCACTGAAAGGTGAAGTGTGCAATTTTTACTGCACTAAACAGATTTTCAAAAAGATAATGACAGTGATTTTTAGCACTCCCCCTATGTGAAGTGACATACTGCCAAGTATGGTGACCCATACTCGGAATTTGTGCTCTGCATTTAACCCATCCAACGTGCACACACACAGCAGTGAACACACACACCGTGAACACACACCCGGAGCAGTGGGCAGCCATTTATGCTGCGGCGCCCGGGGAGCAGTTGGGGGGTTCGGTGCCTTGCTCAAGGGCACCTCAGTCATGGTATTGAGGGTGGAGAGAGCGCTGGACATTCACTCCCCCACCTACAATCCCTGCTGGCCCGAGACTCGAACCCGCAACCTTTGGATTACGAGTCCGACTCTCTAACCATTAGGCCATGACTTCCCCTATCTGTCATTGGACAGAAATACAGACAGACCCACCCCCAAACTGATATCACTGGTTAAGCCAATGTTGCAGTGTCTGGATTTACACTTGTCAAATTAAAAAATTACACGTTTCACCTTTAAACCTGAGCCCTGCTTCTTTATTTATCCAGTTTCTTGATTTTACCTTTTGAAGGGAAATTAACAGTTTTATGCAAGTGTGCATTACTATAACAAAACCCAGGGGTTTCAATAGAAATAAGGCAGTATTTCTGGCAACAAAAGCATTTAAGTTCTTCATGCATATGAAGCAATGCTAAAGCCTGGACTTTTGACCTAGTTGGCTAACGCTTGGCTCTGGCCAGAGGAGATGACATGAAGAGGATTTCAGAACATGTGCTTTGGTAATACGCAGCTGGTAATGGGTCACACTTGGGTGCTGAGGCACACCAGTGCATAATTACATCAAGGCTTAAGCAGGGAAATCACAGTGGCTTAAGTGTAAGGATGTACAACTACATTAACCCTACGTGAACAGAATTACTCAGTTTTTAAAAAACAGTGGTAAATTTTATCTAATGCTCAGTGGCATTACATATAAAGGTTGTAAATTCACGTGAGACTAAACGAGAAAATAAAACAAATATCAAGTGCAGCATCTACCTGTCAAGCAAATTTGATTTGGCTTTTAAGGGTTTTCCTTCCCTAAACACATGCTACAACTTTCAAAACGAGCCTTGAAAACCATGGAAACAGCCCAGTTAGAGGTCCTTTCCATGAGAAGTCTCTGGTGCTTTCTGTGGGCTCGCTAGCCACACAGCAGACACCCGAAAATAAATGAGATTCTAATCATGTTAAGATTGAGGAGAACAGCAGAGTGTTCTAGAACACTGACTCCATCCCGTGGGAACAGGCTGACCCCCTATTGAGGATCAGAGTGCAACAGATAGTTTAGAGGAACAATAGATGCAAAGCACACTCTGAAGCCGTTCTTTTACTGCGTTTCACAAAAAGCATTGCCTCTTTGGATATGGATGTTTAGTGCAGAGTGGTTTGCACTCAAAATAAGGCAGAACCAAACTTTATAAAACAGAGGCAGTTATTTTGATGAAAAATAAACTGTTCTTACCTAATTTAGAGGTGGTGTCTTTAACTTTCAGATTAAAAGATTTATGCAAAATCATTCTGTTTTCTTCATATATTGCTATTACTTATTTTTAGGCGCCAAGTACAAGAAAATAAATGCAATGTTAACGGCACAGTGAAGTGAGTCAATAAGGCACTTGGAAATTTTAAAAGCACTCCTTCATAATCTTTTACTCATCTATATAAGGCAGCTAGAAAAAGGCCTTTGCTGCCACCTTTCATATTTAAACTATTTAATGGGGAATACCAACACTAGGATCCAAAACTTCATGAAATGCAACCATTTGCATGAAATTTAACAGTAAAAATGTCATTTGCATCTCTGACATGTGTTTAGAAACATTCAAGAGGATAAAAGGTTGGCTATTAACCTTCCAGCATTTACTGAACATATCTCCCATGCATCTTGAATGCACACATGACTGAATTGTAAATTCAAAAACTCAAAATTCAAGTAATGTTTCAAGGTTCTCACTGGACAGTATGAAATGTTGCAGTGTAGTGGTTGTGTTCAATTCTTAGATTGATTCAGACCGTCAAGACCAGCAGCAAAACAATGGTAAACTGAGGCAAATCAGTGTAAAGTACTTCTCAATTCCATAATGGCATGCTAAAGTTTAAAAAGTTAATACTACAGTCAAGAACTAAAGGGTGTCTCTCTCAAAACTCATAGTTCCTAATACTTTATAGCAAAACAATGCTCGATTAATTAATCAAAGCTCAAGGACACTGTTCTGAGATCTTGTTGTGGCTTAGACATCTTTAACCATCATACTTATTGCTAGACTTTTAACCCATATGCATAACTAACATGGATGGGGGATCAAATTATTGATTCAAGGTGCTCATGTGGTATTTTCCATTGAAATTTGAATCTACAAATGACAACAAGAACATTCAATCGTTTAAAACAAGTGCCACATAACAGTTGGATTTGATGGGGACAAGCTGTCCAATGCTGTGATGAGTCTGTGATGTGTGATTTGTAGCGTCAACTAGTTCTGTACATGAACTTATGCCCTGCTTCCAATGTCACACTGTGGTTTCTCGACTGCCCTTCAAATTGGGGGCAGACATTTGCCTACGCATACGGGGTGGCGTATAAAAATTGTTGTGGTGGCTCGGCTGCTGATTAGGTGGGTACTGCTGGTAGGTGTTGCTGGCATCAGTATTGTAATGACAGAACTGCGGATGCTGTTGTTGTGGATAATGATGTTGGTTTTGGTTGTAGCGTGGCTGGTAATAGGCCTGTTGGGGGTGAGGGGGCTTCCTGTTCCCAGAATTGAGGGACTCCGTAGAGTCCAAGGCATGCTGGCTGCTGTTGAAGGAGTTACTACGGCCTCGTTCATGGAGTTTGTGGCTTTGATTGTGTCTATGACTCAGGCCTTGCTCTAAATCTTTGCTTCTACGTTGACCCATGGGACTAGGAAGAGTAGGGTAGGTGTGGATGATGGGCACCACTTGTTCTCTGGGCTCTGCAGCCTCCACTTTGCCGTCTTCCTCTTCCTGGACTGCTTCTTTGGGAACTTTCAACTCGATCACCTGTTCATCTGTGATAATGATATGAGTGCCAGGGGTCCAGGAGTTGCGATGTTTGGGGTTACTCTTGAAGGGGAAGCGTAGCTTGCGGTCTTCAGGTGGGATGAAGCGGTGAGGTCCGTTTTGCCTCCGGAGCTGCTTGGAAATCTCCTGTTGCTGGAGGTTCTTGAGGCGTACCTGATCTTGTCGCATCCAACGCATACGTCCACGTCGGAACGAAGAATCATCATCCATCATTGTAGACACCTGCTCGTCCGACTGTTCGCCGTTGAGTTTCTCCTCAAGAGCTTTACCCTCACTGGAACTGCGGGCTCTCATGGGTGCACTGCGAGCGTTTTTCTCCTGAGACTCATTGGAAATGAGTGGAATCACTTGCTCCATCTTCAACATCTTATTCCGGAGAGCTCTAATCTCTTCATCCTTCGTGTTATTCTGCTTTTTCACCTCTTGCAGGATGTCTTCCAGTTTGTCAATGTGCACTTTTAGGTCATCCATGTCATTTATTCCTCGCCCGTTGGTTATGACATCTTCGATTCGTTCGTCCCCGACCCCTACAGTGTCCCAGACATCTCGAGCCACAGCTCTCCAAGAATCGCGTTCATTCGGGTCTTTCTTGCTGTAGGTAGCACAAAGCTCTTTCATTTTTACTATGGCCAGAGCCTCAATCTCTTGACGGGTGTGACGGAAATCATTCAGAGCCACCTCATAGCAAATTTCTTTGACTGCCTGGATCTTAAGATCAGAGATAGTCACCCATTTGGAGTCCTTTGTAAGGCGACGACGCTGAGGGATCTGGTACATTTTGACAGGCTCTCGTCTTTTACCGCTGCTGGGTAAGCCACACTTTTTGACTATGGTTTGGAGCTTGCTGGGAGGAAGTTTCTCCCGAAGTGAAGTGATGAGTCTCCAGCTCTCCTCACATGACCTCTTATCAGAGTCGTCACCACTATCAGAGTCTCCATCCTTAAGAGAACAAAACAGGAAACAAACCAAAGAGTGCGAGAAAAAAAAAAGAAAAAAAAAAGGGAAAATTAAAATGGGATATCGAAATCAAAAGGAATGTTTTCTGTAAAGAATGGACAGTGTTGCGATATGCAAAATGGGAACAGCTAAATGAGACGATGCTTTGCAATATGAGGTTATATGAGAAAGCAGAAGCACTGCTACTGGTTTGTTTAATGATTAAAGTTAACATTCAATTTATACATGTACATTTCTGAAGTATTTGATTTTGACTATACACATCAGATACAAAGGATTTCCTAATTACATATGTTTAACTTTCTAGAGATTTAAAAACCTTGAGAAAACAATATAATATTTAAGCGCAGAATATAAAAATAGATTCATTAAGCAGAGGGGGAAAAAAAAGTCAAGCTACTTGACAATTTCTAACAGCAGGAAAAGCCAAAAGCAAATTTTTATAGACTGCAAGTCGACTACAGATATGAAAATTTTAGAGAGGATTATGTACTCGCAGATGCATTTGACAACGCTTACTTTTATTTTTTAGATTTACAGTGTGTAGATACAAATTCAAAAATGACCATTATTCCCAAGTTGCATATCACTATAAAAAGTAAATGCAAGGCATGACTTTCATGATTATGAGAAAAATGTCAAAAAGGGGATAGATGTTGCTTGATCTGCTGTTGCGCTGGTTTCTTTCTTTTTGGTCAAGTTTAAATTCATGACATCCTCTTCAATTAGAGCTCTTGAAAGTCGCACCCCAAACATGCTTTAGTGGCATGCAGCAAAGCCTGAGGAGTTTTGCTTCAATCCGTCATATGAAGTCCTTGATAGAGAAGATTTTTATTTTTTTCTAGCTCTAGCAGTGGGTTAGACTCTTGCGTGTTTATTACAGGTCAGTACAGAGAAGAAAAAAGAGAAAAGACAGGCTCTGAGGAGGTTAAAAGCATCGATTTCATCCACTACAGTTAAGAGGTTAGTTGAGAGAAAATGCAGTTTCTCATTTTCCAGGTCAAGTAAAACAAGGACAATACAAAAATCACAGTCAAATAACAAAGGAGACAGCTGGCGACCATATAATCGTGGTTGTGTAATCAGTGCAGTGTACGATATCTGTGTCGTTCTGTGTATGAGATTATATGAATGAGACCATCGGAGCATTGGAGAGCTTGTCATCACTGATTAAGACCCCCAGCATGGATAGCTGTGTTATAGCATGCCCTCTGTGCCTGGCCAGACACAGGTGTGTAGAACTCAATGAGAAACCACATTGTCACTAGCCTTCATCAACTACAGCAGAAATCTTGGGTTATGGCAACAATGCATTGGAAATATCAGCAATTGCATTGAGAAAACCAACAAACTCAGATGAAACGAAATCTATTTGGGTAAATCAAACGCTGACTCAAGCTTGACCAGTTTAACAACACTGCTCAGCAACAAATACTAAATGAGGTACGAAGTACCCTGTAAATTAATCTGTTAAACATGCTACAAAAACAAATCATGCAAAAGCAGCATACAGAATAAAACAAAGAAAAGATCTCCAATTTAATTTAAAGACCCCATGAAAAATGGTAACAGGCAATAGTTTGATGTCAACTCTATGATGTAAAAGATCTCCAGATATGATGATTACTGTGAAAGTATTTTAAAATAAATTTGCAAACACCCATTTATACGGTGTGAAAAATATTAAAATTAAGTGTCGTATGGACAAATTTGATGTTTGTTGTTTTAAAATTAAACAACTGGCTCATATACCGTATGGTATCTACAAAAAAAAAAAAACTTCTACATAAAATATTATATCATTTTTTACTTTATATCAAGTTAAGTTGACGGTGGATCTTTGTCTATTTCCAAAGTATTACATAAAAACATATAACCCTAAAGAGTGACATTCCATTTAGTTTAATTCAAATCAGCATTTTTTTCTTCTTTTTTTTTAATAATCATATTAAAATATTTAATAAATATGTTAGGTTAAATGACAGCTATAAATCATACAATTGTCAAATCTCAACAAAAAAGCTCCCATTTTTATTTCATGGAGTCTTTAACTGGTACATGGCAAACCAATGCCTTACACAACAATGTAATGTTCATAAAAACACAGATTACTAATTAAAAGCCGAATTGGTATTTTTCTGCTGATGCTGTTTTGCAAAGTTACATCTCAAATCTATGAGAGAAAAGTGAAAATTTGAATAAGAAATTCTCGCTAATCCTTGCTGTATCAAACTGAATATGTAAATCAGCCATCTACTATCTCAATCCAGACAGAGTGGATTCAGTTACCATGCAAAGAGGTTCAGCCATGCACTGGGAGAAGTGTTTCTCTCTCACACACACATACAGACACACAAAAGTCTCAGTTGTCAGAGCTAAGAGTGCAGAATTAGTGCTGGTTGGACTTCAGCAGAGCAAGTAGAGAACTAGGGGCCAGTTTTACTCAAAAGTCAAGTTCATCAAACAGCACATCTCTCCCCTCAGTCTAATTTGGAAGGACAATTAAGGTCTAATTGAAACTAAAGAACAGGTCCTCCGATAAACAACAGAAGAAACAAGAATTATCAAAGAGATTCAGCCTTACCAGTCTCTGTTGCTCAAGCAGCTGGTCCGCTTCTTCCTTCTCTTTTTTGTACAGGATCTCCATTTCTGTAAGCCTGATATAATAGAGTGCGAGACCACTGCATCAAAAAGCTGCTCTCTTACACTCACTGCACTTCCTTTCCGCAACATAATCCTAAAAATCCTTCTTAAAATAATCCAATTCATATTCGCTCACATTCCATACCAAGAGCTTAAACTTTTGGTTGGCTATCCAACCCTATACTATGTATTAGCTGGAATCCACACTTGCCTTGAAAGAATTTAGTGAGTTTGAATAGTTAAATTAAGCTCCACTGACAGCATATAAGGTCAATTACCACAAAAAATAATTGACTCATCCTTAATTTAAAAAGAAATTATATTTTACAGTAAGGCACTTACAAAGACAATACATTTTAAAATGCACAGTTTCCATATACATGTTAACCAGAGGCTAGTGTGAACGTTTACTATTACTTGCTAAACTGTATTTTCATTGCAAAGTGCCTGAGGGATGAGTCAAAAGGAAATACTGAACCTGGAGCTGTCGTTTAATAAAATCTGATGATTATTAGGGCTTTCGTACCTCTTCTCCATTTCTTGCTTCATGTCAATACCCTGCTTCTCCAGCAGTTCTCTTTGGGCAAAGGTCCAGTCCACTGGTTCTACGGGGGTCTCTGCCGTTGGGGTCTTCTCACGCTCAGCGCGAGCCTGCTCAGGGTGGTTAAACCGGAACACGTGGTTCTTTCCCATGATAATGCGGTTACCTGAGAAATGAACAGGTATGTACATATTGGAACAATATAATAGCCTATAAACATACATTTTGCACATGTATTATCCAACTTGAATGTGCAAAGTTTCTGGTGTCAGCCACTTTCAATTCTTTTAGCCGTACCAAGTCCATTATGCTGCTTAATGCTGCAAACTGGCATTTGTTATCACATTAATGCATTATCTGTAATCAGTAATCTATAGTGCAAACAGTTCTATTGCTTAATGCATTTTGTTATTTACCTAAAGAGGCACATTCAATATAAAGTGAATAGTTCCCAAATTATAATGGTTTCATTCGTTTAGTTTTTTTATATGAATATAATAAACCAGAACTGAAATGTGCAGGCAGCGGTCAGTGAGTCACCTGAGCGCAGTTGGACTGCAGAAGTCACACGTTTTCCGTTCACATATGTTTCGGATCCCTCACATGGCTCCAACATGACAATCACTGTAGAGACAGAAGACAATTCACTACCTCCATCAGAAAGGCCTAATATAAGATGTTCATTGACTAAAAGCGTAAAGAACAAAGAAATAATCTGTGACAGAAAAGATTTGTTAATTTGCACTGAACTGATCCTGTCTGATTTAAAAGCGCTTAACAGCTGACACGTGAACTGAACACAGTTAACGGGATCTTAAGATGTAAGTGAGCTCTAACCATCTCCGTTGGCATTCCTCTCACTGCGGAAGATACAGTGCTCCTCTTTGATGTGCGCTCCACTTAGAACGATATCCTGTCTTCTTTCTGCATCTGCCTGGCCCACCCTGTCAAAACAAAGACATTTATTTTAATTCACGCAGGGATACTCTTACATCCACATTACATCAAGTTTTCAGCTTTTTTTTTTTTTTCAGAAAAAAAAAAATATATAATTTATCTTTTTTTTATATATATTTTTTTCATCTTTTAATCAGTTATTTATATATATATATATATATATATATATATATATATATATTTAAGTGCTGTGAGATAAAATCTAAAATATATGTGCTGTGAGATAAAAATAAAAATAAATTAAAAAGCTGAAAACTGCAAAACTGCTTACATCAAAGTAGTAAAAAACATCATGTCCTTTGTAGGACCCTTGACTGGTTGGATATGTAGCATTCATAAGATGCCTCAGTGCAACACACAGACAGCCAAGAAACTTCTGACAGTTCTGAAAGTGATTTCATACCTTGTTATTCCATCTTTGATATAATAAAGCAGACATTCTGACATCAAAGGATCCTCATTCAGGTTCACCAGGTGAGGGGTCTGTAGAGAAGCAGGGTCAATGATAATATAAGACAAGTGACTAATGTCACTAAAACTGCAGTGATCATGCACTACATTAACCTCTATCAAGTAAATAACTACAAACTACTGTACATCATAATCTACTACTATACCAACCTTTTTGGGTGAAAACACCCCATTAAAGTCAGAATAGACTTCACAGGGCCTTTCAACGTAAAGCTATTTGATAGTCAAAATGACAGAGAGATGTCAGAGAAAAAGAGAAGAGAAACTGAATGAAAGCATGAATAAGTAGGCAAATAAAAACAATTAAATAACAGGGAAGAGAGGCCTTGTTTAAGATTTAGGCTAAATGTGTTGATGTGTTTCAGGACGGAATACTAAAAAGACAATGCAATTATGGCAAATCTGCATTCTGGCACACTATGGACCTTGTTTTGCAAGCAAAAACATCAGTCCCTACTCTGTAGTTAGAAATATATGTATAAAACTAGTGCTGTCATTCGATTAAATTTTTTTTTTTTTACTAAAATCGCACATTTTTCTGAAATTAATCGCGATTAATCCCACCTAACATTAAAGTTTTTAAATATACTTTTATATTGCAATAATTTCACATTCAATCTTCAAATTAATGTACAAACAACAAAGACAGTATATTTTTTTATATTTGCTTAAATGGCATCTTTATTTTTATGACTGAAGGCCAGTATCACTGATACCAATTAATACTGAAATGTTTTCCCCTAATATTTAACCATTGGCTATAGCCATTCAACTTTAGATTATAATTAAGAGCTATCAATTTTAACATGTATTAGACTTTAAAAATAACTTCTAATTTAAGTGAACTTAAAACAATCTTCATATAAACCCATTATAATAAATGTCATATTTATCTACCTGTGCCCCTCTGCAGAAATATACAGAAATTGAATAAAGTTATCAAACACTAAATTCTAAACTAAATACAGATAAATACTTACAGCTATATAAAAGTGATTGATTTCCTCTTTTTTCTTTTACTCTTGATGAACAGACATCACAGCAGCTGGTTATTAGGTTGTTTTGGCTGCTATTTCTTTAAGAGCTGCCGCTACTGAACATGACGTGGATCTGACACGCATCGTATTTTCTCTCAACTCTACCTTTTCTGACCCATTTCAGGTCGGACCCATTTCAGTCTCTTCTAAGGAGCTGACAAGTTGAATCGGGTGTGTTAGATGAGGGAGACAGTGCTGGGCTGCTCCAGGACAGTTTTGAAAACCATTTCAGAGACATGTTCTTAATGTAACTCATTTAACATATTACATGCATGCACAGTTTTATGGCAGCTTTAATCACCTTTTTGGTAATTTCATGACTTAACTGATCACGACATTGCATGCTCGTAGTTTCTTTTGCGATTTGATATGAAATGATACAGGCTATGCACACACCGGCGCCTTTCTGCATGTATTGAAGAGCACGCGCTGCATGCAAAGTACAGTTTCTGTGCTCGTTTGACTTGCGCCTGACGCTGAAGTGAAGCTGAAGCACGCGTCTGAAACGTCTCCTGTTTGATGTGCTCGTAAAGACGTTCTGCGACTGAATAAATGCACTTCTTGTCAAGAAAAAAAAGAGACAGAATTAGCAGTTATGAGTGGGGTGGCCAACCCTAGGCCCCAACCCTGCGTTAACGGCGTTAAATAATTTTAACGTGTTAAACTGAAAAAAATTTAATTGCGCTAATTTTGACAGCAGTAGTATAAACATAAATTATAATTTTTTTCATTAAAATACAACATAACACAAATCTGTTGTAAAAGGTGTCTTTACATGTTGAGATATAAACATCCAGTCAGTTAAATCAGTAACAGCTCTGATGGATTTAACTAATAATGGCAAATGCCGGAAACTTCTTGTCCTATTTATTAAAAGAACTGATTGTTTAGACTCATGAGAGTCATTCATTTTTGAATCGGTCAAAATCGGCCACGTTGCATGCTGATGTATGAAACACTATAACACGCTGATGGTGATGTGCATTAATCTGTACATATAAGTATGATGTGGGAAAATATGAACTATTATTTAGTAATACACAAGTATGGCTTGCTACATGAACTCTACTTTAATTATTTATTTATTTTTTGGAAGGAATTTAAAAATGCAAATGGGAAAAATAAACTTGAATTCTACAAACCTGATTAGAAGAATAAACACTAAAGTCCTCAATAGACAGTGACGTTGGTCTATCAGAACCAAACTAATAAGATTCCATTGCAAGAGGTGAGCAAAACAAAAGATAAAAGAAAAAAAAATGAATGAATGTAAGAAGAATGATGGATGATGAAATACGAAGAAAGAAAGGCCCAGACATGAGAAGGAGGTGACTGGTGCAGACAGTTATGGTGATTAATGATGAAGAAGAGTTGTACCTTTTTAGGAGAGAAGACACCCAGGGTTCCCCCATCCTCCCGTATGGCCACTCCCATCTCTGCCAGCAGTGCCTCTCTGAGGGGAGGGAAGGAAAACATCAGGCCCATGCTGAATGACATTACATTCAACACCTTAGCAGTTAGCAATAAAGACATCTGGAAAATATTTCTTGATATTTGAATGTGCATGTTAGTGTTGAGGTCAGTGCGTTATGTGCGATTTGACAGCTGCTTAAGTCTGGTACAGACTGGCACCAGCTGAGCACGCGGACACATAGCAGACACTCCTCATGGGCATGATGGGTATGGGCACTGAGACAATAGGAAGGGTGCCAGATGGCACCTAAACCCTCACTGACCGCTCCATACGGATGGCCTCAGTCTTCCTCAGTTTCTCCTCCCAGGTTTCATTCAGCTCGGCTATGATCTTCTCTGACTCCTGCAGGACGGCAGACAAAGAGGGATATTTCAAAAGGAACTTTATGCTGTGAGGTATAAAACAAGGCCTGAAATGTCTAAATATTGCTGGCACAATTATAGACATAGACTATATACATAATCTACACTAGCATTCACAATCTGGAATGTATAAGATTTTTCACCAATGTTCATTTATTTGATCAAAAATACAGTAAAAATACAATATTATGAAATGTTATTACAATTTTTAAAAAAATGCATTTGTTTTTAATGTATTTTAAAACAATTTATACAGCTGATGGACGAATTTTCAGCAGACAGTCTGTCCTTTAGAAATTATTATTATTATTATTTAGTCATTTTGCAGACCTTTAGAAATCCCTCTAATTTGCTGATATGGTTCTCAAACATTTCCAGATTGCCATTTCCACTCACTAGCCATTGTGAAATGCCTGAACTGTGCATACTACTAAGAGGCTTATTCTGCTCTCAGTGTCGGAGCACATTTTGCTATATGCCAAGTCATTGCAAGTTGTGGGATGGTCATATAGCTAAAAGAGCAAAACCAGGCCATAAGTCTGTGTGCAATGGGACAAATGCTTGACATGGGGTCAAGAGCAGTAAACAGTTAAATACGTGAAGCCCAATGCTCATTTTCCTCTATTGTGTCTGGCGCTTATTGTCCTTGGCCAGGAGGAAAACCACAACCATCTGGCCTAAGGGACAGGAAGCTCCCTCTAGTCTAGATCCTTCCTAAAGGGTTAACACCCCTGCCATCTGTTCACATAGAAAGTAACCTGTGAGCTGATCCTTCTGACAAACCCAGATAACTACAGAGGACTAGAAAGACTGGATTATTATTATTATATTAGATCTGTGTGTAGTGTTAGGAAGGTTACTGTGGAAATGTAATAGGTTACAGATTATTATTTAAAATGTAATAGTAGTATTACTAAAGTAGTATAACTTTGAATTATTTAATTTTTGATTACTTATCTAAATTTCTAACAATTTTTTTCAAAATGTTAATCATTTTGAAATCATGTTTTTGAAATAAAATCTTTGCACAGGAAACACTGGCATCTAACAATGCTTAAATCTTAAAAAATAAAGAATTTACAAAAACCCAAATAGGAAATTAAATGGTTATCAAATAAGCATGTGTCATATTTTGTGTCGTAAACTCCTGAAACAATGGCTTCTCATATTTTAGAGCAGTCAATGCAATTTGGGAAAGAAATCAATCAAATCTAAGTGTGAGAAAATATTCAGATGTAACCCCCTTTGCAATCTTTAACATTTTCATAAGTAACTAATTTAATGACATATTTTCTCAGAAACGCT
This sequence comes from Barbus barbus, assembly GCF_936440315.1. NCBI lineage: Eukaryota > Metazoa > Chordata > Actinopteri > Cypriniformes > Cyprinidae > Barbus > Barbus barbus. The sequence goes on from NC_136719.1 coordinate 17,503,199, forward strand.
TATTTTGTAATTAAATTATGTAATTACTCCCCAACACTGAGTATACATATACACTACTGGTCAAAATTTTGGAATAATTTTATATAGGAAATATTTTGACAATATAAAATAACAGATTTTTGTTCTAACATCTTTAAAAATGTAATTTATCCCTGTGATGTCAAAGCTCATTTTCAGCAGCCATTATTTTAGTTTTCAGCGTCACACTATCCTTCAGAAATAATAATTCACAATATTATTGTATTTACTTCTTTAAAAACATTTAAAAAATCCTAATTATTCCAAACTACTGACCAGTAAGAAATGGATTGTATCCAGGAAATCATGTAGTGACTGGTTTGCGTGTGAATCAAACAGGACAAACTGACTTCATCTGATTATGTTATTGATCGAGGTCAAGGATGCGCTCACCTTTAATTATACATCCATATTTTTGGCTGATACAAAAGACTAGGTCTATTTCTGTCTGATTTTCTGTAGAACTGCGTCAGAGGTTGACGTCACTGGTGCGAGCCACTTGCCGTAACCATGGAAACTAATGCCTGGAAGCTCTAGCCACGTCTACTTTTTCTCTCTCTTTTCCTCCTTTACTATCTCACTCATTTGCAGAGAGTCTCAGTGAATGGCATCAAGCCACTGGTGGGTGGGAAAGTTGGATTTTTTTTTTTTTTATACATATTTATGAGAACATGCAAATCATTACGAGTAGAACATTTTGAATGTAAAAGGTCAGCAGGTGCCTGAAGCACCCCCATTATCTTATTACACATTGTTAACTAATTAGTTTTGATTATTTCAAGAGGAAACCTCTGTGATGCCCAGAAATGTTATTCACTTAAGCCCTTGACTCTTCTTTTGTTTGGAAAATGCTTGTCTGTGTACCTTCAGCCTCTCGATGGCCTCTTCTCCGCCTGGCGTGGACATGATGCGCTCCTGGATGCTTGAGACGGACTGGAGCCCTGCCTGGCTGCACAGAGAGCCTGAGGACGGAGAGGCTGTCAGGCAGCCCATAGGTGCTGTGGAGAAATGGCCAGGCCGTTGGTTCTCTGAGGCAAGCAAGTATCTATGCTTACTGTTGTGTATATCTTTCAGGTCTGAGTCACAGAGGAGAGACAGGCGACGCAAGGAGGAAGAAGCGAAAGTGGTGGAGACAGAAATGTGAGAGAGTGCAGGAGACAGAAAGAAAGAAAAAAGGACAAAGAGGAGGAAAGACCAATGTAAGACACAGTTCACATCAAAGGATTACAACAAACAAGCCAGTCAGAGAGTCAGATACAGTTTTCACCGCAGGTGCTTCAATATAAACACGTTTCTTTCACCATTACTTAAAAAATCCTATTCTGTCATATTTCAAATAAGCTATTACCACGTGTTTCAGGGAATGCATCTTGAATTTAACAGCATTTTGTCTTGTTCCATTAACAATTCTTTAGTTGTAAACCTCACTAAATATAGCTTAAATGAACAAATGAAATAATGGAACAAGACAATACACTTAAATTCAACATTTATCATTCATTTTTGTCTTGTTGAATATTATATTTTATTTGGAAATGCATCAGATTATGGAAATAAACTTTGATGCAGTTTCATGTTGATTTTCAATTCAAGATACGTTCTCAGAAATGACGTCTTTATACAATTTTGCTTCTTAGGTCAATTTGCCTTGTTTTAAGCATATTAATTTAACAACAGTATATATTATTTTTGAAATTGTGTTATTTTTAAAACACTGCATTTAAAATTTTACTATATGGATGTTAATATTTTATACAATTTTGCTTAGGTCAATTTAAACTTGTTATAAAAAATATTACATTTTAAGAATATAATATATTGACAATAATTAAATATATATATATATATATATATATTTTCTCACTAACTCTGTATTTCTATTCTATCGACTTGTTTTCTTTGCATTTCTTTAAAGACATAATAAAATTGATCCTCTAACACTAGCGCTTTCAACTCTTTCTATTCTACTTTTCTTTTTTAATTATTAAAAATCTATAATAACTTGACCCTCTAACACAAACTATCTTTTCTATCTACTTTTATTCTTTTTATTTATTATTATTAAAAAAACAAACTTGCTATGTATACTGCGTTAGACTAAATGGGACTTATCACAACACATATACTGTTGCTCTTTTTTTTATTTGATTGCTTCTATTGCCCTCATTTGTAAGTCGCTTTGGATAAAAGCATCTTGCAAAATTATTAAAATGTAAATAGTTTACTTGGAAGGCACTAATTAAGAATAGGATTTTTGAACTATGCACTCATTTTAAGCGTTCTGACAGTAAATGGCATTCGTTTTTATATAGTAGCTTGCTATAAATATGCATTATATTTAATCAATTATGTAATATTGAACGACATGTGACCTGCAAACAGTGTAGTCGATTATACAAGCGCTTTTAAATGTGATAAATCAATCTGACTCTATTCTGACCTGGGTGAAAACTGACATCACTTCTCAGATGTGAGAGAAGAGATAGGGGTGGAGGAATTGCATAAAAGGTCACAAACCAGGAGAGGGAGGCTTGGGGGGCTGGAAGAGCAATATGATAACATGCTGCAGATACAAGCTATAAAAAGTCTTTTCCACGCGGCACATCGCTCTTAAAGTCATGATGCTGTCAATGTTTGGCTGCCACAAAGCTCTTCGAAACATCTTTTCAGTAGAGCTACGGTGACTTGGAGGGGACTGTGCTTACGAAACCTCTCCCAGGCAGCTTTATCGCAGTTCAGTCGAGCTTCTCTACTGCATATTCACTCTATTGGATTTTCCCCCACTTCATTTATCTGAAAAGACTCTCCTGAAGCAACTAGGCCAACATGGCGGAGTAACAGCACTGCATTACATTACTGTTCATGCGTTCAGATGATGCGATTGAGGCCGCTAGCACACAGACCATGGCAAGCATTTCGGTCAAGTGAAAATGTTCGCTTTCCCAGTGCCATATGGTTGTAGCGTTAGAAAGCACAGTGTGCGTTCAACTCTCTGCGCATATCAAGAACTCCCAGACAGGTAGAAAACCAAATAGCCGCCTGAGCTCTGATTCGGTTCTGCAGCTTTTGAAAAGGTACACCGAGCTTGCTTAAGAGGATACGAACAACAGGGAAGGAAGAGGATTCAGATGCACTTGGCTACGTATTCTTACACTACGTATTCTTACACTACCACTGCAACTGCTAATTTCCAATTGTAAGATGATGAAAACATGCACCTTTTCTCTGATAGATCATTGTTTTAACATCGTTATTATCGTGACCTGCAATGAACAGTTAAATGACACAATAAAACCTCACTAGGCAGAAAATAAAAAGAGGACAATAAGAATTAAACCGCAAAATACAATCAGATTAAAAAGGAGTGATATTAAAGGGATAGTTCACCTAAAAATTAACATCTTGTTATCATTTATTCACCCACGTCATTCCAAACCATAAAACATTTAGATTTGACGTTGAGCAGAATGTCATACAATAGATTATTTGAGTCAAATAACAAAATTTAAGTTATTATTCACTAATATTCTTTCTTTAATTGTGAATAACTGGTCTGTTAAAGTAAAGTGTATTTTTTCTTATTCTATTTGTTTTAAGCATAATACATATAGTTTAAAACGAGTGGAAAACCAAATGGAACAACACCAAATCCATTTAAATTGAACATTCATCATTAATCATTATTTGTCTTTTTTTTTTCCTCATTTGAAAATGTGTCAGATTATGGAGATAAAAGGGGTTACAATGCCATTTCATGTTGATTTTTAATTCAAGACACATTCTCTAAAAAGACATGTTAATATTAAACTATGAAACTACCATTAAATTTTACAATGCATACAGATATGCATGCATATAGCAGAATGTCATACAAAATTTTTTTGGAGGAAGTCCAAAACTGATTTTCTTCCTTTAAATTGCAAATCATCCATTTGGTGTGTTCATTACACAAAGTATAAATTACCTTTCCTTGTATGGAACTGAAGCTAGGACATTCTTGGGCTTCACAAAAGAATACAATAAAGATTTAATGACAACAAAATGTTCATTTTGGTGTGAACGATCTCTTTAAGTGTTTCCAGATGCAGTCTATCTGATCTATCGTGCTGTAGCATGGGGTTGGCCTTATTTGGAGAAAAGCCTACCATTAAAACTGCACCATGCCAGACAGTCAATCAAATTAGAGTAAGAGCAAGCATAAAGCCTGCCAGTGGCAATCTAACCCATCCAATCCATTGCATATTTATCTGTTGTATGTCTGGGATTCCTTGCAGTAAAAAAAGAGGCATGCAAAGCCGACACAATTTTGTATTCCAGAAGCAATGAATAAGCTACTTGTAAAAAAAAAAAAAGGGAAGAGCAAGAGGATGCGGCCCGTCAAGCGTATACACACATTTGCTTCCACTTCCAAGGTAATCATCCCCCATTGGCCCGACTGACAGGAAGCAGGAAGAACAGGAGAAGGTCAGAGTTGAGAGGACTAGTAGAGGAATGACTGGCAGAGGCAGTTAGATTTGACTAGACAAAATATTGTGAAAAAAAACATGATATGGAAACACTCCTGGACTTGGATTTTGGAAAACAGTTCTGTAATTTCTAACCATCATATCCCTCATCTCCATCGCATGTTGATGAAATGGTTAAATGAAGACATAGAAGGAACAACATGAAGACAATGCAGACTGGGCGAACTGCAGGATTAGATCAGAGCTGAAGAATTTGCCACTTGTGAGCACAGTAAATGACCTCCTATTTGCCTGGCAACTGGGCATGTATAGAAGTAGCCATTGGGGGGCGCTGTGCCTTGACTTACTGTCCAGAATGTCCCCAAGGCCCTGGGCACAGAGCAGATCCTTTAGACGTGTAACCTCGTCCTTCAGCTCCCGCACCAGTTTTGCGTTGGGGTCCTCGTTGATGACTGCGTTGCACTTGATCTGCTTGGCTCTGTCTGCATATCTGTAAATAAGCAAACAAGGACAATGATCCAAAAAGCCATTGACATCACAAGAGCCCCCTTATCACAATCAAGACCATCTAAGAATGGAAGACACACTGTTTAATGGGAAGAGGGAATAGGACGTGTATTCTTACCGGAGTGTGCTGAGAGTTTCATCATAGTTGATGTCAGCAGGACTCAGGGCGGCCACCATAGCGGTCCTTGAGTTCCCTCCTGGTGAACAAGCACAATTACGCAAGCAATTAGAAACACTAAGTAATGCAGTTTATTTCGACTGGAGTATTGATCTAAGACAGGCCAATGAGTTTAAAGAATGCACCTTCCATAGACCATTAAAGAAAGCACAAGTGTAATTTTCTGTTGTTTTAAATGGTTAAAATTCATTTTAAATGGTAAACCTCTGCAATATTTTCCTTTAATAGCTATTGGTTGGCATTGCATGACGAAAATTTTATTTCGATCTGTTGAATATAGATAATATTCAGAGGAACAGTTCACCCAAAAATAAAAATTCAGTGAATAATGATTGGGCTGTCAAGCTAAAAAAATTTAAAAAAAAAAAATAATATAAACATTTTTGAATTTTCAAATGCTGGTTTATAATACCCATGTAACATAGTAGATACAATCATTTCTAATCCTTATGGATCATCGTCCATACCTAAATTCTCTCTTAGCAGCCATGTCAACACTGAGTCTCGGTAAGGAATGAAGTCTGTCTTCTTTTTCTTCTTGCTCTATTTCAAAACATGAAAAACATGTTGAAATATAGCATGTAAATATAGCTACTGCTGTAATAATGAAGGGGGTTCAGGAAATGACTTGATGTATGAGACATCAAGACTAGAATAAGACACACTTTTAAGACAAAAGGTTACATGGATAAAGGTTGATAGGTTTAGATAGAGACGCTTCAGTGGTTAGTGACCGTACACCAGGAAAGATTACCTTGCTGGTACAGTTATCCTGGGAAGGGAAGCATTGCCAGGAGAGAGACAGACAGCACACAGAGTTATAGTACTGAAGATATGCAGGCAAACAGGCAGAGAGAGACAGGTATTGAACAATACTCACCACCTCAGCTAGGGCTGAAATGACCTTTCCTAGTGTAGTTAGAGATTTATTGATGTTTGCGCCCTCCTAAGAAGCAGCAGTTGAACAGTCAGCTTTATGATTACATCAAATTTAATACATTTCAGCTTAAAATATGTTTGCAATTAAAACAAACAAACCCTTAAATGAATAAAAATAGCTGTGATGCATATTTTTGTTTTAAGTGTTTTATGTTCTATCATGCATGTCACATTCCCAGAATATTTGCGGCGTGTGGAGGAGTGCGCAGTCACTTTTACATATGCCAGGTGGTGGTGGAGTTCTAGAGGCTGTAAAATTAGTCTGTACCTTCAGTCTGGTTCCTTTGGCCCCTGTTGAGTCAGCACGCTCACTTCCTGCCAGATCCACCAGGCTGATTTTGCTGACCTGAAACCAGACAGCAGAGCTACTTTCAGACTGATCAACACACTAAAATAAGGCACAAAGGTAATCTCTTCAGTATGGCATACTGTGTACGTGGGAGTCTTATGTTTCCCTTATGTCTATTAGCAATAGAATCATATATTCTGATAAAGTGATGATTCAAACAAATTGATTCAGAAAGCACATGTTTAACTAAATAATTCAATCATCCAATCATTTTAGGGTACTTGTAAAATCACTGGTGCATGCATGCACAACTAATTGTGCTAAAGGATGCTTGGGTTATCTTTTCATTTTGTTGTGCTTGAGTTTTGGCCAGCGATGCCGCTGCCAAACTGGATGAGTAATATTAGAGCAAGGGCTGAGGCGAGACCTGTGTAGTGAATCTAATGTAGTAGCTCTGTACAATAGCCATTGTGCCCGTGGACCTCATAGAGCGGTCTTTGTGTCCGTAGCAATTAAACAATGAGCCCCACAAACACAGGATGAGTGGGACGGGTCTCTTTCTCTCCGTTTTCCTTTCTACTTGGTACATGATTTGCTGACTTTGGGTTGCAGGACGAATCGGAGCTCTGTGAAATGTCATAATGGCTGTGGATTGGTGTAAAATATCTAACCTTCTCTGTGGAGAGGTCTGTCTCATTGTCATATTTCCTCTGGGTGAAAACGATAGTGAAGACTGCATGAGAGCGGCTGCTCGTCTCATTCATGTTGGTGGCTGCAACAGTTCTGCGGATACAGAAAGCAAAATGAGTGTCATAGGCGTCACATAAAACAAATGTATAATTATATACAATGTATATTACATGATGTTATAGGATTTTCTTACATTTCTTGACCTTATTTTTAACAGCTGTGTAAAGCTGCATACTATAAAACTAGGGTTTTTAATGGGGGTCAATGCTGAACAAAGTAATTTTGTGAAGAATAAATAAAATATAAAATAAATAAAATATGCATAACAAAAATACAAGAATAAAGACTGAACTGTGATGTCAAAGTAAATTTGTGTGGAAAAACAAATAAAACAAATGAGTTATGCATTAAACAAAAATATGCTTAAAAAGAAAATAAATTAATAAAACAAATAATAATAATAAATTAATAAATGAATATATGCAAACAAAAATATCATTATAGTTAAAAATTGGAATTCAGTAAAATCTTCCACTGTCCGTCTCACATTAAAAGTTAAATTAAAATAACAAGAATGATTATTTGAATAGATTTGCAACATTAGAATCATAACACAAAAATGTATATAAATACATTAATATGGTATTATATGCCATTACAGGCCAATCCTTTTCTCTTTATCCACCAATAATCTCTTTATCGGCCTGAAGAAGGTTGAAAGGCTGCTTTGGAAGTTCATAGACCACTCTAGATGCTTATCACCAGAGTGTGAGAGAATAATCCTGGAAAGTGCTAGTAAGTGCAGGAATAAGACATCAAGGCAGCTCATGTGCCGGATATGGCACTGGGTGGGATGCTCTCGAGAGAAACAGGCTTTACACGTCACATTCTCCACAAATAAACCCTGGGAATCAGCACGGGAGGATTAGAAGCATGTTACTTCTTCCCAAGAGTCACATTTACACATGACTATCAGTCAGAGTATCACTGGATGAAACATATCACTTTTCCATTTCCCCTTGACAAAAAAAATCTAACCACTATCCTTCAACAGCAGTACCCAAAGTGAAAAAAAACAACTTAAGTACAACAAGTTTTCTTCTCTCTCACCTGGCTTTGTTACCAGCATCCATGAGGTCAGCTATGTCTGTGTAAGAGGTGACGGCCAGTTTTGAGAGGTCTTCAACATACGGTCCAAGTAGAGGATGTTCCCTGACACGCAGGTTCCCTTTATTCTTAGGGTTTAGCAGGTCCCTCACCCGCTCACAGTATATCTCCATATAAGCCACCTACAATGAGCATTTAAAAATTAGATATAACTTGCTCTCAATTATTGAACACTTGAGTAGGCTTTGAACAAACCCATCACCCCCCATTGCAGAGTTAGTAAGCACTGAGGTAACACAACAAAACAGCATTTCAACAGATGGAGAGCGTGTGAAGGGAGTCACAGGAATGTACCGAGGAGTCATGATGTGTTTGTTGCTCACCTCCACCGAGTATGAGATCTCCTCATTGTTATTGTCATTGATTTTCTCAAAGAGGTCTTCACAGAGCTGGGAGGGGGACAAAAAGAGCACATTAGGGAGGAGAGAGAAAGCGATCGATAAAGAGCACAAATAACTCTACCCCTGCCGGACGTGCTAGACGGCCCGCTAATGTCTTAATGTCTTCTGGCAATGTCTGCTTTGAGATCAGAAACATCTCACTCGCTGCTGAGCTCTTAAGCATGTCTTTTACTTTGGATCCATTAAGGTGATACATATGCTGTTATATTACATACATACCAGAGGAATAATGCCTTCCTGTCCTTCCTCTTGCTTTCCCATCATGGTGTAGGACTTGCCAGCTCCGGTCTGGCCGTAGGCGAAAATACAGACGTTATATCCCTCAAAAGCATGCTGCAACATCTCCTTCCCAATGTCATTGAACACAAGGCTTTGTGACGCAAAGCTGGGGTCGTCCGGCTAGCAAAGAAATGATGAAAAGAGAACAAAACACGTTAATACAGACTTTATTTTAGGGGATGATTAATTACAGCTGTAAATCTGACCACATGCGCATTTTTTGTCCACTGAGCCAGCTCAGCGGAAAAAGTTGAAAGAGCAGGAAAAGGACGGAAGGAGAAAGAGTGAGAAAATGAGACTTACTGAGGTGTGAGACCAGTACGAGTAGTCAAAGCTGAAGGATTTTGGTGGTTCCTTTGGGTTCTTGGGGTTCAATATAGCTGCAAAAGACAGGGAAAATTGAGTATGATTTTTTTTTTTTTATTCAATTTTTCACAAAAAGGTTACATATTATGGTTTAAGTGCAAGGTGGTAAAATGGTGGAAGATCTTTTTATTATAAGTGACGCGATTTCCACTACAATTCTGTATTTAATGATTGAAAATATTGAAAATCTAATTACTGAATTATCAATATATCAATATCAATAATAATTTTATTCTGGTCCTCACAGACAACTTTTCCCAAAATAAATAAATACACAGCTTATATTAATTATAGATCAAAGTAAAGACAAAAGCTGAGGGTAAACATTAAAATCTGCTTTGAAACAATGACACCAATTGTAACAGACTGCACAACAGAGCATTAAATAGCACCCTTAATGAAAAAAAAAAAAAAAAAATGTGAAGAGAAAAATAAAAAATAAAATACGAATAACGATGAAAAACTTAAATTATAAATGTTGCCATGTTAACTAAAATGAGTACGTTTAAGTTGACATAGCCTACTAAAATTACTAAACGCAAGAAGAAAAAATATTAAAGCAAAATGGAAATATAAAAAAACTAAAATTAATAAATGACTAAAATTAAAATGAAACCTGAAATTATAACAATAAATGTACATCACTGATAGACTGATAGTGTTTTATGCAAAGTGAACTGCTCAACAGCACACAATATTCATTATTGGCTCTAAACTATTACCAGATATCAACTGACAGAGATTGAGTCAGCCTTCAAAAATACATAAATCACCACTGTAGCTAAACCAACATGTAAAATTTCCAACATTACCATTTCTCTGATTGAATGAAATGTCCATGCAATGAGAAATGAAAGAGTCACATGTGCATAACTGCTCCACAACCACTGTAAAACACTTGTTTGGGGGCTATTTTTGTTTTCAACAATTGAGAGAGTGGACACATTCACCTCAGCAGGGCCTGTGTAAAAAACTAAACAAAAAAAACTGATGACTTAGATGTCTTTGTGTGGGATCAGCAGGTCCACCTGTTGCATGTGACAACCCATAATTAATCCCTTTTTTCTGTTTTAAATCAAAGTTTAAATCAAATTTAACCCTGTTTTCACTGACAAATTACACACATGGTGTCCACCCTGCAGGTTGCTACATATCCCTGCAGTCTTAATAAACAGGAATCTAAAGGCTTGTGTAGTATTTGGCATGTCCCAAACATTCAGACCGACCCTCGTCTCAACACCACCACACCATCAGAATGCTAAGCCTGGGAGTAAGCGGCTCAAAAGGCTGTGGGATCGAGGGAATCTACTGTAGGATATTTATAGGTATCAGAAAGCCAGCTGCTGCTGCAGTCCCCTCGACTGACACGGAGTTGGCCATCAGGGCCCCCGAGCGCGTTCAGGCCTTGATTCGATCCAGACGAACATTCCACCGGCAGAGCGCAGGGTGGCGAGGTCAGTTGGCTGGGTGGGCGGAAAAAAAGAGAAAGAGGCTGACGAATGAGATGCACATGCTGCTGTCTTAGCGACAATCCAAACAAAAACATAACCTTTCCTGTTCCCGCTGCAACAAAAATTACCCATCAGCCCAGAAATAGAGAAATGTGGTGTTTTTTCCCTCTTCGATGCATGGGTGGATGGATGAAAGAAGGGAAAGAGGTGTGGACTATACATAAAAAGTCAACGGTCTAATTAAGCATGAGGCTCTCTGCAGTCGAGGACGTTTGAGCCCCCTGCAATGAGTAAATCCCCCCGCAGCACCTCTGGGACACGGGCTAATCTCACAGAATTAATCTATTATTCAGTGGAAATGAGAGGGGAGGGCTGGGTACTGAGGCACTTCTTTCTGAGAGATACAAGTCGAATATGAGACTAGAAAGTATATAAGGAATATTCAATATACAGGACTATTTGAAATGATTTCGCTGGTGAGTAACTTAACATAAAATGATTTCATGTGTCCAAAATCACATACTGCCGGATCAGGTAATACATTTGATGAAGAACTTGCTGCAAGACTTTAAAAAAAAAAGTAAGTTCTATACAGCAGCATGTATGTTTGTAGTATGAATGCAACTCATTTGCATTGTGTATGTGACTTACAATGTCATCTGCATTACTTCTCTGCCACTCACGACTCTCTCTCTTGTGGCCTCATGGGATAGTTAGGCTAGGTGTTCATCAGATGAACACTATGAGTGTCATGCTTTTCACCTACTATTTACCTACTCTACTGGGTATTAGGGATGCATGATATTTTTGGAATGTTATCGGAATCGACTGATAAAGGCTTAAAATGTAAACATCAGCATATACTGCTGACCTACTTGAAATAAAATGACAAGTAAAATAAACAAATAACATTAAGATAATAGTATTTCTCAATAAATAGCTAGCAGTTAACAGCAAAGCTAGTATAAGCCATTTCAGAGGACATACATAAATCGAGATATTAAATATTATAAAAAGATTTCAATTTTACTTAATGCTATATGATCTAGCTTAACTAGCAAAGGGGTAGGACAAATCTGCAGGACCACCCACAGATGGTATCTTAAGATTTTTCTTATAGAAGGCCTCTTTCTCAGAAAGCTGGTAAGTTGTGAGTCTGTTTGGAAAGACAACTGATACGTTCCCAGGTTGGTGAAAGCAGGTCCTTTCCTCAAGTCCTGCATCCTCACATGGTCAATATGACGGAGGAAAGGCCTGTGTCATTCAGGAGAAAGAGAGGCTAAATAAAGTGTGCTTACACCTCTGACCTAAGGCCAAATGGAAACTGGAGCAGTGGGTAAAACACACAGGGATTTACATTACTGCAGTCATTCTGCCCTTCTTTCCTGGAACAAAATGCACAGAGGGACTATAAATGCCTCTCCCATCATGCACTGTGTTCACCAGTCATATCAGAACACTGATGAGATGGGAGGATCAACACGGGGGCCGAAAGACAGGTGGACAACCGGCAAGCCTGGCCTTGCTCACTCACATACGCACATGTGTGGGTCACTCACGTCTGTTTCTGTATCGGTATGACGCAGACAGGTTTCATTCTGCTATTTTCAATTGAAAGGGTAAATGCGAGGGCTTTGCATTCAAAGTGCAGTTATGCATTCATTAAAGTCCCTAAAACCTATAAGGAAAACACACTCGCATTAAAAGAAAAACAAAGAGTTCTAATGATCTTATGTCGCCGTTCTATCAATGTCTCCTACATCAGCAGCACTGCTCACGCAAGCCATAGCAAAAGTTAAACCAGTTACCATGACGACCACCACACTGAACAGTGGAATACAGAAATAAGAACCATCATCTGCATTATTCAATTTAATTTTGTACTGCTCCTCAGCCTTGTTTTCATTTTCAGTCTTGAAATATAAAACCAAATTATGTGACAATTGTAATGCGATTAGACTGTTAAAAATTCACATAGTCATGGTTTAAAATCCCTTAAATCTGGCTGAACATGTAGAAGACTCTAAATGAAAGCATTAGGATTAGACATTAAGATTGTAAATTAGACATTAAGACAGACGTTAGGCCTGAGAAGATTCAATATACTGTACATGAACAGTGAACAGAACATAGAGGTAAGTGACACTGCTTAAAAAAAGCATACAGTATATGGCTCATTCTCTGCAAAGTATGCAAATATTCTTACAATAATACTATAATATTCTTATAACACTATTATAGGAGCTTATATAAAGGCATACAAAAAGTGCCATATTAGGGAGTGCAAAATGGACAAAAGAAAAAAAGTGTAAATAAATAGTTTAAAATGTAAAAATTAAATAATAATAATAATAAATTTAAATAAAATTACATAATCTAAGAGGAATAAATACTCTTTGCCGTGGGAACTGGCTCCCTGTAAGTGTGACGAAGTCAAAGTGAACATTTTAGAACTTTACCATGTAGCTGACAATCCTGTTGTTTGAATCAGGGATTATGCTATAATTCAGAATGTAAATTTATGAATACTGTGTACTAAATAACCCTAAATAATAGCCTAAACAACCCATTTGGTTCATATTTGAAAATGAACAACATCAGCTGGCTGAGGATAGTCTAGTCATGCCAACCTCCTCAAAACTGTGAATGACAGTTTGAAGCAAACATGAGGATAATTGGTACAGAAGTGGCTGAAATGAGTGAATAACCTCTCAAAACAACCTCTCAATCCATCCAATTATGTTTGGACAAAACACTACAGCAGACCACAACCCATCAGCCAATGGAGAGCCGCTCATTATGCAAATGCACAACTAAACGTGCTATTCACTCCTCCCAAACAATGTCCTGACCCCAATCCCCAAACCTCTCCAGCAGAGGCCGGCTTAATGTTATGTGATCATCAAAAACAAAGTCTGACTGGATGTTTAAATCACTTGCACACACAAACACAACACTAGTTCGTCAGGATATTCCAGACAGAAGCTATTATGCAAATTCTCACTTTCGGCAGCCAATTGATAAACCAATTCCAGGGTGGATGAAGTTGGCACAGCAAAAACACAAAAATGCACACGATGGTTTTCCTGCTAGGATGCCTGGGTACAGATGCACGCAGACTAATGGCTTTCATCACTGTAGGAAACTCAAGCAGGAGGGATTTTAAATGAGTTAGCAGACGGCACCACCTGACCTGCGTATGCACAGGAAAAGCTTAGAGGAAAAAATGAAAAACCCATCTGGCTGCTCAAAGCGTATCAACTTTCAGACTGTGATGATAAACCTGGGCTTATTTCAGATAGTGTGAGATGACCTGAGAATAGCAGGCATGCCTGGCCTAATGCGGGTGGAATATGTGTCTCCAGCTTCGGACCCCATGAGACTTTGCTCTTTAGCCCACAGGCAAATCAATATCCACTGTTAACAGCCTGCAGTGGTTTTAAAAGCCAGATTTTTAATACAAACAAACAAAAACTGGGATTAAACTCTTGAAATATATCCTCAGGAGTACCATATGAGAACAAGCTGTATCGCTGCAGGGACAGTACATTTTAGCAGCCTGTGGAAACTTTTCGATTCAGCCTCGTTTCAGAAAAGTTTATGTACTATTGACTAACAGTTTGATTTGAAATACGTTGCCAGGTTGTTGTTTTTTTCATCCTGGTTTCTGTTTTCAAAACAAAAATCACAACACAAAACAAAAACAAAAATAAAGTAAAAAAATAAAAATAAATTTAAAAATAAAACAATACAATACCACCAAACAAAAATAAAAAAGCAAAACAAAAATAAATAACAAAATAAATTATCTTGAAGAAAGAAACAGTCTTCGCTTCAGAAACTGCCTCCCTGTAAGTGTGAACTGAGATAGAGCAGTTTCTGTGCAATATATTTTTCTCATAACACCCAAAAAAAAAAATAATAATAAAAAATCTAAGACCACTACTGAGATCGCAAAACAAATTTCCACCTGCTAAGATTTACGTCCAGAATGGCATCTGCAGACACCGATCTGGCCTGCTGTATCCTAAAGAGTAAAGTTTAAAGGGGACCTAACACACACAGTTTCACCCAATCTCATGTTAATCTTTGGTACTTATAGAGTAGTACTGCATCCTTCATATCTCCAAAAAGTCTTTAGTTTCATCATATTAATAAAAGAAAGATACAGCTTTACGATTCTGTACGGAAAAGCGTGTGGGCGGAGCTAAAGAGTGACGAGCACTTGCGCCGATCGCCAACATTTGATGCCGCTTCACTTACTGTCTGCAGTTCTGAATCATGACCGGGATCTTTTATAGCTGGGACCGCTCATCTCTCAGTATTACACCATGTGCAAATCCAGCATCGAACTAGGCCTTGTTTATAAACCGTTCGTCAACAAAACACTTGAGAAACTTCATTGCTGCCCTGAAAAAACAAACTGTATCCACTGTTCACGTAATGGTGGGTTCTTTTGGCAAGCTGAACAAGGTTATCTTTCCCTCACAACCAAAAACACGCTTCTTCAGAGACATTCTTCCCGAGCGAGTCCCGTGCAGCTGTGCAGTCGAATGAAGCGTGTTGATGGGCACGCTCTCGCTCTGGTTGATGCGTGCACGGCGTTTCTTCCCCGGGAGAAATGCCCATATAAGGAGTTCCACCGTCGTTTACGTCAGCAAGAACCACAATCGAAAAAAACTCTCCGAAACGTGTACGAACCCGGAAGTGAGATTTTGGCACAGAAATACTCTGTTTTACGTCCAAATTGTTTTTTGAAACTTTGTCCATGCTTAGCATGAGAATCCAACTCGAAAAACTCAAAGTAAATACAGTTCAGCTTCAATCAAAGTTATTAAGAGTCTCACGAGGTGCAACAAGTAGTAGTTTTGATTTGTGTGAAAACCTGACTGAAGGCAGACTGCTGAGGGAAATTATATGAAAGAATATGATTTCATTTGTGTGAATGCATAATAGGAAACCGACTGTCTTCAGAAAAGTTTCGATGGCATTTTCTTTCCATCTTCCCTCCGTGTAATGCGTTATAAAGCTTGTTTAGAAGCGCAGCTTTGTTTACCGTGGAAACAGCTCTGTTCTGCAGTTCATAAGCGCCATCTGCTGTAAAACTATGGATTTACAAATTCATTCAGTCTGTCTGCCATATTTTGTTCAGACCAATGCAAAATCAGACCAAAATCTTAACCAGTTGATGGAAAACAGGCTACCTTGTTGTGTTGAGATTTTTTGAATGCACATTAGCTTATGTAGAACCGTTTATGGAGCAGATAAAATTTATCATTCTGACATCCTTTTATTAAAAAAAAAAAAGGCTGATATGTTATAATTTTATTTTTTAAAATGGTCAAAACTTTATTTGAACGTAGTACATGTCAGTAGATAACGTTATGAAAAATTTTTGTTCGTTTAAAATCTGGCCATGATTTTTTTATGTTTTATTTTACGGTTTATGCAAACAAAAAGTGCGTAGTGCTGCTAATTTATTTGTTGGCTTTTGTCATAAAACTTGGTAAAATTATTTCAGTGTGTGCGTATCAGTACTTTTTTAATATTTCCAACACATTTTAACAACGCAGTCTAACAGTTTGGATTGATACATTATTTAAGAGACTTAAGTACTGTATAACATTGGTAGCTCTCAGCCGCTTTCATTTTTAAAATGTTGCTCCTGAATTAAATGTGGTTGGAGACATTCTTCTCACAGGTGCTGAAGATCACACACAACCACAAATCATCACGAAACTAGCAAATGCTAAGGGTGTACAGCAGCTTCAACCACACTAGCTGTGACCACAAACCCTTAAGTAGTCTGTCACTTTTCTCTTTAGACATTTCAAAGGTGAGGAATACAATAATACATTTACCTACATGCCAACAGTGAAGTGATCTGTGGCATAAACGTTTGGGACTCAAAGTATGCATTTTCACAATCACTAACAAAGTGATACTCTTATTATATACCACAATATGTGAATTATAAAATTAAACCAAGGACTCTCCTAAAAGAGTTAGAGAACAAAGTGTTAGAATATCAGTGCAATATTACACTGAGCAATGGAAAAACATGGACACAGAGATGTTGTGGTTAAAAAAAAAAAAAAGAAAAAAAAAGTGACTTCCTAACCATTAGTCGTAGCCTAATGGTTAGAGAATTGGACTCGTAATCCAAAGGTTGCGGGTTCGAGTCCCCGGCCGGCAGGGATTGTAGGTGGGGGGAGTGAATGTACAGCGCTCTCTCCACCCTCAATACCACGACTGAGGTGCCCTTGAGCAAGGCACCGAACCCCCAACTGCTCCCCGGGCGCCGCAGCATAAATGGCTGCCCACTGCTCCGGGTGTGTGTTCACGGTGTGTGTGTGTGTGTATTTGTTCACTACTCACTGCTGTGTGTGTGCACTTGGATGGGTTAAACGCAGAGCACCAATTTCGAGTATGGGTCACCATACTTGACAATACGTCACGACTTTACTTTACTATAGCACTGCACGTTCCTTATAAACAGCATTCGAGTGTGTGATATCACAACAATAATATCTGCCATACATCAGACTGTGCAATCTGAGAATGGTTTTGACGAAGGGCATTTGAGGATACAGACAGAGCCTGTAATGTGCATTAAGCTCATCTTCTTGCTTCTGAGCAGTACTGGGCTCAGTTACTGCATTTGAGAAGTCTCAGAATGCCGTCCACGCAGTTTTTCATGTCGCCTGGAGAGAACGAAAACCGAAGGCTGAAGAACAATACTGAGTTCAAGTACTGCAGCCAGAGAATGCCAGGCTCTCTACAAAACATGAGGTCATCTGTTATGACTGTATGGAGGCCTATGGACATTTTCAGAGACCTATCACAAAGAAAACGACTCTTAAAATCAACTTTTTTGTTAAGGAAGACATGGTATGCTTTGGGGTGGATGGTATGCCTGTATATACACCGTGCTACAATAAGTATAATCTATACATTTACAAATGTATAATTTATAATTATGAAATAAAATAAAAAACTATTAACGATTTAATTAAAAACGGATTTAACGGACTGCTTTCCTCTGGTCTCATAATGTTTGTTTATGTTCGATCAATGCAGATATGGAAAAGGTGCTCAGAAGAGGACTGAATGATTATCATCATCTAGCACTGGATAGTAAACCTAGTCAGATAAGAGAGGGAGGAATCACTAGAAAAGTGAAGCTCTGTCCAGCTGCCAACAAGATGTCTGGAGTGCCCTGTCTATTTCTGTAGCAGCAGATGGCAGTTGCTGCCTGACAGCTCCTCAATGAAAGGAAGGAATGGGCAGATTTCTGATCTTAGACCTTAGACCGTCACACTACATTCTGCAGAACAGCATGGGACACGTGCTGTGTACACACAAATGCAGCACACGCACACTTATATATGTGAAATGTGAACTATTTATGTGATTTTCAAACTGATCTAATTCTGAATCCTTGAAGCACAGCCAAGTTCATGTCAGCACTGTACATACAGTGTGACAAAAATATGCTTGCAAGCATACACAAACATACTGTACACAAGAGAAAACAGCATCAGGTTCAGAGCAGCATATTATTCGTCAGTGTGTAAGAGTGTAAGTGAGTGTATGACACCTCTTCAGTTTCAGTCAGGACCAGCAGACATGTTCCACTCCTTATAAATCACCACTCGCACCAGTGGAAACGGGAAAGTCCAGGAAGCTGAACTCATTTTACAGATCACCAGCTAAACATAGGCTAATGAATAAAGACTGCAGACATTGTTGAATGGCCCAACAACTTTTATATAATATTATGAAATATATATTTAACCTATTAACTTTATACGAAAATGAAAATATAAAAATACATGTTATTACTATTATTATTGTTAATTAAAATAAATTACTGTCACTATTATTTAGAGAGGATTTATCGAAAATCTAAGCAATAACTAAGCTGCGGTAGGGTGTGCACTACTATGAATTGTTTTAATTTTTAATTAAATTTGTATTTAAGACCCTATGATGCCCAGTTTCTTATTCTTGCTGAATTTCAAAACATGAATTCCACTCATAGCACAATAATCTTCAATATTTAGTTCAAGAGGAAACAAGGGAAAACAGAAAACAATAAATCTGAGGCCACAAAGCTTGTTTATTAGGCTTTGGATGGGCTCGTTTCTTTGTGTCTCCACCAAAACCATAATGACTTCGGCCTAGTATGAACTGAGAGATCATTAAACTCCTCCCACCACAGGCCTAAGAAGAATAAAGAGAACTTTTAAAGCGCTGTTCACCATCCTGCCCACTACAAACAGCCTCAGCGTTTGGACGACATCACTGTTAGATGCAGTGGTTTTTGGTTTGAGGGATTCAATGGACTGAAATGGGCAACGGGTTTGAGTCAGCACGAGTTACTGCTACCAAAAGACAGTTCTGACAGACGCCTAATCCTAGATGAATAATAACACCATTCTAACTTCTAAGGAACAGCGGAAGCGATTAATTGAATCCATATCTTTGTATACACGCTCATGCGTTTGTGTATACTGGAGGTCAGCTGAAGGGCATTGGCACAGAATGTGATACCGCAGTTTTCAATGTGGGTGCGGACCAGGCCTCCAACTCCAGACAGAGTCCAGACCACAGGTACACCATGCCAAATGACTGGCGGCCAGGACAGATTCAATGTTTTTCTTTTAAATTCTGCTTTTCATTGCCATGAATAATACAGGATGAATAAAAGTAGTGGCCACGACTAGCCGTGCCTGGACTACCAAGCTCTATCTGCTGCCACTCTCACATTCATCTCCCAGACAGAAACCAGCACTGGGGGGTAGCGAGAGATAGCAGAGAACCGGTAAAGCATAAGTAACAATGAAAACATATTAGACAACTTTGTGCAAGGTAATATGTAATGTAAAGGGAAACAAGTCAATTTAGCTCAAAGGGAATCATTTAAGATTTCATAGGGAATTTGAACAGAATCATTGTTTCACGGCCAGAGATTCACTGAACAAGCCGTATAACATCAACTCTGCACTGGATATTAAAATCCAAATTATAGTGAAAACACTATTAAATAGCACAGTAACAAGATCAACAGTTTAAGACATTAACTTGTAAGCACAAAACACAAGATACTTCTCTTTTCAATATAAATAATATTTCATAAATCTAAGACATAAACTAATCTAACACATGAACACACGCATTCACACGTTGCAGAAAGAGAGAGAGTGAGGAAAGGATGAGTTTAAGAGAATGAAAATGTGAAATCCCAACTTTACAGCAATATGTGCTATTGCATAGACCTGAACAACCATCAATCAGAGTTTCTGAAGGAGGCTAAAATTTGTATTAAATGCACCAGCTCAGAAAAAATCTGGACGTTACTTGCGTTGCCTTTGTGTTAAGGGATTCCCTTTTGTTGCAGAAAAGGGGTTTCCCGAGGTTGCTGATTGGCTGGAGGTGGTTCCAGAGTCAGTTGCTAGTTGTGCAGTCGAACAGGACTTTGCGGCAAACTTAACTTTTGAACATGAAACTCAACGGAAAGAAAAGAAACTAAAGTAAAAGAATAAAATGATGTAACGAGACTAGGTGGTTTTTCTTCTCATCGTGGTAGCAGCTGGCGTGCAGGTCGATGCATGCTGGAATGGCGCTCAAAGAACACAAAGTAATGACAAAAAGCATGGCTAAAAATTAGAGCAGAGAGGGGATTTGATGGTGTCCTGAGTTTTTAAACTCGGCTTTTGGACCCCTCTCAACTGGTGTGTTGACCAATTAGACCTTATCTTAGCTAGGGGTGTTGCTCTGCTTCTCCCAATACATAAATCATGTATCAGTCACATGGTCCGAATTTTACACGCTCTTGCAAAATATACTTTTGGATGTGATTTCTATAACCAGAATATGATACATTTGACAAAGAATTAATTGGAAGAAACGTTTTAAGCAAGAAGATTCAAACACACATACTAAACATGAATATGAACTCTTAGGCCGTTCAATTAAAAAGACATACATAATATGTGATTAAAACATGATAGTCTAATGTGTGAGTTACATGCATTAAATGGAGTTATGCATAGAAATCATTAGTTGCTCATTAGTCCTTTTAAGATGATTTTAGGTTCATATGGAAAAGACAGTCTCTGTGAGGTTCTGTGTAAGACATAGGGACATGTTCTGTGAACAAAGGAATTTCAGTCTGGTCTGTGTCTTCTATGTGGGGGAAAAGTCAATCTAAGGAAGCTCGTGATTTCTATTGTGGAACACATGTGATGCCCATCTCTTTGACGATCAGTCTTGATTACTTGCCCCTTGTCTCCTTCCTGAGTTGGAATTATCAATAAGTGTTCCTTTTGTTCTAATGTTGCAAGCTACTCACTGACAAGAGTTGGTTGGTTCGCTTTTTCTTGCTCTTCCATGTACAGAACTGTTATTATTCAACTATGCCAAGGTAAATACAGTTTTCCATTCTATAGCACCTTTAAGATTCACTGGAGCAGGATGCCAAATAATAACAGCTGTTCCACCTCACTGCAGACAGTCCAGGAAGTGGAAAGTCGTTTTACATCAATAACAGGTAGATTCATTCTAAGCATGAGATGATATAACCGCTTGCCCTTGTCTTCCTCAAGGAGGAGGTGCAAACATGACTCTCAGTCATGTGATGTGGATGGAGAACTGTTTTTGTGTCCTAATTCCTTCCTCTTTGCAGCTGTCTACGCATCTATATCTTTATAGGAGGAGAATAATCCCTCGTTCCAAGCACAAGGCTGTGATGCTCTCTCACGCTCTCGTGCATGTGACTGAGGCTGTTCCCAGCCTCACCGATGGATCTCTCACCCACCCCCCGGCTCATCTCATCCCTGCTCCACTCCAGCAGGAGATCAATCCAGACCCACTATACGGGTAATTACAGACCAGCCTGGCATGGAAAACAGCCAGCTTCCCTTTACAAGGAAATGTCATCAGAGTAAATAGATTATATCTGGATGACAAGATCACTGAATTTACGTAAAAATTCATCTGTAAGATTTGTGAAATTATAAATTTTTTTTAAAAACTGTTTCTGCCAAAATACCATTAATACTACTGTATCCATGGTAAAGACAATCCCAGAATACACAGGGAAGGGAAATTATTATAAATAAACTTACGCCTTCACTGAAACAACTGATATAAAATAGTCAGGTAATCTAAAAGTAGCATTTTTCCCAATTTTTGTGTGTGTGCTGCGTATTTTTATGCTTATTAAAGTATTTCAGGAGTAGAAGCCACATGGTAATGTCAAACTCTTTACATATCTAGGGCCCTATGATTTCCTCATTGCAGAAAACGTGGACAGAATCGCGGAATTCAGTCATACAAATTAAATTTACTGTATAACGTGGAATGTCATGGAATTTGCCAAAATTTGGAATAATAAATGAAAGTATACTTGGAATCAAACCACGATATGGACTAGTATCTGTGAATATTAAGCTGCAAAAACACTTTTTAAATATGAATCCTGCATGTTCTGTGTCTGTGTGAATGAATAACGCAAATATGCGGTTTAGCCTCTGCCGTTCTTAATATATGAGTACATGAACACATAAACAATCTCTAGAACTGCTCTGAGTGTCACTTCATTGGGCATTTGACCCTTTCTTTTGAGGGAAAAAATACATCAAATACAAAGAGAAACGTACAGTCTTCACAGCCACCCGTCAAATTAAAAGTTCAGTTTAACTAGAAACGGTGACAGAAATATATTACTTAATGTAATGATAGTACTACTACTAATACTACATTATTATTAAAACATTATTTTAAGGAATATTTACCATAATCTATTTAGCAGAAAAATGTAATAATCAATTAATTAGCTTTTGATTATTAAAATCTAATGAAACCATAAAAGTGGAATCCAGAAAAGTAATGGAAAATAGAATTTGGTAAAAATAAAACTGAATGAGAAAAAAATAAAATAAATAAAAATAAAATAAAGTTGAAATCTTAATAAATTGCTGTTAAATTGCCATTTCATGATTTGAAGTAATTAGACATGTTTTTTTATTAATGAAATTCAATTTAACCATTAAACTGAATAAAAAAAATAAAATAAAAACATTTAATAGGGCCCTACAAATCATTCGCAAGTCAATGTACTTTAGAAATACAAGAGTTCAGAAGAACTAACAAATCTGTGATGACAGTTATGAGAGTGTTTTTTTTAAATGTGACTTCAGTCTCTCATCACTCACATTTCATAAATGCAGATGCTGCTGTGGTCTTAAAGTGTTTATAAGCGTGTTTGTACAGCTGGTCAGCGAGCCCCAACGTATGCTATTAGTGAGGTTTTATTTTTGGCCTGCAGCAAAATCACAAACATTTGCTTCTCAGAACCCCTAATGAAGATGTGGTGGGACAAATATTACTAAATCAGATCACAGTACATCAGTAGAAAACTTGAGGGTATATCAAAGGGCCTACACTCTTCCACTTTAATCCCATTTCAAATGTACATTAAATACCCAGCATATTTTTGACCCCATGTATACAAAGATTATTTCAGCAATAATCTTTGTATACATGGGGTCAAACATGGGGAGAAAGGAAAGTCATACATGTATTTAAAAGTATTATGACTTACCGGGAAAAATTTATTTAATTCTCTAAAATGTACTTCTTTGCGTGCTACATTTTGGATTACTTTATCATTAGCTTAGTTACATGCTAACATTAGAAGCCACTTATGACCATTAGCTGTCTTGTCTCTCATGTCAAAAGCATTTTTATCTAGTTTTTTATCAGGTGTTCATTTTAAATTTTTTGTATACAGACAGCTGCCCTAATAAGAAGATACAGCCGGTGTTTAAGAGTTACAGATGGTGAGTGATAAAGAAGACAAATGTAATAAGACATCAGCCAGCTACTTGACGGCTGGTAAAAGATTGAGGTGTACCAGTGATGGTTTGCAACAGCTGTTCTACATCTAATCTCTGTTGCAAGCATCACACATTGTGAGGTACCAAAAACAAAGCTAAATGGGAAGCAGCTGACAAGGAGGGCAGAAATGAGACCATACAGAAAAAGCACGATCATGGCATAACGGCAGATTAGCATAAATAAAACATTATAAATATTAATAAAATATTACACTCCAATCTATATAATAATAAAATAGAACTATAGAGACCAAATAATAATATATTTTATTATTATTGTTAGTATTATAATTAGTAGTAGTATCAATACTGCCGTGCAAAGGCAAAAGACTGTAGGGCTGGGTAAAAAAATATTGATTCTCCGATTTTAATCGATCTTCAGTTTAACGCAACGATATCGATTCGGGAAATCCCCGAATCGATTCTTAATGCGCGTGCTTCACGTACGAGGATATGAATATTCACCTCTCGTCCTGAAGGTGTCACCATCTTTCGAATTGCTCCACTAAAAAAAACAACTGTGTGCACCCTATTATTAATATAGATGTGTATTTCAGTAATAAACTTAAGTAGGAGAGTTTCAGTTACCAGCATTTATATCAAAATATGGTTCCCATGTCTGCAAAACTAACATTTTAAATGAAATATTGATAGCTAATCGATATCGAATCGAAATCGAAACCATAAAAATAAGAATCGAATCGCAGAATTGGTCACAATACCCAGCCCTAAAAGACTGTAACTTTCATTTTTGACGAAAATGGGTTATTGATATTTTTGGGATATTCAAGACATCCTTTATCATGTACATAAGTATCTTGAGTCAATTTCGTTGTTTTTCAGAGAAAATAATGGGTCGTCTCAACCGTAACTTCAA
Organism: Barbus barbus; assembly: GCF_936440315.1. Lineage (NCBI taxonomy): Eukaryota > Metazoa > Chordata > Actinopteri > Cypriniformes > Cyprinidae > Barbus > Barbus barbus. Next base: position 17,527,732 of record NC_136719.1, read on the forward strand.
AAAGCCCCAGAGAAACTAAGGCAGAACACCATATAACACCAGTAACGTCTCTTTTGCTTTGTTTGGAACGCTCAAATTGAGTTACGGTGTTCTGCCTTTGTTAGCCACGCGTCAAAATGAAGTTACGGTGCCGGCTTGGAGTTATGCGGTGTTCTGCCTTTTTTTTTTACTGTCCACTGAAGTCTGCGGCATTTTAATTACGGTGTAGACAAACGAATTAGATTGCAATCTACCAAACAGCTCCATATAACAAAGCACTGTAAAGACAGCTTGGCAGCAATACATAATTGTGAATAACATTTAAAGATTTTTTCCCCTCTTTTTGTAATGCAGATTATTAACCAGGCTGTCACTTCTAGTTGGATGCGTGTGTACTTGAATGCCATTGCATGTAGCATGATCAATCATAAAATCAGTAGCCTAAAAGTTCGCAATTAAATCCATATCCTACCTGTAACCCGATAAAATCAATCCATAGTGCTGAATGTTGTTGGAGATGTTTAATCCACACCCATTTCTGAGCATGCCTGCATGCCTTATGCTATGTCTAGAATTCTTTTACGTTACGGAGCATAGCAAATAAATTGGTTGCAAAACGGTATCCACTCACGTTTAACTTTTAGTCTGCTTGTTACGGTCAAAAAAATAAATAAATAATACAGTCACATTACTATATGTAATATAGCCAATATGAGATAGCCCATGATCAGTAGATTTTATACAGGTGTTACTATAACGATTTTGTAAATGGTGATCAGCAATCAAATATTTATAATGTGGAAGTTACTGCCTTTTGCCTTGGTGTGACTTCTCAGTTTTTGCAGATAATGCAAAGGCAGAGTACATTAACTTCAAAATAGGGATACAAATCAAGTTTGAGCTCACAATTTTTTAATGTAGATCATTTTCATTACTAAAACATCTAATTGCCAAATTTCCAGTGTTCTACCTATAAAGTTTTTTACTTGTCCAGACAAATTAATTCAAGTAATTTTTCTCAGTTTCACACTAGCGAGTTAAGGTCTTTTGCCTATGTAGGGCAGAATAGTAGTAGTATGAATATTAGAATGTCCTGCAAAAATACATTTCCATCTTTTACTTTCACTAATTTAAAAAGGTCTGACTTGTAATGGCTAACAATATTTTACATTATGCCAATATAAAAATAGAAACCTAAATGTGATGCGCTCACAATGCATGTTAAAGCCTTTTTATACATTCATAAGGCTTTGATGCTTTGCACGTTTTTCACATTTCCAAGTACATTTGGAGAGTTCACATAACACACTAATACATCAGACTGGAAATATCAAATGATTATATCAAATCATGACTATTAGAAGGGTTGAGAGGGGCAATTATGTAATAAGGGGACAGGCCTACCTTACATAATTCCACATTCATTAGCAGCACTACTTGGATGATATAAATCCTTAAAGTAAATCCACACATAAATCCATCTACAAGTTTGCGAACCAAGGTCTCTAGAATTAAGAGAAGACGAAATCGAAATGTGCTATAAGCAAAAAGTTACGTGCAAAGACACCAGAAAGAACACCAGAAGAAATCTGAAATGTCTGGAAAGACTATCAATGAATAATTTATGACAATATCTTAAAATAAAAATGTAAGTAGATCATCTTGAATAGAACATTTCATTAGAATCACTCCATTTCTTTATCTACCGAATTTAGTGACAGGTGTAGCTATAATCTGCATGGTGAGAAGTGACATTTTGAGTTGACGCCCATGCACCTGCAGGGGTCACTGGGATTAACAGAGGAGAGTGGTGACCTCAGGCACGCTCACAGGATTACATCTGTAATCAGGTCAATCGTTTCTGTCTGCACTTAAAGCCCAATAGCAAGATGACCTTCCCAGTGGCAGAAGAACCATAGCAATCTATGAACTCCTTCACCTCAATCTCTCTCTCTCTCAATCAATAAATAAAAGCTCTTCTGTCTCTCAATTTCAGTGTGCAAAGCTTTTACAGACAACTCTTCCCTCCCACGTCTGCACTGGCGGTCCCCAATGGTCTGCTGTCAGGATGACTCCATCTATATGCACAGCAGAGCTGAAACGGTCTAAAATAAGAGGTCAGAGTAACTGTTGCTATGCTGTTGCTAAGCTCTTCTACTTGGTTGTTAGAGCATTGTGGTTACTTATCGGCCAAATGATCCCATCCACCAGCCTCTATGATATTCTAGTGTCTAGACTTACCTTGGGCCCCATTTCAGTGATGGTCTATTTGATTTATTTGCTCGTTTTATCATCATCTTTAGGGCAGTCGTGGTCTAATGGTTAGAGAGTCGGACTCGTAACTAGGGCTGGGCGATATGTCAAAAATATATTATCGATAATCGCCATAAAAAATATCGCGATATCCGATAATATAGTCTACCCAAGCTCCACCTCCACCACGCCCCGCCCCAGCCGAGACAACATTGCCGACATGCACCATAGACATAGTTCAGTTCGGTCTTAATTATTGCCACATTAAAGTTTCGTTTTTACTTTTTCATAGTTTGTGTTTAAACTAACAGAAAACATTAGCTTTACTGTTATATTGGTGTTGCTAATAATTTCCATTCTGTTCTTATCAAGTTTGAAAAGAATTTTGTTTTTTGAGGAGAACTGTTGAGGAAAAATAATAGAACCCAATTTTAAGTTCATCATGGTGAAGTTGGACATGATAAATGCATGTTGATGTCATTAATAAATGCCTCCATTCATTCATTAATTTAATATCTTGAATAAAATATGCCTATTTTCCGATGTCTCTCTTTTTGGCACTGTGTAGACATTTCATGATGGTAAGTATACTGTCCTTGAATACAACAATTGCTGCGTTGTTTTAAAACTTGTAGTCAAGCTATAACGTAGGCTGTTTGATATTTATCATGCATGCCTAAAATCATGCAGGGATTAAAAACGAATTCTGAGCAAAAACGTTGAGGGTTTTTTTTCTTTTCCGGTAGCCTAGTTCAGAGGTCTCTTTTGGCCCGTTTTTAATTAAATAAAAATAACTACTTTTTATTTAGAAGAAGCGGGGTAATTTTTAAATTTCATTTTTGTATTTTAATTTTTATAATTTTTGTTTTATTATTCAAAATACAATGCCCATAATATAATTTTCAGTGTTGGGCTGCCGAAACTCCGAACGCGTGCATGCTGAGATAGGCCTAGGCTAGAACTATAATGCCTTAATCTGTTGCAAATGAATTAAGAATTTAAAGTGCTATATCTCAGCTTAATTATACTGTATACACAGTTTAAAAAAATCTGTAAAAATGTGCGTTGTGAAGGAATTTGCGTATTTTAATTATAACCGTCATGTTTGTGGTTTTTCATCGTTATACATCATTTAAATAAATATTCAGAAACGCATGCAGTGCTACTATTTTTCTTTTTTCTGTTTAACTTTTATTAAACTGCAGATCAAAATAGAATAGGTCTATACCCTAAATAAGGATAAAAAGGATTGGAAAGCATCTCCAAAATCGCATACACAGATGCACGTTGCCATTATGGTAGTCAGCGCTGAAAAACGACAAATAAAATATAAACCGAGGTTACAAAAGTGATTCAGTCAAGATCAGTGAGGGATTTTCTTTTCTTTTGTTCTTTGATTAACATTAATGACTGGCGGCTGCGGCTGCTGTCAATGTACGGATCCAATGCACCCTTGTATTCTCTCTCAACTCTTTAAGTTCACTTAAGACATAACCGATTGTATTTATGGGATATTTTGATATCATTCTGTGTGTATTTGTCCATTCAAATGTGTAAGAATGCGCGAAAGAGAGCTGAGTCCAGTGTTCGTGTATATAAGAGGCGGCGTGTGTGTGTGTGTGTGTGTGTGTATGTGTGTGCGCGTGCGTGCGTGCAGCACGGAAAACAGCGCCCGAGTGCAGAAGCTAGTTCTATTTCTTTGTCTTCTTGTAGTTGAATCTTTTGAAATCACAATAAATGCGCATACAGAAATCGAGAAGCAGAATCGAAATTTAATTTTATAACAGGTAATTCGGTTCCTGACCTTCCATCTGATCCGATTTCATAAATTGGAATAGCTTTTCGATTCCCAACCCTCCTACTAAATTATTTAATTCTTGCATGCCAAAAGACCTGCATGGTGACTATGGGGCTGTGTAAAATATTTTTTGCAACCTACTAGGTTTATCATTTGTCATTTTTTTTCCTGATAATGTCGATAATCGTCTGTAACCTGACTGTTGACATCGACATCGCGATACTTACGAGACATCGTCGATATACGATAATATCGTCATATCGCCCAGCCCTACTCGTAACCAAAAGGTCCGGCAGGAATTGTAAGTGGGGAGAGTGAATGTACTCTCTCCACCTTCAATACCACGACTGAGGTGCCCTTGAGCAAGGCACCGAACCCCCAACTGCTCCCCGGGCACCGCAGCATTGGCTGCCCACTGATCCGGGTGTTTGTTCACTGCTGTGTGTGTGCACTTTGGATGGGATAAATGCAGAGCACAAACTCCAAGTATGGGTTACCATACTTGGCCACACATCACGTCACTTTCACTTTCATCTGGGGAAATCCCAAGCTTTAAAAAGCATCAGCAAACAACATCAAAGTTGAGCTGCTCTGTCAAATGGTGTGAGATGTTACTTACTTGTCAAAATCTAATGCTGATAAGGAGTGAGTTGTATGAACAAAATCGTATACGAGTCATGTTATATCACAGTAACAACAGTTTCATAATATAGTTAATTTTGGTGCAAATTCAACCCCAAAATGTTTTAGATTGTATGATTTTGCACGGTCTACTTTTCAAAAACTGTACAGACTTCTAAGGGAGATTCTTATACACACATACACATGCCTAGAAGAGCCATACTTGAAACCCTATGTAAGGTGCAGTCAAATTTCAGTGAAATTTTGCATATAAAAATATGTGACATGATATGAAGCACAGCTTTCAAAGACGTCACTTTCAAACCAAGGAGCTTTTTTTGTAGGTCAACAGGGTGAATCGACCAATTTGAACCTGTTACAATTTCTGCATGGGGAGATCTTTCACACTCACATAAATCGTGTGGATACCTACTGAAGTGACTTAATGGTGTTGATTTTACCAATAAAAATTCACTGAGCAGAGGTAAATATAACTGCACCTTTATACAGACAATATATGCACACTGGACATGCATGGCACATTAAAAGGGGTCATGAACTGCCTAATGTTTTTTTGTTTTGTTTTTTGTACTGCTCTCTGAGGTCCATTTATAATGTTATCAAGATTTTTACATAAAAAAATATCATAATTTAGAGGTAATAAGCTATTTTCTGTCTTGTTTTTAACCCCCCTCTTCAAAATGCAGTGTCTGAATAGGCGTGGCAGATTATAGACAGAAATAATTCTTCAAATGTCTTGTGTTCGACAGAAAAAAAAACGACATGAGGGCAAGTAAATGACAGAATTTTCATTTTTGGGTATCTTATCCCTTTTATGAACCGGTCTACTATCGGAGAGGTTTCAAATTCTCCCCACTTAATAATACTGATATTTGTTCACAACACCATTGCTGAAGATGGAAAGAGAGATGAGTTTCCATTGCCTCAACAGTTTTCCTTCATAAAAGAAAAGGTCACAATATCAACAGATTCAGTGCATTGTGGATGAGGCAAGAAGCAAAGACTGTGTGAAATCTCTCAGGAGAGATCTGAGAGAGAAAGGGTTTTACAGGTTTAATCTCCATACGACCCACTGCTTAATAATATCTCTCTTAAAAACAGAAATGAATGACAGTATTCAACTTCAAAACACCGTATTTAAACTCCACTCAAACAAACACCCACATAATCCTCTAGAAACAGACATTTTGCAGCACATAAAGTAATAATGAAAAATGGCTACCTATACATTCAGTCTCTTTATATATCAAAAACATTTTCTGTTGCAATGAGAACTAAAAAAAATCTAATTTTATCTATGAGGTAGAGTGGGCAGGTGGGACCACTTAAATAGTACGAAGCCCAATGTAGGCCTGTTAAAACAATTTGATTCAATTCAGAGGCAAAACAAGTTAAGACTTAAAAAAATACTGTGAAAACTACAAAGAAGAATACTAATATATTGTGTATCAAGAAAGTAAATATGGTGAAAAAAATATTTATACATATACATTCAGATTTAATTTATTTAAATCTGCTTCAGTCTGAATGGAGAGAGCATCTTCAATAGGAAGGAAAACAAACATTCATCTTCAACATGCAGTCTAAGCAGTTGACATCACTTTGTTACCACGTCCCAGAGCAAACGAAACACTTCTGAGACCAAACATTAAGGTCATTCTGCTTTTCGCTGCGTGTATTTGTCACGAGCATCCCTGACAGCTCAGCACTCTAATAAGACAACATTCCCAGCATACCATCTGCAGAACTGTCCTAATGAAGGGGGTGGGCTGAATGCCAACCTCACGCTCCGGTTTCAGGATGCAGTCTGAATGTGTGCCAGAAGGCTGTGTGACTGCAGTCTCTGAGCTCTACTTCCTGTGAAACTCCCTGTATGCTCTGACTTTCTCTCAGGTGACCTTGTACGCCCTGCGATCCCATTTGTTTACCATGGGGTGTAGGCCAGCTATTGGTAAATAATGAGTATGTAAATGAAGGAAATGTGTTTGGTATGACAAAAGCGTCTCTCTTACAGCCTAACCATTCAGGATGAGATAACACCATTATTAAAAAGATGAATGTGTTAAAGTTCTGGAACCTAGCCGAGTTTTGGTTTCTAACTGTCCCACAATCAAACTAACACACCAGACTATAAAAACTTTCGGCAAAGCACGATTTTAAAGGAATGTCCAATGCATCATCTTTTCGTTTTAAAACGCTTAGCTTTTGCTACAGTTATGCCTGTTGTTTACACTACTCCGGCATTTTCGACCCTCGAAAACTGAGACTTCTGAAAATGCTGCAGAGTCACCCCGTTTTAGTTTGAACTTATGTTTCAGTGTAAACGAAACAAAACATAGATACCCAAAACAAACGTACCCATAGATATATATATGCACACGCCCCATTCGACTGCTCCAAGCACGTAAACGCATCTGCAATCTAAATAGAGAATCTACCTATACATACCTATGGTTGTACCTGCATGAATGGTCATGTGACATGCATTTACGGTTGTGTAGTGTGGACAGAGATTGTTGAAAATGCCAGTGTAGACGAGGATCGCTTTCATTTTAAAAGGCCAATTTAAAATGAAAACGCACTAGTGTAAAAAGACCTGAGATTTGTAGCTTCAGAATGTTACAACTGGGTAAAATATTGATTTACCAATTAATCACAAACTTTGTTTGATTACTATTTTAATTCATTCTTCAAAACCCAAATCGATCTTTTACTCTATGTTGGTGGTGTTTACTGTATAGCAGCAACCAAATAACTCTAATTAACTAGTTCATTTATATCAATAAAAATAACTGCACAGCTGCCGTTCAACAGTACATTTTATAATGTACAATACTGTTTAAAAGTCTTGAATAAGTACGTTTTTTCTTGAAAGAATTACTTTTATTCAGCAAGGACATCTAAAATTGATCAAGTGACAGTAAAAACATTAACATTTTTCAAAATATATACTTTTTTTTTTTTTTTTCAATAAATTCTTTAAAACTTTAGAAACATTAAGCAGCACAACCTGCAACCCTGATAATAATAATACATGTTTCTTGAACACCAAATCATTATATTAGAATGATTTCTGAAGGATCATGCGACATCAAAGACTGGAGTAATGGCTGCTCAAAAATTCAGATTTGCCATTACAAGAAAATACTACATTTTAAAATATATTAGTTATTTCAAATTGTAATAATATTTTGCAATATTACTGTTTTTACAGCATTTTTGATCAAATAAATGCAGCCTTGTTGAGCATAAGACACTTCTTACAAAGACATTTTAAAAAATCTTTCCAAATCCCAAACGTTTGAACAGCAGAGTATGTTAGAAGTATCCAATTAAAATCAGAACAGAATTACAAGCTTGTGAAATGAATCGAATCAGGAAATGTGCATTGATACCCAGCTCTAATTAAAACCAAAACAGGTTTTAAGTTACATTAAAAACTAAACATAAGCTCCAACTCTAACAATTAATCTAAAATGAACATGCTGTCATTCCAACTTAAAAGGATACATAGGTCCAGATTCTTTCCTAATGCATCTGAAGAATTAGCACAGCACCATTTCTGTGCTCAACCGGCTGATGTTACCTTGTTCAGAAAAGCGCGATGAATCACGTCTCAGTGAGCACAATGACTCACCGATTGCAAATGGACCTTAATAACCCATATGCTGTTCAAAAAACATCTGATACACTACACTGAGTTAGGCCTACACTCAGGGAACCAATTCAATTATTTCCAACAAATGGTCTCATCATAATGACATGGCCTATAACTCTTGGGACAGAATTTCAACAATTTTATTCAAAAGTTTCATCACACGTTCTTCTTCATTAGGCTGCAATAACGATAACACCCAAAATACGGGCGATAACATCAACTCATTTTCTTTCACTGGCTCTCTCTTCCTCTACAGCTAAACTAATGCAGTCCACTATAAACTAACTGATGAACTAGAGACCTGAGCTGAAGACACACAGTATCTTCATCCTCAGAAGCTCAACTCCCTCAGGCAGAAATTCTCTCACATTTCTAGAAGGGGATTTCACACAGAGAGACTTTTCTTTCCTTCTAGTTTCAAACAGAATATCAGTTCCACTTCTGTTCTTCCTTTCGGTCACTCATGGTGCAGACATCCAATAAATCTACAACACTATTTCACTCTGAGCATCTCATATCCTAAAGCCAAAAGCATAAACTAGAGCCACCTTGTCTGGAGATACGTGACCAAATATGAGAAGCTTACAAATCAAACAAAGTATGAGAGCCATAAAGACAAGTATATACTTACTGGTGGAGTTCCCTTGCATCTGTATTATGCATTTTGAATCTTTACTGGTCTCTCTTGAGTTGAAGGGCCGCACTCTGACAGCCACTTTCACAGAGGCGCCAGACATGGTTGAAGCTGTTGTGAATCAATCCCACAGAATGTTCTCCTACAAAAAGAAACAGAATGTTTTTCAGTGCCACAGCTATTAGGCTAAAGGTACAAGAACACGTTTGACTGAAGTTATCCAGAAATATCTCACCAGATTCCAGTAATCAAGAGTAAACAAGACCTCCAAAGAGATCTGAATGCACCATAACATCATTTATGCAATGATGCTAGAGGTCATGTGGCATTTGAGAAGATTTTCTTAAATTACAGCATGCCAAAAATAAACAAAAGAAAATGATGATACAGGGTTCCCACAGCTTTCAAACAATGTTATTTCATGACTTTTCAATTTGCTTATAAATTACACTTTAATAATTATTTTCAATTGTTACAATTTATATCTGATATATGCATATTAGCCATTGAGACTTCAATGACTTTAACCCTTTAAAGCCTACAACATCATAATTGAAACATGAATGTCTGAGGACTCTAAATAAACAACATGATCAAGATGTTGCTGAAAAAACAGTTGTACAAAATTGTATATATGCCTTCTGATTGATAGTTCATAATTTTTTAGCATGTACAATAATAATAAAACTACAAAAAATGCCCACCTTCAGGTTGTCGTATACACATCTTTCTCCTGCAAAATCTTTTTAGAAAGTAAACTTAGGCATAACTTTTAAATATAATAATATTTCAAAATCAACAGGATTTTGAGGAATGTTTGTGTGTACCGGTACATCTCTCAATTATCATCGTATTGTATTGCATTATATGTTTTGCCCCCACAATAAAAACTACAGAGATTTAGGCTAAACATAAAACTAAACATTAAAATACACAGGTAATATATTTGAGCGGGTGACTTGACATTTCAAGCAATTTCGTCCAAATGTTTTTTAGCTGAATTATGTAGCCTACAATATAGAATATTATACAATAAAAAAAAATATTTCCAACAAAGAGCAATTTAAAGTATAGCAGTGGCATAACAGAATGTTTAACAAAAAGTGAAAATGTATTAAAATATCGAGAGAGAAAAAAAGAAAAATATTTTTAAGCAAAAATATTAGTATTTAATATAAACATGTCCAGGAATTTCTCTATGTCAACAACCCATTTACCATATCAAATGTCCGGTGGTCAAAAGCAATAGCATAATATTCAGGTAAATATCCAGCACACAGATACAGATTATCAGGAATATTAGTTGGTTCCTTCACGGACTCATAAACATGGCTGCCGTTCGCCTGCAGCAGCAGGGCTGGGCCTATTCTCACGTTCACTACACTAAACACATCTGACTAAATGACACCCGACTGTTATGATATATCTAAACGCATGCAGACACATAACGCCTGTCTGTTCCTGTAAAAATGTGTGTATCGCTTATGGGCGTGACATATGTTAAGTATTGGTTTTATCGACCGGCTGTGGATTACAATGATTCTGACAATACAGCAATTATTTTAGAAGTTCAGCTTTCTTGAGTGTGACAGAGACAGAACAATGAACAGTCCGCTATTCACCAAAAAAGATGATTTTTAATCTTTGCCCTTCTATTCATTCATTGATTTAAAGGCATACGCCCATGAAATTCAATCTGTCGGAGAAAACGCAAGTATGTCTACTTCAGGAAGGATAAGAACATTACGCTTCCATCTATTTTCATAGACGCTAATGATACTAAAACAATAAATCAACATAAAACGTTTACCTGTTTCAGTGTTTAATAACGGAGACTAGATATTGACAACATATCCGGCGCTGCCATAGCTGCACTTATAATGATCCGCTACAGAGATAAAACAGTTTAATTAAACTAAAAAGCACAAATTTAGTGTGATATTGTAATCTTATGATGTCGCCTCCTTTATTGGTCTCACGTAACGATATCCGATTTGAGAACAAATCGTTCATTTGAATCGGATCTTTGCTGGGAACCGATTCTCCAAACGACTCTGTCACGAATACAATCGGTCCGAGCGGTTCTGGAGTCAAAAGTCACACTCTGACTGAATCATCCGAGAATCATTTTATCGCCTGATCCGTAATCAGCGGAAAACGACAAGTGTGATGACAGAACAAACATTTGGAGTACATTTCTGAACCGGTGCTGTTCAAAAGAACCGATTCGTGGAAGTGTCCGAACTTCCCATCACCAATTCGGACGTCTTTCTATGAACTCGGTGACTTTCTTTGCATAACCCTCATATGGTTTTGTCATTTTGAACATTTATGTTCATTTATCAATAAAAAATAATAATATGAAGTGTATAACATCACAATTAAGTTTCGCTGAAGCGGTCAGCTGCAAAAACAAGCAACATATTTCGGTAAACATCCATTCGCGACTCGGGCGATGTGTGCTCAAACGCAGATGTACAAGTATTACAATCATATTTCAGAAAACAAGGCACTTACCGCTATATATCCACACGTAGAGACGACTAAAACAGCATAGAAATCCTGCACGATGCAACTAGCAGCAAAAATCAAAAAAGACTGACGGTTAAGTTTTTAATACTTCCTTTTTTGTTATATACACCCATTATAGCTGCGTTTCATTTTCCAGCGCCGCGTAAGATGCTTGCGTTTCTGATCAATTTTGTTCGGTTGATGCTGGTGTCGTTGGACTGTTCCTCTCTCAGGCTTAAGATTTGCATGAATGCCTTGATTTACTGAAATGATTACGTCAACTGCCCTGTCAACGCCGTGAATGACGGGCAGTCTGGCCAATAAGAATGAAGTATTGTGTGAGCAATGCGTCGTGTAGCCAATAAGAATGAAGTATTGTGTGAGCATTGCGTCGTGTAGCCAATAAGAATGAGGTATTGTGTGAGCGTTGCGTCGTGTAGCCAATAAGAATGAGGTATTGTGTGAGCGTTGCGTCGTGTAGCCAATAAGAATGAAGTATTGTGTGAGCATTGCGTCGTGTAGCCAATAAGAATGAGGTATTGTGTGAGCGTTGCGTCGTGTAGCCAATAAGAATGAGGTATTGTGTGAGCGTTGCGTCGTGTAGCCAATAAGAATGAAGTATTGTGTGAGCAATGCGTCGTGTAGCCAATAAGAATGAAGTATTGTGTGAGCATTGCGTCGTGTAGCCAATAAGAATGCTCGAGAAACTAAGGTGGGCTAGGCAGCTGTGACGCAATACTGCAGGGTCGCTTACGATCAGCTGTGGCGTGGCATCGGACTGCAAAACAGTGAACGGCGCCGCCTAGCAGAGACATGGATAAAACAAGGCCAGCCTATAATTTAAACCCTAACTTCAAAATTAACAAATAGAACCGTGTAGAATTCTAAATTGCTGCCATATAATTAATGTGGTTGTCTCAGTGTTCATTCTAAATATAATTACACTATTAATGTTCTAAAATTGTCATGATGAGATCCTCTTAAAATACACAAAACAATAAAAAGGCAATTTACTGAGGGCAATAAAAATAAAAGCTGCTTCAAAATACACCATATTTAAAATGCCTTCTATCATAGTACATAATTATATAATGTTTTATTTTATAATGTGGCTAGATTAAATTGTGATCAGGACTATTATTGTTGACTGCTACTAAAACCATATTTTTACTTGAAATAAACTTTAACAAAAAAAAAAACTTTCTGATAGATTTAAGTAACATTTTTTCAGCATTTCTCATTTTCATTTAACTTGATGTAAATAAAAAATAGAAATATAAACATTTAAAAATAAAATAATGACACAAACAAAATGACTAAAACTTGAATATATATATTTATATAGAATATACATACAAACAAAACAAATAAGTTCAGAAAGTAAGTTATGTGTAATAAAATGGAATGACACAGGGAAAACTATTGAACACATGAAAAAAGGGAGGTGCAAAAAGGCATAGAAAGCCAATCAGTAATTAGAAAGCAATCCTACCCCTTGCCAGTGGAAATTAATATTAGCTGCTTCAGTCCCAGCACCTACCAGGGGCTTGTTTCATAAAACAAATTTACCAAACTTACAAACCTGGCTTAATTAGTTATTAAACAGGCCCTATGATGATAAAGATGAAATAAGGGTGGATATTTCAGCAAGACAATAATCCTAAACACACAGCCAAGGAAACTCTCAATTGGTTTCAGAGAAAGCAAATAAAGCTGCTAGAATGGCCCAGCCAATCACCTCACTTGAATCCAATAGAAAATCTATGGAAAGACCTAAAGATCAGAGTTCATAGAAGAGGCCCATATAACCTTCAACATTTGAAGACTGTTGGTGTGTTTGTAGAAGAATGGGCCAAAATCACACCTGAGCAATGCATGCAACTAGTTTTTCCATACAGGAGGCATCTTGAAGCTGTCGTTACCAAAAAAGGCTTTTGTTTGAAGTGTTAAATACATTACCGTAAGTGTGTTCAATAGTTTTTCCCTGTATCTTTCCATTTTATTACACATAACTTAATTTCTGAACTTGCTTTGTTTTCTTTGCATGTATGGATTACTTGGGTTGTTGTTACCAACATCTAGTGAAAAAGTCAATGTATGAATGTCAACAGCACCTTTAGAAATATATTAACTGAGAAAAACGGTGATGTGTTCAATACTTATTTTACCCGCTGTCTATACGTATATATGTAATATTTAAAAACAATAACATATTGTAGAATTATACAAACACACTGCCATCTATGAAATAATTGAAATATATTTAATAAACTTAAATATTGTAATCTATACCTACTTGCCAATGTTTTGCTAAACATGTGGATGATGAATTGAACAAAAGTCAGGAAGAGTGAAAAGAAGTGCAACAGCTGTCATTGTGTGTGCATTACCATTTATTACAGTTCAAAGAGCTGGGTCCAAAAGAAGTTTGTAGCAAAGGAAGCAAATTCCTGTACAGATAAACCCTTTAAGTCACTGGAAAAACTCTTAATTTACGCTTAAGTCCAACAACTGGGGTTAATAGTAATAACAAGAGATGATAAACCTTTATGATCCAAAAAATGTTGGAGAACAGAACCAAAAACATGATGTACTGGCATTCTTATGGACGATCATGTTACAACACAGCTTCACATTCTTTGATTTGATCCTGTGTTTGAGCTCCGATTCAGATTTTAGTCAAAACGGTGTACATGTGAGATTTCTATGCAAACCAACTAAATTCTAATACAGAGTCAATCATCATCTGATGCTCCACTGGTATGTTTCCATCAATTCACACCAACATCTATTGTATTTTCTACAAGACAGTCTAGAGCTTGTTAATTTGATTATTTAAAATATGTTGTATTCCTCCAAACATATAAAATAAACCACAGGTTTGTGACTGTAACATGTCTACAGCCAATGTGTTGTCATTCTACTGAGTGTAAAAATGGAAATACTGGTGTTACTTAACATTCTTTGCAAACATGAAATGGATCCCCTTCCTCAATGTTTTCCCTTACCATCAGAAGCACTAAAATGCATTCATGAGGACAACAAAAACAAAACAGGAAACAATTTCTTTATATCCAAATGTGTTAACTTTGGGGTGTGAGACTGTGTGCCCTTACAGACTGGTATGTATGCAGACATACAAATTCAAAATCAAAATGTTTCAAAAGTCTAAACTTTATTATGTTTCAATTTAGAACCATGAGCCTTTCAGACAGTGGCTCGATAAAGGGGGGAAATTAATTTGGGTACTGTCATTTTTTTCCCTCTTTCTCCACTCTTCAGTTCACTTCCAGCGTGGTGAAAACATTTAAACTGCAGGGCAAGCTTGGCTCACTGAGAAAACTCAAACACGGCCACTCTGCTTCCCTCTCATCCAGGCCTGGATACGCTCCTTCAGCTCTGGGACTGTGGAGAGAGGGAAAAGCATTGAGTCAGCGTTACACAGGCTAACAATTAAAAAAAAGAAAAGACAAGTCACAGAGTACATTTGGCAACAGTGCTGAAAGGCAGCTCGTACAGTCTTTGTAAAGCTGTGTGTGGTGGGTACCTGGTTCCAGCATGCTCTCGGTGAGAGGCTGTCTGTTGAAGGGGTCAGTGGGAGAGTTCAGGAGGTGTCGCAGAATGATGGCTCGATCCATGATGTTGCCAGAGGGAAGTTGCACGGGATCAGTCATGAGAGTGTCCATCAGTGGGTCTGTTTAGATAGGATGTCAACGTTACTTACTCCAATCAACTATAAAAACTATTAAATTTGTAGCTACACTACTGTTCAAAACATTTTTGAATTAACACTTACTTGCTGCAAGGATGCATTGCATGTGATCAAAAGACCTTTACAATGCTACAGAAAAATTCTATTTCAAATTAAAATGCTGTTGAACTTTCTATTAATCAAGGTTTCTCCAAAAATATTAAGCAGTGTATTAGAATGATTTCTGAAGGATCATGTGACACTGAAGACTGGAGTAATGGCTGATAAAAATTCAGCGTTGCCATCACATTAATAAATTACATTTTAAAATATATTCCAATTAAAAAGCTGCTCACTTAAATTAGAATATCATCTCATAATATTACTGTTTTGTATTTTAAGCAAATAAAGGCAGCTTTGGTGAGCATGAGAGACTTCTTTTAGAAAGAAAAAAATCTTACCAAACCTTAAACTTTTGAGCAGTAGTGTATGACAAACAATATAATGTAAAACAGCTCAAGACTTGATGACTCTCACCTTTAAACTCATCTGGGGCGTCGCTGTAATCCATCTCAGACTGAGAATTGCGGGCTACTATCTCCTCCACCTTTTCCAACAGCAGTTTGAATTTCTCAATAGCAATGGTGGATTTTATGCCTGCTTTTCTCATTTTTGAAATTACCTCCTCAAACAGCTCTCTGCTGTATGACCGCTAAAAGTGAGAGAGACAAAAAAAAAAAACAAGTTATCCCATGTTTTTCTTGCAATACAATTAAGCACCAAACAGCATGCTCTTGGTGAGCAAATACAGACCTGGTCATCTGCAATGGCTTTAGCAAATCGGGCACAGTCCAGCTGCAGATAAATGTCAGTGAGCTGATCCAGGAGCTTCTTTGGCTCAAAACCATATTTCTCTGGGTTTTCCACCTTCAAGTCTCGACATTTCGGCCCGCATAACTGCTGCAGGTTATAATTCAACATGGCAGCCAGACGAGGACCCAGTTCCTGTTCAATACAAAAGAAAATACATGCGTCATCATAACAAGGAACATTATCATTTTTGTGCATCTTCAACAATCTACTAATATGGTATTTGCTCTGTTAGTGTCATTAAAAGTGCCCTCTCACACCTCTGAATAAACTCAAAGTTCTGACCCTAGCAGCAGCTCAATTTTCCCTGAAGACTATAAATACCTGCAGAGAGCAGGAGATTCATTTACAGGCAAGCAGCAGATTACAATCCTCATGCTTTTTCCTATTAACCAAACTAAATTACTAAGACTTGTAGGAGCTTCCTTAAATGGATTTCTTTGTTGTGTTTTGAAATGTTATATTTCTACAACTGTCTGCTTGTATAGGTTTACTAAAGGCTTCTATAACAACCTGTTCAGCTGCTCCTATACTACTGTTTAAAAGTCTGATGCCATTAAGATGCCTTGGTGAGCATAAAAAACTTTTTTTCAAAAATATTTACCGTCCCCAAACTTTTAAACATCATCATAATGTCACAATATGTTTTTTGTTTCTGTACTCACAGGCCTGAGGAAGGGCTTCTGGACCTGTTTGGTGAGGATATGGAACATATCCACTGTCTCTGTTGCTAAAGCCAGGTACGATCGTGATACTCTCTCATCCTGAGTCAGCTGGGACTGTCGGCTCTGCTGCTGCTCCTGAGGATCAGAACATTTCACATGAAATTAGATCTGATTGGAACTGGAGAGCAAAAAGTGTTAATGCAAGTAGAAACAGTCCTGCACAACCATTCCCTTTAAAAGTCACTCCCCTTCCTTTTAGCCTTAAAGCTAATGCTTTTTTCCCCCCTGGCACAATAGTGCATTATATCCATTACATATAATGCAGTTTGAAGGGTAGGTAATTGGATTATTGGTAAAGTTGTGATACAGTATGTGCTGACCCTGGGCAGCTGGTCCCATTGCTCTTTATTCTTCATCTCCTCCTGGATCTCATGGATGCGTTTCAGAGACTCCAAACTCTCGTCCAGCAGAAAAGTTGTATCGTTAATTAGCATGTTGATGTAGCGCACAAACTGTTTGCCAGAGCTGCAGAGAGAGAAAAAAGATATGATTAATATATATATGCATAAAATAAATACATAAACATTTAACAAAACATTTTACACAGAAACAAAAATGTAAAATAAATTAGACAATAAATAATAAAAACAACAAATACATTTGAAACATTTTTCAAAATAGTGTTCAATCAATATGGGTTTCTCAGTAGCTGATACGCAACATGATCATTTAATTTAAATTTACACAAATGCTGAATTAATATAATACTTATTTAACACCGTATGAACTATGGTGAACTCACTTGAACTCCTCCAGGAAGGTGCCTTGGTGGTTAATGTTTTGCCATAGGCTTTTGAATATGGTGCTGATGTGGTAACGGATTGTGAACTTGTCATAGAACTCGCTTGTGGCTCCAGTGTGCTCCACATCTAAGAAAACACATCAATTTAGCATAAACTAATCAAAATGCATAGAACAGACTTAACATATTTTAGACCTCTTTTTACCGGTGTAAAACTTCATGAGTGCTGGCACAAGCTGATTGACAGACAGTGGGTGGTTCTCCATAATCTCAAAGAAACGCTGAGTGCGCGGCTGCACCGCAGGATTGGTGACGAACAGCACTTCCACCAGCTTGGCAATCAAGTATGGGTTCTTTATGTAATTCTGACTGCAAATGAAGACCACCAGGAAGATCACAATGTCTTCAGTGCACGGCTCATAGAGAACCTGTGGAGAGTACCTAAAAAAAAAAAAAAAAAAAAAAAAAAAAACCAGAAAAAAAAAGTCAAATTCCACTAAAACTAAATTTGGATTGTAACACTATAATGTGCCTATTTCAGCACTGTCATAAACTTACTGCACAATAAAAAGCAAGAACTCAGCCACATCTTCAATGTAAAACTCCGGCAGTGCTGCAAAGCTTTTGGGGATTTCTAGGTTCAGAGGCAGGGTTACGCTGAAAGGTGATAAAAGACAGGAAATCAGAAAAAAACAGAACCATCTTGACTAGAACTTGATTAAAAGAATGTAAGGTGTCTCTGAAGAGGAGATGTTAAGTAAACTGACTGTGGGTAGGCAGGCTCCACCATACGCAAGATGAGCTGGATGACCATACTGAAGAACTGCAGACATCTGCGCAGCAGGTTCTCGTCCAGCAGCCCTGCGTCTGCGCAGGCTTTAGAGCGCACCAGTTTCTGTCAACACAAAGATTTACTTAATACTGTTTGTATATATACTGTAAATATATGTAGGAAAGTCAAAAGAGTGTATTAAGACAAGGATGAGATGACAGAGTTATGCAGTTAATTTGATGATTATTGTTATTGATTATTATTATCAACGTGGAGAGGAGAAGGGGTGGGATTAAATAAGCTTATGCTTCTTCCTACTCCTTTTTGGGCATGTATAAATTAAAATTATTTCGTATTGTATTGTTTTGGCTATTTATTTACATGTTCAAAATAAACGTTTCAATTAATCAATCAACATATATTCTATATTCTCACATATATTCTATATATACAAAGTATTCATTTTAGGCTAATTAAATATTCACAGTTTAGCAATGACAGTGACAAAGTCTGAATTTATTTGATAAAAAATATAGTAAAAAACTGAAATATTTTGAAAACGACTTAAATTTGATTTCTAATTCAACATTTTAAAATGGCAAATCTGAATTTTCTTCTGTGTGACATGCTTAAGAGAAATCCTTCTAAAATGCTGATTTGGTGCTCAACAAACATTTCTTATTATGATTACTATATTAACAGCTGTGCTGCTTAATATTTTTATGGAAACCATGATACATTTTCTCAGGATTTTTTGCTGAATAGAAAGTTCAAAGGCAAAGCATTTATTTGAAAAAGAGATATTCTTAACGTTTTATTTTTTATAACATCAGAAATGATCAATTAATAATATGGATTTCTTTCAAAAACAAATCTTACTGAGCCCAAACTTTTGAACAATAGTGTAAGTAAATGCGCTGTTCAGTACTTTAAAGCTAATACTAAAGGCTAATAGAAGCTCTTTTTGCACAGGGCAAAGATCCGACTAATAATCAATACTGGAATCATAGGTTACTTTCATTATCTGTTAAATCAATTAGCTGTTGCTGCCTTAATCTCAACAATAGAAATAGCTTTCTCAAGCA
Organism: Barbus barbus; assembly: GCF_936440315.1. Taxonomy (NCBI): domain Eukaryota; kingdom Metazoa; phylum Chordata; class Actinopteri; order Cypriniformes; family Cyprinidae; genus Barbus; species Barbus barbus. The sequence goes on from NC_136719.1 coordinate 17,547,092, forward strand.
TAGTAATATATAGCTACTATTTTAAGAAATCAGAGCTGGCACACTTTCCATGTGTTTTTTCCAGAACTGAAGCATGTAAAAACCTTTATAAACAAGTCATTTTTTATTAATAAAGGATAACAGCATTCACCTTCAGCTGTGTTTTACATCTCTTCAGCATCTCCCGATGACGACTTGCCAACGGGGAATCCTTCCACTGGTTCTCACTGTTCTTCAGCTCTTCCACAGTTCTGTAACACACACACATAGTCAGCCTTGTGCAAATTACCTCTTTTGACAGCTTAAAAAAAAAAGAAAAAAAAAAAAAAAACATCCACAGAGAGTATAATTGGCCCATCTAAGTGTTATACATGCTGCCGACTGCAGGGGTCACTATGGTTCTGATCTGCCAGGCATCATGAGGCCGATAAACAATGCAAGCTGCCTTCTATCTGAATGTGAAGGACTTGAATCACTGCCACTGATGTAGCACTAACACATGAGCTGATAATTCTGGCATTATGGACTAAAATGACTTTAGAGCTGCTCTACAATGGGACTGCAAGAAAATACCTTCTACAAGAGGCACTGGGACAGGACAGGATTAGCCCGCCTCATCAGAAAGAGATTAAGGGCTTTTTCACAAAGCATGACAAAGAACATCATATCTATGATGGGCTATCTGACCTAAGCGATGAGTAATGCAAGATGTTCCACTTTGAGAATCACCTTAACTAGCTAATCTTCTTACTTTATTGCCCTTTTGTACTAGTGCAGACTTCACAGTGTGGACCGTTACTCAACAAATTGTTTGTTTTTACGGCTGAATCTGTGCAAAGCACCTGTTCAGATCCCTGATGGCCCTCAGCCTCCGTATGTAGCGCCGACAGCACGGGAGGATGGACAGATGATGTACGTGTAGCGTTAAGAAGAAGCACTCTGTAGGGAACTTGGGCTCTGAGAACTTGGACGGGTCATCATCTGTGGAGGAATGGAAGGAACAGTAAATGGCTTGTCTGAAGTCAAACTGAGCGTCTAAAGCGATTTGTCTGTCCCAGAACAGAGCCCACACTCACGCAGCTCAGAGAGCCAGCTCTTCAGGTCCTCCATCGTGGCTTTGAGCCGGGTCTCTTCTGTGCTGACATTCAGCCGACACTTGGGGTGGAAGATGTAGAAAGGATCCACTGTTTCCAGCTTGATCTTCATACTGAGTTGCTGCAGCACCCACAGGAAGTTCATCATGAAGCCGTCTGTGGACACCAGCTTATCATCAGTCTAAAGAGAGAAAGGAGGAAAAAAAACAATCATAATATATTGCAGGTATTTTTGCAGTAAAGTTTTTTTAATAGCGTGACATTTTTGTCCCACTAATTTACATTCACTAAGAAACTGTCACCATTAATACCTCGATAAGATGGGCATTTTAAAAGAAGCACATACTTGAGCAGACATACCTGCATTTGAGCCTTCTTCACATTACGATTCACTAGAGCTGCCATGTAGCTCAAAGCTGCTTCCCTTGTCTCTCCGTTCAACAAGATGTTGTGCAGGATTTTAAACAGATCTCCCTGGAAATCAGCACACACTCAGAATTACAAAATATTTCACTAAATCTCATTTCAGCGTTCTGTCTATTTATTTTGGATGTTCATTTATGCTGAATGTTTTGATGTCCATTTATTTTTATTTGGAGTAATTGGAATAATAACTTGAATAATTGAATGCATCACATTAACTCTTGATGGTTTTATTGACAGGACTCTTGATGGTTTTATGGCTTATCATGTTTGTTTTTTTCCCTGAATGTGCCTTTATATGAATCAGAATGCATGAAACAGTAGCAGAACCACTGTATTTTAATCATGATCCTAACAAACATGCTATATTTAGCATGAGCAGTTTTTGATGTAAATTGGATTGTATAATTTCAAAGTCTGAAGCCAAAACAGAATGATCTGACCTTAGTTTTGTGAAATTTGCTACATAAAACATCTGCAGGAAACAGAAACAGCACATGGGCTGAATGAGAACGCAAATTCAGTCTCTGACAGCAGGTGGCGCTTATGGAACAGCAGCTATACAGCGTTTCCTATGGTTACTGCTGTAAACAAACCAGAGCTGTGCGTTTAAATACTACATCAATATGCATTGGTTTATTTGCCCAGCTAAAGAATTAGTTAATTAATTTGGGAAAAAATCTAACGGATTTCATAGGGCCCTACATTAGAGAGGACATGTAACCCCATAATAAATTCTTATCTAAAAAGTTGCAACTTAACAATAAATGCACATTTTTAATCATTCCCGATTACGTGAAATTATACTTTTATAATCATATAAGAAAGACCAAAAACTGAAGCCTCCACTTGTACCCCTGCTCTATAAAAAGAATATTCCCTCAATATTGAAGCAGCTCATTAAAAATCTATGAGCATGTGATATGATGGCCGCTCACCCTCGCAGACTCCAGATAATGCTGCAGTGACTGGCTGACCACACGGGTGTTCTCCATAGTGATGGCAGGGCCTGAGAAGTACTTGTCTCCCACTTTAGTCTACAGAACAGCAAAACAAACATAAAAATAAACCACTTTCCCGTCACCATTCATCAATGCTTTACTTTGTATTAGTTTTAAGGAGTAAAATGACTTACGTCATCCTCAGCAAACACAGAAAGACTGAAGAACGCTCCAAGGAAGGAGAGTCTTTGAATTTCTCTTCCTGTCCCAGGACTGAGAGGGTCAGGACACCACAATGGCAGAGAGGTGATCTAAAAATACACGCAGACAATATTAACAGTGAACTGCATACCCTGACTGACTTGAATTCGTAAGCTCCTACAAAACCTACCAAATTGCATACAGGGTGAGTCTTCCCAAACTTGATTTCACAGAGCTCAGCCAAAGCCTGTAAATCAATAAAATTTCAGGCACAGACACAAAATAAATGCCTAGATACCTAACAGTGTTCATATATAAATCAATGGAGCTTGTTTGGTCCTAACATGCCTTATAATACAGTCTTATTATGCTTTTAAAAGAAGAATAAACAGTCTCTTACCATCAGAGGGAACTTGAAGTTGTCACTGTCAAAAGAACATTCTTTTACAGCTAAAGCGAGCCCTTGAAGAATGGGAACGAAGATCTGAAAGACAAACAACACTGATCAAATCAAGACAAAAGTTCCACACCTTTTCCATGAACTAACTTGACTTGGCCATTTTGGAAAGACATTCAAACAGCTGACCCCAAGGCAATTTTTAGTTGATGCATTACAACTTAACAGCTTGAAAAAAAAAGTTTGAATTTATTTTCAAAAGTACTGTATTCCTGTGATGGCCATTATTCCAGTCCTCAGTGTCACATGATCCTTCAGAAATGCTTTGGTGCTCATATAACATTTATTTTTATTACTAATTGCAACCGTGATTTTTTTTCTTCTTCAAATACTCTTTGATGAATAGAAAATTCAAAAGAACATTTATTTGACAGAAATCTTGTAAAATAATGTTTGTTTTTTGTATTATAAATGTACTCACTGTCACTTTTGATCAATTTAATGCATTACTGCTGAATAAAAGTATTAATTTCTTACTGAATCTAAATTTTTGAACAGTAGTGCATCTATATTTATCATTCAAAATCTAATACTTAATATTTCCGTGCAATTTTTGCTTCTAAAGTGTGCTTGTGCCATCTTTCTTTATGAAATGCTGATATTTTTAATGTCTAATGTGCAATGTCTAAAGTGTCCAAACTGGAACCTCAAAACTCAATGTGGGATAAATAATACTGAGCCATTCTTACTAAAAACAAACAAATGAACCACTAAAAAAATATGTTTAATACCACTAGGAGTTTGGCATCAATAATAAAGACCCCTTGAGCTTCAAAAGTAATTTGACGCAGCATGCAGTCTGTCTCCGTAATCTGCTGCAACTCCCACCTGTTTAAACACCTCCTCCTCCTGGTGAGTCATGCGGACCAACTCCTGGATGAAGCCGTACGGAAGGTTCCGGCATAGCATGTAGGGAACCAGCAGGGAGGGCTGTAGAGGGGCCCTATTTAAGGGCAAAGAGAAAGAAAGGGGGTGCCAATCTCATTCAAAATGTATTACACTTGTGTGCATTCAAACTGACCGATAACATCACAACAAATTCAAACTAGGTCCGTTTTCACGCTATGGAGCTTGATTCTGCTCTCCTTCCTCGCAGGTCTCTTTTCACATTGTTTGTCTGCATTGTCAATGCGAGTACTAGCAGCAGATCATGTTTAATGTTTTGTAGCCAAGCAACGAATGTAGAGGAGAAAGCTTAACACATACAGAATGAAGCTGCTTCCTGAAGCCAATTTCTGCATAAACAGGCAGCTATCAAAAATGCTTTATACTTTAAGAGACATATTATAGCGTTTCACTTGCACAAACTGTGTAGGACTGCAAAATTTGCAAAAATAATAATAAAAATGAAAAACTAAATTCCAAAGGTCAAACACTTGGTTCCACTAAGAGCTCTAATGTGAAAATGCCTTCAAAAAACCTTTAAAATGCATTGAAAAAGGCTGCTGTAACTGACCTGGGCTGTGTGAGGGAACCTTGAAGCACTAGTGCAGCATGGGAAATGCACTGGGAACGAATGTTGCTGAGCAGCTGACTGAAAGCTGGTTGGCTGCACATCTGAAAAATAAAAGCATATGAATAACATGACCAAACATAGTGTCTGAACATAGACCAAATACCCGAATCTTGAATCTCTTAGTTGATTATAATAAGAGCATCGTGTCTACTGTAGACAGGGTGATAAATTAGAACAACATGAAAGACTCATGCCAAAGAGGGAATTACCCTAGGCTTGACAAGATATGTCTTTCACTTTCACCTGGCTCAACACCTCCACCTCTGTTCTGACCAACTGACAAATGTCTTCAGATGAATGGCTAAAGTAATGAGTTACTTTCTTGTAATGCTTGTTATACCGGAACATAATTATATTGCCTGAGTACAGAATTAATATTGTAGAAATGCTTCTATAGTGTTTATCAGCAGCTACCTTTGGGGCCTTCCTCTCTTCCATTCCCACACTGTCAAAACGCTCGATGAGGTAGTTGAGCATCTCCGTCTCTTTACAGGACTCTATGGTAAAGCGGTCACTACCTGAGCCACAAGACATCCCCCCACCGGATGCACCCAGGCTAGAGAGAGAGAAAGAGAGAGTTATGAGAGATAAGTACCACAAGAGGGTTGCAGAGTGTAGATGAACCTTCTGGGGAAAAACCCAAACTGAGTAAATAACTAAAACCACATAGCTTTAGCCACCAAGGAGATGTCTTTCATAATTAAAATGTTTCCCTTTTTCTCGAGCCACCAAGCATTCAAAATAATTATCTTTGGAACAGCTATGAAATCAGATATAAAAAAGGTTTATTTTCCATTTCAAGCAATGGTTAGAACAAACCTGCCCCACAACGCAAGCTGCGTTTGGTGATCAGACGCATATCCCACCCATTTTACATTACTGTTCAAAAGTTTGAGGTTAGTAAGAGTTTTAAAAATATATATTTTATTCAAGAAAGACATTAAATGGATCAAAATCAATGTATCATGGTTTCCACAAAAAAATATTAAACAGCATAACTGTTTTCAACATTGATAACAATTAGCTATGTTTCTTGAGCACCAAATCATCATATTAGAATGATTTCTGAAGGATCATGAGACACTGAAGGCTGGAATAAATTACATTTTAAAATATATCAAAATAGAAAAAATTAATTGAAATAATATTTCACAATATTACAGTGTACTATGGAAGCCCATTTCTGCCACATAATCAGAAATGAAAAAATATTTTAAATCTCACAATTTAAAAAACATTCTCCCAAATGTGAGATTACATCTCACAATTCTGACTTTCTCAGAATTGTGAGATATAAACTCGCAATTGTGAGTTATAAAGTCCAATTTTGAAGGAAAAAAGACTGGCTAGTTTCTTACAACTGCAAGTTCATCTCTCAAAATTCTGACTTTATAACCCACAATTCTGTGTTATAAAGTCAGAACTGCTAGATATTAACTCCCAATTCTGAAGAAAAGTCACAATAGTGAAATATAAACTCAATTCGGAGAAAAAAATTTTGAATTGCGAGTTCATAATTGAGACTTCATAACACGCAACTGCAACTTTATACCACACAATTGTGAGTTTATATCTCGCATTTCTCAGAATTTTGAGATATAAACTCACAATTGCGAGAAAATGTCAGAATTGTGAGATACAATGCAATTAACTTTTTAGTTTTTTTTTATTCAGTGGTGGAAACGGGCGGGTGGAAAAGTAAATGCAGTCTGGGTGAGCATTAGAGACATCTTATCGACCCCAAAAATTTTCAATGGTAGCTTACATGTACAAAAGTCTCCAACAGGACAAATTTAGCATTTTACACTTACTATACAAATTTAAATATTTTATTATATTCTCATGATTTTTTCCTGGCTTGAGAGAAAAAAAAAAAAGGAAAAAAAAAAAAAAAAAAAAGATATTTCCAGGTTTTCACATGAATGCATAAATATACAAAATATGATAGGGTGACATGCATTTCTAACTACCTACGACTGATTCGGGTGACTGGAACACAAAACGTTTTGGAATCAGTTTACACCTGTATTTAGCACCGACCATTTGTCACTATATCCCTTGAGACAGATATTACTACCATGAGTAAATGACGGCAAAACGTATGACAAGAGGACAACAAAAGCAGGTCTCGAATACTTGAGACAGCATGCATTAGTGAACTCTAGGGTGAGACAACACTCCACAGCAGGCTTCTGGCTCTCATTAGTTCTGTTACACAGTCAGCTAGTATTATCCGATCGCTCGACAATCAGTCCTCCACCAACACTGTTATCCAGCACACACGTCCTGTTTCAAGGTCTGCTGGCTCACATTTCTGCCGTGAGCTAAATGGGTCTAAAAAATCCTAGACCAATGAACAAGATTTGAGCTGACAGCAAAGCTCTGTCCACAGAAAAGCTGAATTTGTCAATCTGATTAGATCACATAATCAAAGTCCACTATTTGCTGTCATTCTTTTTGCCCGTTGCAGTGCCAAAATTGGCCACAGCGGGCTGTTGTTAGTGGCCAGGCAGCACGCTGAAGCATGCAACACACGTTGGCACTGATACCTGGACCCAAACTGAACCCTTGAAAAATCCTCCTCTTCCTCCAGCTCTTCATCACTGCTGTCCTGAGGCAAGTCGGACAGGGCGAAGAAGAGGAGGGAGAAAGGGCTGGTGTGGCAGCGGTGTGTGAATGGAAGCAGACAGATAGACTGAATAAAAACACAAAGACTACAAAAATACAACTTCACATCTAAAAGGGTGTAAAAGGTACCTAGAGGGCATCTGGGCAGCTAGCGCAGTCCTTCTGGCCATAGTGCTGGGAGAGCCGGGGAGGATGGGAAAAGGCATGGAGGTGTGGGTGCTATGGTGTCTGGGGGAAGGGCTGGAGGGTATACCTGAACTTGTAGGGGGGGTAAGCATACCAGATGGAGTAGATCTGGGACTTGGGCTTATGGGGATGGACAAGCTAAGGGAGTAGGGCCTGTATCTCTGGGAGATGGGCAGAGGGGCAGATGGAGAGGGAAGTGGAAGGCTGGTGGGAGGGTGAGAGACAGGAGGACTTGGGGGAACCGGGAGAGCGGCTGCAGAAGCCAGTGGGACAGATGGAGCACTCATTCTGGCAGAGCTCAGAGCGAGTGGGTTTGGGCTACAACCGTAAAGACTGAAAACAACAAAGACATTGATGAAAATGAAGGTGGAAACACAGGAGGAGGAAGAAATTTAAGGAGAAATCAAGAATGTGAGACGAAGGGGTGTAGGTGGATGTGTGCACTGGTGGCCAAAAGTTTGGAATTAAGATTTTTTTTTTTTTAATAAGTCTCTTCTGCTCACGATGGCTGCATTTTTTGTTAAAAACACAGTAAAAATGGCAATATTGTGAAATTACTACAATTTATAATAACCGTTTTGAATACATTTGAAATGTAATTCATTTTTGTGATGGCAAATCTAAATTTTTAGCAGTCATTACTGCTGAATTCGGTGTCATACAAATCGAGAATCATTCTAATATGCAGAATATGGTGCTCAAGAAACATCTTATTTTTATCAATGTTGAAATGTTTTGCTGACCAATAATAACTGAGCACCAAATCAGCATATTTGAATGATTTCTGAAGGATCATGTGACACTGAAGACTGGAGTAATGGCCTCTGATTTCAGCTTTGCCATCACTGGAATTAATTACACTTTAGAATATATTAAAATAGAAAAGAGTTTAGAATATTTCTGTTTATACTGTATATTGTAAAATACATTCTAATAAATGCAGTCTTGGTGAGCATAAGAGACTTCTTTCAAAATCATTTTTAAAAACTCTTAATTAGTCCAAACGTTTGGGCACCAGTGTAGGTGGATACAAAATTCCTTTTAAAAGGAGAGTTTGTTAGCTATCACACTTGCCTGGAAAGAGAGCTGGCACCGAATGAACCAGCGCAGGGCATCATGGGACTGCCACTCTGGCTGGAGGGTGGGACGAGAGTCAGGTGACAGTCCGGGGATCTGGCAGCGTTAATTGGCTGAGATGTGGCGGTCAAGCTGGCGAATGGGTTACAGTCACGTGATCGGGTGGACATCATTAAAGCCTCCATTAAAATCTGTCCAATCAGGTCTTTGAAGTCAGAGTAAACTAGAAGAAGAAAGCACAGTGCTATTCAATTCCAGAGAAATCTGAATTCTCTGTCTTACACCCTATATTGCTTTGTCCATACCATTCCTAGGGTTCTTCTGGAATTCAGCAGCAAGTGAGGGGAGGAAGATGACATCACGGTCCTGCTCCTTCCAAGAGATACGCAAGACCTTACAGATTAGGTGCAAAGCCTGCTCTTCAGAGACGTCAGAACTGGATGAAGAATCCTGCTAAACATTAATTCAGCACGTCACTTACAAATACTTTAGATTAGTTGTTTTCAAACTTTGTGACCCGACCCCATTGTCCAACACATTGTTTATTGGTATCAGCTGATATTGGATATTGCAAAAATAGAGAAAATGATCATGCACTTTTAGATTATTAAAAACACTAATACCCTGTTAAACGTTTTTTTTTTTTTTGACAAATAGTATAACAATTTAATATGCAACTTATCCATTATAGGTCATTAAATAAAAATAAATATATTTTTATTAGTGCATCTGGTTACCTTTTCAGCCAGGTTCCCTTTCTCTCTGCGATCACTGTCTTCCACCTCCATATTCTCAATTCCTGAGTCCACATCTACTTGGGACATGCTGTAGACCACAAAGAAGAGATCTAGCTCAAGTAGCAGTGCAACTCTTAAACTATCAAACAAAATAACTTTAGCACTGTATGTTATAAAGGTACAATGGAAAGATTCATTCATTCATATAAAGGTACAATGGAAGATACAAAAACTTTGTAGCTAATGATAGAGAGGGTTAACTTAATATATAAAGTTCAAGCTGTATATCTTTATATGCACTTCAGAAATTATGTGGCTGGAGTACAAAAGCATTTGCAATCCAACAGTAGAGAGATTCTGCAGATTAAAGAGACTACTTGAAGTGAGATACAATACTTCATCTCCAGCACAATCTCAGTTTGAGCTGTTACGTCATGCTCTATTTTTGATTAGGAGTGCAGAGAGGACAAAGGTCCACGGCTGTCTCTCACCTCTTCTCGCAGGAGGCTGTGTCAATGTCCATGCTCTGGGAGCGGGACAGGGATTGGGACTGCGTCTCCAGACTGTTAGATGGAGAGCTGGAGAGAGAGCTGACCCCTTCACTGCTCTGGCTGCGGTAAGCAACCCCTACGGCAATGGAAAGCACAAAAGGAAGCACTGTGTTTGAGTATGAACCTGCTGATTTTGTCATGGAAGAAATTGGCTAAGCTGTAATCAAGCTCAAGAAAAACGTTCTAAAACATTCATGGCTGGTATACAAACCATATAGTTAAAGTTTAACAAAAGAACATTAATTTTGAGCAATCTAAATCTCACTAAATCGTCCAAGGTTTGCCAATACTTGTCTGGAAATCTGGACCTCTTTTATCCAGAAAATAAGCAGAGTTAGAGGGGGAAAAAACTACATCTACATCAGCAATTCTTGAAGCACATATCAGTGCAGCACAGTGAATCAAAGTAAATTTTAAATAAATATATTAAATTAATCAGTGGCATCATTAGGATCCTTATTATTTTCATTAAGAAATAAAATGGGTTATTAGGTAATAATACTCAAATTAATATTCTGGCCAAATTATGCAGCCCTAAAACAAGTACAACAAACCTGGATTTTTTCTTTTTATACAATTTTAACTCGCATGTGTAAATTTTATCAGGAAAAAAAACATGCAATTATCTTTTTTTCCCACACTCATCTGTCAATTTTACAGGCAAAATTTAGTCACTTCAACAGAATTCACACTTTCAAGAATTTTGTATCAGGACAAAAGACTTCCTCAGATGGCCTTTGCATCACCTTCGGGTTGGTCAAGTGAATTTTGCCATGTTGACCAGCAGAAAGTTGCTTGGTTTGAAAGCGTCTTCTGTGTCATACATATTAACAATGGACATTTTTTTTAAATCTGCAAATTTTCCATAAAATTTTGCTAATATTTCAATGCAATATTAACATGCTTATGCCGTTTATAAAACTGCAATGCAAGAACACGGTTAAAGAAACACAGAAAGGCATGAATGCTCATAATTCAATATGCAAATCTGTGTTATAGAGACAACCAATTATAATTAAAAATTAAATTGATGTCGGTTAATATGGTCCATATAAGTCAATAAGAGATTTTCAAAACTGCATTTCAGTATTCATAAGAAATATTATGTTTAAAAAAGATAATTAACTAAAATAATTAACAAGAAAATACACAGTCTCTAAGTGGTTTGGGATGTATTACATCCAGTCAATTATTACATGGGGTTAAAGGTCAACAACAGACCTAATCAGAATGTTTAAAGGATATTAATAGATGAATGAATGCACTGGACCTGGTTTCTGTCTTATGATTGATTTCATACCAATGCTGTACGTTCCAGAAAGAAGCTACAACAAAGAGCAGACTTGTGCTAGAACAGCTTTTTCATGTAACTGTGGATATTATGTGCTCAAAGACCAAGAATAATGTGTGGTAGTGGGCACAGGACATCGTTGACAACATACACCAGCTCAAAACACTTATTCAATCCGCTATTTTAGTTTAGCAAGGCTCCAAGGTAATTAAGTATGCAATCTTAAAGACTTTTACTGAAACTGTTTTGATCAAATGTGTGACACAAACTAAAATGAATGTACAAGAGAATAAGAAACAAATTAGCATCATCCAAAATCAACCAATATATCTTAATTTGAATGTGATGTTTTCTGTCTCAATATATAACAGCATGAAATTACAGAAGTTTCATAGATTATCTACAGGACAATAAAAGACCGAAGGTCCTTAGACTGTTAAAATGAAACTAAAAGAGAAACTCTACCACATGGCACACTGACATTTAATAAATAAAGGGGACTACGGCACAACAAGAACAAAACAGTCACCAGCCTTGCCTGTCTATGTGCCCTTATTTAAACCCTGGCCAAGGCTGTGCCACCTCCATGACTGTGCAATTTTTCCACGGCAAGAAAAAACACTGATCAAAAAGTCTTTAAATCAAGGCCATTGATTCAATCGCTATAGTCAAGTACAACAGCTAATGCTATCTAGCTTGAGTATTAAAGCTTCATCCACACAAGATTACAAATTGGCCACTTAGACCCTCAATATTATTACATTGGTCATTTTATCCTCAACATTTTACTACTCACATCTGTCAGCTCAAATGCACTGTCCCCATAAAATACCCAATATTTACAATTAATAACATTGAATGGAATGAATGGGAGAATGCAGGAGAGCTGCCTGCATCCTAGTGGATAACTCTGTATAAAACTGCATTTATTGATCCAGTCAGGTGCAATATAAAAATCACGTTTCATGCCTGCAAAATTTCCCCTGAACACAAAGGCTGCATCTGAAAGCAAACAATCTGCTTTGCATTTGTAAAAATTAAAATAAGGAAAATTCCCGTGTTCTGAAAGACTATAACATTTTATTCTCTCAAATATACAGTACCTTTTAAAAGTTTGGGATCAATAATAGTAATGCTTGTGTGTCAGTAACACTTTTAATCAATTCAATGCATCCTCGCTGAACGTCTTTTAAAGATAAAGTCAACACAGCACTTACCCGAGGCCCCCATAGGAGAAGTGGCAGGGGTGACATTTTGGGCATTTAGGCCAAGAGAGTGAGATGGAGCTGGTGGGACAGGCTGTGATGAGGCCCCGGAGGGCCCTGGCAAGGGTCCTGGGGGAGTTTCTCTCTGTGGGGATGTCAAAGGGGTGCTGGGCTGTGACGTCTGCCCTCCGGCTAACCGGGCTAGTCGCCTTCTACGGATCTAAACAAGGCAGATTAATTACAATTTAATCTAATTACAAATCAATAATGAGCAATAGTTTACAGTCTGATGACATTAACTGCTCTTAGTTGATAAACACAAGGACAGACCTTTAAAAGCAAAGAGGGAATTTATACCATTTCACACGTTTTTAAGGCAAACAGTAGAATGTATTTAAAGTCCTAAAGCTGTCATTATTTTAAGCAGTAACGAATCAGCTCCACACAGCTGAGCGAGTCATTTGAGATGGAGAAGGCCTCAGCTTCCACAGCAAATACTGTCAGTGAAATGGCAAGGACGTAAAAAATGCATGACTTGAATGAATCAAAATTGAAAAAAAACAGGTAAAAACCAGTTTGATTTAGCAAAGGATGTTGCACCTCAGTTCACAGACATAATGCTTCTGCAACTCATATTCAGATTTACATGGAATAGCTAAAATGGTATCTAACACAGAATAAATTCAATTGTAAATCAATATCACAGCTTATTTTGAAAATGTATATCAGCTCTGGCTGAAATTAAGACCCAAGGTAAATGGCTGACATTCATGATTTCCAAATCAAAATTGTTTAACCTATCTATTTTGTATATTTATTATCTATTTTAATCAAATTATTGACAATTAGTTTAAATTAATATAAGACAGCTGATGAAAAACAGCTTGAACCATCTTAAGATGGTTTGCTGGTTTTTAGCTGGTCTGCCAGCCAGACTGGTTTAAGATGTTTTTCAGGTCAGAGCTGGGCAGAGTTTGGTCTTAACTTACAGCAGAATAAATAAACACAAAGCCCTGACTGTAAATACACACCAGTGTCATGCAGCAAAATCCACCAGTGCCAAATATCAATATCCAAAACCTGAAACCAAGGGATAAAATGCACTTACAATAAATTTGACCATAAAATATTGCGTTTTTTTAGTTAAAGCAAAGGTTTTAAGCTTCAACAGCTGACCCCTTGATAAATACACTGACCTGACGCCTGACAAAAGCTTGTTGCGCATGATTTCAGTTTCTAAACCAGGTGCCATTTAATCAAATGCATACCCTTGTGAAAGGTAGCCTTGATTGCACATTTTATTACGACTGTAAGTTAAACTGACCAAACACCTGGTCCAAAATGATTTTTATTTCTTCACACGACAGTCTTTCAGCCATTTTGGATTCCCAGTGAAGAAAATCTAAACAAAATAAATTTAAACTTGTCAACTGGTTACACGCTTCCCAGCGACTGACAACGATAAGGATGTTATTTTAATTGTGAAAATAAAAAAAATAAGAAAAAAGCAAATGATCGAGACTAGTGGCAGATGCAGCTTATCAAACGTATCACTTGCTAACGAGCTGACTGAAAATAACCTCCATATTCTCCTCTATATCGGCGCTTAAGTGGCTAAAAATGAGATTCATAACATAGCCTCATATTTCCAAGCGAAATAAATTTAATCTGGATATACTGAGCTGTTGATTAGCCGGTGTCCTGTTAGCTTATCCCATCATTACTGCGATTGAAAAAGAAGGTGACAATGACAAATGCACAAAAACACAACAGTCATGCCATAACAGAAGCAGTTTCGACTGGAAAAACACTAAACTGTGTGAAAATAGCCTTACCTCTTCAGGACTGAGCTGCTCCATTGCCTTTCTTTTAATTTTCAGCTTAAGTTGCTAGCCAGTCAGCTAGCTTCCTTATAAACACCAAAAGTGCATAGTCTGAACCATAAAACAAATATCAGTGAGCTGTGATTGTCTAATTTAAATCTTTATATTAAAACATCAAACGCGCGTGGCTGATTTTTTTCCGATCGGGAAGGGTTATCTTCGTTTCTGTAAAGAATGAAACAAACACAAAAGTATTATTCGTCAAAACACCGACGCGGCCATTTTGGATCTGGAGTCACGTGACGCGAGATCAACACATTCCAGGCTGCGGCAGATCAGGAAACTGATTTCTCTGCTGAGGCGACCTCAAGAGACTTGTTTTCTTCACAACCAATTCTTATTATGTTGAATAAAAGGCTACTCATATATCCTATGCAGCTATTATATAGCTTACAAAGGATTAATCATGACAGCAATTCTATTCACGCTTAAATAAATAAATAATAACATATATTGCATCATTTAGATTCGCTCCATATCTTTATCTGTTTATTTTATTTTTATGAAGTTTATTATCTTTCTGCTTCATTTGTTAATTTAATCATCCCCAGGATAAAGACGCCACAAACCTGGGATTGACAATAAGAAAACTTTTTTTTCTTCTTCATACTCTTTACATACTGCTCTTTTTTCAAAGTATATTAATAATTTGTTTTGTTGCTGTTGTTTTAAAAAAGAGAGATGATGATGATAGTTTCTTGCTTACAATTCCTTCTAAAAGAGACATTACAACCCAGTATTGGCAAATAAACACACAAAGTATATTATAACTTGCTTCAAAGTTTATTGCACAATAGGAACATTCAAGTAATTGAACAAGGTGTTGAATTCAAGTAATTGAATGAACAAAGTGTGTATATTTAGCTGTCACATACATAAACAAAACTGTAAATCTTAACAAGATTATAAAAATAAACAAAAAATACAACTAAACCAAAATGTTACAAAATGTTTTTTTAAATATTCAAAAAGAGGTACAGTCCTTAATTAGTCATATTCTGGTGAAATAATGATTCTGGCTTTATACAGAAGCACATTGCAGATTGCTAAATGTCTGTGAATGTGGTTCTTGTATTACATGTAAACATGATTAGGCAATGGTGGCACAACTATTGACAACATACAGTCTTTCCAGTGAGTAAGCTGCTGTTTGTTCGTGGCCTTCTGGCGCCCTCTAGTGGCATTATAAATCATGCTCCTAGTGATGGGCAAACTTGGCCCTTCCAGGCCACTTTCCTGCAGAGATTTGATCCAACCCTGATAAAACTCACCTGCCTGTAGCCTTCTAGTAGTCTTGAAGACAATGAAAAGCTGGTTCAGGTGTGTTTGATTAGGGTTGGAGCTAAACTCTGAAGGAAAGTGGCCTGGAACCCCTGTCTAGACGCTATGGCTCAGTCTGCAACCCTCTCATGAATGTAATTGATTAGTCAGGCTTTGAGGCAGAAGTTGAAACTCGTGGTTCTTCTTCGTGCATCATATTCCTCTAACTTAGAAGTGTAAACAGCTTTGTTTACATCTCACAGTAAGCACCACAGAAGGACCTCAAACAACCTGTTTGAAAACTTGCTTGCAGACTTGATCTTCACAGTGCAACTCCTATATTGGGTTGAGACGTATGATTATTAGTGTATCACATTAACGTGTATTACAGACTTTTATAGTGTAAGATGCTTAATTTCACACTTACCAAATGGAGTTTGTCGTCTTCGATCCAGTGTGCCCAAAATCTGTTCTTCTTCTCACCCTTTTGAATGCACACCAACTTGTTGCCCTCCCATGTCACCAGAGACTAGACAAATAGATTTAGGTTTAATTTCAAACAGTGCATTAAGTGCATTTTCCACATTGTCTTTTCAGCAAATATTTGTATTCAAACAGCCTAAAGTTCTGTCTGTGTTCTTAGACTGTCAGTTTTCTACTATGAAATATGTTCAATTAAATGTCATGAAAATAAATAAATAAATAAATAATGTAACACTTCGTTTTACCGGGTCCTTGTTACATGTAATTACTATAGTAATAACTAAATTATGTGTTGCAATATAATGATAAAACTTTGTAATACCTTGCAGTGTCTGCCATCCAGCCCCTTGGTGAACTCTTCGAACTCCTCATTGACTCTGAAGGAGAAAGTGTAGTTTCTGAAGGTGCTGAGAGTCTTGACGATATATTGATCCCCCACCTGCTCGATCACTTTACGATGTTTTAGCTTCAGGGCAATCTTGCGGGTGTACAGACTGATCCCTGTGAGAAGACAAAGTTTAGGATCTATTATTCCTGACATACATTAATCAAATGGAATAATATAATATAACATGCAATTTGTCAGTTTTAACTAATTTATTAACAGAATTATGAGCAATTATTAATTTCACAGGAGAATGAATGCACTCTTACCTAAAGCAGTCATGTATCCCTCAAAGTTGACATTGCTCACCATGTCCCAAGTACCACAGAGGCTTACAGGCATTTTGTTAAACGTCTGCAAATGATTCCAGCAGAAAACACGGTGCAAGGTATGACAGACAGAAGGACTCCCAGCACTTATATGTGTTGTTAGCCGAGTGGGCGGTGCTTAGTAGTCTACGTATTTGCAAGTCGTCAACTCTTAAAGGTCATACTTTGCGTAAAGTAAAACGTGTCTGGCAAGTGTTTGTGTGCAAATAGCTTGACAAAACACACCTGTAAACACAATAGTGCCTGTTCAGACACTTAAGTTACTCGTATAAAATGCAACGCTTGATATATGATTAAAATAAGCAGTATATCCATTACAAACGATATTCACACAAATTTTTACTTTCGTTAACTTTGTTTGCATGCCTTCAAGTTTTCTCTTCTTCCTTGTAACTTGAAAAAAAAAAAAGTTCCATTACTCTCAAGTGATCACACATACATCATCATCATCACATGAGCGCCACAAAGAAAAACAATTACGTGAAATTACTGTGAATTTCTTAAAAGATGATAAGACCTAAACTTACTATTTTGAGCATGTGAGGATGAATAGGTATTAACTACAATTGAATTAAGTGCCATTATATGGATAAAATAAATCTGCTTAAAATGTAGGCTGTTGTGGACAATCTGTATAGCCTAAGCTTAAGACATCTTTTATCTATCACATTACTGATTAAACAAATCTGATCACAATAAACAAATCTACAAGGTGTCAAATGTGACTTGGAAGTGCATTTTAGACCTGCTGTTTTTATTATATGCTAATGTCATCAACCAAAGTGACACAATCAGTGAAAGACCCATTCATTTTATCAATGAATGCAAAAAATCTTTCAGTCATATGAGTTTTGTGAGTCAGGGAATCTCAGGTAATATCCTTTTCATGTTTAGTATTTCTAAATTTTACCAGGTCACGAGGACATGCCTGAGGGAGAATATAGATGACAATGGATATATTTAAGTGTGACCTTCACAGGAAACAAATTTCACTATATGCGGGGCAGAAAGGAAGTTTCTGTGGTAATCATGTTATTCCTGGGAATTCCCACTTTTATTTAGTCTGTGTGCGCTAAAACAAAAGGCCTCATATATTAGCACTGATCTAACAGGTCTTCAGATTAAGATCATGTTCTGTAACTATGGAAAGGCTTGTAAGAGCTTCACTGTCAAACTGCTGTTCTCCACATGCCAAGATGTCAGCACTACAATACACAGATAAAAAATATCTGATGTTTAAATGCTCAGAGCAAATGTTCTCACTTGTCAAATAAATGTCACTGAGCAAATGTGGCATAGCTTGAATTCTAGAGTAACCGTTCACAATGACCCTTAACACTTGTTATATAAGTATTTTGTTTTAAAGATTACAGATATGTATTATAATACAAAAAGAGAGGTTACACTTTATTTTAAAGGACATTTAAATACTGAGTAATATAATTAAATGCATGTACTTACTATGTGTTTAGGGTTAGGATTAGGGTTGCTTGCATGTAATTATGCATAATTTATGGTTATTATAATCGTAAGTACATGTAACGTGTAACAAGGACACCTTAAAATAAAGTGTTACCAAAAGAGTAAAGGATGATTGTAAACAGATTTTTCATTTAGTAGCACCCAAATGGAAGAACATTTATTGGAGGCAAACAGTGATCTTAAAACGAAAAAATAATTTATAAAAATTCCTCTTCTAAAAGTGATTTTATATGTTTGGCAGTGGACTACAATATAAGTATTTATATGAATGTATCAATCTTTATTAAAATCAACTAAAAAAATATTTCACAAAATTCATCATATTATTTATCATACTGAATCATTCAATGCAAAGCAATCACTCACAACCAAATGAGTTCAAAGAAGCAAAATGAACTATGACTCAAGTGTAAGTCAAGTTCTGTGGGTAACAGACCAGCCATTCATCAAAGACCACTTACAGATCAAGAAAATAGCTCAAGAGCACATCAGTCTAGTTAGTGCTGGTGTATCTCTGAAAAGGGGCGAGGACAGCATCAGCATTCTTCTGCTCGCTCGCAGCGCTATACAGACTCTGTTCCTGAATGTAGCGCACCACAGGGTCAGGTAGCAGGTAGCGGACACTCTGTCCTCTGCGTAGGGCACGGAGCACATGGGTGGCTTGAGATCTCATTGGTCACCCATTCCCGAACCATATGGATGTTCTTTCGGTGTTTGTATAGCACATCAGACTAATTGACAAACTTCTCAGGGTCACTGCCACATCTGGTGATGCACACCACACCGTAGCGACCCACTATCTCCTCAATGTCCTCAGGCTTCCAAAGGTTGGGGACCCCAAATGACTCCAGCACATCAGCACCACACAGGAGGTTCAGATGAGGGGTGTCTAAAATATAGATTTATGACAATGATACACATCATATTAGTGATAGTGACAGCTTTAATCATGTATCTTTTTTATGAAAGTCATGAGTCATTTGAAAAATGTGCTCCTTTTCAAAGCCTAATGGGCAAGCCAACACTATATGTGACCCTGGACCACAAAACCAGTCATAAGGGTCATTTTTTAAAATTGAGATTTATACATGAATGAATGATGCATTTATATAGCGCTTTATTGTGTATTGCTGTACACCCAAAGCGCTTTACAGTCATGTGGGGGGGGTCTCTCCTCAACCACCCACCAGTGTGCAGCATCCATTTCTGAAGGATCATGTGACACCGAAGCCATCACAGGAATAAATTACTTTTAAAGGGATATACAAATGGAAAATAGGTATTTTAAATTAAATTGTAATAACATTTTACAATATTAGTGTTTTTACTGTATTTTTTGATCAAATAAATGGAGCCTTGCTGAGCATAAGACAAATTTTTAAAAACATAAAAAAATCTTTTAGACCCCAAATGTTTGACATGGTAGTTTCCATATATATATATATATATATATACGCATTTTACATTTGACCGTTTTCATATCATATTTTATTTGTATATAATTAAGTAATATTTATATCTAATATTTTTATATAAAAAATATTTGACAAAAATATAATACATTTCTCATTTAACTCATTTAATAAAAAAATAACTCATTTAATAAACTCATCTCAATAACTAAATTAATAAAAAAATTAAAAAACATTAAATTGTGTTACAAACGTGTGAATACAGATTAAACTGTTTCAATTTAGTATATTGCTAGGACCAGTTACTGCTGTAAAAATCAGTGCTTACTGCAAAATCCAGTAGCAAACACTGGTCTGTTCTCAAAAAGCATTTCTCCTTTTTCTTTCATGAGTTGTTTCAATTCTCACTTATTACACCTATACATTTGCTTCAAAGTGTTCCACTTGCAGAGGAAAGCTGTCAGGCAGTGCTGAGAGATGCAGATTGTGCTGAACTGTACCTGAAATATACCTGTCTGTACATTGTTTCTCTGCTGTCCCGAGGGCACAACAACTGTTAATTTTATTGCCTGTTGTAAGGTATTGTGACAGAGTGGCATTCTAAGGTAAACACGCTTTTAACTGCTCTGAGCTATAGAAACATTTATCCTATGAAGGATTATTTTAGCTTTTTTATTATTATTTTATCATACCTTCTTTTGTGTTAATATAGGAAGAGCTCTGACAGATGATTGTATTTTGTTCCAGCTTTCTCCTCTTCCCACACCTCACTGTATCCACCTCATCATTGTTGTTCTCATTGACAATAAGTTCTGCATGGTGCCTAGTAAAGATCAGAATGATCTGATTAAATGTCAATTTGGCATAAAACTTGACGTGGTAGCACATCAAATATGACGTTCAACCCCACAAGATCAGATGTGACATGGAACTCATGCAAAAATAGACAACACTACAATACTAGAAAAACAAAATGGGTGTGTCAGATTTATCTTTCACTTCACCCAAAATTAAATGTTCACTGAAATCACATGATCTTAAGATGTTCCCACCGAACTACTTTGGCTGTCTCCACCCACTCCGGCTGCTGGCTCTCCCAGTCATCCACTGTGATCCAATCAGAGTTCATCGTGGCTAGTCTAGCCATCTCTAACCGATGGCAGACTTCAATCAGACCTTTCTTTTTATAGCCATCTCCAACTGGAGAGATTATGCCTTTCACCACTCTGTATCTTCCTAAGTCCACAAAAAAAGTGATGTATGTTAAATATGCATGTTTGATGAGTGATAACACAATAGATGACTTTTATAATAATATAGATTCCCATTAAAGGGATGGTTCACCCAAAAAATAACATTTTGTTATCACTTACTCATCCTCATGTTGTTCCAGACTTGTATGAATTTTTTCTGTTGAACACAAAAGAAGATATTGCAAAGAATGTTGGTAACCAAACAGTTGCTGGTAGCTATTGACATCAATAGAATTGTTTAGCGTACAACGGAGGAACAACATTTTCATTTTGGGTGAACTAGGCCTATACCTTTAATACATAATTAATTTGAAACATACCAGTGTCTTCAAGGTGATCCCGAGCCAGTTCGAACATATGCAGGTGCATGTTTGTGATGGGGTTGAAGGACCCACATGCCAGCAGCACCACTTTGGTTTTCTCTTGTGAAAAAAAATGCTGTCTGCAGAAAAAAAGTCATCTAGATAAAAATATATAGACAACATATTTTATATATAACACACATATACAAATTATTATTAATAATAAAGTTTTTTTCTGAATGTATTGTTGTTTTAATTAAATATAAACATTAAATTTAAACTACAGGGATATCACAACTAAATCTCATTTTATGTCTCAAAAGTGTAGGTAGTAAAATGTAAAGTTCATGAGGAAACAGTGTTAATAAAAACCTATTCTCAAAGATTCAAACGGGTTTATGAATGATATTCTATGCAATAAAACGCCATTTCACAAATATGCGCACTAATATGTCATAAAAGCAGGACTAAACGTGTTTACTTCTTACCAATTCAGCAAAGTTTACTATTCTAGGGTATTCTACAGTCTTTGGTTTCAGTAAAGCTTCAATGTATTTAACCCAACAGAAGCAGCGAAATATTGCTCTATAGTAAACAAACAGCAAGACCGACAAAACATGAAGTTGTTAAAATCTTCGCTTTGTTGTGATAGCAGTACAGTGGAATAAATGCAGAATGCGCGTGTGACCATGCGCAATTCACACATGTTCAGAGTGTGTTCGTGATAATCAACTCTGCGCACGGTTTACGCAGAAAAGCCATTGGGTTTATATTGAAGATAAATAGTGCTAGCAAACCACACCTTAGCAACTGGATTTAGGAACTTAAATCTTATTGTAATTTTGTCTTTATCAGTTGGACGTAAAAGTACGGGTACGAGTTACTACTTGATTCACACAAAACAACGTCGTTTAGGACGTAACTTACATTTGTTTGTTTTTATATATTTTATAGCAAGCTAAGCTAATTGCGCAGTGAGGGAGAATAAAGCAGGGTGACAAAAGAATGTGATTTATCGTGTATTCATGGATGTGAGACCAGATCTGTCATGGTTAACCAAGCTTAAATAACAGTATTTACCTTGATAAATCCAACACTGCATACTAATTCTGATCAGTTCAGTTCAAATACCTGGGTGGATATATCAGCTGTGACATTCACACATGTAGCAACAGTAGGAAATGCCATGTTGTGTATGAAAAGATGGTGCTGAAAATGTGATTTGTGCCAGTTATTTATTTTTTAAAAGATAAAGAATGGCTTCTAGAGGGACATCAGAAACAAGCAAACTGAGACAAAACATGGAAGAACAGCTGGACCGGTTAATGCAACAGCTTCAGGATTTAGAGGAATGCAGGTAATGGCATCCCACCAGTTCTCCACATTCAGTTATATGCACAAATTTGATCATTTTCTTCTATTTCAGAGAAGAACTTGAAGAGGAGGAATATGAAGAAACCAAAAAAGAGACACTAGAACAGTTGAGCGAGTTCAATGAGTCATTAAAGAAGTTGATGTCTGGGAATATGACACTAGTTGATGAACTGGGGGGAATGCAACTGGTAAAAATTAAGATTTTATTGTATTAAAGTTCATATGTGACCCTGGACCACAAAACCAGTCATCAGGGTACCTTCTGTGAATAAATAAGCTTTCCATTGATGTATGGTTTGTTTGGATAGGACAATATTTGGCCGAGATACAACTACTTAAAAATCTGGAATCTGAGGGTGCAAAAAAGTTAAAATATTGAGAAAATAATTTTTAAAGTTGTCCAAATGAACTTCTTCACAATGCATGGTACTAATCAAAAAATAAGTTTTGATATATTTACAGTAGGACATTTTCCAAATAACTTCATGGAACATGATATTTACTTAATATCCTAATGATTTTTAGCATAAAAGAAGATAATTTTGACCCCATACAATATATTGTTGGCTATTCCCATGCTACTTATGACTGGTTTTGTGGTCCAGGATAACATATATGTTGTTGTTTTTTCTGTAAAAAGACATCTAGACTAATATCTACTGGTATAATTAATTATGCATGCTGAGAGATCATTTATTTCTCAGGCGATCCAAGCTGCCATCAGTCAGGCATTCAAGACGCCAGAAGTCATTCGGCTGTTTGCTAAAAAGCAGCCAGGGCAATTGAGGACAAGGCTGGCTGAGGTGACAAGCACGTTAACATTTTCAAATATATATGCAAAGACTTAAATATGTTCATATGATACTGTATGAATTTAGATGGACCGTGATGTGATGGTTGGAAAGCTCCCTCGAGATGTGTACACTCAGCAGAAAGTGGAGATCCTCACGGCTCTGAGAAAACTTGGCGAGAAGGTGAGAGGGCTATTATTGACACAAATACTCCCGCATGTATTTCTAGACTCACATGTTAAACCATTTCTAATATCTGTAAATTGTTTGAATGCACAGCTGACAACAGAGGATGAAGCGTTTCTTGCTGCAAATGCTAGTGCCACTCTGAGCCACTTTGAGAAGGTGACTGCGAACCTGGGTAAGATGAGAAGCAGCTAATTATGACCATTGAAGTATATTTTGCTTAATACCTCTTTAATAATCAAATGTATCTTACCTTTTTAGGATCTGAAGATAAGATTATGGCATTGGCCAGCTCTGGAGTTGGGAAGACCTCGACATAAAGGTTTACTAGGATTGACATTTATTGGGAGTGTGGCCTAAATGCTGTCCGTGCATTTTACAGTATTTTTTTTTTTAAACAATGGTTGCAATTTGTACATTTAGGAACAGAACTGTCAGATGACATCATGTGGCCACAAACTAAAATATGTACATTAGGATTCACCAGACAGTTGTATTGAAAAGTGAAAGTGACTTGGCCAAGTATGGTGATCCATGCTCGGAATTTGTGCTCTGCAATTATCCCCTCCAAAGTGCACACACACAGCAGTGAACACCCACCCGGAGCAGTGGGCAGCCATTTATGCTGCGGCGCCCGGGGAGCAGTTGGAGGTTTGGTGCCATGCTCAAGGGCACCTCAGTCGTGGTATCGAGGGTGGAGAGAGTGCTGTACATACACTCCCCCCTCCTACAATTCCTGCCGGCCCGAGACTCGAAGTCCGACTCTCTAACCATTAGGCCTCAACTTCCCTATTGTATACATCCTATACATTTTATGTTTGATTTTACATTTTGATTTGGGTACAGTGGAAAAAAAGTGTTTACATTTTTAGTGAAATGTCTCAAACATTTATAAAAGCTCATTTTAGAATAGTTATTTTCTGAATACAGGGAGGTAAGATTGTCAAAAAAGTCTTGATTCTTTTTTTAACCCTCTGGTTTTAATGTAATTTATTAACCTTATCATCAAGCTGTTGCCAATAAGCCTTTTGGTTCTAGTATTTGATAGTAAAAGACTGTAATTACTATGCATTTTAATTTTGTTTGTCATAACTTTTTTTAACCAGTGTGATATTTGTAAATACTTTGTATTTGAATATATTTGGTGATCAACATCTTAAAAGTTGTCAGTGTTTTGTCTTTTCTCTCTTTACAACTTTTTTTTGCAATGCATTTGGTTGAAAAAAGATCAAAAACAGAATTAATTTCTGCAAATTCTATTACAGACTGGATTGTGAGCTTTGGAAAATCATTATATGTAAATGTTTATAAACCTTATAAAAAAATCCAAATTCCATACTATCAATTTAAGTTAATATTAAAAAATGCTCTGTCAATCTAATCATTTTACTATGACATTAGCAGGCTTCTATACCTTTTCTGAACCACTGAGATGTTTTATAGATATTAATTAGATATTAATATTGTTCAGGTTTTTAAGCACTAGGTGGCACTCTAATCCTGGCAACATTACTGTGGTCTGTAATTCACCTTCATCATGCAGGCCTCATTAAAGATTAAATACATGAGGAAAGATCAAGTGAATGATTTAAAAAAAAAAATCCTTCATGTTTTAGCGATACGAGGATGGTAGAAGCTTTTAAACTGTTACACTATTTATTAGGTTAATTTATATATATTTTACTTATTACGTATACACATTTAAATACTTTGTGCTGTATATACATGTACATAAAAAAAGAAAATATTTTTAAAATGACGTGCACATTTATTACAGTAAATATATTCAAATACATTAATTCATAAAAACAAGTTTGTGCTAATGTAAAGGTAGACATAGACAAACTGTATCGTATATAATTATCAAGCGAAATAATCGAAACTCCAACACAACTTTATTCCCATCTCATCCTTTATTTTGTTCATGAGCAAGCATCAACTTCACTATAATTATTCCTCTGAATAATAGAAAAGTGAATGAGCTGGAAGGCAGCATCCAACAGTTCTACAACATCCCCGGTTTTCATTTCTAGAGCAAAAAAATCAAAGTAATTCAAAACGTGAACAATGACCACTGAAGGCTGCAAATCTGAGACAGATAATCTTTGATTCAGTAGTATCACCAGTATCCTGTCCCATCTACTCCACTCCAAACCCACAGTACCATGTGCCAGTTACAGGAAATATTTAGATCTTGTGTTATACATGCAAAGACAATGCCCCATTAGACACCTACCATCTGCTGGCATTCACACTCAGCACAGACTGCTTATTTATTATGGAAAGTTTCTGCGCCAGTGTCTTAAAATCACATTGTTCGAAATACAATTCACATGATTTTTCCCTTGAGAACCTGCAGATGAATATTTGTATCAGGGGAAAGGAGGGAAGATTCAAACAATTGTGCGATTTCCAGTACAAACATTGATTATACTAAATTTGGTCTCATGGAATGGTCTACATCGATCAAACGGTTTTAAAATGATTGCGAATACACTGTGAGAGACTATTACATTTGTGTGAGAAATCATGATGTATTTTCTTCTTGTGAATTTCATGCTGCCCTCTACAGCGTTTTCAGGAGATACACCTTTCACTATACACACATTGTTAAACTCATACCCACATATGCTGCCTATAATAATGTACATCTTTTCAAAGTGGATTTCCTCAAACATGATTTAATACAATATTCATTGATGATACAGTATGGACCTAGTTTCTCTACACATCAACATGAACACAAGACATCTACTGTATGCAGGACAATTAAAACGTCCACTCTTGATAAAACTAGCTGTTGATCCCTAACAGAAAATTAAATAAATCCATAAAATCACTTCCCCATACCTGTAAGAAATCTAATATTAAATAATTATAAAATGAGAAAATTGCAACAACTAAAATGGCATGGATGAGTGTTTGGTTAGTTGTGTTATTAATGTGCTGTGATAGGCAAAAGGCACTCCCAACTCCACCAGCTGAATTCTGGACCTCTTTTTAAAAGTCCTGTCAATTTTGAAGGGGAACCTGATGACCAAAACATGTAACAAAAACTAAAACCTTCAAGAAAAGTCTCCCGTCGCCCTTTCATGGGTCACAAAAATAGACCTTCTCGACAACTTCCCGCATTGTACCTTTTCTGTAACATAACATAACATAAAATTATATTCATACCACCAATCATAACAAAGCCTTGTAGCTTAGGCCTTAAACCGAGAATATTCATGCAAGTAAACAAAAACATCTGAATGAAGTACCCTAAAGCTTCACGTCCGTCTTTACTAAACAATCAAACAATGTACAATCTCCTAAATAATTAACTTTTTTTTTCGAGCCCAACGGGAACGGAGTATTATTTTCCCCAATAGTTATCCATTTTCAGAGGGGGTGCATCCCGAAATGTCCAATCACAGTAAGAAAATGAAACTATGACATGATTCTGAGAGCAACTACGAAGAGAAATGGCCTGCAAATCTGGAGTAGATTGATAGCATCACCAAAAACGAATAAAAGTTTACCAAATGTAAACAAATATCTTTACACAACTCTACAGTACAGTTCCATGTACAATAAAATCCAACGGCCATACTGCAAAAATATTTTATGCTTTAAAAGTTGAAATTCATTTCTTTTAATGCGCTGTGATAGGCAAATTAGCCCTTGTAATGCTTTTAAGGGGCCTTGAAATGACAAGAATAACACGGGTTAACCGTAAATTTGAAAATAAAAGAAAATCACTTTAAAAATACAAAATTAGGTATATATGAAATAAAAAATAACCCCCCATAATTTTGTTCAGTAAAGTTCATATAACTGACCATCTCAAGCCAGTATTTTAGCAAAAGAGGTCTGTCAAACAGTACACAACAGACCTTTCAATGTTCACATTGCCGATAAATCACCAGCGCACCCGTTTTCCATGTCGTTTCAGTCATAAATGTTATTCAGACTGGGTTATGAGAGCGCATACTGTGATTCCAATTGGTCTCTATTTAGTACAGAAAATACAAGCACTATCACTTAAGAATGGCTTAAATAACTGCGGTGTGCCTAAACTGTACAACATACAGTACCACGCGAAAAAAAACAACTGTATATTCATCACCTGAATGTGATTATTAGTCCCCAAAACGTCACTGAATTAAAAACATTGAAGCCTTGGTGTAGCATTTGTGCCATTGCAAGCCCAGCTACAATTAGCATATGTAAAGCCAAAGCACGCCCATCCAACACTACGAAACAGAACGGAACAAAACAAAAAGATGCACACCCACCTCTAAGAGAAAAGACAAAATGAACCACACTTTGCCACAGAAACCTCAGCCTCTGTCATGGGTTTCTCTCTGTGAAGCGGACATTTTTTAGTACGAGCATGAGATTTACCGAAAGTTTCTGAAACATGCTAAGAGCATCTGACATAAATATTCTACAGCAGGTACTGTGTCTTTTTAGATACCGGAAACCGTTGGTTAGGCTTTCACTAACACATTGACTAATTACATGGTTGTCTTATTTACAAAATATCAAAAAGCAGTTGTTTTCTTCCATACTCATGATTGCAAATCTTGCCATGCAATATAAAGTGATCGGAGAGTTTTCCTCAAAATTCCAGTAGCAAATCAACCTAAAACGTCATGTGCAAGGAATATACATCAAATCATTCTCGAAGCTCAACTTGAAAGTAAAAGTGCAGGGATGTGTCCGTAAAGAGCTGAAAGAAAATGCAAACGTAGGCCAGGATTCCCTCGCATAGGACAGAAGTTTCAATAAATTAGGAACTTGTATTGAGATAGCTGTGATACTATACTACACTGAATACCACCACGATAAGATGTCGATAGGGAAGCCTCGGGCGGGTGGAAATGAAGCGGACTGCAACACCTGTCACGACAGACACCGGATATATTCGTATCTATATTGTACATATATTGTATAATCGTTTAGTTTTCAGTGTTTTCCGCGTTTTTACGCATGGCTCCTTAGGTAGGGGGAACGTGGGCGTCCCTATTGGCAGAGGGATGTGACTGTGCGTGGGTGGATTTGTCACTGTGTGAGTGTGTGTGTGTGAGTGTATGTTGGTAAGTAGTGTGTACTGTGTGCTCAGGAGGATCAGTAGGTGGAGTCATCCCACTCCAGCTGCTGCTGTCTGCTCGAACCCTGCTGGTCTTCCTGTTCGCCGCCTTCATCCTCACTGCTGTCTGACTCCGCACTGGTGATGTCGTCTTCCTCCTCTCCATCCTCGCTCTCTTCCTCTTCCTCGTCTCCTTCCTCTTCGCTGCTGTGCTGATCCTCATAAGTCTAAGAGGAAGAGAGAACTGAATGTTCTTTAATCTGAATAACAGACGTCTACGGATTCATTCAAAAGAGTGGATTTATGAGCAATTAAATTCATATAAAAAAAAAAACACCCAAAAAATTGTGTCAACTGAACCCCTAATGTAAAATACTGAAGCAGCACCCTGCTTCTTTAATGGAAGTCTGTGCTTTATGAATCACATCAAATGGTCTCTCTATAAGTGCAATATCCCTGAAATGACCTAATTTATTACTTCTTACAGCAAACATAATGCAAAAAATAGCGGTTTAGTTTATTGAAAATCCATATTAGCAGACAAATGAAGAGGAGGAGGAGGGATGGTTATAAAAGGGCCTTTTTACAAAGTTACATTGAGATTTTAATGGGTTTAGCCCTCTGCTGCATTAACTATGTATGAGTGCTTTAAGAGCGCTGAGCGAACGAGCTCTGTTTTAAGAACACACCTCCATTGGGTTGACAGTAATGGTGAGGGCAGAGTCATCCCAGTCCATCTCGTTCTCTTTGCCGTTTTCCTGGTCCCTCATGGTGCGCTGGTGGGCAGCACGGATCTGGAAGACGCCCAGGATGATCATAAACACCAGGAAGCTCACACACACAACGATAACGATGGTGGCAGCACTGGGGACAACTGTGAAGAGTGGATGGACACAAATTAGCATTCGGTATTTAGGGTGGAAAAAACCTAAAAGAGGTTGTCTGAGGTGTCCCTCAGCGGCTGTCCAGATGTTTTAGACCACACTTGTATATAATCCCTAAAAATGCGCCATTAAAAACAGGCTAAGTACATGGCGCTCCATAACTGCCCTACTTTTTAAATTGACTTTAAGCTGCAGAAAAACTCATGGAAAGAAACTGAATTCAGTTTTGAGCTCAACATTAAACAGTTTATTCGTTTGATTACAAAGTCTGGATTATCTTTAATGAGAGATTAGTACAATAATCTAGGAGAGATACTGTGAGAGATGAAGCAGCCAATGAAACGCCTTTATCTCCAAGAGAAGCTGAACAGATGGATCAGAGAATGGGAGGAGAAGGAAATGGAGGGATAAAGAAGAAATACCTGAGGCTTGATGTGTGTTGGCCAGGTTGTGTCCAGACAGGTCCACTGAAGCGTGCTGTACTTGGTTGATGAACTGAGGCTGTACCATAGCGTTGTTAGCATGATCCATCAGGTTGGCTGTATGGATCACATTGACCTGATAACATAAACAATAAAAACGGTCACACAACTGGCATCTGCGTAGTACAATATAATCAAATCTTACTTTGATGTAGACTTGAATATAGCCTTTTTATATTAACAGAACCCTTAAATAAATCATTTATTTTATATAAGCATTTATACAATTATAAAATATTAATTATACATTTATACATGATAAAATAATAATAAGAAATGTGCAAAAGCTTGAAAAAATAATTAATAGAATAAAATATAGAAAATTATTTATATAATTTATTTTCAATCTACACACTACAGTTGAAGATTCTAATATGCTGATTTGGTGCTCAAGAAAAAAATCTTATTATTATCAATGTTGAAAACAGTTGTTTTGCTTAATATTTTTGGAGATTTTTTTTTTTTTTTTCAGGATTTTTAATTAAGTTCAAAAGGACAGCATTTATTACAAAATCTTTTGTAAAATTATAAATGTCTTTACTGTCACTTTGGATTTATCATCATTATTATAATTTAATACATTCTTGCCGAATAGAAAGTATTAATTTCTTACAAAAAATCTTACTGACCCCAAACTTTTGAAAGGAAGTATGTACATATACCGTTAACTGTAGTAAACGTAACTGTAGGTACCGTGGTATTTTAGCAGAAACTATGGTTTTAGTGAAACATTTTAGTGAAGGTAATAAATTATTGCTGAGGAACAAGAGTCATGTCCACATACTGAATTGACTGCTCCATAAAAATATATACTTTATTGCAACCATCGGGTTTTCAAAACGTTGCGATAAAGTATATATTTTTATGGAGCAGTCAATTCAGTGTGCGGACATTACGTTTGTTCCTTTGCTATAATTAGAATTGTTTTGTCCTGCACCTAAGCCCTATTTGGGTTTGTGGGATGTGCGGAACTTTCTTACACTTTGGCTAATTAATTATTGCTGACATTAAGAACAGCGATACCTCGACTTTGAATTCATTGCTGATGTAGCGGCCATTGAGTTCAGAGCAGACGACTTTAAACTTCCTGTCAAACAATGCCTCTGTGTGCCAGTTCCTGTAGCGGATCAGATGCAGGACCTGTTCATAGTTCGCCATGGTGTTAACCCCTGTGGAAAGAGACAAGCTTAAACTACTTGTCAAGATTACAGTACTGATGCTTTTAATATCATTAAATCAGCCATTCAGCAAGATGCTGGATATTAACTACCATTAACAAATCACACAAATATAATCCAACAGATGTGTGCAAATATATAGCAGTAGTTTGTTGATGTAGATGGATGAGTACCTGTGATGACCATGCCAACGTTAGAAGAGCTCATCTCCAGAGTTCTCTGCTGGATTTGTGCCAGATCCACCTCCAAACTCTCATGATCTCCGTTCAGTTCATCTCCCACCAAAGTCACCTCACACGTGTCCAAGTTATGCATGATCTCCTCAGATACCACAGTCTCTTGCACTGCCAAAAAACAAAAACCATTCGTTAGAGTTAGAGCAGAACCTCTCCATTTGATTCAATTTAATCTTGGAAAGACTTGAGTGTTCAGAAACAGTCCACCATGCAATTTTATGGCAAATATCGATTGCGAAAAGTAAAGTAACCTGTAAGAAATACTTACAACACACTAAAACTTAAAATAAAAAAACATTAGCTAAGAGAAAACCACAAGACTTTCTTTTCCAAAAGTATAAGCTTTCATCCCAGAATCTAATATATAGACAACATCAGCATTTCTACCACTTATATATTGGATATAAACATAAAAATTGCTCAAAGAAACTGTTTAACCATTTGCAATTTCATTTAATATGCTGTTCCAAATCCATATAACATCCTCTCTGGTGTAGAACACAAATGTCAAACAGATCTGGAATAAATTATGACAGAATTTTCATTTCATAGGTAACTGGTCCCTGTAAGTTGTAGCCAATGTTGAAACTACTCCTAGTCATCTTCCTTTTGTCTTTCATGATCCATTTCCCCTCTCTCCACCTTTCTCAGCAAAATATGTGAATCTCACATTCCCAGCTTACCTGTGGGATCATCCTCGCCTTCGGCCTTGGTCTCAGCTTCCACCTCGACTTCACGGGTGATGGTGCTGACGATACGCAGCTCAGGGAAGAGCGTAACGCCCTCCGTGCTCTCAAATTCAACTGCACCACGAGCAAAATGGTCAATTCCACTGAGGCTGATCTTTGGCTCCTCTGGCTGGAGAACCATCACGTAGCCTTCAGAGTCAGGCACGGAGATGCATGTCTCCTCATTGAAGCATCTGAAGAATTACAAAGGAGGTCAATTATAATACATTCATCATTATGAGTGCACTAAAAGTATGTAAAGATTAATTCTGTTTTAATATTAGCTTTTCCATTTACTGTGTTATTCTGAAGCAATAATATTTCAAAGAGGGTGGGGCTAGTTAGTGTGATGCAGCTGAACTGAAATGCTGGAAACTAACTTGACAGTGGTGGAGACACGCAGATGGCGGATTCCTGGGGTGGGGAACTGCCGGGAGTTCAGGTAGGAGATGTGCTGCATGACCTTCTCAAAGCTCTCAATGTCATCTCCCTCCAGACTCAGAGAAGACTGGTTGGGGTTAAACTCCACCTAGAGAGAGACAGAGAAACATACATCCATTTGGTTTCCTTGGAAACACAGATTAAGATATGTTTAATGAAATCTGCTCTATGTATGTGTATCTATCAATGTTTAGATGTAAAAAAAAATCTTAAATTAATTCTGTTTATAATAAATAAAAAAGTGATCACATCTCTTCACAAGACTTAAACCACACAATTCATATTGATTCATTTTACTATGCCTTTATGAACGTTTTGGATCTTCTAAGTTTTGGTTAGCTGGATTTTCAATGGAGTGACAAAAACCTTTATTGTCTGATTAAAAATACTTTAATTTGTGTTTTAAATAGTAATAGTCATTTTTGGGTGAACTATCCTTCTGACAAAAATTTTAAATATTAAAAATTATTTTTGGGAATTAAAATGAGGCTGAAATAAAATAAAATAAATATTAGATGAAAACCTTTAAAAAAAATGTTGCCCTGGTAACTAAGTGAAATAAGCTCAAGTACTTAATCTATTAAAATGACAAAGTAAAACTGAAATAAAAAAAGCTATACAGCAATATTAATAATAAAAACTAAAATAACAAAAGCACATATCAAAATTACTGAAAAATTTAAATTAAAACTGAAAATATAAAAATAAAAGCTAATTCAAAATATTAATAAACTATAACACTATAATAGTATATAAATAATACTAAAATAACACTGTAGGGAACTCGTGAGTCACTTCACAAAGCTCGAATATGTTTTGACACTTACGCAAGGTAGTGTGATCATCAGTTCACCTACATAGCCCAAAAGAAACCAAGCAGTGTTCTACAACATTCACATCACTCACTTTCACAGCAGAGGCTACTTCCTCTGGAAGCTGCACATCAAGACCTTCCTTGCAGGTGTAAAGGCAGTCGATAACTTTCTTGTTCTCCAATTTGCCAGAGCGGATCATGAGTCCAGCTAGGTTGCCCCGGAAGTACTGAGTCATGCGGGCACTGCCACCTACACAAAGCCGTAGGGGGACAGAACCTGTTAGATACCAAACGTACACTCTGCTGTGCTCAAGCATGCTCAGTGTGCACAGGCCGTGTGACTGATGCTCATGCATGTTAAGTGTTTGGTGCTGGTGCTGCCCGGTGCGTCACACAGGATGATGGATGACCTGATTCAGGCCTGCGGCCTCATGCAACTTTTGGTGGGAGAAAAAGGCAAATGAATGGGAATGAACACAAAGTGGCACATAAAAAAAATTAGGCAATATGATTGAATAAATCTACACATATTTGCATATTTCTAAATGGTTTGGTGGGGATAATGGTTCTGTGTGTTTTTGAACTGTTTTGTTATCAACATTTAAGGAACAGGTGACCCAAAAAGGAAATTCTGGTCATTATTTATGTTGCTCCAAATGCTGTATTCGCTTATTCTTCGCTTATAATTTATTATGTAACAGATTAAGAAAAAAATCTTTTTAATATTCAAAATATTTTTTTATGTATATTTTTAATATTATGATGTAATCTTTCCCTTCAACAAAGTTCACAATTAGCTCTCAATTCACTTCCAAATTCAAAATGCTGAAATGACGAGCTTAGTTACTATCCAATGCAATAACCAAATATGAAAATCCTTTTAAAAAAAACTAAAAAACTAAACAAATGAGTCATATGGATTATTTAACCAATTTCTTTTTTTTTTTTTTTTGTTTGATAGATGTTGTTGTATGGAAAAGCACTGGGTAAAAAAAATTGTATATACATTTGAAACAATATTTTGAAACAATATTCATTTTTGGGTGAACAGTCCCTTTAAGATGAAAATGAAAGTGTAACACTGTATGTAATGTAATGTCCTCTATAATATGACTGTGTCTGAAGGACACAGAGATGCAGGAGCGGTCAGAATGACCTCAGCAGTAATGTGACACTTAGTGATGCTGTAAAGCAGCTCTTAGAGGCAGCAAGGTCACAGAGAGGGAAATGAGACACTGTCTGCTGCACTGATACCACTGGCATAAATAGTCATGCAAACCGCAGGAAAGAATGCAGCCAAAACCTCTGGTTTATCATAAAAACATGCAGATCCCTAAGGTCAGTTTGACTTGTTTTGCTTGTAATGTACTGTCTGCTGTGTACATCTCCAGATCTGGAAGCAAACTGAAATTAGATGGAGCTGGACTGATGAATTAAGAAAACAGAATGAAAATCAAGACAGGCAGGGTTTATGACATGACGTCTCTCGACTCAATCGCATCATGCTACAAATGTTATGCCGTTGCAGACAGAAGCTGTGCATGAACTGTCCTCCTGCAGCCGAATGTCACGCTGCAGAAGAACCGCACATACGCAGGGTGTTAATAGACATGCGTTTTGACATATTAGTGTGATCAGGAAAAACAAGGGCAACCTGTCAAAGGCTCTGAGAGAGTCTCAGTATCATTGTCATGTCCTGAGAGGTCTGTGGAGGTAAGACAGAAGAGCAGGGAAAGACCAGGGCTCAATATAGTCAAGGAAAGATAGTCACTTGATACATGTTGTCATGCATTAAACACCCCAAGAAATTCTTCTCATTCTAGAGAGCATTTTATTGAACAATTGTAAAACACTATATAAATATGTTGTAATTGATTAAATGTCATTTATTTAAAAATACTGAAATTACAGCTAACAATTATTATTATTAGTTATGTTGGGGAAAGATACTTTTAAAAGTAATGCATTACAATATTGTTACTCAATAAAAAAGTAACTAATTACTGCTTTATGTTACTTTTGCATTACTTTTTGTCACCTGAGCTGGGCTCGCTTGTTCATTTTTAATCAAAAAAGTCATATTTTGGGCAACTGTAAAGGCCCTTTCACACCAAAAGTCAAATTAATAACCCTCAGGCTGAAGGAAGTGCCGCTGCACCTCTTTTCCAATTTCTCTCAACACTGGGGCAGGAGAGGTGTTAGTGATTGAATGGGAAAACAAAATAAATTATGTTGCTTATTTGAAAAGTAATTCAGATATTTTTGCAAATTTAAAATTAATGCATTACTTTACTAGTTACTCAGAAAAAAGTAATCTGATTACTTAACTTGCATTACTTGTAATGTGTTACCCCAACACTGGTTATTAATAATAATATTGTAATTTAATAATAATAAAAATAAAAGTGAAAATCCCTACAAAAACAAAAGGGTTTCAGTTCTTTGTGCTTGTACCCTAAAGATAATAATAAAATTATTTATTTTTATTAAACTTTTGGAAGTACACCATTATAAAAAACAACATACAATAAAAGCCACAAATTGTTTTTAGATTAAATGAGGTCTTTAAGATTATCTAAGATTATCTGACAATAGATTTCGTCTTATATCTATGACTGGGGTTATGAAATAGGCATCTCTACAAATTGCAAAGACAAACTACTCACTAATATAGAGCATGCTTAAATTTCAACTGCAGCTGGCGACAAAGAGGTTTCAAGTCTAAACCTGAGGTTGCATCATTGTGTGTGAGGAGAATCAATAGATCATTAGCGAGAGTACCTTGCCAGCAGGCACCAATGGTGAGCTGGGTTTCGATCTTGGAGGCATGCAGAGGGTAATCCTCCGTGACCAGGAAGGGCTCGAAGGTGGCACCATCCACAAACAAAGTCACTGCTGGGAACTCAATGTTCAACACGTAGTGATGCCATTCTTTATCACACACCTGGGAGGAGAGATACTACATCAGGGCCTCTGTTTAACTACAGACTGCATCAGCTAAATCATTCAGAAAAACTTGTGATGGTAATTTAGATTTTGAGGACAATATGTACCTAAATAAATGTACAATTAGGTTTGCTTAAAGGGGGTCATATAATGCTACATGCATTTTTACAAGTTGTTTGAACTGAAATGTGTGTTGGCAGTGTGTACACACAACCACTCTAATAATGATAAAAATCCACCCAGTGTTTTTTTTTTTTAATCTACTAAAATCTTTACCCCTTTCTCAAATTGAGCTGTCTGTCCGTGTGACGTCACACGGACGGAGGCCCCTCCCCCGATTGTTGATTGACAGTAGTGTGCGGCTCGGAAGAGAGGGGTGGAGTCAGCAGAGCTCATTAACATTTAAAGGAGAATGACACAATACCGTTTGCTCTGACAAGAGCTGTTTTTGACAGGGTAAAAAAAGGTGTTTTTTACACTACCAATGAAAAATTTTAACCAAACTATGTTACAGACTTAAGACCCTAAAGAATAATATCAACTTGTGGAAAATGGTCATTATATGACCCCTTTAAAGCAGGTATTTTAATGTTTTTAATGCTAAGGACCCTCAGTTATGCATAAAAACGCATTTTTACTGGGTAAGAAAGGTAGAACGTGTAATATGGCCATTTGGAGAGAGAATGTTATGGAGCAACAGTTTTATTTCTAAGTATGTTTATGCCCTAATTCAACACATGAGGTGACCTATTCATCGCTAGCAAGCTAAACATAGCATTTAGTAACACAAGGATGTCTTTCAGAACTGAGTGCTTCTGAAGGGGTTCAAGTTGACTCACTTGATCGAGTTTCCAGTGGAATTCAGCTGGTTTGTAGTTCTCCGATTCGGTAGGCTCCTGACGCAGCAGCAGCACAATACGACAGTTATGTACATACAGAGAGTAGTGGTGCCTGTTCATCTCTGCAGAAGACACATAGACAGGAATAAAAATCACACATCTGTCAATGATCATTTATGTAAATACGCTTGTTTATCACATGACAAATGCACATTACAATTTTATGAGGTTTCCCACATTTAAATGCGGATAATAGATTTAGTATGCATTGTGCTGCACTGTACACATGTCTCAGTATACATGGATTGCTGCAGCCGCACTCTCCTAGAAAACAATGAGCAACTTTCCATAAACAGGGGCATAACTGTGATATAATCAGTCTTACATAAGGGCCAGCTGATGAGCTTTTTCTAGCGCAGGGAATTTTGCTTCAATGACCAGAGAATCATAGTGCGAGATTCCCATAGAACTACTATAAACAACCCTTTCATAACCTTCAAAAATATCATGAGACGCTACTCCAGTGAAATTGACAGCATATATATATATATATATATTTTTTTTTTGGAATAAACTGGCAAAACAAATCAAATAAACATTACTGACCCCACAATTTTGAGCAGTTGTATATATTTATGTATATACACTTACATAAAACCAACAAAAAGGTGATTATTAAAGAGATAATTTTTTTGTAATACTACACATAAAATGCCTGACACACATCATGAGATTACACTAAAACACAACAATAATAATAATAACAGAAATAAAAAAATATTTTTAAAAAGCTACAATAAAACTTACTATCTTACTACTTGCTATTCATTACGGTGTCATACTAAATAAATGTTTTAACAGTGTTAATAACACATTAAATTAATCGCATGAAAAAACATGATGATTTTGACAGCCCTACTGAAGTAAAAAGACGAAGAGGACACGCAAACATTTAAGCCATCATCACCCTCTCAGTCCTGTCAGTGTGTTTTGTGTGTGAATGGCATTACCAGTCTTGTCAGAGTTGCAGAGTATGGTCTCCTTCTCCCTGCCTCCAGGTCCATGTCTCATCCACACTGAGATGGTGAAGGGCTCTTTCAGGGTGGTGCTCACCACACCCTCAGGGACCTTGATGGCCTGGGTGCCGTTGAACTCAAACACCTGGTCGCTGTCATGCCCGTTGTCAGTGGGCAAGCTAACGGTCCAGTTGGCAGAGTTGCTGGGAGCAGGCAACAGCTCCACAGTGCCAGTGCTGGCACCTGGATGGGCACACAAACAGTTATTCATCACAGTATCCAAAAATATTGGTTGCATTATGGTTCAGCATGTGCCTGTGGGATTATGCAGGTAATACGATTATGTAAATGAGTCTAAAATAGTTTACACTTGAGTTGCTTAATGCAATAAGCACATTTAATGATCTTGATGTTAATGTAATTCTATTATAATAAGGATGTCGGGACTCACCGCACAGCTTGTGCAGAGATTTTTCAGAGTACGTGTCGCGGTCACAGCCCTTGCCGATGTGATTAGTCTCCAGCATGATGCTGGCCTGAATGGAGGTGATTGGCTCCTCGCATGTCTCCAGGTGCATGCTGGGGAACAGGGCTAGACTGCCTGTACCAGGCTCATATTCAATCCTTTTATTAAATCCTATCAACAGAGAGAAAATGTGTCATTCAAAAACCAAAGAGTATTTAGTAACACACTAACATTAGTTTACATGAACTAATAATGAAAAATATCTGATATAATAAAAAAAAAAAATTTACATACACAAGCAGTGTTTGTAAGTTTCATACAAAGTTTGGGATTGGTACGATTTTTTAAAGATAGTATTATTGTGAAATATTGTTATATTTTAAAATAACAGCTCTCTATGATGCCAAATCTGAATTTTTATCATCATTAGTCTTCAGTGGCACAAGATACCTCAGAAATCATTCTAATTTGTCAATTTGCTGCTCAAGAAACACTGATGATAAGAAGAAATATTGAAATACTGCAGAAACAGTGACACAGTCTTTACTGCCATTTTATCAATTTAATGCATCCTTTCTGAATAAAATATAGGTATTAATTTCTTGCAAAAAAAAAAAAATCTTACGGACACAAATGTTTGAACAGTAGTTCAAAATGTATAAATAAACGTTGCATAAATTAACATTAGTTAGCATAAAACAACCTTTTTTTTCTCCATGAACTTTTTTACATTATTATAATTTTTTTAACACAATACATCGCATCCCCAGGACTGTTCATAAACACCACATTAAAAGAAATAGATTTTACAAGTTGTTTTTTTAACTTGACACAATATTGTTTTTATTTTTGTGGACTTTTTCTTAGCAAATACTTATAAAAATGTGATCAAAATCGATTGATAGCCCTAACATATTATATGTTAACATTAGTTATTAATATTAGACAGTATTTAACTACAATCTTTAGCTATAATGGTGGATTTGTCTTAAACTTCTTTGTCCGTGCATGTACACATCTTGTTGAAGCACAAAGTTGTATACTTGAATCTGCTCCAAAACACTGAAATTTCACAAAACTGACCTTCATAGCTGAGCTTACCAGCTTTAAACAACAAAATAATACAGCTGTGTTTGTTTGCATGTATGAGAAACAAAAGATCTAGAGCTCTTTGATACCTTGCCAGCTTGGTTTGCAGGTGGGCTTGATATTGATTTTCACAAGAACGTCCTCAGATGCACGGTTTTTACCGCAGTCATATGCGGTCACAGTGAGTTTATACATGCGTTCCTTGCTGTAGTTCAGCTTCTCGGTGTTCTTGATGTTGCCTGTTTATAAAGAGAATGGACAAGCAATAACCTCACAAGCTTGGTAAGCCAAATTGAATACTTAAATTCAGGCCACAACTCAAGGTGACAGATTGCTAACGTCAATGTTAGGTATGCTACAGATCCTAAAATGGCGGCTTGTTTCCACAAATCAATTTTTATAGGCACATGAATAACAATGACCTAGAAGTCAATATCACTCTAAGGGATATAACTTGGGGTTTTGGCAGGCGATCTGAATTGGCAGCACTTACCATCCTTGTCAATGGTAAAGGGCACATCTGGGGTGACAATCTCATAGCTGCAGATCTGACTGAACTGGAAAGAGCAGTCAGCATCCACGGCCTCCACCTTCAGGATGCTGTCATACTTTTTGCCCTCGATCACTGTGGATTTGTATGACTTCTCTTTGAACACCGGTGAATACTCGTTCATGTCATTCACTTGGATGTGGACGGTAGCCCTGGGCGACATCAAAGCTTCATTAATAAACTAGAATCGAACAAGTAGGAATAAGCATGCCAGTGACGAATGTCTTGTTTGTTAACAGATGGATGATTAATTTAGGCATGCTCTGATGGGATGCAGTCATTCACAGGACCCTCAAGTGTTCTAATATCTCATTATGTGATATCATAAGAATGGGATGTTTCAAAGAGGATCTATGGCTTCTGAATGCCACAAATTTTTAAAGAAAAATAAGTAAAAAGCTAATTAATTTAATGAATTTTGAAATTTAACAACCAGGGTGAAAGTGAGAATAGAAATGAATCAGTTGAATTGAATTGAAATTTGAATTTTTCAGGGCTGAATTTTATTAATATCAAGTTGCTGTGTACAGCAAATCTAATGTACAACTTAATTTACTGCTGACTTGCCCATAGTGTTTTTATTTATGGAAATGCATTCATTATTTGTTACACTGAAAACAAAATTTGTGTAAAAACAATTTTTAAACATGAATTTTGAAGTAGAAACACTGGAATAGTATTTTCTTGTAAAACATACTTCAATAATCTTGTTTTATTTGCAATTTTTTTTTTCAGTGCAGTTACTATGTATAAATAAATAAATCGTATACACTAACGCTCAAAAGTTTGGGGTCCGTAAGTTTTTATTTTTTTTATGTTTTTAAGAAATTCATAATTTTATTCAGCAAGGATGCCATGAAGTTTATCAATAGTGACAAAGACATTTATAAAGTTGCAAAAGATTTTTATTTCAAATAAATGCTGTTCTATTCATCGAAAGAATGCTAAAAAAAGTCACTGCTTCCACAAAAATATTAAGCAGCACAACTGTTTTCAATATTAATAATAATAATAATAAAAGCGTTTGCCAAATGACTAAATGTATAATAAGAAATGCTTCTTAGGCACCAAATTAGATTTCTGAAGGATCATGTGACACTAAAGACTGGAATAATGGCTGCTGAAAATTCAGTTTTGTCTTCATAGGAATAAACTACATTTCATAATATATTCAAATAGAAACTGTTATTTTAAATTATAATAATATTATTACATTTTTACAGTATTTTTGATCAAATAAATGCAGCCTTGGTGAGCACAAGATACTTTTTTCAAAACTTCTTAAAAATCTTACCAACCCCACACTTTTAAATACATTTTGACACACTGAAACAACTTGGATGCTTATGTGCACCATTCTTGCTCAATTCTAGTACCAATCCCACTATTAATTCCACTTCTTTTTATTTAATCAATAAAAAGTCCCAAACAGGATACACACTTGTGAGATTTCTTCATGTTACTGCCATCAGGTCCCTCTCCACAGTCGTAGGCCTGTATAGTGAAGGTGTGCTCCTTTTGCAGCTCACAATCCAGTTTATCCTTGGCCCGGATCACGCCCTCGCCAGTGGACTTATCCAACACCACTGCCTCGAACGGCACATTCTGCCCATGAATCCTGAAGCCGCAGATCTCCCCTGCAAACGGTACATGTGTGTTTAGTCAAGCCCACCCATGAGCCAAAGCGCCAGCTGCGGTTCATGAGATAAAAGAAACC
Source organism: Barbus barbus (assembly GCF_936440315.1). Classification (NCBI taxonomy): domain Eukaryota; kingdom Metazoa; phylum Chordata; class Actinopteri; order Cypriniformes; family Cyprinidae; genus Barbus; species Barbus barbus. Next base: position 17,588,978 of record NC_136719.1, read on the forward strand.
TACAATGAAACTAATAACACGCCACACTCAAATAAGAACAGCCAAAGTTTATTTGGCAGCCAAAGGGATCGAAACACTGAGGGGAGGTGGGAGGTGAAGGTGTCTGTGGAGGAAGCCAGAAGCACTGTGGGATGGGGTGAGTATTTGGGAAGTGGAAGGGAGAGTTAAAAGGGGGATACTGAGTGTCTGGTCCAAGCCATTTGATCACATTGCATCCAGTCATGCAGTAAGAAACCCAGAATGTGGACAGGCATTTCACAGGAATACTTAATATACAAGGACAGGAAGGAAATGATATGAACCAATGAACAGATATCTGTTGTATTTAATAGCATAACATATCTAAAGAAGTACTTAAAATTTTGTTAAAAGTAACACATTTAAACAAGAAAGCAAGTTTAAAATGTTAAGTTAATCATGGGGCGAAGAGAAGGATTTATGACAGAGATCCAGCATCCTATCAGAAGTTCACAAATCAAAGCAAATATACAAACAAACAAGCAAAAAACCCTCATTTGGAGTTTAAAACCCCCCTTAAAACTAGATTTGGGCATGAAGGAAGTCTTCCTGTGCAATGTTGTCTCTCAAACCTTTAAAAAAAACTGAAAGAATGAAACAATAAAACAAAATAGAGGAGCAGAGGCAGTAAACTTAAAGGCTGGATGAGAGCTGGGGTTAGAAATATCCATTTGCTTGACATCCACATCAACCAGCAGTAGTTGCCATGCCGTGTATTTAACATTAGAGGAGGAGAGGGTGAAAATGCTCAAAGTACAGATCAAACCACACCACAGACCGGACAGCAGACAGTTTGCATCATTTAACAATCTCAGCAATGTCGTTTTTGAGCAGGAACTGAACTCTGGAGCACAGAGTCCCCCCCCCCCCCCCCCCCCCGAGTAACTGGTGTACTTGCATTATTTCCCTTTATTTGTTCTGTTTTGGAGCTGAAGTACTGTTAGGATCTGCAAACTTCAATGGATGTCTCATGCATAGATATTTCTAGATTCTGTTATCCCCGCATCACACTTGTCATCCAGTAGCTAAATTCTCATTTCCAATGAATTCAAAGGTGAGAGAAAACAGAAAACCAAACCAAAAAGAAGAAGAACTGGGAAGAGATTAAAAAGAGCATGGCAGGAGTTTCCGTGTGAAGTGCCGATTTCTTTTGTATTTGCGTTAGTGGGTTAATAAAACGGTTACAAGGCAGTAGAAAGAGCCCATCATCACCTTCTTTGGTGAAGGTCACCTCAAAACTCTCTACAAGAAGGGAGAAAAGATAAACCCAGGTCAGTCAGAGAAAGAATGAGATGCACAGAAACACAGAGACAAGAAAGAGAAGACAGATGTCACAGAAACAGCCGAGGACTCAAAATACCTCATTTGACTTTTTGCGCTAGCACAGATTAGTGTTGGGCGATATATATTGAATATTTATGATCACTTTGCTGCGATATAAAATTAAACAACACTGTGAATATATAAATGATTTTAATCTGCTTTTAACTTGGCCATAACAATTCTTGAAGAGCATGTCGCAACCTCTTTATGAGAGCATAGGGGCAGATAAAACTGAATAGGGGCTACTTAAAAAATGGCATTAAAAGTTGGTATTCGTTTCCATGAATAGAACTGTCCATTTTAGTGAACTGATTCAAAACTCAGATTCATCAGTACATTTGATTTTGTGTCATCTCTAAAACATTATAAAACATTACAATTATATTTTTCATATATTAAAATGTTTTAAAGAGATATGTAGGTAAATAGTCTTGATTATGTATTTTATTATTTTTTCTAACTAAATAAATGAACATGTTTAAGCCAAGAGGTATACAATACATAAACACCTCATTAAATAATTACAAAATATATAACAAATAATTAATTAAACTATATTTTAAAATAAAATAAATGACAATAATGTAAATAAAATATTTCAGTACAAATGCATATATATTGAAAATATATATATTTTTTATATTGTCCAGCCCTAATCACTTTTATCTTCCTTGTACTGCAAGGACAATATCTCACAGACACTATTATCTGTATCAAGCTCATTCTGAGGGTATTCTGAGCCCTAATATGACTGTTTAAAGCACAAAACAATATACTTTGATGAGTCCACATTAAGAGTCACAGAAAACAGCCTTGAGCACAGGAGGAAATTGCCATTGACTTCCCGTTAAGGTTAAAACAATAAATGGTGCACCCATATGAAAGAATAAGGGTTAGCCAAAAATGTTTTTATAGTAGTATCAGTACTAAAATTAACCAACTTTATAAAAAAAATTTAAAAGTGTGTTGTTTTCTGCTTGGCTGACCACTAAAGGGTTCTGTTTGACCCTATCGATGGCCTCTGCTGGTGGACCTGTCCACCCCGATTTTACCCCTACAATTAGAGATGGATTTTCCATTACGATCTGCTGTTCAGAGCAAGTCATGCGGTGGAAGCTTTGTGCCTCATCAGTGCATTCTGGAGCTTTAATGACTGTACATCCCCACACTTCCCCTAAAACCCAGACTGACGCTTCAGCCTGCATGCCAAGTACCAGCTCCAATAGTCCTCCATTTCCCATCAGGCAAAACGCAATGAATATTGATTCATTCCCTTAGACTGCTATATTGCACAGAAGAATCGATGAAGATGTAACAATAGCTGAGAAGTGAGAAAAAAAAAAACTAGCCGAGGGACTTAATTGTTTATTTGATTTGCTTCTGCTTCATCACTGCCTAAGGATTGAAGTTTTAGAGGTCTGAAGTTTAAAGTTTAAGGACTTGCTCACAACGAGTCAGAGGAAATATTGAAATTGACAGCGACCTGGCACTGAATGGTCCTCCACTGATAGGAATGTAAGAGCTCTCTATAGAGTACATCATGTCTGCAGTGGAAATCGATGCTTGGAGCTGGTTTATAAAAGGCCAGCAGAACATCAATCATGATGCTGCATGTCTGCCCCTAATGGGACACTGCACCCTTTGAAGCAACCTTTCATATACACTAAATAAATCTACATGTACTACAAAAATTCCACAGAGATGAACAATCCTTTGCTTTGAATTCAATCAGTAACCCAGTGGTTTTCAATCCTGGTCCTGGGGACCCACTGCGAGGCTGTATCCGAAATCGCCCCCTATACCCTCATTCGCTATTCCCTACATTAGTCCACTCATACAGTTCACTTGAAGGAGTGAATTAAAACGAGGGAGTGAATTCGGACACTGAGTGCACCGGAAGGACTGCCGTTTTTGCATAGTTTGCTTGCTGTTAAATAATCATTTGTTACGGGCAGCTCCAATAGTAAGATTGAAGGATATATCTTGATCTCTGTCATGGAAATTATGTAAACTCTAATAGTCAATTTACAATTAATTTGTACCTGTGTTGTATTACGCCGTGGACGAGTGCTTCTAAAATCAATGAATGGATGATTCAGCAGCGGGCGCCATCTTCTGGTGAGACGCGGGAATTCATTCGGCGCGCGACTCTCTAGCCGTTGAGTGTACATCGGTTGTACACTCGTTTTTGCAGTGCATTGTGGGATTGAATGAGTGCATATGTATATATATATATATATATATATATATATATATCATATTTAAATAATTAAATAAATTCCTATTCGGTACAATGTTAATATATTTCATTAATTGTCAGAAATTAACTTTTTATTGTATTGTTTTGTGGAAAAACTTTATTTTAATATATATAATATCCTAAAAATAATACATCATAAAAATTATATATTTACTATATTAAACCAGCGCGGTCTGGTTTAAATTAATCTAAATGGCACAACAGTTCTGTACGGCTTTTGCCAAACTCACTGATCAGAGTAAAGTGAGTTAGTCAGCATGGCACCATGTCCTGAGCGGCCCAGCATTGGCAGAGATGCTAAGAATGCAACAGTCACCCACACAGCCATGTGACGCTTCAAAGTGAATTTAAGAAAGCTTGTTAATATAATCAGTGTGCCAAATGTCTGCACTCTCACTGCTGGCTCACACAAACAAAGCTTACTGAAATGATTGCTTATGAACCATCGGAGGAATTAAATATTTATGAGGTGCTGCGGCACCTTCACCGATGAGATTATCAGTGAAAAATGACCTAAATGCTTTGATATTTATACAAATAGTAACTCAAGGTAAACCACATTAGTGCATGTGGACCAATCTTTCTCCCAAATGTTTGCCACTAATTTGATAGCAGTGTCCCATATTCAGGGAGCACCAGGAGAATAACAAGGACTGCTACTAAAACCATGAGAAAGGAGGGAGTGCGTTAACAATGGACCACTGCATAAAGAGATTTGAAACGAGGTCAAAGTAAATCTCTAAGTGATTAAAAATGGCTAGAGCCAATGCTAGGGCTGCACATTCCCTCTCTCAGGAAACAGGCAGAGTAAGCAAAAATTTCATTGATCTTGATATCAGAAGAGCTCTAGAAATCTCGGGACCAGCTGCCTGGCGAATTTAAAAAAGTGATGGGTTTATGGACTGCCTATCTCCAACTGTACTGATTAAATATGAGTTTATTACTCCAACATGCTTACAAATACCTCAGTTGGATCTGCTAACTTATTATCTCCAATATGTGGAAAAAAAGATAAGGGAGAAGCAGCACACCACCAGCATCCATCATAGCTCGCACCTGGACTTTATAATCAGTGGAACTCAGTGTTTTACATATTCAGATTTGCACTATATTTACTGCTAAATGTCCAGGGACACAAGGCAAATATAAACTCAAGGAGCAGCAATACATGGAGAAACAAACAGCTCCATTAACCTAGAGCATTAGAGACTGCAAGAATATCTACAAACCGAATTACCAACAAGAGCTCACTTCACCAATCATATCAGTACATTATAACAAGTTCAACTGCAGGCTGATGATATTAGGTCTTTTATTCAAAATGTAATTATGGTTTGTTATAGAGCTATTTTAAGGTTTAACTGGCAAGATGCGAGTAAGAAAGCTTTGTCATACCATCAATACATTATCAAACTAAAGAACCAAGAGAAAAATCATTCAAAACAAGTTCACAAAGGTTCCTAGCTGACTATAAGTTCAAAAAGATAAAAGTTACCTTTAGAAATATTCTGCTGACTTTTCATTGAAAACATAAATAACAGTATTTCATCATAATAAGCCCTCATTTGACAGCTTTAATAACTGGAGACAAATCAGGTGCATATACTCCAGTCAATGCAACAAACTTCTAATGATAAAAATGAAAATTCTGTCAGTATTTGTCTCCCTCATGTTGATCCAAACTTGTAAGACTTCTTATTTGTAAAAGGTGAATTTTTAAAGATTATCCTGCTCACTCTTCTTCACATAATGTAAGTGAATGGAGACCGAGGCTGCCAAAGTCCAATATGGCACAACAAAATTGCCATAAAAGTGGGGACAATAAAAGCATCACACAAGGTTTGATGTCAACAATGAAAGAACCAATGGTGTTTCAAATCAATTTGTTTCAAAAATCTACTAGGTCCCTGGTATTTGGATTTGAGAGCCAAAGCAAATCTATTTTACTTTAGTATCATTGATACACTATTATAGATTTTGTTAATATTTTTAATATTTTTATATTTTGTTTACATTTTAATTTGAGTAATTATGTTGTGCGTTTAGTTTAAGCTTCTTCTTAGTTTTAGTTATTTTAGTATTTCAACTTCAACTAAATGAAAATGAAAAATGATGCATTGCTGAAACAAAAGTTTTTATATTGTATTTCAGTTAATTATTTTTTCAAATAATGGAAATGTTTTGTTATTGATAGGGAGTTCAAAGGGAACATTTTCAAGAAATAATGACTGAAATTTTTCCGATCATCTCACAAAGCTATTTTGGCTTTAAAAGTCTTGGAATAAAACACTTAAACAATATGAACTACTTTTATGGTGCTTTTTGTTAATTCACTTTCATTACATAGAAAAGCACCCCTAAAGAAAAATCCTTTTTATGGAAGAAATGATGACAGAAGTTTCATTTTTAGGCAAAATCTCTCTTTATGATTTGGAAAGCATGAGGAAGCAAAATGGCTGGCAGCCTCATCTGAGACCAGAAGATGGAGGATCTTACCTGCATAGCGCAACGGGGCATCTTTATCCAAGGCTATCAGCGGAGGGTCCAGGAGAACTTTGTCGTCATTTTCCGTAACGATACCATGATACGTGGTCTCAATCCATGGCTTGTGCTTATTTACTGTTGGGGAGAAAAAAAACAGGAAAAAGTAGTTTATATATGATGTATAGCCCAGACAACAACCAATTATTTTGGTTTTCTGTGAGAATGCACTGTGTGTCAGCACAACTGTACGCCAGCTTAACGCCAGAGCGCAAAATCACACACTAGTGCGCAGTGGCATTTGCCGCCTCTGTTTGTTCGAGCTGAGAGCACGCCGATGCTCAGCAGCTCATTAGTGTTGACTGAAGGCTTTGAGCTCTGAAAGCGAGAGGACAGATGCGCTGCGCTTCAGCTTCAGACTGCAGAAACACTGCAGCAGCAGCGGTGTCTGGATGCCGAGGTTGATGTGAAGGGCAGATTGCTCTCTTCAACGTCTGATCAGTGCCTGTACCAAAAATGCGAGTACATCAGCAGTTGCTGTGTGAAAGGGGATACTCCTGCAGTGCTGATCTCATTGTGTGCAGACCTGACAGTGAGGCAGCGGCAGGAAGCAGGAGGCCGCAGGGAAACAAAATGAGCTCAGCAGACTGATGTCGTCAACTGAGGGGTCCAACACGAGGCTGTCTGACTGAATCAGCTGTTGAGAAACACACCTTTCAAAACCTAGCTAAAAGACATAGCTCTTCAGCGAGCACTTAGCTGATTTTATAAAACAGTTATGGTATTGGATACTAATTGAACAATATAGTACACAATTTAGTATGAGCTATGATGCAAAATACCTGTTCACTAGCTACTGAGCATATTGCTTATTTTTCATGTCAGTGACTAGATCTACTAATCGTACCAAAGTATAGAATTACACAAATTACATTTATTACATAATAAAAATATTAAGTACACAATTCTCATTAAAATCATTGTGTATGTATATAGAAAAATCTTAATTAAATAACTAAATATAATTACTTATTTATATTTTTAAATAGTTTTTTATATTAATAAGTCTCTTTGTTTTTGTCATATTTTTTACGTAATTTTACTGCATACCTAAAAATAAATACATTTGCAAAATATACAACATGTCATGAAGGTGAGGAAATGATCAAATTTTCACTGATATCCACTGATAGTATCAACTCAAAAGTAAAGAGATTCACCCAAAAAGACAACATTTTTGTAATTTAATCTCACCTTCATGACGTTGCATATTTTGAAACTGTATATTTTTAGGTATGCATTAAAATTAACGAAATTAAAAATGTATGACAACAAAAAGACAAAAATTTAAAACATAAAATAAATATAAGTAATTATTCTTATTTATTTAATAATTAAGATTTATTAAGATTTAATAAAAAAAAAAAAAAGAAATGATGTGGTAAATGTATACTTTTACTTTAATTCTGTACTTTGGTACTGCTAATATTGATAGATAGCTACTATATGAAAAATGTGTTTCTCATCATTTATAAATCACTTTGGATAAAAACCACCTGATTAATGTAAATGTCTGTAGTTATACGAAAATATACACTGACTAAAAAATATCTTCTGTCAGCTCATCACTCAAACCAAACACTAAATTTAAAACTCTTGTGCATGTAAATTCTTCAACGTCCTCTGTGTTAACAGCTCCCATCCCTTATATTGCTCAGAAAATTGCTGTCTGAAAATATCTGCATGGTGTGCAGCAGCTGGAGTGAAAACGGATGATTTATTGGCTTCAGCGTGGTTTCTGTGCACCGGTGTCTTACGACTCACCCCGCAGGCAGAAGCCTGATCAGTGACACTAATTGAAGGATATAACCTCCACAGCAATAACACCATAATGCTCACCTCTGTTCATATTACACGCCAGATCCAATTTCACACCTTCTGGAAAACTGTATGCTTGACAGAACTGTCGCTTCATTTCCATGTTTCTTTACCCTGTTAATTCTCAGCAGCAATACATTTGAGATTTAAAACTGCGCATGGTTCAAACACATGATGCATGATTCTAACACTGTACCCAGTACAAAAAGAGCTAGGAGGAAGTCCAGGACTTGGTATTGTCTGTGAAATTTGTGATCTAGCTCATAAATCGTCTGAGCAAAGTGGGTTCACGTAACCTAAGGGTTCTGCTGCTGCTGCTGGTTGTCTGTGGACAGATTGTCAGACCAGACTATCCTGATAATCTGCTTTAAAATCCCAGGTTTATAAAACCTTAAGAGCTAAGGTAAGTCACATGCTTAAAAGGCAAACTGGGACATAATTTACATTTACATTTATCTGACGCTTTTATCCAAAGCAACTTACAATTGCTACATATGTCAGAGGTCGCACGCCTCTGGAGCAACTTGGGGTTAAGTGTCTTGCTCAGGGACACATTGGTGTCTCACAGTGGATTCGAACCCGGGTCTCTCACACCAAAGGCATGTGTCTTATCCACTGCGCCATCACCACCCATACACATAATGCTACTAATAAAGAGAACAAGACCAGAACATAAACATTGTTTTCCTCACTTATATGTGATTTTCATTACCAAGCACTGTACATCAATTTAATTGACTAGATTCAGAAAAAAAATTGAGTGTGGTCTTTGCCACCGGTTTCCACAAAAACATACTAAGCAGCATAACTATTTTCAACATTGATAATAATAAATGTTTCTTGAGCAACAAATCAGCATATTAAAATCCTTTTTGAAGGATCATTTGACACTGGAGACTATAGTAATGATGCAGAATATTCAGGAATAAATAAATAAATTACATTTTAAAATATATTACAACAGAAAACAGTTATTTTAATTTGCAATAATGTTTCAATGATTTTATTGTACAAACCCGATTGCAAAAAAGCTGGGACACTGTACAAATTACGAATAAAAAAGGAATGCAATAATTTACAAATCTCATAAACTTATATTTAATTCACAATAGAATATAGATAACATATCAAATGTTGAAAGGGAGACATTTTGAAATGTCATGCCAAATATTGGCTCATTTTGGATTTCATGAGAGCTACACATTCCAAAAAAGTTGGGACAGGTAGCAATAAGAGGCCGGAAAAGTTAAATGTACATATAAGGAACAGCTGGAGGACTATAATAATAATAATTTGCAACTTATTAGTTCAATTTGCAACATGATTGGGTATAAAAAGAGCCTCCCTGAGTGGCAGTGTCTCTCAGAAGTCAAGATGGCATGAGGATCACCAATTCCCCCAATGCTGCGGCGAAAAATCGTGGAGCAATATCAGAAAGGAGTTTCTCAGAGAAAAATTGCAAAGAGTTTGAAGTTATCATAATCTACAGTGCATAATATCATCCAAAGATTCAGAAAACCATACTGGTTGCCCGTGATCTTCGGGCCCTTAGACGGCACTGCATCACATACAGGAATGCTACTGTAATGGAAATCACAACATGGGCTCAGGAATACTTCCAGAAAACATTGTCGGTGAACACAATCCACCATGCCATTCACCGTTGCCGGCTAAAACTCTATAGGTCAAAAAAGAAGCCATATCTAAACATAATCCAGAAGCGCAGGCGTTTTCTGTGGGCCAAGGCTTATTTAAAATGGACTGTGGCAAAGTGGAAAACTGTTCTGTGGTCAGACGAATTAAAATTTGAAGTTCTTTTTGGAAAATTGGGACGCCATGTCATCCGGACTAAAGAGGACAAGGACAACCCAAGTTGTTATCAGCGCTCAGTTCAGAAGCCTGCATCTCTGATGGTATGGGGTTGCATGAGTGCGTGTGGCATGGGCAGCTTACACATCTGGAAAGGCACCATCAATGCTGAAAGGTATATCCAAGTTCTAGAACAACATATGCTCCCATCCAGACGTTGTCTCTTTCAGGGAAGACCTTGCATTTTCCAACATGACAATGCCAGACCACATACCGCATCAATTACAACATCATGGCTGCATAGAAGGAGGATCCGGGTACTGAAATGGCCAGCCTGCAGTCCAGATCTTTCACCCATAGAAAACATTTGGCGCATCGTAAAGAGGAAGATGCGACAAAGAAGACCTAAGACAGTTGAGCAACTAGAAGCCTGTATTAGACAAGAATGGGACAACATTCCTATTCCTAAACTTGAGCAACATGTCTCCTCAGTCCCCAGACGTTTGCAGAGAATGCAGACTGTTATAAAAAGAAGAGGGGATGCCACACAGTGGTAAACATGGCCTTGTCCCAACTTTTTTGAGATGTGTTGATGCCAAAATAAACGTACATTTTCTCAGTTTAAACATTTGATATGTCATCTATGTTGTATTCTGAATAAAATATTGAAATTTTAAACTTCCACATCATTGCATTCTGTTTTTATTCACAATTTGTACAGTGTCCCAACTTTTTTGGAATCGGGTTTGTATTTTTGAACCAATAAATCTTGCTTTGGTGAGCATAAGAGACTTTTTTCTAAAACATTAAAATATCTTATCAACCTCCATTTGAACAGTAAAGTCATTTGGAAATATTGTATATTGAATGTCGAATGGAAACACCAAAATATTAATAAAATTACCAAAATAAGCAATTTTTAAAATATATACACTCACAAGCCATGACAAGTCATGCGACTATAAATCACATAACATATAAAAAATGTTATTTTGGTCATTCTGAAATGCAGAATCCAAAACCTGTCATCTGCCAACTATGAGCAAACAAAGCACACTCTAAAGTGTTTGTAATTTATTATATTTGATGACAAAAGAGCCACAGTGACTACAACATAGTGAGTGGCTACAATCTACATTTCTTTTTTCTGTTTCCCTGAAAGTTATGATTTTTTTTTCTTTTAAACACATGGTGTTTAAAACCGAACATGGACACATGGAAACAAATAATTAAATTCTGATAATTCAAGTCACGAATTGAATAGAAACATCTTTTTTATATTATTATGGACCATAAATATGGGTCTGGCTCCTCAGTACGACTGCTCGGAAACAACACTGCACTATTTGAAAATGCCTTAAGCCTCACTAAATAATAGAAAGTAAATCAAAGCAGCAACATGGGACATTTGTATAGCTGAGTGGTCAAACACTCGAGGTTAATCTGGGTTTAAACCAACAAAGAACTCTTTGTACTCACAAACCCTTCGGCTGTAGAACAAATATACTGATAACACGGTTATCATCACATATTAGCATACAAAGAGATAAGCTACTCATCACCAAAAACCTGTTCACAAACAGGCAACAAAGTATAAATTATAGGGATGCTCCATGGACAACCAGACAATTTCATGAATGAGTCTTTTTTCTGAAATGTTTTGGTACATCTCAATAAGGGTCCTTGAGACCTCTTGGAGCGCGTTCAGCCATGGCATTGATCCCAGCAAGAGTAAACCACTAAACACAGCAGCCAAACACCTGCTAAACACTGGCCACACTCCCACACACTCATAGAACATATGGCACACACATCACTCCTTCTCTTACCAAAAACACATTTACCAATCAAACGGCAATTCTTTTCTTCTTTAAACTTCCTTGAAGCCCTTAATGAACCATTAAAAACAGCTTATGTTTGAAAAGCCCACACTGAAGTCTGGTGTACATCATTATAAACTCAACAAGCGGGTATCAAAGAGGAAGGGATGCTTACCAGGCTGGCGAAGAATGAATCTGATTATTGAAGGAGCACTGATGTGGTTGATATCTGAGCGCCCTGCGGCTCTGGCACAAGGCAAACATTTGGGACGGCAGGCATCCAATTGCCTGTTTTTACATGCATTTTGCATAGAAGCGCTTTAGATCCTTGCACAGCAGCAACACAATGCAACTGTTGCGACAAAAGTAACAGATAGAACTTTTGTTTGATAAATAGGCTACAATGATGACACCACACCGAAAATACAATTTCATAATGACAGCAGTCAAATAGTGGAGTGTCGAGACAGGCTACAGGTCGCTATAGATGGAAACATACTCAATTTTGGCGATGTCTGAAGAGGTTGTTACAGCATATGGTTCTATCCATGAAAGCTCCGCAAATCAATGTTATGTAACCGGTGCATTAGAGCAATACTCACACTTGAGCACAGTGGAGTAAATATGTACTCAGAGATCACTGTTCAAACCATTTTCATTCAGAATGATTCATCAACAGCACGCTAAAAGCATAGTAAAATGTTTATTTGCAGTCTAAACAGCATTTATTTGAAGTTTTTTTGAAAGCTAAAGTAGATTGGAACAGAAAAGAAGGCAAGAATAGAATAGAAATATAATTATTCTATTTGCCAAAGTGATTAAAGTTCATTTTTGATTATTAAAGTAAATAATAATAAAAAGTATTTAGAAGTAAATGGGGTCGAAAGAATATTATATTCTTAACATATTTAACATTTATTATAATATAATAAAATATTGTAATATAATATAAAATAATGTAATAGAATAGAATAAAATAAAATTGAATAATTATATTTGTCAGAGTGTTTAAAGTTCATTTTTGGATGTTAAAGTTAATATTATACATCCTTGCTTTTATTATTATTATTTATAATAATAATAATAATAATAATAATAAATGGTGTTGAAAGAACATAATACTATTAATATTATATTTAACATTAATAATATAATATAATATAAAAAACATTTGTTTATGTCCAAAAATTTACTTATATCAACTTTAATATATAATATATTAAAGTTGATACAAGTTAATTTTGGACATTAAAGTTAACAACAACAATAATAATAATAAAAATAATAATACATTTTTATTATTATTATTATTATATCAGTTGTTTTAAAATTCCACAGGGTGACATCAGAATTCTAGCACATAAATTACCCTTTACCTTCATCAATCTACAGAACATGATCATTAGAGCAAGAGCACCTACTTTTAACAATTGCAGACAATAATATTTGTATTTGACATGCACAAACCGTTTTCCACCATCCGTTCTCCAGATTACAGTCATTTGGATAATATCTGCAAATTAAGCCATTTAGCCGTAATCAAATCTTTTGAATGCTAGCAGGCACAAATTAGAGGCTAATGATGCAGCAGAGAGAGGAAACACTGTTGGCCTGGAGCTGCCTCCATCCCAGCAACACCCAAGATTAAGAGATTTTAGACAAATACTAAAGAACCTCAGACTAACCGGGTCCTGTGTGTGTTTGTTTTTTGCATGTATGTCTAAAGGAATAAATAAACCCTGTATGTCACACTAAAGCAGAGGCATCCGGAACAAGCCAGAGGCTTTATATCCAAACACATTCCAAGCTACATATTGGAGTTGGCAAGCAGAGAATCGCCTAGTCACAGTCTTTTACATGCTTTATCCAGCACAGCCATCCAGTTAGATTGCGTCACCATGACCGGATAGGATGCAGACCATGTGCAGCTATCGCTACGTTATCTGATCGATGACAAATATTATTACAAGGGCTCTGGTCAGACAGCATGTGCCGAGCGCAGATGGGGGGTCTGGGTCAGGCACTATTGTGCTATGCCTGGCATGCAATCCTGTTAGCCATCATGTAAACCCACTGACACCTAATCCCATAATGAGATGCTCCTGTTTCATTCACTTACAAGGTCACAGACTTGTACGACTTTACAAAGTACTGTGGTGTGTCACATATGCTCGAGCCAAAAGTTTACAGTAAGACGGCTGTAAGAACACACCGCTGACTTACGCTCACTCACAATAGATCATTTCAATTTCTCCCCGTTTTGGAAAAATATTCACATTGTTATCGAGACAGAATTTAAAAAATGTATAGACATTTTTTGGAGGAAAGGTCCAGATAAAATCTAGTTTTGCAATTACAGGAATACATTTTATTTTAAAATGCATCAAAATAGAAAATAGTTATTTTAAATTATAATAATATTTCACAATATTTAAATTTTTACTGTATTTTTTATTAAATAACTGTTGAATGGTAATGTAGAATTAGAAAATACTAATGAAAAATGTCAACAAGAATAAAAACATTGTTATTTGATTAAAAATTAAATAAAATTACATACAACTGGTCAACTAATTAAACCCAATAAATTGCATTTATCAATATTTGTCAAGAAAACTCAGTAATACTTTATTTTAAGGTGCGATTATTGCTATTAACAAACCATTAACTGCAACTTTTGCCTCAAACTCCTAATTTTCTAATTAATAGTTATTAAGGTAGTTGTTAATAGGGGTTGACCGATTATCAGCGCCGATATTAAGCATTTTTATAATTATCCGTATCGGTCATTTTCGTAATCGATGTGCCGATAAAATTATTTGATTTTGGAAACGCGCTATTTAGCTCTGATGCAGCCTGTCGGAACTCACCACTCTGTGGCCGAGAGCAGACTCCGCCCACCGTGCATCTGATTTGTTGGGAGTCATGAGTGCGACCAATCAACGTGGAAGACTAAAGGCACTCTCACACCGAAAGCACTTGCTAACTGGTGCTGCTTCATCACGCATCAGTTGTCTCTCAAAGGCAGCAGCAGACCTTGCTCAAGTGCAATATGGACTTTCTGTAAACATTAAGCCGCAAAAAGACTATTTAAATATGAATTCTGCATGTCTCTGTATATGTTAATGGCACAGACGTGTGGTTTTGATTACCACACACAAATACTGAAGTGCGAGACGCTCGCGGTGTTTTCAGCATCTGCCGTCTCACTAAATGAGGACATAAATACATGAACAACATCCAAGAACTGCTCTGAGAGTTACTTCATGAGCCTTTGACCGTTTCATTTGAGTAAAACGATCATCATATCATACATAGGCTACAGAAATTTAAGAGGTCCTCATGGCAACCCGTCAAAATAAATGTTCGGTTTATCTCCTACAACAAAGATTTTGTTTGAATTAATAATCACACAATACGCTATTTCTTCCATGTTTTAATTTTAATAGTAAACCCATTTGTTTGGGTTTTTGTAAACCAACTTTATGGAGTTTAAAGTTTAACTCTCATTTGATTAAAAGATCAATTCAATTAATGTTTTATGCCTTCATTTGCACTGCACTGTAAATTAAAACTAATGGAAATTACTGTCACATAGGCCAAGATTAGGATGACAGAAATTGTGACATTTCAATAGGCTATTGAACCAAGGGTGCCTATAACAGGCTATTAGTGTTATAGTTTCATTAAAATAGTTGCGGTCTTCTTCGCAACTTCTACAATGGAGCTATGAAGACAATTAAATTATTTACACGTATTATATACATTGTGCTTTTTAAGTTGATCAATTGATGTGCATTAGATGATGAATTGAATTGTCACCACTTGTAGGTTATGATTTAGTCAACCGAAAATAATTAATGAAGAATTATGAGAGGTCATGCTATTACACATACATTTCTAACATGTAAATTATTGAAGCCAAATACTTACATTTCCCCAAGCTGTTTAGCTGTAGTATTTAGTATTCATAGGCTTAATCATGAAGCATACAGTGGCCCCACTTTTAACTCTCTCTTTATATATTACCCTTATTGTAGATGGATGCATGGGGGAAGACAAGAGTAAGAAGTGCAACCAACACTAGGGAAGGCCGTTTTTGTCAGAGCCCTTGTTATTCTTAATTTTGACATTCATTTAAATTTTTACACCAGACATATATATCGGTTCAAAATACCGGTTATCGGTCTACTTGGTCTGTAATAATTGGTATCGGCCAATTAAACACATATCGGTCGACCCCTAGTTGTTAACTTCACTTTTTTACATTTACATTTATATTTATGCATTTAGCAGACGCTTTTATCCAAAGCGACTTACATTGCATTCAAGTTACAGTTTTTACATTTTATCAGCTCTTGCTGTCCCTGGGAAGCGAACCCATGACCTTGACGTTGCTAGCGCCATGCTCTACTATTTGAGCTACAGGAAAGCCACTTTTTTATGACTTTTATGACTTTATGACTTGTTAGGTAGGATTAGGGATGTAGAATATGGTTATGCAGAATATGTGCTTTATAAGTACTAATAAACAGCCAATATGTTAATAATTGGCATGCTAATAAGTAACTAGTTAATAGTGAGAACTGGTCTCACTCCCTACACTAAAATGTTACCGTACACTCTTCAAATGTAGATAATTCAAAGACATTATTATGACTGACGAAAACATATAATAGACGTTAAAAACAGTGGTTTAGATTTTAGTAAATATTCTATTCACATCGATATCATTGAACACAAGCCTATCAATCTTAGCTGGCTCAGTAATCCATGAGAAATTGTTTCTATTGCAGTCGAGCATAAAGCAATTAAGCAACATACTTTTTTTCAGCCTAATTTTGAACATTATTTTACACGGGGGTTGGGGACACGCTGGTGAATGGGCGTCTTAAAATGGTGAGCGAGACAGAGAGATATTCTTGGAGCTCTGCATTAAACCGTCAGACCTCCGAAACAATAGCAGAGAGTGAATGTGTGTTTGTAGCATTATGATTTGATTGATGAGGGGAGGCCAAAGGTTATGGTGTCAGCCATGCTTGTTCATCCATCTGCTAGAATCCCTCAAGATCTGTAAAGACAGAACAGCCTGAACGCTTATATATGGCAACTGGGAAACAAAACCACATATAATCCAAAATAATTTCCACTTCAGACAGTTAGAAATATTTCCACATTTTCCAAATTTTTCCTCAATTCATCTGAAAGATCTTCAACACTTGTTTCTAACTGTGTCCTGTATGCTTACTAGATGTTTAAATGGTTTAACAATGGGTGGCTATTTATGGTCAGTATGGCCCAGAAACCTTTTCATGACAGTGATCACCCCCAGAGCACGATCTACCGCAGCCTTCGTCAATTAACACCACAGATGCCTCTGTTCTCACCTCTAGTGCGAGCGAGCTGCGAGTTCTCACAGAGCACACAGCTGCTTCACAATTCAAGGTCTATCGGTGGTAGTAAAAGATAACTACTGATCTACACCTCGGCAGACCTGAAAATGGATTGGCTTTCACATGATGGATTTGCAGTTACTTCTGAAAGAGGCTCAAAAAACAGCTTTCTTTTTGAAGCATCATCTGAAATTTGATGCCATGGTTTAACGTCTTTGCTGAGCAGACCCAATTCTCATGTGAAGATCTCAACACAATGGCCTGCAAGGAAACATATCACTCAACGACTTAAACGACACCTACAGAACAACTGAGATGGCGTTTTGCAACATGAATACACAAATCATGAAGGCAGAATCCTAAAATTCAATACAGGGTTCCAGAGTCCTAAAATGATACATTTAGGAGCCAAACTACTTTTCAGCTGAGAAGTTATAAAATGTATTCAATTCTAAAATAAATTGTATAAATCAAACTAAATGATAGGCCTACTACTACATTGTCTAAATTTTAATATATAATATTTTAAAATATACATGTTTACAACAAAGACTAATCACTGATACAAAATCTGATAAATCTGATACAAACTACTAATACACAAGCGAGTGTGAGTGCAGTATTGTGAATCTTGTTGACTTACTAATCAACAGATTTGGTTCATACGAGCCATTTGTTCTCTAATCGGACTGGACTGTTTATCAATGCGTACTGGAAAAGTCTTTAACAATACAATTTCTGTTTTGTAAGGGTGCCCCAAATTTTCCCTACGGTCACTAATATAGAATAGTTTAAAATCATTGTCAAAATTTTATATTTTTTCACATTTGCCTCGCACTTTAATCTCAGTCTTAAGTCCTGCAATGAAAATGGAAAAAATTGTTGTTTGCCATTGAATTTCATCATAACCAAAATACATAATGACCATATAACCATTTAGCTCACCTAACATAATGACTCACCCAATAAATATTCTTAAGGATCATCATTGTGAATTTCTGAAGGGAGAATGAAGCGACCAGGAACAGTCCTTGGTACCAGGACTTAAAGGGATAGCTCACCCAAAAGTGAAAAATCTTTCATTAATTACTCACCTTCATGTCTTTCTAAACCCGTAAGACCTTTAATCATTTTTGAAACTCTTAAGATATTTTTTATGAAATTGTATTCTTGTGAACATGCATTGAAGACTGACACAGAAGAGAAGAAATTGTTGAATAAAGTCATTATTGTTGTTTTCTTTATGCACAAAATGTATTCTCATAGCTTCATAAAATTAAGGTTGAACTGATGTCACATTGACTATTTTAACAAAGTCCTTGCTACCTTTCTGGGCCTTAAACGTGTCACTTGTGTTGCTGTCTATGCAGGGTCAGAAAACTCAAATTTCATAAAAAATATCTTAATTTTGTCTTCTGAAGATGAACGAAGGTCTTACGGGAACGACATGAGGGTGAGTAATAAATGACAGAATTTTCATTTTTGGGTGAACTATTCCTTGAAACAAATTACAAGTGGATCTAAAGTTGACAACCACTTAAATGTCTGCACAAATTATAAAATGGCACTACTATCTGTAAACATGGACCTCATCAGTAAGGGAATTGAGGTTTAAGACCCTGTAGAGAAACGTAAGGGAAATCTCCAGGCTCTACTGCCCAATAAATCTCTCAGTATTCAAAGGGTTCATAGCCAAACCAAAGCAGGGGGTCAGTGTGTACTCAAGGAGGTATCGGTTTGTCCACCGGAGCAGTCGCAACAGAACAACAAGGCCCAGGCGTTTTCGGTGAGGGTGGGGGCAGGGCGTGTGAATGGTGCTCAATCACAGCTCAGTATGGAGCACACAAAGGCCCTGTGAGAGTGAAAGTGAGCCGTAGCCATAGAACACAGAGCTGCTTTTCATGTCTCTGGAGGCCGGGCTGCACAGACCTCTATCCACAGGTAACACCTACTCTCTGGTTACCTGTTCCCATGGAGCCGTGGTGCTGACGTGATGAGGCAGAGAATAGCAGAGGGACGCATTTATCAGCTAAACAAAGAGCACAAACCCTGACAGACACTGAACGGATGGGCTCTCTTCAGAGCACTCAGCGTGTGGACTGGGTTGACCTGAAATGTAAGCAGGTAATATTGTTATGGGTTGGGTCACTGTCCAAATAGGTTTCAATAGGGTCTACATTAAGGTCTCAGTTTTAGGGCACTGAGGAATGCTCTTTAATCTTTTGCGCCGTTTCTTCCTGAGTGATCAAGAAAAAGATTTATCTTTAAACCTATAGAAAACGTTTCATCCAGTTACAATGGTTAACTAGTTGTCAAAGAACTAGTTATTATTATATTTTTTTTCTTAATGTATAATATATATATATATATATATATATATATATACACACAGTAGGGGTGTGCTCAAAATATCGATTCTTAGATACATACCGATATAATAAAAAAAGATACAGTATCGATATTCTAGCCCTTAGTATCGATACTCCGCCCAGCCTTTAGGGGGCGCAGCGGCGCCCGCGAGTTTCAAAAAACTCATGGAAAATGTTAAAGCAAGATGTAGCATTTAAGTGATTTCATAGTGAAATATGTTATGGCAGTACATGGTGTCACAAAAAAGAATTATAAGAAGATTTAATAAGAAGTTAAGAATAATAAGAAGAAGATTTTGTGCTTGTGTGAGCTCAGACTGTACCCTTGGAAAGTTAAATGTTGACTTGTGGTAATTTCCAGATTAATACAATTTGTGTACAATTAATCAGAGCACTTAAAGTTGCAAATATTTAAGCAAAATGCACTTTGTTATAATGCACTTTTGTCTTCAATAAATTGAAGAAAAATGCAGAGTTCTGTTTGTTGAGTAAATGTGTTCAGCATTAACTAATTGGCTCTGGCCCATGTATTTTTATTGAATCGTATCGAATCGTGTCACGTTGTATCAAATCGTATCGAGACAGCTCTGTATCGAGGTACGTATCGAATCGTGACCTGTGTATCGAGGTATGTATCGTATCGCCAGGTTCTCCAAGGTATACAGCCCTAACACACAGTATATAATAATATAATACAATAATATACATAGTAATGTAACAAATACGATATTTTATAATTAATTATATCTAATGTATACATACTAATTACACTTTTAGATTTAATTTATTCAGTCAGTCATTTTTTAAATAAATTTTTACTTTTATTCAGAAAGGATGTATTAAACTAATCAAAAGTGACAGTAAAAATGTTTTATAAGTTTTATAAATGTTTAAAAGCTTTCTATTTTGAATAAATGCTGTTCTTTTAAACTTTCTATTTATTAAATAACACTGAGAAAATGTATCACGTTCTCCACAAAAAAGAAAGAATAAAAATGCAGCTTGCGTACAGATATAAACTGCATTGTAAAATATTAAAACAGCAATACAGAATACTGCATTTTACAATACTGTATTTTAAATCAAATAAAATGCTGCCTGGGTGACTTCTTTCAAAAACTTAAAAAAAAAAAAATTTACTTTAAAAAAAAAAAAATGTACCGACCCCAGACTTTTGAATAGTAATGTAATACTAAAATCCAACAAATAATAAAAATTGAGAACAGACTCAAAATCTAATTGAGAACAGACGATTTTGAAATGTAGGCTTTCAGTTTAGACCGATCAGTTCAAACAACAACCAGCCTTCTAATTGATTTTACAAATGTTAGCACATCCCACCCAGTGCTTAGCATAGCACAGAAAAAGATCTTCCATTACAATAAACAAGCACAAACACACATTTAGGAAAGTATACTTCAAACGCACAATGTTGTTTTAGGAAGATCAACAATAGCAGTCAAGCGGCTACCATACGAGTCAAAGAGACAGACCTAATATTCAGTACGTAATGACCTATTCTTGACAGATCACTGACTCAATTCAGCTCGCAAAGAGGCCAATGAAATTACCACTGACTGCCCAGCTGCCATGATGACTAAGGGTTGATTGTCTAAGAGAATTTCTGCCACACTGCCTGCACTAAAAGTAAAAATGCAGCTATTTTTCAAAAACAGATGAGCAATGTGTATTTGTTATGCTTACAAAGTCCTTGGAATTCAAGATTGGTACATAAGTCAAATAATTCTGAGTTGCGTCTTACAGTGGGCGCATTGTGACGTGCTTATTGCGGCAAACGGCTCTGAGCTCTCGGCCAAGAGACCCTTTGTTTCCCAGAGTACAAATTCCACGAATAAACAGCCAAACATATGACACTATCAGTTCTCGGTCATTAAACAACAGCAATTCACAGGGCGACGAACACGAAAGAGAAACTAAAATGACCAAAAAAACAACAAAGTTTCCATCAGAAAACAAAAGCATGATAATAATTCATAAATGAATGAGCCAAATGCTTTCAAAACACTTCAAATAAATGCAAAAAGCCTAAAAGTAATTAAGTTCTAACAGCGTGCATCAACAACAGTCCCTGTGCGCTCCCTACATCACCGTGAGGAACAATGAGTCCAATACCTCCTCCCGAGAGAAAGTCTGCTCAGCTTATTTTATCCATCCTCAATACTGTGTGTATTCTCTTCCCACTGTTCACTGTTTAATGGGCCCTCTAAAGCCTACATCGAAGCAGAGAGCTGCTAATGGATATCTAGCTATCTGCAAAACCAACACATCAAGTGTTCTAGTTCCTATGGGAAGACTCCTGAGAGATTATCCATCAAGCCATCTGTAAGTTAAGACATTCTGCTACAGGATTCACTTTGCTGAAACAGGCAAAACATTTGATCGGGGGCCACCGGAGTCGAACAAGCAGCTCTTTATATGAAATCTTCTGCAATCTAAAATGTTGTGAACCGCTTAAGGGATCTACAAGTAGCTATGAAATTAATACTCATCTCTATTTTTCCCTAACGTGTGAAAGTCTAATCAGACAAATGTTTTATAAAGTTTGTTCCAATCGAACAACCATCTGTCACTAGAAGCCATATTATAGAAATAAATCACTGTTATAAGCTGCAGTAGAAAGTAAGATACTCTGGTAACTTTCCAATGGTTTTTTACCGAATCTTAATTATTACATCAGTAAAATAAAAGAAAATCCCTTCACACCTTTTAAAAAGTAAAAGAAATTGCTTTGTGAGCACAGCTTGAATCAATGCATTAATGAACCTCCCACCATTCTTCAGAAACAAACAAATATGGCAGCCTTTAGAGTAGTTTGATATTTAAACTGTAAAAATATCCACTAAACGAATGCAATATTGCTTAGGAGATCCCTGGACATCTTGTAATCGTTTGGAGGGGTGTGTAATTTGGTGTGAAGGTGGGGTTTTCACTCAACTGATAAAAGCAGGGAAGTAAGCAGGTGTGTTTAAACAAAGCTAGTCAAACTCAAAAGAGACCCTGTCACAGTGAATCAAGGGTAATAAAAGTATCCAAGGCTAATAAACACTGAGTGAGGCATGGTAATAATCTGTGGAGGTGTGACTCTGTAAAAGAGAGAAAATGGAGGACTTTACTCACCTGTGAATTTTAGACAAATCACAAGTGCTACTCTTAATAGTGACACATTTTTTGGCTGTCAAGCAATCACAATTTTCCAGTGATGAAAAGCTAGCAAAATTCAGAAGTACAATATAAATCGGTTTTAATGCAGAGTCTCTAGTCCCTGGTATGGATAATACAAATGCAATATTTGTCCCAATGTCTGGTAAACCACTCTTTGGTTGTTGTTTATGAATTTACATAGTTTTACTATTCAACTAATGTCTTGTTAATATTTTTTTCTATTGTTGTGCCTATGAAGGTCATGTTATGCATTAAATGTTTGATTTCAACGACTGAGGTACTTGGGTTGGTCCATTACTTGATGAAAAATGTTAAGTATTTGAAAACCACAGATCAAACTATTACAAAAAAGTTACACAAGTCAAGATGGTCACATGCACATCAAAAGTTAAGTTATAAATTAAGTTTCAACCCATGAATTGCACCACAGATCATAAAACAATTATTTAATTATCTTATATGTTAATGGCCTCCGGCCATGCATTCCCAGCTGCCGCACATGACAACAACATAATGACTGACAATTATTAGCACCCTATAAATGAATGATGATATCCAAGATTTGATTTGGGTCAGTGACAAACAAGGATGGGATTCCCAAGAAAAAAAAAAGGAGCAATATTTTAAAAATCTTGTTTTTAAATATGCTGCAAGACCTTAGAAATATAATCATTGTATTCATGTGTTTCATATTTTTTTCTGTTTTCAACAAACAAATTCACATAATGCCTCCAAAAATGTCAAGTGGTGTAACCATCTTACAATTTTAGCACT
Source organism: Barbus barbus (assembly GCF_936440315.1). NCBI lineage: Eukaryota > Metazoa > Chordata > Actinopteri > Cypriniformes > Cyprinidae > Barbus > Barbus barbus. Next base: position 17,612,286 of record NC_136719.1, read on the forward strand.
CAAATTGTTTCCTTGCACCTTAAACACTCACTGTACAAAACAATTGACAATTCTGACTTTGCCTCTCAAAAAATAAAACTGAAAAAAGTCATTTTGCAGTGTATTTTTGTATATCATAGGCTATATGATAATTAGACAACAAAAAAGTGCACTTCATTGTCCCATGTAAACAAACAAACAATGTAAATATTTGTTGAATGTTAAATGGTACGTTTCTTTCATAACATCCACATATTAAGTTTTGTACCTTTAAGAATAATAAACAAGGTAACTAACTGCACTATCTAGCCGCGTGTGTGTGTGTGTGTGTGTGTGTGTGTGTGTGTGTGTGTGTGTGTGTTTATGTGGTTTATGAGGACAAAAATTTGTATAATGACATGGGTATGACAGAGGTATTACAATATGAAGGTGGTTTATGAGGACACTGCCTATGTCCCCGTAATTCAAAAGGCTTAAAAAACATACTAAATGGTGTTTTTTTGAAAATCTAAAAATGCACAAAGTCTCCTGTGAGGGCTAAGTTTAGGTGTAGGGTTGGTGTAGGGCAATAGCACACACAGTTTGTTCAGTATAATAACCATTACGCCTATGGAGAGTCCCCGTAAACCACAAAAACCAACATGTGTGTGTGTGTGTGTGTGTGTGTCATTGCTGTAATGTCTGCGCGTGCACCTGCAGTGATGTCCTTCAGTCATATTTAGCTGCGTGTGAGCCATTTCAAAGATGAATTTTTAAAACCAGACCACATAATATTCCCAGAGGATCTGCAATGCGGTCTGCACATCGGTATATTATACAAATAACAAACAACTTAGTTATCGGCTAAAAGCCACAACCTGCCGTTGAGAATGGAGTAGAAATCAAGCACACGGGTTTGATTCCCAAGCAATGTGATGTTACTCTGAACAAATAGCTGTAGGCTGAAGTCTTGGCCACGGGGTGTTGGCACAGTAGACTGTTATGTTAAAGGTTGACACTCAGAAATAGCTGTCAAGTGAAGCGGAACCGTAGCTGACAGGCCACGGCAATTATTTCATGACATCTTTTCAGTATGAGACGGGAAATTAGAGCAGAGATTGATTTTTAATCAGATGCGATATACGGCGATACAACATCCAGCCACTGAGATGATTTCAGATCAATGAAGATGCTAACGGGAACATTGATAACCTTTAAAAAATATTGTTATTATACATACCAGAAAAAAATACACATTTACATATTAACATTTTCATTAACATGAGGAAATAAAAACCTTACCTTTGGCTGCCTCCACCGCGCATAATAGTCCTAAAAGCAGACCGACTGCAGAAGCGAAAGGTTTCACCCCAAGGATCCGCATCCCGTCTTCGTTATAAAAACAGCGAACGATTAAAACAATAATATTCTGTCTCCTCTCGCCCGGTAAAATCTGATTTATCTCAGTGTTGCAAAAATATCCAGAGGATGTATATCTCGGATTAATGCGGTAGGTTTAAGATGGCTGCCGCCACCGCCGTTCAGCTCTCTTCTCTTTCAATCACCGTTCAGTCTCTCTCTCGCCGCTCCGCTGCTGCGGTGACGGGCTGACGTCACGACTGTTATTGTGGGAGCGCGAGCCGCCAGCTTCGCCCTTTGCATAGTCAAGCTCAGAAAGATACAGAGAGAGGGTGTGGATTGTGTTCTCCAATCCTTTCCTGCTTAATCCACCGTGATTATTATGGTTTAGTGTCAACGATTGAGTTAGTTTAGGCTATATGAGGGTGTCAGCTTTGCTACTTTACAACCATCTTTTGACATTTTAATATTGTAGACATTTCTATACAGTAAGTGTGAGACAAACAAACTAATACCACAAAACATCCTAAAATTAATCAAACCCATAATACTTGCTCATGTTTGTGGAGTTTTTTTCCATAAAAAATGTTGTAACTTCCTGTTGCATAAAGATTATCATAAATATGAGTTGTCAAATGGGAAGCTGGTCTTAAGATATCATAAGATGGTTTCCTAAAACCTGCCGTTAGGACTAGTACTTTCTGACAATCATGTAAATGCAGTATTAGGACCTGGCTTTTGTCAGTTTAAGGAATAATATGCAAGACTAACATAGAAGTTGAAGCGCAGACAGGCCTATAAAATATTACCAATTAAAATTAAATCTGCAGGGAAACATGTTTTGTTTGAAACATTTGACCCAAAGTCGTAAAATTATTTATTCACCCCATGCTGATTTATTGTGATGTTGTGATAGTTAAATAGACTAATATGATTGTGGGTAGGCTACTGTAGAAGAATGTATGAATGTGCAATTCAGAAGGCATAGAAGAATGGAGCATGATATAAAATATATTTTTTAAAGGCTGAATTTCTTCCACTTTGTTGTAATCTTTGCTGCAAGTCATGGCTAAATCTCACATACATTTGAGGTTTCCTTTCCCAAGGCCAAGATAAAACTTTTTTTAAATTCAATTTACATTCAGTTTTGTTGCATTTTGAAGATGTTTTCAGCCACAACATATGATTAGATGTTTTGAGCTGCTTTTTTATTTATTTTGAAGGACATTTCAAAAGAACATTGAATCTCTGCACACAGCGAAAATCATGGGGTGGAAAAGTAAAGGCAGAAGGTGGCGATGGAGAAGTCGGTTCTGGGGATGCGTTTTCTCAAATGAGAGATCAGAGAGGTTAGACATCTTTGAGGTAGTTTCGGTTATTGACATTTCCTTTCAGAATCTGCTGGCTATCTGTGTCATCATTACATCTCTGGACAGCCAATGAATTTAATATTTTATAACTACCAACCTTCTTATTATGGTTATTATTTTTATGATATTATGTTTACTGTGGCTGTATAAATGGCAGTGGCCCACCAGTCCTCTATTGATATTTTGATTTATGGGCATTCATACTGACAGTTCTAATCTTTAGTGATTTAATTTCTAAATTAAAAATGTTTTTAATTTTGCACTACATTCTCTGTGGGAACAACTAAAGCTATATATATATATATGTGTGTGTGTGTGTGTGTGTGTGTGTGTGTGTGTGTGTGTGTGTATGTGTATATACACACACATGCTTTCCTGCATCCAACACATTCTAAACAGAATCAATTAAGAATCAATTGTAAGGCCATTTCATGTTCAACAATGCAAAACAAGACAGGGAACAAAGGGCACAGGGCTTGACAGCTCATACTTCCTGAAACACATTCTGATGAAATTGAATGTCATAAAAAGAAAAGAAAATACATTGATTAGCATGAGTCATCATCAGGCCCATAGAGAATCTGTTCAGTATTTGATTACTATATATTTTAACTTGATTATGCAGTCCACATATTCAACCCCAAAATTAGCAATGAAAACACAAAACACTCTGCAGATTGAGATTCCCTCAAAAGAGACGTATACACACAAAATAACAGCTAGATTGAAAGGAAAGAAGCCTTTTCAGTTATACAAATTCAACACAATTGTCTGAAGTTCTAGTGAGATAATGGGAAATTTCTTCCCAATTTTTAGAGCTGTGTTTCCCTGCTGAGTCCACCTGTGACTGTGATTACATGCTGATCTGTTTTTCTTAAATTTTTCATCTTTCTCTGCCATTTCATCAGTGAGTCATCACACATGAGAGTACAAGGGATCACACCACTTCTCAAGCAATATCTCAAGACATCAAAAAACATCAAAGATACCATTCTCAGACTTAAATCATTCAGTTCTCCCAACTTGATTCAGCATCCCTGCCTCAAACCCAGAGAAAATTTGGGTTTTTGGGTCTATCTCCTCATGTTAAGCCTTCCCTTCATAGACAATGGGATTTAGGACTAGAGTTGATCACTTCAGAAGAGTGATGATACGCCACTGTTCTTCTTTTATACCAAGCTACAGCCACTATCTTTTTTCCCTGTTTCCAATAGTAACAGACTGCAGAACAGGCAGTCATGATCTGAGCTCTTTTGTGATGGAGAATGTTTGGAAAAAAACATGCATGTTTTTTATGGAAGTTTGTGTTAGACAGAATACAGGAATGTGCAATTTTATGTTAACAGAATAATGGCAAGATGCATTAGATGGCTGATTTAAAGTGATTGGAACATAGTTGTCTTATTTGAAGTGACCTTTAGATATTGTACTGGTGAGATAAATAAACTAAGAGTTGCTATCAGATGACCTTGACCTTGATAATTGACAGCACCATATCCAGCCCTTCAATATTTTTTGTCAAATACGCCAGGTAGAAAACCCATGAAGACCTGTAGAGAAGACCTGAAGTCTTCTTACATCTCAGATGTAATGCTACTTGTCATCTCCTTGTTTTGACAATGACTATTTTAGTCCTTGTATGTCCAGTCAATTCCTCACTTCCTCAATCTCTTTCAGTCTTTATGAAAAACCACAATTTCTGGCTCCCAGTGCATGAAAAGCCCGGTGAATGTCCTGCAACACAAACTAACCTCCAATTGTGGTTGTACCACAATTGCAAGCCTTATTTTGCATGATTCAACGCACATTGTTTGCACATAAAATGTTTTTGTAATGTTTTATTAAATGCACACTTAAAAGACTTTCCTATACAACTGATGTCATAAATCTTTCTTATTTTTTACCCCTCCCGTCTAACCACCTGACTTGTTCTGGCATGTAACGCCCCCTTTTCATTATCCAGTCAATTCTCAATAAAATCAAGTTCTCTGTCTCAGTGAATATCCTGTTTCACATATGAATAGTAATTCATGTTGACTTATGAAATATGAACATAATAATGACAATACCTGATTTATTTGTAAATATCTAAAACTCTTTTTTTAAATGATTATAATATTTCAGAATATTACTGTTTTCACTGTATTTTTTCATGAAAGTTGAAGTAGCTGTTATTATGAAAGCTCAGTTGGACTAATTGTAAGTAGTTATTTCCTCTCTTTGGACACAGGAGGGAAACTTTGGCTCTGAATGCATTATTAGTTTTGTCAGTGCTATATTGTGCATTCTCTTCTTTTGTGCTGTTCCTAATTCTCCTTTGTGCAGTAATTCGCTTTGGATTATAATAGAGGCGCAATTTTCCTCTCTAACTCTTTGTAAGTCATAGACTTTCTTTGTTTTTGAAATCCAGTGTGAGAATTTGTTTGTTCTTGAGTCTGCCCTGATTCTGAATCCACAAAAGTGGAGAAACACTCAGTTGTGGGTGTCTTTAAAACTAGCTTTGAAACATGAAAACAGATAACAGTACCCTGCAGAAAGTGTTCGTAGATAACAGGCTTTCAGCTCTCTGGCTCTTGTGTGTGGTCCTGTGAGAGGAGCGAACAAAAGAGAGAGGAAGAACTGGAGTGAAACATCTCAAATGACACATTAAAAAAGATTGACGCACTGGTTCAGTCATATAACGGAGGCAGACAACTGTTCACACCGCTAAAGTCTGACAATAACCTCCTGATTCCATCTTTATATTTTAGTTGTAGTGTGACATTCTGTTCTTTTCTATTGTATAGTTACACTAACAGTATGAATCTTTAATCCAAAAATGTATGATAATTTGTGATAAGATGTTGGTGCTTAAAATGAGTCCATAGACTGTGGAGGATCATCCTATTAGCTTTGCCTCAAGTCTATTTCATGCATATTGAACGGAGGGTATTCACAGCATCAATATTATGATTCATTCATTCACACCAAATGCAAATCAGATGGCTGTACTACTGCTGACATAGCCATTAATTTATGAAAATATTATTTCTGATATTCTCTGAACAATCAAAATGTCCAGTTTTAAAAAACAAAACAGTTTTTCTTGGTTATACAGATGTTAAGAACATTCCATTTTATAATTTTGCAAACATTATGAGAATGTAATGTTACCGTTGAATGTTCTCTGAACATTCTGAAACATTTTGAAAGTATTCAAAAAATGTTAGGTGAACAATCAACCCAACCATTTAAAAAACATTCTATAAATGACGAATAAATAATGTTTTTGTGTAAAGGTTTTGGGAACATTATTAAAGATAACCTTGAATGGCATTCATTTAATGGATGAACATTTACTCATAACTTTGATAGACCCTTGCCAGAACATAACCAAAGTTCTGAGAATGTTTTACATTAGCTGGGCTCCAGATGAAGATGACTTGGTCAGTTTCTCCCATAAATCAAAATACTTAAAGGGATAGTTCAAACAAAAATGAAAATTCTGTCATTAATTACTCACACTCATGTCGTTCCAAACCAATAAGACCTTCGTTCATCTTCGGAACACAAATTAAGATATTTTTGATTAAATCCGAGAGTTTTCTGACCCTACATAGGCTCCTGCGTCAGCAGCATCACATACATGTGTCGTGGTACTTTCGTGAACTCGCATCGAAGACTGACACGGAAGAGAAGAAATTGTTGAATAAAGTTGTTGTTTTTGTTTTCTTTGTGCACAAAAAGTATTCTCGTAGCTTCATAACATTATGGTTGAACATTTTAACGATGTCCTTACTACCTTTTTTGGACTTGAACTAATCAGATGTGTTGCTGTCAGGGTCAGAAAGCTCTGGGATTTCATCTAAAATATCTTAATTTGTGTTCTGAAGATGAACAAAGGTCTTACAGGTTGACATGAGGTTGAATTATAATTTTTGAGTTAACTATACATTTAATCATATATAATTGTATGAAACAATTTTATGATACTTATAAAAGTCCTTCTTGAAGCTTTGGTGACCCATATATTATGATTGTATGGAAAATAGCGACTAGCGCAGTCTTTAAAAGATGTTCGTAAATTTTCCAAGGAAGAAAAAGTCATGATTGTGAAACAATATGAAGGTGAATAAATGATGACAGAATTTACACTTTTGGGGTGAACTATCACTTTAAGAGAGAGCATTAACCTTAGGATGTATCTTCTTTTTCAGGAAGCTTCCCTGGCATTGAGAAAGGAATTGATTGCTGAATCTGATTTATACTCTCATGCTCAAATGATAGGCCTATATCATATTTTAGATTAACATTTCAAAGGTTGTGTTGCAGATGAAGAGATCTTCTTGTAGAAACATGTCACACACTCGCAAACTGTGTGAGACAGAGCAGTCAGTGGCCTGTCAATTATTGAGATTTTCTCTTCTGAGGTGTTACTGCTCTGCTGTGGAGAACATTTTCATCTGTTGCCTGGCAGAGATGTCCTCAGAGACGAAAAAGAGTGCGTCAGAGTCAAACAAAACTGTAGAGACAGGAGCTGTATTCTCTAAAACCACAAGGTCTTATTAGGACGAAGCTCAGTGTCTGGTGCTTAAATCTAGAAGGAAAAAAAGATCGCTACCCCTGGAGAAAAGAATAACTGGAATATGACCTACATTAGACCTGCCCTAATATCTTGTAATGTGCTCTGACTTGTTTATTATGTGAAGATCATCTACCACAGACAGTCTCACATAACATGACAACACTCAGTTTATTCAACCATTATGGTGTGGTGACGTTCAAATGTCTGAGATCTCTTTAAAATATACCTATATTTTGCATTCTTTTAAAACTGCATTTCATTGAAAATTATATTATCATCAAAACATTTTGAATGAAAACTTAAAGGGATAGTTCACCCAAAACTGAAAATTCTGTCATTAATTACTCACCCTCATGTCGTTCCAAACCCGTAGATCCGTAGATCTTCACTCATTTTCGGAACACAAGTTAAGATGTTTTTGATGAAATTCAAGAGCTTTCTGACCCTGCGTAGACAGCAAGGGTACTACCACAATCAAGGCACAGAAACATAGTAAGGACATCATTATAATAGTCCATGTGACAACAGTGGTTCAACTGTAATTTTACGAAGTTAAGAGAATACTTTTTGTGTGCAAAGAAAACAAAAATAACAATTACAATAGCATTTCAGCACTACGTGCTTGAACCCCTAATGACATTATTCAACAATTCTTCACTTCCGCATCACCCTCAGGAGCCATTTTGGAGAGTATCATGATGCATGCGCGTGCTTTCCTCTGCATTATTTTTATTTTCTTTGCACACAAAAAGTATTCTCGTAGCTTCGTAAAATTACGGTTGAATCACTGATGTCACATTAATTATTTTAACAATGTCCTTACTATGTTTCTGTGCCTTGATTGTGGTAGTACTGTTGCTGTCTATGGAGGGCCAGAAGAGCTCTCAGATTTCATCAAAAATATCTTCATTTGTGTTCCGAAGATGAACGAAGGTCTTACGGGTTTGGAACGACACATTAATTAGGGTGAGTAATTAATAACAGAATTTTCATTTTTTCAACTATCCTTTTAACATGAATTTCTTCACTACATTAAAAAATGGTAGCTAGCAGTTCAATCTGAAATCTGAAAGATCCATTTGAATATAATTTAGGATTGTGAACTGAGAACCTTTAATGATTTCATGATGCTTCATTCCTTTAACAGTTCTCTCACATGAATTTTCAGCATGTGCAGACAGAACACAGTACAGAAAAATACTGCAATTTGGTGTGAAACACAACATGACCAGCAAAGTTAAGATTCTCGAATGACTCTGAAATTGTGGTAAAATTTACTGTTGTTCTTCAAATTTTCTCACGCGAAATCTAGGCAAAAAGTGAATTGTGAAGTGAATTTGTGAAGTAAGATTTACAAACTAATGACTTTTTTGATCCTGTTCTTTTTTAGGAGTAGAACAAAACATTACTGTAAATATTGAGAGGAATTAGAATCTGAACCAGAATAGTCAAATTCCTTATAGTTCCCACCTCTAATTTTATTAGTTTTGAGCAGACTGCAAGTGGGAATTTCCCTGTATGGGAAGCATTCTGCTTATGAAGAGGACTCACAATTGAGTTTAACAGATAGTGATCTCTGACCCCCACAAAAGCGATATGTTGACATGCCGTATCATGGCCTTGAAGTAAAAGCCCCTTCATGCCCTTCTGCCTTACAACACAGAGTGATCAGGGGAAAGGCCTCCGCCATCACATACTCACACACACAAACCCCATCACTCACCTGCAGACAACCTTCCCGAGAGACACTGAGGTTAGGCCCTTAAAAGGTTACAGCCCATTACTGCAACTGCAACTCTACAAGGGTCACGGCAACTCTGGAATGAAACCTGCACAAACCAGAGAATGGTATCAGAACTACTGAGAACTACACACTTACAGACTTAAACTCTAAATGGATTTTTAATGCAACCTCCAAAAAATGTAAATGTTGAGTATTGAGTTTAAGCAATTGTTGATTTGAACCAAGGTCCTATACAAGCTGAATAAAAACTGTACATATGATCAAGATTTCATCTGTTATTAAAATTTATAAGTATATGTGAGATATATGAGAAAACCTGCTGCCCAGACACAGGAAGCTGTGGATATACACCTCTGTCTTATTACAGCCATATTTGGGGGTGGATGGATTTGTATACAGTTTCTTGTGGAAGCAATATAGGGCTTCTCTCCTGACGGGCGAGGAGACCGTAATATGACTGAAGTAAGATTTATCCAGAGTTTTATCAGTAAAGATGGTCACGGTATAATCCGGTGAAACGCTCAGCCTCTAGATATATCAGCTGCAAGTCTGAACACTCACTGAAAGCACTGGCACGGTTATAAAGCTATAGCGATGCAAAAGACCCGTTTCTTCTTCAAAGGCTTTCATGCAAGCTCTGGTGAAAACATGTTGCTTTGAAGAGGAACAAAACAATGAATATCACTATAACTTGGGTGGAGAACTGAAAATAGTGAGACTAGTTTAAGAAAAAAGAGATGCTAACCAAAGAGAAAGGGTTAGAAAATAAACAAAAATGAAAATGTACAAAAATTATACACTACCGTTCAAAAGTTTGGGGTTGGTACGATTGGTTTTTGAAAGAAGTCTCATAAGCTCACCAAGACTGCATTTATTTGCTCAAAGATACAGTAAAACAGTAATACTGTGAAATACTATTACAATTTAATTCTGTTGTAATGTATTTTAAAATGTGTTTATTTCTGTCATGGTAAAGCTGAATTTTCAGCAGTCATTACTCCAGTCTTTAGTGTCACATAATCCTTAAACAAGTGATCTAATATGCTGATGAATCAATTTATTGGTAGGCCTACACACATTTTTGTGGAAACCATGATACATTTTTTTAGGATTCTTTAATGAACAGAAAGATCAAAGGAACAGCATTTATTTGCAATAGAAATAACATTATAAATTATAAATGTCTTTACTATCACTTTTGATCAAATTAATGCATCCTTCCTGAATAAAAATATTTTAATTTCTTTAAAAAAGTACTGACCCCAAACGTTTGAACTGTAGTATGAAATCTCTTCAGTGTCTCAATTGCTTCTCTCCATTTGAAGAGCAAATGGAGATTTTAGAAATCCACTGCTATTCAGATTGAGTAATGAGCAGTAATGAGTTGCATTTGTGTTTTAGAAGAGATCTCAATAATATCACAAACTGTTTCAGCTGTACCAAGTCTGAAATCCAAAGTCAGTCATTAAGAGATTCTTATCCAACTCTTCCAGGACCAAAAATCGAATCATCTGAGGTCTGAGCATCACTGAGCAATACAATTTTCCTCTGTAAGAGAATAAGGAAGAAATCACAACATCTGCAGAGTTTATATCAGATTTGTTTATTTGATTACTAGACTATTAAATCTTACCTTCTGTCATATAGTATATAGCAATTTACGCTGAATAATGTGGCAGGGCAAATAAGACCATTGTGTTCCACGTGTCACAATGCACAAATGCCTAATAAACCTAATTTTATCTGAGTCCCCATGCATGCAGCAAGAAACCACACACACACACACACACAAATACACAATGAGCTCCTCATATAGCTCACGTATAGCAGTTCAGCCACTCTGTGTGACCTTTCAATTATTGATCCTCTCCAGCACCCGTAGCTCTTCTCTCCCACAGCCGCATATTAAATTCCTGGCTCTCATATACCTGCAGCATCAGCAGAATAAACGAGGGTGATTCATCTGAGGCTGTCAGCACAGCATGAGCTGAGAGGATATTTCCCTACCTGAAAAACAGAGAAACATTAGCTCACACTGAAGAGCAGCAGAGATGTGCACATATGTCATAGTCATTCTCTCTTAATCATATCCAGACAGCTCAAACTACTGCCTGCGCTACATCAGCTTGGATATTGCAATGTTGATATTTTATTAAAACTAACACATTTCATCTTTTTTTATATGGAGGCAGCATTAAAACTTGAAAACATTTTAATAGTGTCTTCATAATTTTTTATTTTTTTTTACCACAAAATGCATTGTATAAATATTCTTTGATTTAATTGTTTTATTCTAGTTCCAGACCCATTAAATATATGACAATCCATCATTATAATATCAATTTCTGCATTTTTTAAAACTATGATAATATAAGCAGAGTGACATAAACAACAACAATACCTCAGGGTTATTATCGCTAACTAATACCAAAAGCATTAAAAAATTCTTTCTTGAAATTAAATCAACATTAACAGAAATAAATTAAATATCTGAGTATGTCTGTAATGAACAAACATCCAGGTAAATATCAGTACTGAGTGAATGACAAAAAATATGTAATTTTGTCCAATAATGCTGAAGTCTGAAAATATTTTTTATAATTTTTGTATTCAGATGTTAAAATATGGAATTAGCATTTTCAAGACAAATGTGTCACCCATTTTATTCCAAAATGTTTAAAATGTGAACATGGAATACATAATGACAATGGCATTGGAAATGCATATGATGCTTCAGAAAAATGACAAAAATAATTTCATTAGACAAACCATGTTCTTAATTATTATAAAACCACACAAAAAACTTCTTTATATTCTATTATAATCTGTATCAGAATCAGAATCAGAATTAGCTTTATTGCCAGGTATGTTTGCACATACAAGGAATTTGTTTTAGTGACAGTAGCTCCACAGTGCGACAGAATGACAGTGTGTACAAATACACAAAATGGACAATATGCAAAACAGCACAAACACAATATACAAAATAGACAATTCAGTATGTACAGGTATGTTATGTGCAAATTTGAAATGTAATAAATGTTAAATTTAATAAAAATTAAAATTATGATAGTGTTGTGTGTTTCATGTTTATTGTTAAGAGTTCAAATAATGTTCATGAGATGGATTGCCTGAGGGAAGAAACTGTTCCTGTGCCTGGTCGTTCTGGTGCTCAGAGCTCTGTAGCATCGACCAGACGGTAACAATTCAAAGAGGGAGTGTGCTGGATGTGAGGGGTCCAGAGTGATTTTACCAGCCCTTTTGCTCACTCTGGATGAGTACAGTTCTTGCAGAGTGGGGAGGGTTGTACCAATGATTCGCTCAGCAGTCCGGACTACCCTCCGTAGTCTTCTGAGGTCAGATTTAGTAGCTGAGCTGAACCAGACAGTTGTAGAAGTGCAGAGGACGGATTCAATGATGGCAGAGTACAACTGTTTCAGCAGCTCCCGTGGCAGGTCGAACTTCCTCACCCGGCGAAGGAAGTACAACCTCTGCTGGGTCTTTTTGACAATAGAGTCAATGTGAATGTCCCACTTCAGGTCCTGAGAAATTGTGCTGCCCAGGAATCTGAATGACTCCACTGCAGTCACGGTGCTGTTCATGATGGTTAGTGGGGCAAGTGCAGGGGGGTTTCTCCTGAAGTCCACGATCATCTCCACTGTTTTGAGCGTGTTGAGCTCCAGGTTGTTAAGACTGCACCAGACAGCCAGCTCCTTAACCTCCTGTCTGTAATCAGACTTGTCACCGTCCTGGATGAGGCCGATCTGTGTGGTATCATCTGCAAGCTTCACGAGCTTGACAGAGGGGTCTTTAGCTGTGCAGTCGTTGGTGTAGAGGGAGAATGGTGTGAATGGTGAATGGTGCATCAAACCTGCAGTAGAACTCATTCAGATCGTCTGCCAGTTGTTGATTCTCCACAGTGCTGGGGTATGTTGTCTTGTAATTGGTGATGTCTTTCAGACCTTTCCAAACTGAAGCCGTGTCACTGGAAGAGAATTGGATCCTTAGCTTATCGGAATAATTCCTCCTTGCCACTCTGATCACCTTTTCCAGTGTGTATTTGGCCTGTTTATACAAGACTTTGTCCCCATTCCTGTAAGAATCTTCTTTGGCCTGACGGAGCTGTCTGAGTTTAGCAGTGAACCATGGTTTGTCGTTGTTATAAGTTAGATGAGTCCTGGTAGGAATGCACATATCCTCACAGAAACTGATATAAGATGTTACAGTCTCTGTGAGCTCATCCAGATCATTTGCAGCAGCTTCAAAAACACTACAATCAGTAAGGTCGAGACAGGCTTGTAAAACCCGCTCTGTCTCTTTACAGTTCATCTCTTTACAGTTCTCAATACAGGTTTAACTGATTTCAGTTTCTGCCTGTAGGTCAGAATAAGATGAACCAAACAGTGATCAGAGAGTCCTAAAGCTGCCCGTGGAACAGAGTGATATGCATCCTTTACTGCTGTGTAACAGTGATCTATTACTGTCTCTGTTGGGACATGTAACATGCTGTCTCTATTTTGGCAGTTCATGGGAGAGATTTGCTTTATTAAAGTCTCCTAGAATGATTAAAACAGAGTCCGGGTGTTGTTGTTCTGTGTCTGTGATCTGATCAGCGAGTTTCTGTTTCGTGCGCTTGCGGTGGAATATAAATACTCACGAGAATGAACAAACAAATCTCCCGCGGTGAGTAGAAAGGTTTACTCGGTTTTAAAGCTGTTACCTCTGTACACCACCTTTCATTGATATAGAAGCATGTCCCGTCGCCGTGCGATTTCCCCATTGATTCCGCGTCGCGTTCTGCTCTGATCAGCTGGAAATTAGGCAGATGTAACGCGCTGTCTGGAATGGCGTATGCGTCCTCAGATCAGCAGAGGAACTGTGAAAGAGCAGATGCAACTCTCCCGTCATTCTGACATTATTCCTGTTTTACATCTAAACCTATATCAATAGTACTGCGGTTGCATTATTAAAATGTATGGTGAATGTAAAGTGTTAATTGTGATGCAGGTTGAGAATTTGTTGAAAAGGAGTGAATTGCGTTTCACATTGTTTTTAAGAAGCAAGAGTAGTTTGAAATACTCAAGTTTACAGTTAATATGAGTAAATTCATTTAAAATCACTTTGTGGTTATTAATATCATTATTGATGTTTATCAAATGTATGTTGAATATTTAGTTGTTAACTAAAAATGGTAAAATGAAGAAAGGAGACAAGAGTGCGATGAAAATGACAGACTGCGACGGCTGGGCCCACCGACCAGAACAAAACCGTCCACAGAAAGTAGCGCTCAAGTCCACAGTGAACCTGGCAGTGACGCGGGGGGAAGGACAGAGGCTGCTGCGAAAAAAATCCAAAATGACCCGATCAAACAACTGACCGCGAGAATCGACGCCCTAACCAACATGGTGGATGCACTACAACACTCCATGGCAGCACAGGTGGAGAGAGGTTGCCAATGCTTAGCCAGTCAACCAGTTTCCCACAAAGTGAGTCGCTCGCGGTGCTGTCCAAAGTGTACAGGAGAAGGGCGACAGGACTGTCCACATTGCTTCATCTGCAGTGAGGAGGGGCACCGGGCAGCTGGATGCTTGAGACAACCTCAGCGGCAGGGAAACGGGAACCGGCCACTGCAGAGGGACAACTAGTGACCGTAGAGCGAATGTCCCAAACTGATTCAACCTACTCAACGCTGTACAGACCTGGAGGAAGAAAAGCCATAGATCAAAGACACACCAACCAGAGACAAAATGACGAATCAACAGACCTGAAAGGGGAACACAGGACTTGTCAGACCAAAACTGACACCATAATTAAACTGATAGGAAGCAAAGCATTAACCCAGGGCAACTTGAACGGACTCAACGTTAGGGCACTGCTGGACACAGGGGCACAGGTCAGCATAGTTGATCGTGTGTGGAAAGAGAAATACCTACCTGATATTGAGGTGAGACCACTGCGAGACCTACTGGGATGTGGGAACGATCTGGAGGTATGTGCGGTTAATGGAGATCCAAATCCATTCGACGGATGGACAGTCATTACAGTCAACTTACAAGCAAACGAGGATCCCAGCCTTTCCATCAATGTACCATTCCTGGTAAGCAAAATGCCAATTGAGAGACCACTCCTGGGCTTCAACGTGATTGAGGAACTGATTCAGGGGCAACCCGAACAGCTCATGCAAACACTCACCGCTCTATTAGCTGGAGCTATTGATGTCCCAAACGAGAAGGCACAAACCCTAATTGAAGTTATACGGACTGCAGAAGAAGATGAATGTGGTTGTCTGAAGGTCGGTCAGAGTGGAGTCATCATTCCAGCAGGGCAGATTGCCTGGGTGCAATGCCGGGTCACACCAAAGATAGCACAGTTGGGCTCTGTAGTCTTGTTTGAACCACAAGAGGATAACACCCATCTAAAATGTCTGGATCTTGGAGAGGGGCTTCTGGAGGTACCTAACAAAGGTGGCTCATGCATATCTGTACCCATAGGGAATCACACAGGATGTGACGTAGCTCTACCGCAGGGCACGATTCTCTACGAGGAGTCTAGCGTCTTCAGTAAAGGCGATGATGACATCGGATGTATCCCCAATCTACAGATGTCAATCACACTTCAAGATGATATTCCAGTTCAACGAGCATACTCCGTCATGCCGAAACCTCTGTTCAGTGAAGTAAAAGGCTATATACAAGAACTCCTGGCCAAAGGATGGATTGTCAAGTCCAAGTCGCCGTACATCGTTCCAGTTGTCTACGTTAGAAATAAAGATGGCAAACTCAGGATCTGTGTTGATTACCGTCTCCTGAACAGGAAAACCATCCCTCACCGTCACCCGTTGCCCAGAATACAGGATCTGATTGACACGCTAGGAGGGTACTCTTGGTTCAGTATCCTCGACCAAGGCAAAGCATACCACCAAGGTTACATCACAGAGGGATCAAGACACATGACAGCATTCATCACGCCCCGGGGGCTATATGAGTGTGTCCGAATCCCATTTGGACTGCCCAATGCACCTGCTGCTTTCCAACGCAGCATGGAAGAAATGCTCAATTCACTTAGGGATGAGTGCTGCATCCCATACTTGGACGATCTCCTTTGTTATGCAAGATCCTTTGAAGAGCATGTTGAAACCATCCGTAGAGTTTTGAAGGCCCTCCAGTGCCATGGTGTCAAGCTAAAACCTGAAAAGTATGAGATGTTCCGCAGTGAGGTCAGGTATGTTGGATGCCTAGTGTCAGCTGAAGGGGTGCGGGTGGACCCTAAAGACCTGGAAGCAGTCCAGTCCTTAACGAGCAGGACTCCGCAGACGGTGGATGATGTGAGGAGGCTTCTTGCGTTTCTCAGCTACTACCGTACATTCATCCAAGATTTCTCCAGGGTTGCAAAACCCTTGTATGAGTTGCTGCAAGCAAAACCTAAGACAGCAAAGGGTCCACGATGCAGGAGCAAAGTATCCTCCTGCACTGGATACTGATACTGGAGTCCAGTAGAGAGAAGGGCAGCTACTTACCTTGAGGCAGTACATCCAGTTGACGCTGGCGAAGGAGACGGAACAAATACAGAAAGTGAGCCTGATTTTGTCGACAGAGCTGACAGGCTCTGGGAATGGAAGAAGAGACCAGTGTGAGAAGGTCAGCTAGGGAGAGGAGACCAAGGCAGATTTATACGTATGACATGTTGGGCCAACCAGCGATCCACCCCTACACCCCCACACTGGACTCAGTTACTGCTTACTCCATCCCACACATGCCTGTTTGGGGTTTACAAAACTACACCACACCCATTACTTACCCTCACTGGTACTTACCTTCAGTCCACACACCTTATGGGGTTACAACAGCTGTTTATTGAGAATGGTTAAAGTGTTTGGTAATGGGAAATGAGAGGTTGATCACTGGAGCTTTTCTTATTTTGTCAGGGAGAGTGTGATACACACAAAGTATGTACACAATTGTGTTATGTTTGCTTTATTTTCCTCTGATTATTTGTATTGTTTTAAGTTCATTGATTGCATTATTTCCTAATGCAGTGTTTATGTGCAAATTAACACTGTTATTTTGACATTCTGATTGGAGAGTCGCGGACAGAATGACGAATTGCGCATGCGTCCTCAGATCAGCAGAGGAGCTTTGAAAGAGCAAACGCGACTCTCCTGTTCTTCTGACTTTATTCCTGTTTTACAGGTAACAGTAAACTGTCTGCGGGGTCTCTGAAGCCGGGGCCTGCAACATCATCTCCAGATTCATATAGCCTTCTAATGTTGACATTACTGAGTTCTGATGTCACTCCCACACCCACAGGAAACTATTAGTGCCCTTCCTATTTGGATCTTCCAATACTCACCATAAATAGTCCACTCCATCAAAGATGTCATAATTTCCAATTCCTTTCGATCCACAGTCACACGGCCACATGAAGAGTGGACAGTCCTGTCCAGAATAGCCCAGTCTCAAAAAGTCTCCAGTTGCACTCTTGAACAGAAGTATTTTGGGAATCTGTATCTGTAGGATAAGATAGCGTGAGAACAGCTGCTGGTTAATTTTAAGTTTAGTGTCTGTGGATCTGGGTACTATGAAAACGATCCACAATCCAATGTACTGAAATAGTGTAGAATAGCATAGCATAACATACCATGTTCAAAATTATCCCCAGAGTTATTCACTAGCACATTAGAATGATTTCTGAAGGATCATGTGACACTGAAACCTGGAGTAATAGCTTATTCTTTAAAAAAAAAAATATAACCTTATTCAAATAACAAGATTTATATAAGGTTTATATAATAATGAAAAAACAGGAGCATATTTTTGCTTGGCATAACCATAAAAAAGAAAAACAACATGCCAACTCTGGTACAAAAGGACACAAATAACCACCAGTGAGACGCTGTACTTATTTACCTCTAGCAACAGCAAAGTGCATACTGGGACATATTAAAAACATACTGAACCATCCAAAACCTGAAGGTAATACAGTAAAAAAAAAAAAATCTGGTTGCTTCACTTCCTTCAACACAAACTCTCTGAACTTTGACTCATAATGCTAGGCTAAGAAAACACCACTAATGGTCGCCAGGCAGAGCTGCACCCTTGTTTACTCAAGAGAGGGCACACGTGGCTGGATGAATTATTTACCCATCTCTTCCAGTTCCTGATTCAGAAGACACGCTACGAGGATTCAAAGAGAATGTGTTCAGCTTAGGCCAAAAACATCTATGGCACAGGAATGCAACAAGAAAGCGATTTGGAGGAAGCTGTCAGATCGAGTTCAGCAGCACTGTGGCTGTGCCCAGCAGGAGATCATCAGCCAAAAGTCAAAAGAACAGCAGGTTCCTCAGCGCTGTGGAGTGATGGATGCTTTGCCAGGCTATGCTGAGTCTGCTGAGTCACCGCATGCCCGTCCTGCCCTCACCAGAACCGCTCTAGAGACCTCATTAACTGTCTCGCACAACAGCATCAGACAAATGTGATGTATACCAGATTGAGAACAGAGTTGCTGATTCTAGTTCAGTCGACTGAAATTCATGTCGCAATCAGTCTTTCAGAGGCAAGACGCCTTCTTGTATTCCGCCGTTTTTATTTGTTGGTCTGTGTACTAATGCATGAGAGATGCATTTTTAAGATGCTCTGAAAATTAAAAGTAGTTGGAGGTATAAATATGCATTTTGACAATCCGACAGAATAACATGTGCTTGCACTAAATCAAGAAACTGCAGCACTATCGGCATATTCTGAAACACTTGCAACAGAGGTCACTGTCTGTGCCTCAATGTGATTGGCTGCTGTCTGCAGCATTCAAAATCTGCTGAATAGAAGTACAATGAAAAACTATAGTAATTTTGCTCATTTTTATTATTATTATTAAAATTGCAAGCAAACTTTACAAATAATTACAAAGAAACAGCAAGTAACGCATATAGTATTTTACATTTAATCATTTAGTATTTTATAGAATTTTTATATTACAAATACACTGAAAAAAAGTGATTCATTGAATTTACTAAAACAAAATTAAGGTTAGTGCATGGTTGCAATCCATTTATTTTAGCTACATTTAAATAAATTTAGTTGACTAACTTTCAGTGGATATTTTTTTGTAGAATGCACTCCAATAATCTTTATATATCCAAATATATTTATAAAAAAATACATTTATACATCCTTTGTTTTTATATTTTGAAAATAATACATCTAATTCAGGTTATTTAATCTTAGTATATCTAATAAAGTGAAAAAGAAGATCAGTTTTAATGTTTTATTATTAACGTTTTTTAAAAGTATTTTACTTTTAATTTTGCTTTGTTATTTTTTTTTTTTAGTATGAACCAAATGTTCTCTAAAGCCAAACAGAAGATATTAATATTACTTTATTATGAACTTAGATTTAAGATACTTTTTTATTTACTTTTTTTTTCATTAGTTTTCATAAGGAAAAGAAGTGCTGTACAAATATAGACAAGTGCACAAATATAATAAACCTAATGCACATGCAATTCAACTAAATTAAGATCAAATTAAATTCAATAAAAATGAATTTAATAAAGCCAACAAGAAGATACATAGTAATATTATTTTAGCAAAGTAATATGACTTTCCATCATGACTTCAATTCAATTTTATCGAACATTTTATCAACATTTGTGTAATAATAAATATAAATGTGTATATGTAGCCTATGTACCATAAATAATGTTCACTTCTGGTATACTGCCATGTAAACAGCCTATTCATCATTTCATCTTCTTGTGTCCTAAGAATATAGTTTTTTTTTCAGGCTAAAGTTTCTCCTAAAAACTGTTTCCTGTTAGTAGAGGTGTGTGATTCCAAGATATGAAGATCCCACTCTGAAATCAAGACAAAAATGCCCCACTGAGTAACATCCTTTAAAAAAGCACATTTAATCATCTTGACAGACACTGATGGCAAAACACGATCTTCTTATGTGCCTGAAGCTCCAAATGTTCAAGGCTATATACAGATTGCCTAGTAACGCACACACTGGATCTTAAAATAGCAGTAAATACATGTGATCTAATTATTAGCCCATATTAATGAGCATATCTCATGCTATCCTGCTCTGTCAGCACACAACTGATTGTGCAGAAGTGTGTCTCTGTGGAGTTCCTGGAACAAAAATTCAGGTTAATAAAAGACTCAGACCTTCAGCTCCAGCCTGACCGCTGCATAATTAGCATGCAGTGTGCTGTATCGATGGCAACCGCAGAGACAAGCTAAATGAGATGTTACTGGCCCTGACAATATCAACACATTCTTTTCTATTAGTGCTCACATAAGCGATAGAACTGATATGGGTGAAAAGCTGTCAAAGGAGGCTTTGTTTTATATGGCCATATGGGCAATAACCTCAACTATATATCTCATATCCACTGTTTTTCCCATTTTTCAATGATATGCTTATTTTATTTTCCCACACTTTTCAAACCTCCGGTTGAGGTGGGAGGACATCCTGATGGAAAAAACAGGATACAGACAGGAGAAGGCCATAGGACAGGAATCATTATAAGAACACCAGGGATGATGGACACCATCCTGAATGCTTCATATTAATGCTTGTAATATAGTATAAATAGGATGTGTTAAAATGAACCCGCGTCAGCTCATGTGCGCATCGCTTCTGTGACAATTTCTAAAACTCTCGGTCACTGACAAAAAAATGATTGGAAAGCTGGAAAAGCATGTTTTCACATCATGTGCACATTCCTGCTTATTGATGATCAATGAACTAAATAATAAAACTAATAAAATATATATTAACATATAAATTATATAAAATGTAAAAAAAAAAGACATATTCCTGAAATTCCCCTTCAGGCAAAACACCACATGTTAAAAGGGTAAAGAAAAAAAAAAACTTGTTTTATATTACAAGTTTTCTGAAAAGAAAAATATAAATGCACAGCTAATGCATTGTGAAAGTATCCTTTCTCATTTCATTGGTTGAAAGATGCCTGTTGACCCCCCCTTATAATAAAAATAAATCAATAAAATATGTATTGGTGTATTGTGATATCATGATTTCCACCTGGGGTTATTATTGCTCCAATTTTATACTTTTTATTTGATCAAAGTGAATGAATGTCAGTAAATAAATGTCAGTAAATAAACTACATACAGTATATAATTGTATGCAGATTTTGACAAGAACTGGTAGGTTAACTAAAATTAAACAGAATCCAAATTAAATGCGGCATAGTGATTATGTAAAAACTGTCAAGTTATGCTTTAAATTATTGAAGAAACTAGCTTATGCAGCAGATGGTCAGACTAATGTGCTCTTTGTGATCCGGCACAAATGAATGCAGACATCTCTAGTTGAATGAGATGAGACGCACCCAGGATTAATCAGTATGGCTTGAATTCTAGCTACTCATTTAAACAGAGAGCAGTTTGAGGACAGGAGACTTGGAGGGAAAAAACAGTGGCTCTCCACCCACATATGACTCATTAATATCAGCCAAATCCATAAAGTATATGGCTGAAAACAATGAAGAGGCATGCACGAAGAGGATGGAGTGAAAGAAGCAATGTTTAATTCATCACAGAAAGCTTCAGATGTGATTTACCTTGCAGATTTATAACTGTGAGCATGATATTGCTTGAATATCATCACTGGATATGGGGTTTGGAGTAGTCTGAGCATGTCAGCGTTTTCAAGTCATTTCAAAGTGTCTTTGAATTAAGTGGTGAAATTATTGCTAGGAGATAGTTCTGCAAACAAGTTGAATCCTGCTCTCCACGCAAGCTTATTAAATAAGCTCAACCAGTGGGCAGATATTCACCTAATAATATGAGATTTTGCAGTGACTTATATAGGCTATTTGTGACCCTGGACCACAAAACCAGTCATAAGTCACATGGGTATTGTAGCAATAGCCAACACTGTATGGGTCAAAATGATCAATAATTCTTTTATGCCAAAAATCATTAGGATATTAAGTAAAGATCATGTTGCATGATGATATTTTGTAAATTTCCTACTGTAAATTTCAAAACTTAATTTCTGATGCATTGCTAAGAACTTCATTTGGACAATTTTAAAGGTGATTTTCTCTATATTTGGACTTTTTTGCACCCTCAGATTCCAGATTTTCAAATAGTTGTATCTCGGCCAAATATTGTCCAATCATAACAAACCATACATCAATGGAAGGCTTATTTATTCAGCTTTCAGATGGAATAAAGCTAGAAAAATTGACCCTTTTGACCGGATTTGTGGTTTAGGGTCACATCTTGCTACGTGCCTAAACTTTTATTTATTTTTTGTTGCTCACTAGAAAAATAACAAGGAGCAGCAAACGGTATTTGTGCCACAAATCAAAATGCTATGATTATGATGAGGAATTAAAGTGACATGATAAAAATACCAGCATACTGTTTTCGTACAGGTAAAATAACTGTAGGCAAACACCGGAACACCTTTCTTACGTTAAAAATAAGGTGGATAAGTATAGTTTTACTGGAGAAATATTTCATCAGGGTATCTGTACTTTAACTTCATCCAAGTCTGCTTAGGGGTCTCATTTAGTTTGTTTGTCAAAGAACTGCTCCTTTTAAAGTTCCTCAAGAGGTTCAAAGATGGCTAGACTCTATTGTGCTGCTGTACATCATGGCCTTTATATTGCACTAATATCTCCCCAGACAGTATCAGCACAGCTTTTTAAGTCAGCCAAAAGGCTGGGCTCCATTCCGAGCATACAGTATGCCTTCAAACCATTAGCCAACTTTCTCTAAACAGACATCATGAATATTCAAGCTACGTTTTAGGGCAAGAGGCTTTATATTGCACAGATCTGAGATGAACATACGGTTTCAGGCAGAAGGAAAGGGATGGAGGGGTAAAACACTTTTCGGAGATCGGCGTACATTCATCTAGTCAGGTGACAGAGCTGTGTGTCAGTGTCATGCTCTGAAAATGGTGATCCAATTGAGGATGATGCATACCCATTTAAATTCCACAGCAGCTGGTGCTTCATTCCCACAGCCAGCCTCCTCTAAATCACAGGATTTGACCATCTGTGGAAGATGGCGGGAGAAGCACTGAACAGATGTTGGTTATTATATGGGGAATTCATGTAATCAGAATGGGCAAACAGATCGCAGTCTGCGGTTAGCAGAAGCCTGTATACTGTACCCTCACTTTTTGGCATCAAAATACTATACAGTTACATATACTCAAGGACAAAGTCACTGAATGATAGTGATTAAGAGAACCAAATTACAAATGTTTAGTTTCACTTTGAAACAAAAGTCACAATCTTTCTTTTTCCCCCCAAATGATGTATTTAAAAATAAAAAAAAATATATATATACAGTGGGTACGGAAAGTATTCAGACCCCCTTAAATTTTTCACTCTTTGTTATATTGCAGCCATTTGCTAAAATCATTTAAGTTCATTTTTTTCCTCATTAATGTACACACAGCACCCCATATTGACAGAAAAACACAGAATTGTTGACATTTTTGAAGATTTATTAAAAAAGAAAAACTGAAATATCACATGGTCCTAAGTATTGTCCATTTCTTCTGATCATCCTTGAGATGGTTCTACACCTTCATTTGAGTCCAGCTGTGTTTGATTATACTGACTGGACTTGGTTAGGAAAGCCACACACCTGTCTATATAAGACCTTACAGCTCACTGTGCATGTCAGAGCAAATGAGAATCATGAGGTCAAAGGAACTGCATGAAGAGCTCAGAGACAGAACTGTGGCAAGGCACAGATCTGGCCAAGGTTACAAAAACATTTCTGCTGCACTTAAGGTTCCTAAGAGCACAGTGGCCTCCATAATCCTTAAATGGATGACGTTTGGGACGACCAGAACCCTTCTTAGAGCTGGCCGTCCGGCCAAACTGAGCTATCGGGGGAGAAGAGCCTTGGTGAGAGAGGTAAAGAAGAACCCAAAGATCACTGTGGCTGAGCTTCAGAGATGCAGTCGGGAGATGGGAGAAAGTTGTAGAAACTCAACCATCACTGCAGCCCTCCACCAGTCGGGGCTTTATGGCAGAGTGGCCCGACGGAAGCCTCTCCTCAGTGCAAGACACATGAAAGCCCGCATGGAGTTTGCTAAAAAACACCTGAAGATTCTCTGGTTTGATGAGACCAAGATAGAACTTTTTGGCCTTAATTCTAAGCGGTATGTGTGGAGAAAACCAGACACTGCTCATCACCTCTCCAATACAGTCCCAACAGTGAAGCATGGTGGTGGCAGCATCATGCTGTGGGGGTGTTTTTCAGCTGCAGGGACAGGACGACTGGTTGCAATCGAGGGAAAGATGAATGCGGCCAAGCACAGGGATATCCTGGACGAAAACCTTCTCCAGAGTGCCCAGGACCTCAGACTGGGCCGAAGGTTTGCCTTCCAACAAGACAATGACCCTAAGCACACAGCTAAAATAACGAAGGAGTGGCTTCACAACAACTCCCTGACTGTTCTTGAATGGCCCAGCCAGAGTCCTGACTTAAACCCAATTGAGCATCTCTGGAGAGACCTAAAAATGGCTGTCCACCAACGTTTACCATCCAACCTGACAGAACTGGAGAGGATCTGCAAGGAGGAATGGCAGAGGATCCCCAAATCCAGGTGTGAAAAACTTGTTGCATCTTTCCCAAAAGGACTCATGGCTGTATTAGATCAAAAGGTGCTTCTACTAAAGGGTAGAAAGGGTCTGAATACTTAGGACCATGTGATATTTCAGTTTATCTTTTTTAATAAATCTCCAAAAATGTCAACAATTCTGTGTTTTTCTGTCAATATGGGGTGCTGTGTGTACATTAATGAGGAAAAAAATGAACTTAAATGATTTTAGCAAATGGCTGCAATATAACAAAGAGTGAAAAATTTAAGGGGGTTTGAATACTTTCCGTACCCACTGTATATTCATTTTTCAATTTTAGCAGCAACAATCCATTGTTCCTGTCAAATTTAAAAATGCAATTAATGAATATTTCAGTATTGCCAATATTCAAATAAAGAGGCAAATTTTAAAATTTAACATATTTAGGTTTAATTTTTTCATAATTTAATTTTGCATAAACTACCTTTGAGTAACTGCTGGTCCATAAATAGGGTTTGGATGTAACATCACCCTATAAATAGTTAAAAATGGCACATGGGTTTTATTTGTTTGGTTTATTTGCTTGTTTTAAAATCCAAACAGAAAACATACAATATGACTGATCAAATTGCATTATACAATGTGCATTTCCATTTAAAACTTTTTGCACATCCATAATCTATTGCGTTTTCTTCTGTTTTTCTTTTGCTGGTATCTTATCAGAACCCAGAGGCTCCCATAAAGAGAAGCAAAATATGCCCTTATTATGAGATCTTCCTCCAGCTTACGTCTTATCTCACAGACAGAATGTTCAAGAAACACCGCAGTCCTTTATGCTTTTCTGATTTCAAAATAAATGCCAAAAGAAATAAAACATTTATACAACAGGCAGTTTTCAACTCCTTTAATGGTTCAGTTGGTATAGATTTTGGACGCATTTAAGTCAAGGGACGAGGTCGACGGCCATACGGCATAAAACAACCATTCAAACTAATTTTTAAACAATAAAAAAAGAAATTCACATTAAATAGTTTAACAGCTCAAGCGAGTACGAACGACATGCAGTGAAGTCAATGAATTAAACAAGAATCCAGAGTGACATTCAATGAATGCAAAGCTCAAAGGCCACAAACCCAACCTGAAATGAGTGCATGTAAGACATGATTGTATGCTTCTGATATATAAAAAAAAACAATGCATAGACGAAATAAAGAGTTACAGCAAAAAAAAGAAATCAGATGCATGTTCCTGTCAAAATGCAGTAATCTTGATGACTGAAGACATTCAATCAAATACTTATTGCTGATATTAGCGAGAACTATAAAAGCCAGTTTCAAAGGACTTACATCCACAGATTAAAAAGAGGTGTACATTGATGTTTAATGCAGCAAGGCTCGTGACCATTAGAGAGCTACTTGAACATACACCAGAGACCACAATGCAGGCATGCATCATTTCAAAACACTAAGATACAATAATTATGTTAAGCAAGTTAACAAAACATGAGTACACATTAAATACTGAACATGAAACAATGGCACCAAAAAGGTCAGAGGCCAAAACACAAAACTGATTTAATTGAACTCCTAATAGAAAAAGGGTTTGGTTTTCATGAAGTTGTCGCAGGACATTTAGCATCCTCTGAATTCACACAAGCTTATATTCATCTTCGACTTTCATTAGAATAACTAAAAACATGCGTTTCACTAGCACCACTGAATCAGACGGTCAAATATATGCTGACACATACCCACATCTGAGTACGGCACATCCTGTTACAATGCTTAAGGCTGAGGCTTTCCATCTGATGTGTAAATTTGTCGTTATTTCGGTTTCTAAAATCATTTGTATTAAAACATGATTACAAATCAAAATTGAAGTTTAAAAGGGGTCTGTGTTTGTCTACATTTTAAGACATTGAAAAAATAAATAAGGACCTAAGACATTCATTAGATTCCTTTAGAAATATTTTACATAAAAAACACAGTTGGCACAACTCGTTCACTTTTCTACTTTTTTCTCACATTCTGTACAAAAAAGGCTATGAAATTTCACATTAATCCAAATATCGAAAAAAGATCATGAAACATCAGGTCATTTGTGTACATCGTTCTGTGAGTGTGTGCTTGTGTACGGGCCTCGTCCGTTTTGACAATTCGGTATCCTCCACAACAACATTAATGTTATTTTGATGAAATTACGATGCGAACGACTACTAAACAATCAAAACCCCTGAAAATAATAAAGTAAACAAACAAAAAATAGTCTACCTGCAGGATCCTGTGGACAATTAAAACAAGAAACTACATACACGGAAAAAGAAAAAGAAAATCATCTGTAATAACATAACCCATAAGGCGATTTATATTCTTTCGTAGTTTGACCAGACAAATGAAGCTCTTGGTCCATTAAGTCTCTCATGGGAACAAATATAAAACACCATTTACGGAAGGATGATGCAAAAACGAAACTTAAAAACCCGAATCGAATTTTTACTCGCCAGGACTCTTTCAGACTCGTTTGCTATGAGTCATCAGGTAGTGCGGCCGCAGGGCCCGATATTGTAACAGTTAGTGTGAGGAAGAAGAGGGGAATGGGGAAGAGAAGGGAAGTGGGGCAACTGACATGCAGCAGAGCCCCGCCCCTCTCTCGTCTCAGGCTCCGCCCTCTCCATCAGTCAACATTGTGTTGTGTTCAGCTGTAGTGACTCGGCATGGCGAGAGGTCACTGTCTCCTGTCCTCGGTCTCTGATCTTGAAAAGGCCATCACCACATCCTCAGCTCCTGGTAAAAAGGACAAAACAATATTTTAGATTGGCATCAGACATATTCACAGATTATATGCAATAAATAAATAATTAAAGTTAAAGTTTTATTATTTTACACTTTTTTTTACAATTATATACAGAGTTCTACAGATAATAAATATTTTATTACACATTTTTAAGTAACTGTATAAAGATATTTTCAGTATGAAATAATGAAAATAATAAATTAATTAAATAATTTATGCTCTGAGAAGACTACTTATTTCAAGACTATTTGTACTGCATGTAAGAAAATAAATGCAGCCACTCTCCAAGCTATTATCCTTAAAAGCTTTATTAGGTCAGGAAAATGTAATCTTCACAACAGAACAAATTACGTGAGCTCGTTCAGTGGCACCGAACGTTTTTATAATGGCTGAAGAGCAAATAGGCTGTGTGGTGTGCAATTAAACTCAGACAATGCCTTACAAACACTCCAGATAGAAAAATTACAGTAACACTGGGGTAAATAAAAATAAAAAATCATCATCTAGGGCTATGTTCTGATCTGAATGGAGGCATAATGCAAACTGTGCAGTGTACACTGAATACATCATATTTTTATTTTAATAGTATGCAAAACATGCACACACAATATGCAATGGTAAACATTTAGAACAGTACAATGTAGTACATCTGCTGTTCACTTCATTCTAAAATTTCTGCATTGGATTTATTTATTTATTTATACTCATAGTAAAAATGTCTTAATTACTGAGATTCTGCAACCCAAACTCATCAAGTCTTACTGAATGCATGAACAGCTGAAATGCATCAATTTAAACGTATGTAAAAGTATAATGGAAAACTGTTGCTCAATGTAGTGGATCATCTGGGTATTCAGTACATATAGTAAGTTAGCGGGGCGTCACATGATGCTAAGGAGCTGTGTGGACGTGAAAGACAGAGTTCCCAGAACTAGTCTCTGTTTAACCATAAAACAACACTGAATACGCTTATATTCGACTACTACAAGTACACTTCAAGGGGAAGTCGTGGCCTAATGGTTAGAGAGTCGGACTTGTAATCCGAAGGTTGCGGGTTCGAGTCTCCGGCCGGCAGGAATTGTAGGTGGGGGGAGTGAATGTCCAGCGCTCTCTCCACCCTCAATACCACGACTGAGGTGCCCTTGAGCAAGGCACCGAACCCCCAACTGCTCCCCGGGCGCTGCAGCATAAATGGCTGCCCACTGCTCCGGGTGTGTGTTCACGGTGTGTGTGTGTTCACTGCTGTGTGTGTGCACGTTGGATGGGTTAAATGCAGAGCACGAATTCCGAGTATGGGTCACCATACTTGGCAGTATGTCACTTCACTTCACATAAGTCACCTTCAAATTCTACAATGGATCTCCGTTCCAAGCCAAAGAACGATCCTCAGAAAATCCACGAACTTGTCGGAGGCAGAACAACAAAAGATGGCGCCCGACCGAACGATCTAAACGAAACCGAAAAGAATCGGGAGGGTGACATGCTTGCGGTTCTTAAAGAAATCCAGGAAGGCAATAACACCCTATCGCAAAAGATAGACTCTAAAACAGCGAACTTGCACTCGACAGCCAGCAAGAGTAATGGAGGCCGAACAGCGCATCAGTGACACCGATGACGAAGCACGTCGGATAGACGGCCTTATGAAAGTGATCAGGCAAGAGAATGAGACTTTAAAAGATAAAGTGGAATACCTTGAAAATTACAGCAGACACAGCAATATACAGTACGTATAGTGGGTTTGAAGGAAGGCAGCGAGGGAAGCGAACCTGTTAAATTCTTGATCGAGTGGCTGCCTAATGTTTAAGGCGCGCAACATTTCTCTGAATAACTGGATATAGAGCGGGCCCATCGTACTCTGAACCCAGTGCCGAATCCTGATAAACCTCCGAGACCCATTCTGGTCCGACTACTTCGCTACCAAGATCAGGAAAAAATCCTGCGACTCGCCAAACAGAAGGGAGAAATAACCATGGACGGGAGAAGAATTAGCATCTTTCCTGACATGAGCCCGAAGCTAAGAGGCGCAAACAAATGATCCCAGCTCTGAAAGCACTTAAGGAATGGAAGGTCTCTTGCTACCTGGTTCATGCATTAAGATCCTAACGGAGGACGGGAAATCCTGGCTCTTCAAAACACCCGGCGAGGCGTTTAAATATCTGGAAGACCAGGATAAAACCTGAACTAACTATTCGGACTGTTTTTTGGGTTGTTGTTTTTCTAAGGACAGCTGTAATTCCATTCTAAAAGAACAGAACTTATACTCTAGAAGATACACGGCTATTTGCCCTCGGTTTTATTTTTATATTATGTTAATCCGAAGGAACATGAAGAAATTTGTCGACATCACTCTATATGGAAAATAACTCATAGTTCAGTTGTTAGAGTTAAGGAGCTCGGTCGTCAACAGGTTTTGATTGTTCAGGATGGTAAAGGAGCAAGCGTGTTTTCCCGTGGAATTTGTTACTTGCTTGCTGGCGTGTTCTGAGCAGAGTGCTCATACATTTAAGAGTTAATACATGTTTTGTGTTTATTTATTTTTCTCTCTCTCTCTCTCGAAAACCGTTTGGGGAAATACAGGGCTCTGTATTCTTTTTCAAATATCTGGGAAAAAGTTTTAACACTCAAGCAGCCATATGAATAGCCCATTAAAGTTTGTATCGTTTAAACTAAAAAGGTTTGAATAGCCCAATAAAAAGGAAGAAGGTATATACATATCTTAAAAAACAGAGAGAGTGGGTAGGACTAGTTTTTGCATCATTTAATTCCAAATCAAGGGGAACATTGATTAATAACATTGATTAATAAAAATGTTCCATCTAGATTGTCAAAAATGGGCATAGACCCCATTGGGAAGATACATATTAGTACAAGGTTCTATATATTCAGAACAGTGGACTTTAAACATATACGCACCAAACTACGATGACCATTTGTTTATGCAAGCCATTTTTCCTTTGATTGCCCAAGCACCTGGTTGGATTTTGGTAGGCGGGGATTTTAATTTCTGTATGGATTCGGTGCTGGATAGATCTTCACTTAGACCACAACCCCCCACTAAAGCAGCTAAACTTTCTAAGATTTTTATGAAAGATTTAAAGCTAGTCGATATATGGAGGCAGATCCATCCTAGTGATAGAGATTACTCCTTTTACTCTCACCCCTATAATACACATACAAGCATATAGTAAGTTAGATCCTATGCTATTTTGAACATTCCCAAGGTATCTAAAGTCTGTTGTAAAGATGAGTCTTCTTTAAACATCACTGACCCCACTGAGCCCTCAAATCAATATTTCACACATTCATACTCCTGCTGCCCTGATCTCTGACCTGGAGAACTGGATGTTCATGAGTCCATTCATTAGAGTCAAACTAAACCATATTAATAATGAACACAGAGCAGGTACCTATAGCCATCAGTTTGTTCACATAAACAGCTTAACGCCAGGGTCAAATCAGCTTCTGCTTTTGTAGCATGCGGCATGAGACTGTAACAAGCACTGCTTGGGGTTTTCTGTGCCACACTGATAAGAAATGCATCTAAAAGCCCCTTTAAACCAAGTCTAGTGTCCATATATGAAATGCAGACTCTGGGAAAACAAACACTGTGAGAGATGTCCTCTAAAGACATGAAAATGTCACCGATGGATTGCGGGAAGTCTGCGGGCATTTGTGATTTCAGTCAGGTTCGAGGCATATTCTCAGCGAGGGAAGGCATTAATCAATTCCAATCCTGAATTAACGATCCCGCCAGGGGAAGGAAAACAAACCCCCACGAACCAGGTAAACAGGATTTGTAGGTCCAGCTGTCCCAAGATGAACACAGATTAATAACAATACCGCAAATGTGTAAACACAACATAAACTGCAAAACTTTGAGCTCTGGCTGAATTATTTTGAAGGTCATAGAGAAATTACTGCACATGAAGTGCTGATGTTTCTTGGTGATATAGCCCAATATCTTATACTATGTTTGGCAATCCAGTGTTTTAGTTATGGAGCTTTTTTTATTCTAAACTGGTTTGAAGGAAAGTAGTGTTTTGACTGTCCTAGTCAAAGCTTAATAAGCAGAAAAGCAGAACATCTGCATGTTAATTTCCTCTGCCTTTCATGTACCCTAGCCCACAAAATCTGACATACCACTTCCTCTGCATAAAATGACCAGTTTAATTCTCCAGGAGTTTAAAATACTCTAACCATCAAAATGTAAAAGATATGCACTCAACATCAAAGGTGCCCTTTATACTTCACTGAAGACTAGTGTATTTTGATGATGCTCTTTACTTTCCTGCAGAGTTTTGCAATATTAGGATATTTTATCCAAAACTTAATGAAATATACACTGAAAAGTAATGCACTGAAAACCACAAACCACTCAAATTTTAAACAAATGCATTACAGGTCAAGAATAAGAAGAATCTTATAGAATAATATTACCACCCCTTAATCTGCAAGTTTCTACCCATGGCGCCGCCATTGTGTTTTCACAAGCGACAGCGGTGTACCAGTCCTAACACCATGGCGAAAGTTCAAGCAAAGCATGCTAACTGTTCTGTCTTTGCTGCATCGTCGAACACATAACACTGTTTAGAGTCCCAGCCTCAGAGAAGACAAGAAAGCAGTGGATTTATTTATTCATTTACTGAATATTACGCTGCTGCCAAATATAAACATGAGATTTCCTTCCCAGCCGTTTAAATTTCACAGACATAACCTACTCTTTTTGTAACTCGTGTGTTTTTTTTAACAAACTTGTGTATTTGACAAGTGCAATAAGACACGAAAGAAAACCAAATCAAAACCAAACAGATGTTTTTTTAGCAAAATATCTGAGATATGAGCAGTAAAGGCACAGCCCTATTTTGGAAAAGGGGGTGGTGAGCAGCAGCTCATTTGCATCTAAAGAGACATGAGCAAAAACAGCGTGTTTCTGCTTCCAATCAAAATAGGCATTTTCAAAATGATATAATAAATGATCTGTGGGGTACTTTGAGCTGAAACTTTACAGACACATTCTGGGCACACCTGAGACTTATATTACATATTGTAAAAAGGGGCATGATAGGTCTCCTTTAAACAGTAAGTAATTACATAAATTAACAAACAATTAAATAAAAGGCTAATCTTTTAATGGTAATGGCCTCTAACATTAACACTCAAATGACGATAACTTTATTAACAGTCTTATTAACTCTTTCCCCACCAAACGCGTAATTTTCCTTTAATTAATGAGACGCTTCCCTGCCAAACACGGAATTTTCCGTGTTTTCACTGTTATACGCTAGGGGGCGCTATTACGCATCTCCTGAATGAGTCTAGACAGTGCTATTCAAAAACACAAACCATGAAGACGTAGGAACGAGTGATCTCATATGAAAGCATATGCATATGAAAAATAAATGCGATCATCAACACTAACAGCAAATAAATGAAAACTGCCTAATGTTACAGAGGGAAATGTCAATCCAGAAAGTGGTGAAGGCCTGTGCAAGCTTTGGGAGTACTGATGGAAGCCATCTACTGCATCTTTGCTTTAATAATTGTGGCGGGAGGAGCCAACGACAGACACAGTGGGCGTGGCGTCAAGCCTCGGAGAGGTTTTTATTAAACAATATAATCAAAATAAAGTGTCCAAAGGGGGAAAAGTGTCCAAAATAAACGGGGATCTGGTGTCCTCGTCGTGCTGCGGGGCTGTGTAGGAGGGCAGTGTTCAGGAGGGAAGGGTCCAGGTAAGGGGCGGAGTCCGGCGGCCGCACGCGCTCCCGTCTGGAGGTCCCGGGGCGCGGGTGACGGCGGCTTCTGTGGCGGCTTCGTCCAACTCCTTCATCCCCGGGTGCTCGACGGGATTCCACGGCCCGGCGTCCTTGCCCGACGGCCGTATCGCGGGTGCAGTGTCGGCCGGACTGCGGGTCCGGCCGCTCGCGTCTCTGACGGCGGCAGGTAGTTCCCTCTACGCTCCCTTTCCTGGACCCACGAGGACACCAGCGTGCATGCACGGGGAAGAGACCGGTCTCTCGAGGAGAGGCGCGCTCGGCGTTTAAACGGCGGCGGTGATGAGGCTCCATTCACGTCAGGTGCGCCTCATCACACGCCGCCAGCCCTGCGTGTTCAGCGCCCCTCCTCTCTCACACACCCACTCCCGTCGGGAGCCTGGTGAAGGGCGGCGAATACGGGACGGGGTGGTGATGATGGACAGGGGGGAGGCAGCCGACTCGTCACATAATATTACTGACTATGATCCAGATGTAGCATTTGATAAAAATTAAATTCTCTCAGCTTTTTGCTCAAAATGTTGCTTTTTTATGAAATCTACCTACATTCAAGTGCTGATTAAAAAAAACAATGTTTGAAGCTAGAATAAAACTAGCTTTTTTTTTGTTTGAAAGGAGAGGGTCTGATCTTTATTTTGATGTATTGCATGTTCAGATATTCACGCTGAATATTACGATCACGATATATGATATTCATGTTTATAAAAACGTTGGGGTGGCCGGCAACTTTTTTCAAAAACGCTGGTAGGGAAAGAGTTAACTACAGAGGAAAGACTTTTCATCTTTCTGGTAAAAACAAACAGAAGCTTTAGCATAGAGAGACAGCTTCAGACGAGAGTGTTAGCATCTTACTGAAAACACTGAAGGCTCACACCCTGTTTACAAGCTGTATGCTGTCTGATTTCTACTAAAACCAGTCTAATTTCAGTCTTTCTGATGCTTTATCTTACACCAAATTAAAATAAAAGCCCCACAGATTTAGTCTCTGCATAAGCTGAAACAGGAATAAAAATACACCCAATTTACATATAAAAAGAGGAAAGACTACTGTATAGACAATAAACATGATGCAAACCCAAAGAAAATCAAACTGTGATGATGAAAATGAGACTGCGGCTACTAAACCATCAACAGCATGTCTTTGATCCTGTATCATCTTTTAAGGTTGCATAATGCTTGCGTAACAGCCTGATTATGGCAAGGAGGGGTCAAAGACAAAGATGAGGCTTTAGAACCACTGACAGGCTGCTCTAAAAATCCTCACAGTTAAACTGAATGTGCGTTTAAGCGGAAGGGAGGATGGAGAGTCTGTGGATGAAAATGCTCCATCTTCCGGCTGCCTTCGTTCTGGTGGAGCCGCTCCCTGCGACGCACGCTGTGTCACAGGAGCACAAGCCAACGTGCTGCAGACGTCAGAGCCCCCATGAGCCGTCGCCTAGCAACAGCTCAGAATCAAATTGCATCACAATGGTGAGATCTCTGATACTTACTTTACTAGACTAAATGATTGCATGTACATGCTATATGATTACATGATTAAATGCCAAAAGGCGCAATCAGTAAGTTTTACATTACTAAAAAAAGTTGTACAGAGTACTTAGATAATAACTAAATTAATATAATATATTAATAATAATAATAAACTAAAAAGCTGCTTTATTTTACATAGTGTAGGTTGCCTCTCCATGAAAAAAAAAAGTCTAAAATATAATTTATAAATAAATAATATTATAAAATATTAAGTAAATATATTTATAATTTGATATAATTTAACCAGGAAGGTCCCATTGAGATACAATATCTCTTCTACCAGAGAGTCCTGGTCAAAATAGGCAGCAAAGGACACATTTACAAAGAAATAGACATCACCACACAATAAACAAACGTAAAACACAATTTTCTAAAAAAAAAAAAAAAAATGCAAATCCTACTCGGTTATTAAAACATATACACTGTTCTACATAAACACACTTTAAAATATTTTAAAATATTTTTTAAATGTAGCTAGAGATGATACAGATTCCATATGTAATATACCTTGAAGCTCAGTCCACACATACGGAACATAATTAGAAAATGCAGAACAACCTATCTCTGTATGAAAAAATGGCATCTTAAGTAAAAGTGTATCTGTTGATCTGGTATTATAAATATTTGTGCAGTATGTCAACAACCTAGATATATACTGTGGTAATTTACCCACTAAAGCTTTTCAAATAAAAATCAACATATGTTTTTTTCTCCTTAAGCATAAGTAAGTCAAGTTTGTAATTTCATATAAATTACAGTGATGTGTACGGACACTTGTACCAATGACAAAATCGTAAAGCAGCATGATAAACTACATCCAATTTTTTCAAAACATTCTGAGATGCATGCATATAAATTATATCACCATAATCCAATTCTGATAGAAGAGTACTTTCTACTAAACGTTTTCGAGCAACAAAGGAGAAATATTTTTTAAACGAAAATAAAAACCTAGCGTTGGTCGGTGTAGACAAGACACGGTGTTACGATAAGGCACAAAGTAGGACCCGTGTAAATATCGGATCAGCTTTCCAGCGCTGGAGAGAAATCAAGGAGTGGGAAGGCCTGCGATCGGACGCCGAGGTTGCTTTGTTTCTTCTCGATAGGTGAGTAACATTGGTTTTGCTTTGTTTCACAGAACTAATCGTTGCCGTACGTATGTGTGGCGAGACCCTTTAGGGGTAGGGTTTGTTTTGGTGTTTTCAAATGTCGACATTTGCTACCAGAAATCACTCACCCCACCTTTAATTTTTTAACATTACTTCAACATTTATTTTATTCCAATATTTAGCAATACATTATTAAAATTAAAATTTGTATCTGCCAATATTATGTAACGTTAACTTCACATTTCCAAATAATGGACCTAATTGTAAAGTGGTGCCATAAGTTAACTAAACAGTACATTTAACTTTAACTAAATGAAATTTAACTAAAAATGAATTAAATAAACAATAATTACTCAGGAAATATTAAACAAAAAAGAAAACTTAAAAGACACTAAAAATAAAACAGAAATGTATATTTATATCATTTATTTCTACAGTGGCATTAAACACTGGCATTAAAAAAAAAAGTGCACCTTTAAATAAAAAAAAATCCTTTTTAACGGCTGTAGTAATACAGACTGTTTAACCCACACGCACGAATCATCTGATAATAGCAATAAAATACTGTAATAATAAACCAGAAGGGGCACACTTCTAAGGGCACACTTAAAAAGATAATTGCAGGCAGATCAAGGCTTTGGAGTTGAGATAGCAGATATGGTATTAGTGAGCCATTTCAGGAAGTGTGGTTTAAACATGGCCAGCAGTGATGGATCATGAGCAGTGAGTGTGTAGGACTGACACACAACCACACATACTCCCTCACACCCTTCTGTGTGCATCACGCAAGACACTTTTACATCTACAAAGAATCCAACCAGCCAAAATATGACTCATAATTTCATAATCATTTAAATATAAAATACAAGTTTAATAACTTATATTTAAAAAATAAATTATATATATATATCATTAGCCAGCATCAGACCCTCAGTGTACGTTGCCCCTTCAACATGTCAGTGAAATTTCTTTAAAGCCGGCTCTGTGGCTCATTAATTTGCTTATTGGAGGAAATAGACTTTTAGACCATTACTACTGCAATAAGAAACAGGTCACAATCTGCTCCAGCAGAAGAGGATAACGATGAACAGAAGGACGGCGACAGGGCTGTTTAATAACATCTACTGCATTATTATACTGTGCCAGCAGACCACGTAAAAACACACTGTTCACAGCTGGCAAACAAAACCACTGTGGATAAAATGAACACAAAAACTGGACATATTTGTGTTAGGCTTAAAATACCAGAGCCTGAGAGGAAATTAATCATGTAAACTTTTACATGGGTTTTCAAGCTCTTTAATTTTAGCCACATAGCAAAAGTAATTCATTTAAGCCATCATGAAGTCTATTTATAGAAGTAAACAAATGGCTTGTAGTTATGAGAAATTAGTGTTTTCTGTGTTTTGGCCAATGAGTCATTGGTTTAGTGATGAAGGGTCTTAAATGTGCTTTCTGTGTCGCATCGGTCTACTGATAGAGTGCAGTCGGGAATTATAACGTCTGAGGATTATACCAGCAGACACAAGACAAAAGACTGTTGACTCGGCTGCGTCAGTCTAGAAGATGGATAATACACAACTAACTACTGCATAGCCTTGAACGATGTTCTCACACCATCCATCTGCAATTAACAATCCGGTTTGACTGAAGGTCCTCTAATTAGGCCTGTTCCTCTCCTTCATTCACACACCACCACGAAGCCCTTGTCCACCCTGCTTGCCGCCCATTCCATTGCTATGGAAACGGTCTACTGTACTTGCTCCGGTATTCAGTCCCCAAGGCCTCCACAAAAGGGGCGGTAGGCTCTCTCACAGCCTCATTGTCGGCTTTCAGCCAATGATGAGGATCAGAGTTCAGCCAGAGAACAGCCTGCCACTCACATTCCTTTTGGATCAAAAAAATAAATAAATAAAATTGTAATATTATTATTATTTTAATTTATTTATATTATGTTATGGTAGATAACCAATGATTATGATCCTATAAGGTTCTATAAGATGCCTTAAATAAACAGTGGTCACAATGAAGCTGCATTCAAGAATTTTACATGTAACCTAAATTATTTAACCCGAGTATAAAACAAAATGTTTAAAATTACAATGCATTTTACAACTTTGCATGTGGAATAGATCTGATATAATTTTTCTTATTATGTTTTAATAAACCTTAAAATATATATTAAAAAATATATATTTTACTAAGCACTGGAATATATATTTTGTAATGCAATTTTAACAATCATAGATATCCTAATAATCATATTACAAAATCACAGTACAATTATCTTTTCACACCATTTCAAAATATTTATTATGATTGTTAATTCAGAAATAACATGTAAAGATAATTATAATGTAATGCATATCAATGCATACATTTCTGGAGAAAATTATTTTAATGATGATAACAATAATAATAATTATTATTATATGTTACTGGCTTTATATTTGTTATTAATCGTTTTTATAAAATGATTTATTTTTTCTCATAAACATATTAACCTTATTACTGTATAAATAAAAAGTCGCCTGATCATTTCATTTTAGCTGCAGCTTTTTCTATATTATATTTATTTATTTTTATTATATTTATATTTATTCCTGTTAATGAGTTTGCTTGGCATGGTGTGAAGCTTTGAGCTGCCTGAACTCTCAAAGTTCTCCTACGCCCACCGCCCTCCCCCAGACACCACCATCCAGTTTCATCCTCTAAACTTCAAGGCCTTAGATTTGATTAAAATTGCATTACAAAATTTATAATATGCGTCTATGCTAATTAGCCAATTAGATGGTCCCGAATGCAAATTTGATTAATCCGTAGACAAGTAAACAGGGAAAGTGGCAGGTTTGGAGCTTCAGGAGGAGTAAACATATCAGATTTGTACACTTGTGAAGGAAAAAGGAGTGGTGGTTGCATG
Organism: Barbus barbus; assembly: GCF_936440315.1. Classification (NCBI taxonomy): domain Eukaryota; kingdom Metazoa; phylum Chordata; class Actinopteri; order Cypriniformes; family Cyprinidae; genus Barbus; species Barbus barbus. The sequence goes on from NC_136719.1 coordinate 17,650,987, forward strand.
TGCAAAACTCACTGTAGCAATGCTTGGATGCTCTGAACAGTCAAAAGAGCCCATCTACAAATATTTGTTATATATGTGGGTAGCACATTCAGTGTCAGAAATCAATCAAACCTGTCCAGCCAGGGAAAAATACTTCACAACCGCAAAATCATTCTCAAAAAAAAAAGAAAAAGAAAGAAAAATAAAAAAACTGTTAAACACAGAAGTTATTATTCACATGTGAGAACAATAGCCATTGAGAAAGAGAAATGGTCAGCCTCAGTGGTCCGAGTCTATTCCACACACAAATGAACTCTTTACAGACAGCAACCCTTTAATTTACTCCAGAAACCTGAGAGGCCTACAGATCATTCATACCTTTAAATATAAAGCCACATAGCATGTTTATTTTTTTGCAAGCATTATTAGAAACAAATATAGCCATGTCTGCAGATATACTAGTCAATGGGTGACTCATTTTCCAAGGTGTTGGATGCAAACACAGGCAGCTCTCTGATACAGCTTGATACGTAAATAACGGAATAGTCCCCCAAGATGTGGCACTATTTTGCCTGATGTGAGAGAGAAAGCATTAGCATGTGTAGATCTGAAGTGCCATCCATTTGCTCTAGTATTACATTAGCTAAATCCTCAGGTAGCTGTTTCGTGATCCTACATTATTCGTTTAATTGAACTAAAATAAGTGACTACTACTAAACACATTCCAACTCACCTCAGCAGACCTCTAGCATTTTTAGCACATGCTTTATTTAAGGGTTAAATAAAGAGAGAATGAGATGTCACAGTTTCTCCTAATAGAAAGGACTAATCTTGACGATACTCCCCTAACATATTCCTGATGGCCTTCCTCGTCTGTGCTTTAAACAAAGGTTATTGTACTTCTTTGTGTGTGTTGTTCATTAAGTGCTTTCTCCCTTTCATCTCACACTCATTATACTGCAGGAGACCACAAGTGTCTACTGATCGCTTTCATCTAAGAGCTGGCATTTACATTTCTTATTCTAGAAACATCACAACGTCTTAATCACTCATCAGAATGTTGGCTCATCGACGATGGAATATTTCCTAACTTTGAAGCAAACACCCAAAGATCTGCACAAAAAGTAATTTGAGCTAGAAAAATCCCAGAAGCACAACACACATTGACATCTACATCTTTCTTCTGCTACTGCATTATTTATGAAAATCCTTCCAAAAAGAGCACAGCATTGGTATCCTTGCCTAACATCCAGGCTCATATGCATATTTAATGAAAACAAAATGTGTGCTCCATTCTGCTATACACCTAGTTATTCACAACGCTAAGACTTGTTTTTTCCTTGTTTTTCCATTTCACAGAGCATGTGATCTCTATGACAGTTAATGCATCTTAGTAAGACTGAGCATTACAGCTTCATTCTTACTACGGCATATGAAGCAACTAAGTGAAGTTCTTCATTAAACCTATAGATCAGCTGATTATCTCAGTTGAAAAGAGAGGAAATGACCCTTCAATAAATATATATAGCATTTAACCTGCCTCCCTGAAACATTTATGTTGTGCTAGCGCCCCCTTGTGGAATGAGCTAACTTTGATGAATACAAAGTTAAAAAGAGCACCATTTGTTCAAAATAGAAAACTTTACTAACAATATAAGTCTTTACTATGACTTTTTATTAATTTAACACATCCATCTTGAATAAAAGTATTAATAAAAAAAAATTTACTGACCCCAAACTTTTGAAAAGCATTGTTTATTGTAACAAAATTTATTTTTAAATAAATGCTGTTCTTTTTAACTTTTTATTAATCAGAGAATTCTAAAATAAATATCACAGGTCCCCCCAAAAAATATGAAGCAGCACAACGGTTTCCAACATTGATTATAATTCAGCATTTTAGAAAGAGTTCTGAAGGATCATGTGACACTGAAGACTGGAGTAATGATGCTGAAAATTCAGCTTTGATCACAGAAATAAATTCTATTTTAAAGTATATTAAAATAGAAAACTGTTATTTTAAATTGCAATAATATTTCACAAAATAACTTTTTTTCTGTATTTTTGATCAAATAGATACAGCCTTGATGAGCAGAAGGAACTTCTTTAAAAAAAACAAACATAAAAAATCTTACTGATCCAAACTTTTGACCGGCAGAGAACCAAGAAAGACAATAATCCTTCTAATATTCCAATGTCCAGTATGATAAGAACTACAGCAGTACCTCAGTAAATAAACGTGTACGTGGTAAAGGGTGGAGGTTTGGCCTGCGGTGTTCAGGCTGTAAATGTTGACTTACCCTGGTCAATAGGGTGCTGTGGCAACTGACTCATCTGGCTGTGCACCACGCCTGCATAATTCCGCAGAAACGCTTCCTCGGTTGGTGTCAGCTGTAAGGGTGGGGACAAAAAAATTACTTCACATTTGGCACTGAAAATCCATGCCAGTGTTCAGTTAAGAATGATTTAAATTGCCACTAAACTGTCGAGCACTAGATCAGTTTCAAGGAACAGTGAAATGATCACCAAATTCAAGACAACGACTGGTTTATATATTTTAAAGTAATTATAAAAATGCAAGCAATTAGCTTTCTAAAGTATCCTAGGTATTGTTTTGCATTATTATTCAGTAAAAAAAATGCAGATTATTCTAAAGAAAACAAGGTGTTTTTATAGTCTGTGCAGCTGGGGGAAAATAATATTAACCAACATCATCTAATTTAATCCTGACAGAAAAATTAATACCCTGCACATTATTTCTCACAAAACACTCAAAAATGTGTCACATTAGTTATGTTAAAACTGAAGCCATTTCATGTCGTTTTTAAAGCACATCAGATGTCGTCTTATTCTCACTGGTCTGACACTTACATTTGATCCCATTTTCTTGAGCATGAGCAGCACCCGCACCTTCTGCTGGATGTACATCTCCTCAGGAGACTTGCCAGGGGTTTCCTCTCGGTTCATCCCCCCTGCTCCTGATGCACTGCTGAGTAACCGCACACAGAGCAAGAGAGTATTCAATTATTCATATCCCAAATTTTATTTTCAGAACTCATGAGTTGAATACATTCCTGCTTGGGTTTCATACAAGAAATATGATGCATGAGGGCCTAGAGATGTGAATCAGACCTACATTTAACTGCAGTGAACATTTCCATTAGATTTATAGAAACTACTGAAGAAAAACCCTTATGAGCTAGCTTTTCGCAATCAGGCAACATATTGGCTTAAAAAAAAAAAAAATCAAACCCATCGTAACCTTTGCTGAATGCAGAAAGCTTCTAATTAAGCAGAATGACAGTGTGTGAAGTCTGAACACACTTCAGATCATGGAGCAGGTTGACAGCATCATAAATGGCCCTCATGCATATTTAATGGCAGATCTAACCATGCTCCCAGCTTTCCCTCATCTTGCTCACTTCCTAATGACCTATTTTCAAACTTACACTCAGTATGAAACAATTTTAAGGACCTTTTTTAAGGAGCAAAACAGAACATAATCACAGAAGAGAGCCACAAGACAGTGAATTTGCAAAACGATCTGATGCCCCAAATGTTATTTTCCAGAAATACAAAACACAGAGACAGACTGCAGTAATGCCACCTAATCCATAATCAATGCAATAATGCATCTCACACCAATGTCATATGGAGAAAAAAACCAAACAAAGATTTGAGAAGGAAGTACATCACATACAGTACGAAGCACTGACAATCGAGCAAAATGAATGGCACCAAATATATTCTGGGGGTTTTGTGAATGTGTCAGAGTGAATCCATTGGCGACATCCAGCCTGTGATGTCTCACGCCCTCTTATCTGCACAAAGAGCCTCTAATACATGTTGACAGCTTGTTTGATGTGGGGTTAGCCTATATTTAATTGAAAAGCTGGTTCAACCTTTTATTTCACGACGGATACGTTTGTCTGGCCTTGACTTTAAGAATGACAGTACATCCCCATGGCCTATCCGCCGTGTTGACAGCTTAAATTTCTGAAGGCTACTTAATGTAAGCCGGGAAGGCGTTTAAGACAAAAAGCGGTATAAAAATGGGCGACGCTGACAAAATAACTAACCCAGATTTCCTCCACAGACTCATCAGTCACCAAAGGGCCGTGGCATCAAAAGGGCTTCATATTCAATAAAGCATGCACTTTATTCTGCTGCGTCTCGCTGGCAGCCGTGGGGGGATGAGGAGTGCTCGCAGATGAAAGACACAAGAGGGACCGGAGCGTCAGCTCGGCAGCTCTGTGACACCAGGCACACCTTCAGGGGGGAGATGGCTCACTCTCCCTTTCACGCTTTTGATCATGACTGTCCTTCCTGCTGGAGACGAGACAGGCCAGACAGCAGGCAGACTCACTGCAGCTCAACTCTGCCGCAAACACCCAAGAAAAGCCGGTGCATAACAACGCACCTACTTCATCCTTCTAAGACTGTGGGTATGAATCTCTGAAAAATGGCCCATAATCTTTCAGGGCTTTAGATGTGTAGCACACCGCAGCTCAGAAGCATGTGTTTCGTTTGAGCAAGTCTGCACATTTCTTAAAATATGTAGATGATAGACTGTAAAAACAGGGCAAATCATTAATTTGTACATTTTCAAAGAATGAAATGCTCACTATATAATGTAAAATATAAAAGTTTAATCATAGCATGACAATACATATTGATGCTGTTTTTTTTGTTTTTTTTTATAGCAGCTGGAAAAGACAAGCCATGCCACATCACAAGACGACTTAATATACAATTTAACATTTAGGGAACCCCCCTTTGGAAAAGATGCACAACACTAGAAGTCTGGCTTTATTAATACCTACTTATAGACGTTAATTATCTTACAGCAAATAACCAATATTATGGCCTCTAATGGTCTGTCAGATGTGTTCACAATTAAGATGCATTCTAAAATTTCACATGCTTTAATCAGGAGTTCCCAAATTATTTACCCCAAGCATAAAGCAAAATTTAAAAAAATACAATGCATTTTACAATATCTTATTTTCAATAAACCTTAAAATCTAAAAATGATCTAAAATAAAAAAAAGGATTTATTAAGAATTGATATATATATTAAATATAAAATTATATAAAAACTTTATAAAAATTAATTTAAAAGCTAATTAACTAAATTAAAACAATTATATTTATTTCTGTCTTTTAGGTATATACTATAACATTTCCTGCACAATTCTAATATTTATTTTCTTTTAAATCCTATAGGATTATGTATATATAAATTCCAACAGAGAAAAAAAACACTCATCTAATCAGTGCTATTGTCACCAGATGTCATTTTAGACTTTTCCCGATTTCATGGTGGAAGATGTCGAATCATGTGGCAATGGCCTAAATATAGAACACCTATCCTCTGGTTCAGTCATGACCCAGTCTGCACTGAGGCTCAAGTTAGTGTCATTTGGTTTCCCAGAGTTTAATTGGAGCTTAATTCAGATCACAACATAGAGCTCCTGTTTTAAAAGCAGATAAAGCCAAAGTGTTTTAGTCTTGGTTTGGTCACTGACTGGATGTTATTTCACTGCTGCAAGGTCATAAGCAACGATACTGCAAAAGATCAGTTTATCAGTGACTCCTGCCACTATCCATGTAGGGAAGGTGCAGAAGCTCTGGAAGGAGATCCACAATCCAGATAGCAGTTCTATTTATAGACTCATCAAGTCATTTGAATCCTCACAAACAGCTTGCTGTGAAAGATTCCTCAATTGTTTGAACATGTGACAGAAAACATGCATCAGAAAGAATTTATCATCAACTCAAGAAACATCTTTTGCATTAGTTCAGTAAGAAACATCTGAATATGTGCACTTCCATTCTATTTAGTATGGCAGACATCACTAATGCTTGTGTTGAAATGGGAGCAAATCCCTGCAGCCATGTTCCAACATCTAGTGAAAAGCCTTCTGAGAAGAGTGGAAGATGTTAGGGAGGACCAACTCCTTTAGAAATGCACATGGTTTAGAAATTAAGAAGTGTTGTTTGGGTCTCTACATATTTTTTAAGCCATGTAATGTATGCAAAGCAATCAAAATCTGTCTGTTGACCTGACCATAACTAATTCAGCTCATCAAAAAAGATGCCCTCAAAAGACAAAAACTTCAACAAGACTTGCTTCAGTATGAGAATAAACAAATAACCTAGTGTATTTGCAGCCATAATGTTAACCACTCACCATCTAAAACATAATTGGCACAAATGGTTTTCCATGGTATAACAAATTCCCAAGACAGAGTGGATTTTGTTTGGATCATAGGATGTTACACAACCTTTGCCTGTCAGTGGAAACAAATGATGCCGACTTGAAGAATTATTGGTTAAGACTAACTACCAAACCTCAAAACTAATTGTACGGCCAAAGTAATTGTGTCAGCGACAGCAGAACAACATCACGTCCCCTCCATGAGCAGCTGGACTGAATGAGTAAAAAATAAACTAATATTAAAGAGGATGAGAGGAGGTTTTTCCCGTTTTACCTGAGGGAATGGTGATTCAGCAGAGGGCGCTGTTTTAAAGGTCTGTTTTACATCTCAACCGCCAACCCTTGACCAAACTGAAATCCATTTATACGATCAAAAACTACCTGGACCAGTCGACATCCAGTGGGTTATAATCAGATTATAATTACAACCAGAAACCACCTACAACAAACTGGTTTGATTGTCCTTACCTTTCTTCCCCTTCTCTTTGCCCCCACATTCCTGTCTACTTTGAACGAAACAATAAAATAAAAGCCATACAGACACAATATGGTTTAATTGCAATGTTTATCCACTATAAAGTCCAAGTATGGATATGACTGAATCACTTGCCAGCAGATTTTATGGTAAACTAGCCATATACAGTGTGGAAACAATAGTTAAGTGTATTTGACAACAATAGAGATGAGGCAGCCAGAGCCGGTATGACTGATAACTAGGTCATGACTCGTTAGCAATGCATAAAGCATGACCCAGCATGTAAATTCAAAAGCAGTCAATATAAAAATAAGTTCCTATAAAAAAAATAAAAATAAGTCTACATAGTTGAAAAGCAGATAGGGAATAATACTTTGCAATTTCAGCTTAGTACACATTCAGTTTAAATTCAAATAAATTCATTTCACCATAAGTTTAGTCGCAACAAACTTTTTATGACAGGGTGTCAGGGTTCAAATATTACTGAAATTTTCTAAGGCTTATTTTGTCAATGCATCACCTCGGTGTTCAAATCCATCTAGTATAAGTGTTTCACAAGATGGTTGTCATGCACCAGAGCGCTTGTCATGAATCACAATACAAAACCCACTGCAGTGGGAAGCTCCCTTTGGGATCACTGCTGCACCGGCTGTCAGAGATATACAGCTATATGAAACTATGACAAGACAATTCTCTCCGTAATACGTTTTTAAGAAAACTTCAACTAAATAGGCTTAAACACTATATTTCAAGGCGGGAAGTCAGGCCTTTACTCGTAAAGTGTGGGTAATTTGTCTGAGATTTAAACTTTAAATAAAACATATAAATAATATATATATATATATATATATATATATATATATTTTTTTTTTACTGTATACTTTTTTAAATTTTGTATAATGTTAAAATGCAAGAAAATAATTGAGATCAATAATGGCGTGCAAGCAAAATTCTTCAAAGTCAAAGGAAGCCGACCACTGAAAATTTAAGCAAGCCAAAGAGGATTTTGTTAATTGCCACAGAAAGAAGCCACATTTGCAGCCAGCAAGGCTGATTTAAGCCTGGATCCTAGCCTTGATCAAGTAGGAGCAGGCCTTAAAGGAATAAACCCGGCCTGTGTTGTGTCTGACGGACAGAAATAAGAGGGGGTGGGGGGATGCCAAGCGACACCAGGGGGGCTGGGCTCCCCACAACAACAACAAAAAAAATGTGATGAAGCTTGGCTTGGCAGGAGGGCTGAGTCCATGCCTAAGCTTGTAGCTCAAAGGTAGCTGATGATCTCCCTTAGGGACGCAGAGGTTGAGCGGGCCATGAGCCCCATGTCCCCCCCCGCCATAAAGGAGAAGAACCATCTTTCTTGGATTCAAAAAGTCAGGATCCCTCAGGAGAATGCGAAGACTGAAGAAAATACAGTTTGACTTCCACAAGTAGCTGGCCCTGCCCTGTCTCGTCAGCTCTAGAAGCCCAGTGCGGTTCAAGTGCCCACTACAGGCAGACTGCAAGTTTCATAGCCGAATGTGAGCCAGATAGATGTATTCTGTATTCATAATGAGTTTAGGGTGTGGAGAGACTAAAAATAGCCTATCATTGCCACTAAAACATGATAATGTTGCACAAGTGACAGAGATTCTTTCTGAACTGAGTCTCTAAGATTAACGAATAAACCTATAAATATTAAACTGATGCAAGCAAACACAAAAACTGATCATAAAAGTGCTGCATTTATAGAATCAGGTGGGGAAAATTATATTTTTTTTCATTAAATGCATTATACAACCACAATGAGCATATAAACCTATCTGTGCATTCACAGCAGCAGATTCATGTGCTGAAAGAGGGCTAAAAGCTATGAAGGTAAACAGTACAACGTGTATAGATCATAAACGACGTCATTAGTATGCAAATGATCTTACAATTACATTTTATGCGTACAAAGTATCGGTCAAATACTGAACTAGTACAGCAGTCAGATAGCTGACTCTCTCTTCCTGTGGCAAAACGCGCGCATATATCTCTCATTTATCTTTAAAATGAAGATTGTCAGTAAAACAAACAGTCTTTTATCTACGACTATAGTGTTTAAAGGAGAAAAGTTAGTGTGCGTAATATACAGTGGGTGTTTAAACAGACAAACTGGATAGTGGGGCTGTAACAAAGCCCTGAATGAAGTTCCCACAATTCCCATTCACATACAAACACATTAGCTCGCTAGCAACAGAAAAACAGCCAAACCGCTTCAATTCACGCCTCGTTTTGGGGCGTAATTTTCACATGCTGCCTCAAAGACCTCCGCTTTGACGGATTACCTCTCCTGGTCCAGGATTCTGTCGTTTTTGTTGTATCTGAGAGCTGTTTTGTGTATAAGCAGGCGTCCTGTTCCGGGGTCACATCCCGACAGTCGGCAGCGCTGGAGTGACTCGAGAGCGTTAACGCGCCGCTGCTGATTCAGTTCCTGCCGTGCAGCGCGCGACCATCAGAGGGCGCTGTGACGCTGCCGGTCACTGGCTGTATTGCCAATATCTTCCTAGTGATCGGCGAGCAAGCAAAGAGGAGGGTTTGATACTTTGATTTATTTCTTATAGATCATTTTAGTATTTTATAACAAGAGGAATGAAATGTCATAACATTCTGAGAATAAATGTAAAAAGCACTGATCTTAAAAAAAAAAATCAAATGGGTTTAATACTTAATCATAATATTATGAAATATTTTTAATATATAATTACAAGAGGAATGAAAAGTCTATATAACAGTCTAAAAAGTAACCTAAGCATTAAACTGACAGATTTGGAGGCCTAACAAAAAATGTAAAAAATGTTTTTGGAGCACTGAATATACACTGGCTGTGCCACTTTTTCATGTACACCACATTGTTTTAATTAGTCATGGTATTTTCTGTGGTACCACTCAAAAATAGGCCAATTTAAGATGCATACTATTTTTCAGTTTTAGTATAGTTACTTCTAAAAAGCACTTTGGTGGCCATCTCATGCAGTCTTAAGTTATTTTGATTGCATTCTTCAGTTATTTTTTTTGACATATTATCAATTCAATCTTTTTCTTTCTAGAAATAATGTAGCAAAAGAGACATTTAATGGGATTTTACAGTTTCATTGAATATTCCTATGATTGACATAAACGTTACACAGCATAATACCTTCTTGATGGCTTAACAATAAAGTTATTATTCAATAACTTGTAGTTTGCAGTTGTTTAGAGTAGACAGTGTGATCATGACGGGTATTAATGAACCCATTTCAATTCCAGAGAGTATAGAAACTGTATTAAAGAGCTTTGTTAATGTATAATAAGCTTTTACAATAAGCCAATAAGGTGCCTGAGTCAGATTCCTATTTCTCAGGATTAAATACTGATTGCCGTATTACAGAAAATCCTTCAAATGAACTAAAACAGAATTCATTGTTCTTACTGTTATCCCCACTGTCTCTATGCCCTAGTCTCAGAGCATATGTTACTGAGAGTTTCCCAGCAGTCTCATTTACTGTACTCCTCACACTGGGAAAGCCTCGTTTATCATTCATTACACAATAAAGATTGAGGTCTCATGCAGCTTCCACTTCCCCTTTTATCTCCGTTTCATTTTCACTGTGAATATTTCTCCAACACACACAATAATAACATTCAAATGCTGATCAGGCGTATTTAACTTCCTGTCCCACACTAGTCTGAATTCTGGAAATGAAGTAGGGTGAATTCGGGTAAATCGGCCACATTGTGACAGCCACCTTAAAGGAACAGTTCATCCAAAAATGAAAATTTGCTGAAAATGTACTCAATCTCAGGCCATCCGAGATATATATATGAGTTTGTTTCCTCATCAAAACTAATTTTTCAAAAATTATCACATCACTTGCTCACCAATGGATCTTCTGCAGTGAATGGGTGCCGTCAGAATTAAGGCATTTTTAAACCACTTTTGGCCAAAATATGAATCTGTATTCCATAATTATTTATGGAATCTTGCTGTTCTCTCACATTAAAATCCAATAACATATGTTTTGAACAATTTTCACTTATAAACGGTGCTTGATCTGTGAATATTTCTATCTTGATTCAGACGAAACTACTTTTTCGCTGGAGAAAGCGGAGTTAAAAAATTCCTAATGGATTTGTTTCTTATAAAAACACAGCTTTTCACTTCCCAAGATGTTAATTGATGTACTTGAGTCATGTGGATTATTGTGTTTGTTTATCATCTGTTTGGACTCTCATTCTGACGGCACCCATTCACTGCAGAAGATCCATTGGTGAGCAAGTGATATAATGCTAAATATCTCTAAATCTGTTCAGATGAAGCCACGAACTACATCTACATGAACTATTCTTTTAATGTCAGAAAAATGCACCAATTTATTATTTTCCTCCCTGGGAGATGGCAGATACATAGACAGCTAAAGGTCTGGCTCCTTTCCCAGTGCCTCTGTGTAGCTATACAAAACCACTAATTTAACATAAACAAATAAATAACCCACAAATCAATTTCATAATCAATAATTTATGGCAAAAATGAGAATGAAGAACACACAACTCATAATATCTCTGAAAACTTCATAAAGCAGTCATGTTTAAAAACTGAAACAATACATTAGTAAACCGAGAAATTCAAGCTCATAGCGTTTCACACTGTCAAGTGACTAAAGATCATGGTACACAATCAAAAACAAAGTAATTAAGGCTTGGACTAGACCACAGCATGAGAGCTACTCATTTAGTAGCCCAATAGATAGTCATCAATACCTACACCAATGCTAAAATCCATTATGTTAAAGTTACCCCTCTGTACACTAATCTTCCTTACATTATTAAAATGATATGCAGTGGGTGTTTATAGGTCTTTCATATATAAAGATTAGGTGGATTTAGCTTTAAATCTCTTTTAAAAATTCACATTGTAGAGGATATTCAAAGATTCAAAATAAACAGCATTTAAGCATCTGTTGAGAAAAAGTATCTTCATGAATCAGGTAGCAGTGGATTCAGTCAGAGAATACTGTGGCTATACATTCTGGAATTGATCAAGGTTTACTGGAAGAGAAAACACAAGCTTGACTGGCTCTATATTCAAAACAGGCACACAATTAACAGCGGATTGTTCTACAGAGTCGTACATATTCCACTTTTGCCCTGATTTATAGTACAGTAGCACAAGGCATACATCCTTTGCACACATTTCACTGAACAAAAAGCAAACTCTTTGGACACGACTTCAAGATGGCTTGTGTCTTATCCCAAAGGCACAGAATACCCCACAAATACAAAATATTTAAGGCTCATATCTACACCGACATACAAAATGTCTTCTTATGTCCACCACTATACAAAGGCTTTCCTAGTATACAAATCATTCAAATTAAAAAAATACTGTTTTAAGGAATGTAAATATACGTATGATACACTAAAGAATATGTACAACCAAACACATTCATGTAAACAAAGAAACAAAAACCCTGAAACAAAAATGTAAACCGTATGAAAACACACAAAGTGCTTTCTTCTGCTGAACAAAAGTCACCTATGCTGTACAGTTAGAAATGATAAATACATGAATCTCATTTGCTCTGAGCTTTTCTCTTTGCAGGTACACAAATGTGACAGAAACAAACCAGAGATGCTAGTTAAATTAGTGGCACGCCAATAGTTTGTTAAATTAGTAGCTTCGATTCCCAGTGCAGTGTGTTGCAAATACAACATGTATCTGAAAGTACTCTAATTTCAAGCAGTAGGTCTCACTAAAACAATTGTATAGAATTATTTACTATTACGTCACAGATGTAAACATTTGCTAAACAGCCGTTGATGTATATACTGCCCTGTAAAGACAAAACGACAACTTTTTTGACCTTTGCATGGAAGTATAATGCCATATATGCCGGACAGCAGTGCAACATAAATTGTGTTCAAAGCTGCATTGGTTTAAATCAAAACTCAGCATCAAGAGGGTTACAGTGGGTCTCCTGTGATCAAGTGCCATTTATCTGTTATCTTTGGCAAAAGTGTGCATCATCCAGTTCACCTTGGTCTTCCAGCTCTCTCTTAGAGCTTCATTAAATTTCACTTTAAAGTTCTTCAGTGCTTCCTCCTCAGATTTCCCCAGTGCCAAAGAGTCCTGTGAGAAAAAGACCAATCCGTCATGATGGAGGTGGAATATCACCACTGAACATATTCTGTATCCGCCTACTTATGACATTCATTATTCCACTAACCAATGAGACTCTTCAAGAAATAGTTAACCCAAAGATGAGAATTTGCTTAATTTTCTCACCATCAGGCCACCCAAGATGTAGATGAGTTTGTTTCTACATCATGACGAATTTAGATAAATTTAGCATTACATCACTTGCTCAATAATGGATAATCTGCAGTGAATGGGTGCCGTCAGAATGAGAGTCCAAACAGCTGATAAAAACATCACAATGATCCACAAGTAATTCATACCACTCCAGTCCATCAATTAGCATCTTGCAAATCTAAAAACTGCGTGTTTGTAAGAAACAAATCCATAATTAAGGGTTTTTTTTAACTTTAAACCATTGCTGCTGGCCAAAATACATGTCCATGATAACGCTTCCTCCAGTGAAAAATCCCATCCACTGTTGTCCACATCAAAATCCACCAATATATTTGTTTAGGACTGTTTTGGACTTTTTACATGACTTGTAAATAGTGCTTGATCTATGCATATTCCTCTCCTGATTCAGAAAAGCCAATATTATGGATACAGAACTATTTAAACTATGTTAAAAACATCTTGATGAATTTGTTTCTTACAAACACACAGATTTTTAATTCACAAGACATTAAGACACGTGGATGTTTTTATCATCTGTCTGGACTCTCATTCTGACGGCACCCATTCACTGCAGAGGATCTATTGGAGAGCAAGTAATGCAATGCAAAAATGATCAAATCTGTTTAGATGAAGAAAATGTTCAGCAAATATACATTTTTGGGTGAATCATCCTTTTAAAGGGACAATTCACATAGAAAAAAATGGTCCGTTTTGTCTCTCTTTTTTTTGTCCATACTATATTTACTATATCAATGGATAAAACTCTCCAAATGACATTTTTTTTGTGTTTTCCAAAAAAAAAAAAAAAAAAAAAAAAGAAAGTAGTAGAGGTTTGACAATATGATGACAATATTTGGGTGAACTCTAGATGAAAAATTATAGGTAACATTTTGTTTTAGCCTTGCTCTAAAAACAAATCTCATACATAAACTGTCTTTAGATGTCCTCCTTTTGGATTTGATATTTCATGCTTGAAAAGCACTAGAGAAACTGCAAATATCACCCATCTCATGGGTAATAAATAATAACTGTCTGTGCAATTCTTACCTTGAGATACTGGATGTCTTTGGAAGAACTGAGCTCAGGGAGTCCTGCAGCTTTCATCAAGGCAAAAAGATTCACAAAAAGAGTCCCATTCCGGCAAAGGATTTTATAGGCTTGTTCGCAGCACTCACGAAACCTGGCAAAGATAAGAACACACAAACTCTTTCCTTATTCAGCCATGAATTTGACATATTCTCTTTCCTCACAAAGCCTTCCATTTATTATCAGGTTACATTTAAATGTAGTCTGTCAAGGTTATAAACAGTCAGCAGTCTCCATACTTTACAGAGGAATGTAAAAAATGCTTTCTGTTGGAAAGTATAGAAGCCTTCTTAATACTTCTTTTTGCGTGACAGTTTTACACAGGTGTTGAACTTTTCATAAATGCAGCTGATAAAAATGGAATTATACTATAAAAAAAGACTAGTTTTGAATGGTTATAGTTTAGAACAAAACACTAAATGAAAGTCAGAACTAGCTAAACTAGCTTTGTGGCATTAAAGTTAAAAAAACATATGTACTAACCGTTCAAATTTCTCGCTGTTGTTGGTCCGGCCCTCCTGGATTACATGGACAAAGTCGTATGTCAGGATGAAAGGCACACGTTCTCTGTTGATCCCAAATTTGCTCTTAAAGTTCCCCAAAAAGTGTCCGAAGTCTATATGGAATAACTGCAACAATTCATAGAAAATCTCAATCATTACTTTAATTATTTACAAAATTCAAACCTAAAAGACTATGACAAAATGGCACAAGTATGTGAAATAGGATGAGTGTAACCCATTCTCATATGGATAGCTAGTGCCATCTTGTGATACAATTTATGATTACACAGCACTGCTAGGGCACCGAGTTCACTCTCACCTGACCCGTTTCCCTGATCATTATATTGTCACTGTGACGGTCCCCTATTCCCAGAACATATGTGGCTACACAGTAGCCTGCGCAGGAGAGGGTGAATTCCTCAATGGCTTGATCCAGTTTATCCCTGAAAAAAAAAGATTTTTTTTTTAAATTCATAACCCATTACCATCCCTATCTTCCTGTTTGCTAACTCATTAGCACACACATTTACTGTATATGTGCATACAAACGTATAAGATAGGTAGATAGATTTAATGAGTAAAGAGATGCTGAGTCACTGAAGGTTGCCCTTCTCATAGTGTTAAACATTTTCTGCTTTGTTTCTGTCTAATAATTTTCAGTCACTCTATGACTCACCCGAGACATTTAACATTAATATTGCTGGGTGAATGTGTAATGCGTCTTCCTGTTCAAGCCTCTTTCCACATTACCTCAGATTCTATAAGAAGCCATACTAGAAAGACTTTCAAATTTGATCTTGTCAAATTTGACTGTTCAAAAGGCATTCAATAGCTGGACAGAATTAAAAAACCTCACTTCAGGCCATAAAATAAGGAAAAAAGTTGCAGTGAAATCTCTTCTTGTGTATTATGCAGTGTTTAACACAATTACTGCACTGTTTGTCTCAAACAATGCAGTCAATTAAAATAAAAAAATAATTTTTGGAACATAACAAAACATAACAGAAAAAAAAAAAAAAAAAAGTGGACAACCAGTGAACAGAACTGGATATGTCCACAGGGGGCATATATCTGTTTCAGACAAGCCATCAGCGTCTTCAGTTTATTGCACTCTAGTTTCAAGAGTTCAAGAGGTCATGTATAAACAGGATACTTGAAGAAAAATCATGCATGTATCATAGTAAGTAGCTGGTTAGCCACATATGCATAACGAAAAGTCGTTTTGTTAAATGCCTAAATGCTTCACATAGAAGTGAATTAAAGATCAGTCATGTCCGCAAGTACACTGTGAATAAGTGCTAATGCTGAAGGTTAGTTTGACCCCAAAAAGACCCCAACACTCAGACTTCTCTAAACCAGTGCTTTTCTGAAAAGGTCATTTTTTCCCCCATTCTGACAGGATCGACAACTTGCAAAAGGAGACTGTGTTACACAATGCAGCACATGTTGTGGTTTCTTCTTAGTGCTCGGCTTGTATACTTAGCCGTTATCGCAAAAAACAATATGCACATCAAGCCACTTTGGTAGAAAACACCTGCCAAGAACAAATTAAATTGTAAACGCAGCATAATGTGGGGTAAATTTACTCCACTGCTGCAACTTCTGCATCCAAAGAGCATTTGATGTTACACTATAGTTTCATATAAACCAAAAGGTCAAATGAGCCAAGAGAGTTTTAACCCCGAGAGTGAGGTTTGAGAGTAGAAAACAGCATGCATTGCTCATGCAAAATCATCAAATGATGCCAAATTTGTCAGCTACGCTACGCTTGCTTGCAGCAATCACACCACACGGGCTGTGGCGCGGTGTAAGGTTAGAGAGTGTGCTGCTCACTCTGGGTTTTTGGATTTGAGCCAGTTGAGAAGTGCGTCCTTGTTGAAGGCAGCGGTGGCTGCACTGTTGCTGTTGTTTCTCTGGATGTTGGCGATAGTGTCTGAGTTTTTCACCACCTCGATGAGACCTGTTTTGTTCCCGGTTGACAGGCATCCGTAGGGCAACATTCTGGGACCCAACAAATAAATATTAACAGAAATAATTTCTTTTTATTTATTTTAAATATAATTTTACATTATATACATATATATTAGGGGTGTAACTGTTCACAGAATTCACGGTTCGGTATTCGATACGCAAGGGCGGGGTAATTGTTACGTTGCAATGTTGGAAATATTTCTGTTTTAAACCATGAAGGTGAGCCAATGTTTATCACACAAGCATGTGTTTATCACATACATTGCGCAATATTTATGCTGGTGAACATCATAATCTCAGTCAATTCACTTTGCAGAAAGTCAAAGTAAAAACGGAATGACAGAGTTATGACGGAGCTTTCGGTATCTGATGACTCTTATTCTCTCAGAGATGACGAGAGACGAATCTACTTCAACATATGCTGATAACGATATAGGCTATAGCTGTTTTAATTTATTCCCTTAATATTTCTCTTGTGCCCCATACATAGTGAAAAAAAATGAGAAGAAACGTATTTCGTGTTAAACAGGTTGTTTTTGAAAGTCTGTGCTTGAAATAAAGTCGGTGCTTTTTATTTAATTGATTTTTATTGATGACTGCAGTGTTAATATTTTACTTATAGGACTGTAATTAATTGTATAGCCTAATAGAAAACATTTTAATTGAGGAGTAAATAGCCTAATCTTATCTTCGCAGCATGTCAGTTATGTAGTAATTATTGCAGGGCAGATTAATTGTAATTGTAATTTAATAATAAAAGTAACTTCATAATACTATAACAATAGGCCTAATAAAAATAAGAATGTAACAGGCCTACTTGGAAATGCCAAATACTCTAATACTGCCAATAATTGATGTTTTTGACAATATCTCTGGCTATCGTCGACACAAGATCATCGTCTTTGACGCACCCCAGCAAGGCGAGGTTATCGCGGGGCAGACAGCACGTTGCCTGTTACGTCGTTTAGGCTGCCTTGTTGAGTGCAGTGGCACTGAGAACATTATATTTCACACACTTAATAATAGGAGTAATAGGATTAGTGATTAGGTTTGTAATGCGTACCGAACCAAAAGCCTCGTACCGAACGGTTCAATACGAATACGAGTATCGTTACACCCCTAATATATATATATATATATATATATATATATATATATATATATATATATATATATATATATATATATATATATATATATATATATATATACACACACACATACAATCTGTCTACGTACAATCTATATAATCTATATACACCTCCATATAGGTGCTTATTCACTGCACACATTTCCAGCTAATTGATCATCTTGGCAGATCAAAGTTAACTATACAAACCTGAGGTCAAGACCTTCTGTTTTCCACAAAACATCCATTAGCTGAATCATCTGAAGGGTTAGCATATCCTGCCGCAGATCTAATAAAAAGAATATAAAAAGATATAAGAAGGAAAAAAGATATAATGGTCAAAGTCTTTTTTCCAATCACTAATTTATAAAAGTAAAAAATTATGGGGGAAAGGGGGGGGGGGGGGGGGGGGACTTCAATGCAAGCAAAAAAGTGGTAGCACAAATATTTGGTCCATACCGTCTCCATTTTTAAATATAATGCCCACATGATCATATTTGTTCTTATACATCAGCCACAGAGGTTTCATTTTGGAGTCCATGAACTTACACTTGTCTGCACTGAAACAAAAAAGATTAGCATCAAGAAACGGCTCACGTACACAAATGGTTGCAAAACAGGCTTTGTTTTTGCTTTCTGGTAACTGCTTTTACGTGACTTGTATGCAATGCACCTGATCATTTAGCGGGATTACGGAATTAAAATGAATGCTTCTGTAACAATGCATCATGTCGTAGATTCAGTTACAGATTAAAAACCTGAAACGACCCATGAAACCTTAAAAAAAATGCATAATGAGAGGTTATTTAAAAAGTGTTTTGCACAATCATTCCAGTTATCGCAAAATCTACATTGGTTAACATCATACAGATGGGGTGTTATTTAGCAAAGAAATATCATTTGTTAACAAGAGCTGACGCAACAACCTCTAAAATCTCTCAAGATGTGTTATATTACATATTAACTGCATTTAAGAGACCTTATTAGAAATCTACTTTATTAACATGCATGTGAATGGTACCATAGTTCACACAGCACGATGCTTGGGTTGAGAGGGGAAACGACATCTGAAAGCGCCTCAATGTAAGTGTCCTGTTTGATGCACACTTTCATGTCCTCTGTAGTCTGTATCCTGGTTGCCTTCTGACTGCCTGATTTCACAAAGTCATTAAGAGCCTTCATTTTATTCAGAGCCTCATTCTGTAGGAGACAGAGATAATAAGTATATATTCTGTGTAAGTACATACAAATCCATATGCACACATATAAAATTTGGTGACAAAACTGGACTGAATTAAAGCAGTATGCATTTAGCATGGTGTGATAATCAATATTTGAAAAGGCATTTAAAAACAGCTGCAAACTTAGAGTAGCGTAGTGCAGTTCCCCTTCCTTCCAGTGGTTTGGCTATTTTTAAATATTCAAAAGAAGGCGAGTTCTGAGCACAGTTACTGTGGAACTGCTGCTGCAAAGAAAAACGTATTCCAGCACCCTTGTGCTTACTTGCTATATTTATACACGAACATTTATGTGCCTGAACGAACTGGCGTTTCTTACAAGAAAATGTGACAATTACGAGAACGAGTACTGAGAAAACAAGTCAAGTGCTAAATTTGGGCCCCAAGTGTCAAAAAGGGCCCCGGAAAGCAAAACAAATTGTTCACATTAGGTTAATAAACTGCATCACAGTACATATGCAAAAAAATATAGGTGCTATAAAAACTTAATTTGCTTTTCACATAAGGAATAAATGCAACAAACCTGCTTCATCATGCTCTTGATGTGAAAGATGCTCCCACGACAGTACGCCTCCAGGATAAGTCCAAATCTCAAACTAACTGAGGACACATGCATTTCTGACCTTTAGAGAAAGCAAAAACAAAGCCTAAATTACATTGAAAGGAATGGGGGCGCATTGCTGTAGAGCACTATAAGAAGATGGATTCATACCTGAGGTGCCAAAACAAGAAGTGACCTATTTTCTTGTTGGCCAGGGCTCTCTTAAGCAAGAAACAGGTCAAGTCACAATCCAGGTAGGATTCATACTTCAGAACCTGCACCAGTTGCAAGAGGTACTGAAAGAGCTCATCGTCACTGTTGAGAAAAAAAACCCACATTAGATGAACCATTACAGATGAGCCATTTTTAACTTGAACATAAATTAATTTGAATATAAATCCCTTGTTAATATCCAATTCAGACAATTCTCTCTTAACATAAAAATTCAATATTAATAAAATGAATTATTTAAATTATTAATAAAATACCTGCAAGCGCTTATTTGAATGTCTCTACAAATGTTAATTGTTAAATGTTTTTTCCTCTGATTTTGACACACATGCATGACAGAGCCTTTGCAGAGATCCCTGCTACTTTTTTTTTTTTTTTTTTTTAAAGCTCTCAAGAGTAGGTGTTGATTATAGAGGCAGTGCCACCCACCGCAAGTTCCTGAGGCAGCGGATGGTGAAGGAGCGAACATGAGGGTCAGGGAAACTGTAGTCCAGAAGTTCTAGAGCATGTATAGCAGGCAATTCTGGCCATTTCCGTAACAAACCAACCATCTGAGAAAAGAAAAATAAAAGCACTGAGAGGGAGTGTACGACAGCCTCACAAGCCATAAAGTTTGAAAAAAAAAAAAAGAAAAGCACTCTGGGTGGTGGTAAAGATGTGGTATAATGAGCAAATCAATCCTGAAGATGATGTTGTCAGTTATTCTTTTAATATTTCATTTCATTTAAAAGTACTTTTACTTTTTTATTATCAAAATAATACTTGAAATATGAAATAAAAGGATAAATGTTTTTATTTATATAAAATCAATTATTTATTTTGTTTTGCTTTTTTGACACTTGCTTGATTCTGCAATAACCATTTACCTGCAAAAACAAGTAAAATACATTCATATAAAAATGTAAATGTCAAAAGCAGTAGGCCTACATCAGATGTAGGCTACAAGGAATTATTCAATTATTTTAAATGTGCCTTTTATTGGTATTTTCATTTGCCCGAAAATGATCACATTGGACCTCAGCTTTTGAGTGAATGTTGCCAAAATTGCCATTGACAAAAACAATTGAATCCAGGATTTGGGGATTATATAGCACATTGAGAGATTTACAAGTAATTTTTAAAAGGCTGGTCATTTTTGACACAGGAACTGCAGAGTAGGTAAAAACATTTTTTAGCATAGCGAAAGGGTCACATTTTTCAATGTCTAAAAATAACCATATCCCGAGGAACTAGTGGTTCGACATACCTGAGCCACGTCCTCATGTTTGTTCCACTTAGTGATGAGGAGGAGTTTGGGGAGGCTCTCTGGGTATCGCTGCCTCACCTCTTCACGTAACTTCCACAGAAGCTCCTTCTCATCCTCAAAGAACTCTGTGTAGTTTTTATTGTCCACAATCTCTCTCAGTTTCAGGTGCTGAAAGAAGATAATCACATATGTTAGAGATTAAAGTTTATTAAAGTCGCTTTAATGCTTTGGGCTCTAGTGATATGAATCAATCATCGGAAAACGTTCAATGCTTCAGCAAACCACAACTCTTTAACAGTGCTGTAGAAATACAGGCCCTAATGTAGTTTCCATTTCATGACTGACTTATATGCATGTTTCTCCTCTACCAGACCAATACATTTTATTTCTTACCTCTTCTTTTGTAGCAACAACTTTTTCACCATTCATACCCAGCTCAGTTAGCTGAAAACAATAGAAGATAATGACTGAGTATTTAAACGGCATTTAACGTACAGACATTATGAGAGCATTAAGGAGAACCACAAAAATGCACCTTTTCAATTGGAGGATAATACAGGGGGTGTGGTCTGATGTTGGGAAATCGAATCACTAGACCAGCTGTGCTGTCAATGTTTGGATTTTTCTCCACAGTGCCCATAGGATTCAACAAATCCCCTTTATCATCTAAAAATAAAACAATTGAGCTGTTAAAACCTTAATTGAGGTCCCTAATCCTGATATGAAATAACCAAAAATTACTATTCAATAAGACTTACAAGACTTAACAATTCATTTTAAAGTACCTGGGACTGATGGCCATGTGGACAGGGAAAATTCTCCAGTTTTTAGCTGGTCCTTATAGTCAAACACCATCGTGTTAACCCAGGCCAACGGGCAGTCCTGTGGAAAGAGGGATCATTTGGAGGTTTATTAAACATTGGCGTTATACAATAGTCATTTAATGTGGGAGAGGCAATACTGTCATCTAAACAGTGCTGCACACTAATGCCTCTGTTGTGGGAGGTGACAATTCAACTGACTAACCAAATATTCCAGCCACAACAGCAGTGATTTCCAACATACCCATAAAACAGATCTAATACTTCCTGTGTACGATTGAAAATGCCGTCCATTTGTCAAGTTAAGTGCTGCTATTTGTGCAGACAGACATTACTGCAATCAATAGTAGAGTTTTTAGAAGTGCTGTTTGTGAAAATTGTGTTGTTTGTTAAGAGATTGAAAGGTAAAATACGTTAAAAAATAGATAAGTAAAACCTTGCAGCAAATAGCTGCCCATTTTCAAGTCAATGTTGCCTAAATCAACATAGTAACATATTAAATCTTAAATATAATTCAGAATAAATTATTTATACATTATTTTAGAGATTATTGTAAATAAAATGTTATAAAATAATGTATAATTCATAATAAATTATACAAATACATTTTATAAAATGTTTTTTTTAATGAAAATTATTATTATATACATTTCAAATACTACATTTACATGTGAAATGCTTGAGATAAACAACTGGTAAAAGAAAAAAAAAATCTATTCCACTTTATATGAATTCAGTATTGCCTAAAGCTACATAGTAAGAGTATATAGTATATTTTAATAATATTTATTAAATATATAATTAAATACATTATTATTATATTTTTTAAATATATTTTAAAATCTTAAAACTTTAATTTAAAATTATTTTATAATCAATTTGAAAAACAATTTGATTCATAATTCATAAAAATTATATGATTTTTATCAAATAATTTATATTTAATTATAAATATTTGAAATACAATTTCATAAAGAAAGACTACAGAACAATTTAAAAAAAAAATAATAATTTCTATTAACCTGCATCTACAAGTGATTATTTAATCAGAATCTAGAGATACATTTAAATTTCAAGATGGTCAAATATAGGTTTCCAGCAGAACTAGTACAATGGGAGTATAACAGTAGGAGACACTTTTTTTCTCTCTTTATGTCTCACACCCATGTGGACTTCTTCTCTAGTTCGCTGAAAGAGAAGTAACACTGAAAGCAGAAGTGGATGCGATGGTGTTGCCAACATCAGCCCACCATATACACACACACACACACACACTCTGACACCTGGGAATTTCAACACTGCGCCTTCAGTTGACACCGCACGCTATATGACAGAGACTGGGCCATGAAAAGGCGGGCTGGTGAGTTCTGATTTGATAAAGTAGCTGCTATGTCCTAACAGCATTGAACAGGCAATGGACCACAACATCCTGTTATGAGGGTTTAAATAATATTGCATCATGCTGACTATCCTACCAACAGTGCGTTTTGTGATTTTGACTTGGAAACAACATTCACTGTAAACGTGTTCGGCAGCCATGCATGTCAAACCCTCCGAGTATAGCATCTATTAAGTGTCTCATCTCTCTTCAGTCAGTGTGTTGGTTGCTAAGTGACTTGTTTGCTGTTGAAATTAACTGAAACATACCGCTTTTTTGTTTTTCTTCTTGGTAGGACGCTTTTTGGTCTTCTCGATGACGCCGTAGAGGGCAAAGCAGAGGCAGCTCATTCGAGGCAGGTCACTCAAGCCGATGTCAAACGCTAGTTTCTGGTCCCATACGGGTTCGGAGCAAACACTGACCTCATTACTGGTCACCACTTTGCACAGGAGCTCACTGCCATGGAAGAGGCCAGCCTGAACCACCAGCTGAGAGAAAGATAATAATTGAAGAGCTGGAATTTAGTCTCAAATCTGCCATAAAGGCTACAGTTTTAAGAAGAGGGAACTTACTTTCAATTTTCTGAAATAAAAGAATGTATGAATGAAGTGAGTAAAGTATGAGGAAGTAAATGAATGTCTGGCATAAAAAGCATGCTGTGTAACTTGTTACACGGGACAGTTGTCACAAGAAATAAATGTGTTTTTCTCTAGCAGTGGTTTCGTTAGCTCAAAAAAAACAAATGTTCAAAACCTTCTTAAATTAAAAGAACTATATTCTTAGAATTTATAATTATAATTATTATAATTATAATTATAAAATTGTAATGTTTGTGAACTCTAAACTTATACTTCCAATATAATCATATTTTTAATATTATTAAAATAATAAAGATAGATTTGAACTGAAAGTTTGAACTACGTGTCCTCAGGACAAGTGCAATTTTCATAAACACATGTTTTAAATGTTTTCATTTTATACAGTTGCTTGATGGTTTGGTACTTTTGTAAGTCACATTTTATACATAATTTCTTTCATATTTGTTTTACTTTTTAAAGGCATTCCCTTTGTTACAACTTTCACAATATAATATGACAACAGATAACTGCATATTTTTGGTGACCAATGATGATGAAAACGTTTAATAGAAATTAAGTGTGTGAAAAAATACACCAGAACTTAACCTTTATCCATTTAGCTCAGTCATAACTGGGTTTAAAACTCACCAGTTTTCACTTACTAGAGCACAAATAAATGTGTAAAAGCTTCCTTTAAGACTAAAACAGAGAATCTGGCAGAGAACAAGATTGATAAACGCACTAAAACTCATTTTGATTCAGAGCTCTGTGACAAGAGACAGGCAAAAATTTCACAACAATAAACATTGAGAATAAAGTGAACAGAATACTATGAACAATGAAATTCAATTAAATGAAAATGTGTTCAGAGCATTGTTCACACGAATCATGTCAAAATATCATTCTGACATTGCAAGTTCCTTTTTGAAAGCCAGAAATTAGTTATTTATTTAAACAATTTGCTGTGAGGAAAAATTACATGAACATTTTTGCATGATAAAATGCTTTGTCATGCAAACATATTTAACATCGTCCACCACTGCAGTAATAGTTCTTCAGGCTAAATGAGAACAAAAACAAAAAATTGAACCAGTCTACACGTGTTTCTCATGACAGTTTTTAAATAGAAACAACCGTTCAATGACTGTTGACTTCTCCGACAAGCAAAAATGGATATGCAGGCGGTGAACATAAGAAACAGTGCTGGCCTTTTCTAAGAATCTAGGCCTAAGAGAGAGCCGTAAAGCCAGATAGTCACTCCCCACTTCCTGTTTTGATGTTTCACTTAACCGCTTCTGATGAATTATGGGAAATATGTGGTCAGGGTCACATGACCACAGGGTTCATGATTTCACCCCTCACTACCTGCCACAGTTGAGATGCTAAACAACATGGCACTCACATCCTACTAACAATTGCAAATGAAGACAAACAAACAAACAAACAAGTAAACAAAAAAGCAGTTTTACCTTCATGCCTTCATCTGCATTCACTCGGCTGCCCTGTATAAGGAATATATAGAAAGGCTCATGGATAGACCACAGCGAAGATGTGTTTTGCTGTTGAGAAAAAAAAGTAGTAATTTAACATTTTAAACATTTTCTTCATCATATTTTTCATTGCAAGCTAACAAACAAATGTGCAAGCATGCTTGGCAGTTACAGAGAATCCAAAACCAATAGAATGAGGAACTAACATGAGTGTGAATCTAATGTTGTGAAGGTAAACCAAGCAGATCGTTTTGGTTCAGTAACATCTTTCATCAAATGGTATATCAGGTCCATCAGACAACCACAGGAGAAATGTTCATACTTAGTAGTGTTGGGGAAGTTGATTTGAAACAGCTACCTGATTAAAATTGTAGTTAGCTCCACTACAAGCAGCTAATGAAATAGATTATATTGAAGCTATTTTAGGGTGAAATATCTTTATAAATGCATAACTGTAATGATACAGGCTACAATTTATGTTTTACAAAATTTATCTGCAACAAAAACAATGACATTTAAAAAAAAAAAACATTTTTTAAATTTCGGAAGCATATACAGCTAGCAAGGAAGAAACACTTTATGCTCCATCTCATTAATTCAAAGCGCTTCCATGAAGGGGTCACAGATGATCAAAAAGTCAAGATGGGTAAATGATTGCGAGTATGTCGCATTGCAAATAGAGTTCACATAGGTTGAAATCTACAATACAAGCTACAAGAGAAACATGACAAGTAGTTCCCCTGTTAATAACAGATCGTGTTCCGGTGTAAAAGTGCCTTCTCACCCTTTTCAGAGGCAGCGGGGGTGGTTTGGACTGAGCGCGAGTCCTGGACACCTGGTTACTGAGGCCACCCTGTTCCTCCTGGTACTTGATGATGACTGAATGATGCACCATGGTCAGGTGTGGGGTAATACCTCCATGCAAACATGTAAAAATATACTGCGAGAGAGGAAAAAAGGAAAAAATGAGCTCGTATTTTCAAGACACATTGAGTTATGGTGCTTATATGGGAGACACAAGTTCATATGCGATGCTATCAAAAAAATTATAAAAGCCCCAAAAACTCTTAAATAAAAAAAGAATGAGGTAAAGCACAAAATTTATGTTTTTTCGTTAACAGACATTCAGAGACAGACAGCGAGGGATGGCAATGTTACTGATGATTTTATCAGTCCCTGTTTTCCAAAATGCACACTATAAAGACCGGACCAGATCCAGTACTCCTGGACTAATCATCATCAGATCCTGCGGCCTGTTCATTTAGGTAGCGTAATGAAGCTGAAATCACATTATCCTTAACGTAGTTGATGTTTTGAAGGCTGGTAGAGACGTATGACTCATCTTTGCAGGTACAAGCAGTTTCTAAATCAACAACCGTTACAGAGCCGTGAAGTCCTACAATGAATTCAGATCAAGGGTTCTGACAAACTTTACATTACAGCAAAACAAAAAAGTGTGGTGCTTTCATATAAATTTGAAAGAAAATGTAGCTGGGAAGTCTAGATGATGTTGTGACTTTCAGACTTACTTTAAACTGGCAGAGTGGATAGTCTCCATAAATGAACTCCCATCTCCCGTTAACCTGAAGGGTGTAGTCCTCTATCTTCTCCTGCTTGGCCGATCGGAACACGGTGGACTTCTTTCTCAAGGCGTTCCGTTTCAGAATCATCGGCAGGTCCTGTGGATCTTGCTGGAGAACGAAGGTCTCCTACAAAGTAAAAATGTGAAATGCATAACCTGGGGGTCCAAAACATTGACATTCTGTCAATAGAAAAAGAGTAAGCCTACAATATAGGCTGAAACTATAGAATAAGTCATAACTATAATACAGAAACATAATATAGATACGTTTGAGGTCAGTAAGATTTTTGTTTCAGTAAGGATTAATTAAAATGATAGTAAAGACATGAGCATTGTAGATTTCTATTTTGCATAAATGCTTTTACTAAAACTTATATTGAGCAAAGAATCTTGAAAAAATGCATCACAGTTTCCACAAAAATATTAAGCAGCACACCATAATATGACATAAGAAATGTTTCTTGCACAGCAAATCAGCATATTAGAATGATTTCTGAAGAACCATGTGACACTGTTTCTGTAATGATGCTGAAAATTGAGCTTTGCAAGCACAGGACTAAATTACATTTTAGACTATATTCGCATAGAAAACAGTTGTTTTAAGAGACTTCTCTCAACAATCTTTAAAAATATCCACCCCAAATGTTTGAATGGTACTGCATAATAAAAAATATAGAAATTTTGCATCCATATATATACAAAAACTGTTGATTGAGAGTGTGGGGAGACTATGCTTTATGGGAGAGGGTGGTCATGGTTGCCATGATTCTCATTTCCATGGTAACAGCGACTTCTCTGGGGTCTTTGAACAGTTTGTGTTATGAAAGTGGTCCTTGGTTCAAACAAAAGTTACAGAAAACATGCTCTAGTTATAGTAAAAAAGCAGAAAACTCCCTCATAATCACTGATGCGCATAGGATCAGGGTTCACTCACTATAGTATGATTAATTACTCATAATGTGATTGTTTTTCTCTGCAAATGCGGTGTCGAAACAGTCTGGCTTTTGATCCATGTCATGCATTATAAAAACAAGTGTTGCTGGAGGGTTTTTTTTGCATGCCTCAGACTCATTACAAGGTTAAAGATCATAGGTAAATAACATTCGTGTTGAGTGGGTGGGGGATTGACAGGCAACACAACACATATAAATACTATCAAAGGCTTCACTCTGGAAAACTGGGTCAGTGAGAGCCATGTGTGCCTGCAGATGCTGCAGTGACATCATCACCGTGTAAACGTCTCTTGACTGTTACAATTTGTGATATCAAAGGCAGAATATATGTCAGTCTAAAATTAGACTTTTGCATGAGAGGATTAAATAGTCAATGACTACATAACATGCTGCTCATTTCACATTATCAGCACAAACAGAAAGCAAATACAAAGCATTATACTAAAGGAATGAATTCCCTGAATGCATAAAATAATTGTATATTAATATGAACTCATGTCAAATTTGACTTCACTCACCTCACTGCCCTCAAACTTCACATTGACCAAAATCCTTTTGACGCTGCACGTTTTCCCAGATTGCGCCACTACAGCGCATGGCTCCAAGTCACACGGGAAGTTGAACTTCATCCATTGTTGCCAAGGCAACATCTGACGCTCCTGAGCACGCTCTTCACAAAATGTCCGCATTTTTGTTCGGAATTCGTTCACCTCATGGTTCTTTTGGGAGTCAAATTCATGATGACCTGTGGAGAAGGTTTTTTGCCATTTAGAACAAAATCAGAACGCTACAACTGCACTGTCAACATTCATTACGAAAATATTACCAATAATAAAACTCTCTGAGACACAAAAAAGGCTCCGTTCTAATAATGTTCTGGAAATATTAGCAGTGAATAACAACGCTAAAAGGGAATAATAAAATCGAATTAATCATATAATCATGCGTTTTTAGGACAGCAAAATAAAAAGGCTTAAATACCTCCAATATCTTTAGTTGGCCAACATCTAGGGTATTTTGATGCAAATTCATCTAGATGCTAGTCGAATTAGGCAGAAAGCTATATGAACAGATTGCGTGAACATCCTCAAAAACCATTACCAAAACTACGCAAAAAGGGGAAATGATCAAAACCAAGAGTCATTTAGAAACCAGACTTTCAGAATCAGGCCGTAAAGTAAATTTTTTAGTTTAAATAAACAAATTCTTCTTAAGTGCTGAACAGCTGCCAAAACCGTATAATTCTGCTGCAGTGGTGAGTAAACGCTAAGCTGCTCCCATTGTGAGCTGCCAAAACAGCTCTGAGGTCAGCTGATGACCGGTGTGACACAAACCTTTTCCTATAAGCAGACTGATCTGGGTGGTGATGAGCTTCTCGACTCGGTCTCCTTCCCGGGCCACCAGCCTGAGAATTGGCATGAATGGCCGAACGTCACACAGGCGGCGCTGCTCGTCTTCCAGCTCTTCCCTCTCCGCGGTCATGTTGATGCAGGTGAAGACGTAGGCATCCGGGTCACTCAGGGCACTGAACAGAGGCTCATTCCTGGCATTCTTCCACACCATCTAAGGCACAAGTCACAAACCAAGATTTTAATGTGGCCAATGGGTTTGACTGCAGTTGATTCCTATAATTTTATTGCAGGGAATTTAATACCACCAATATATGCTGTGTTTTGAATTATATTACCCAGCATACGGTACGGGTAGGCTTCCTGACTATCTCAACCAGTAAGATTTCCTTAGTTAACCAGCTTCACTAGAAAAACCATGCATTTATATATATATATATATAGTGGTCTACCAGCACAAAACCAGCACAGAAATAGTCTTCTAAACAGGGAAGTCTTCAACATGTCCATTATCATCTGTAGTGTGACTGATGTTTCACTAAGCAAACTGATTATATTATTGTGTGCTAATTTATCCATTCAATAAAGTACTTTTTTTTTTGTTGAAAACCAAGCATTTTGTACAAACAAGAATAAATATAACAAAACATTTCGGGGGTATATAGAAAGTAATAAGTGGGAAAAACTATATGAAAAACTGTTTACATCTTAAACATCTGCATTGCTTTCAAGTGTTTACTTGTACTGTAGATATCATCTAATACATTTTAATACCAAATACATTTTAATATCAGTTTTAAATTGTTCAAATATAGGCATTTTTTAAAACCATCTGACTTTATGAATATAATAACCAGCAAATTTAATATTAAAATCAAAAATCTATACTAGAATTTTAATCACCATCAATCAAAATTTAAGTGTGTACTTAAAATGTCTTGCAATGTATTTAAACCACAGTTTGCTTTTTAAAATTATTATTTGTTATTTTAATTAGTACAGATGCAGTTATGACCTCATAAGAAGTCGTTTTTTAACATTGACCTCATGAACAAATCATTCAGACCACTTTGTGAACCTAATAAATTCATTGAAAAGATCTATTTGCAAATTGGACTTTGATAATTCTCTCATAAACAAGGGGTGTTAAGATATAATGTTAACATATTTTAGTAAACAATGATTTCAATTTTGTTATAGAAGATATTTTAAGACTTCCAAAGTTGTACGGACCTCATTTGTGCTGCTTTTTTGTCCTTTTTAACCTACAATCATCATTCTCGTTACAAATAGTCCATGTTATTTGTCAACTACCCATGTCTGCGAATTAGCATGTTTGGTGTTTGCATGTGATCAGAGGGTCTCCTCACCTTCTTGATGGTACTAATGGTGTCACTGCATGCTACGGGAAACTTGAGGTAGATCCCCGTGGGGAGGAGGAACTCCATGCTGATCTGGTGCTGACCCTCCCTCTCCCACACATCCTGCATGCCGTAGACCCCCGGCGGCATGTTGCAGGAAGCTCATCTACAGCTGACCCCACTGCTGAACACAGATAGATGTTTACAACAGATCAAGTCATACAATACTGAACATGCATGAAGTGTTTACTAGCTGTTACAACCCACTGAACCAATTACAGAGGCAAGGAGGGAGTTCAAGATGCTCAATTAATATTCAGCGAGAAGAGAGAGAGTGTGCAACATATGCTGCATAATAAATAATTATTAAGACACTTTGCTTGTAAACGTGCAGCACATGCTCTTTAAAAAATATATCCTTCGTGTTATAATTAATATCACTTTATAATGGCTAGTAGCAATCTAATGCGTAAGTACGAGCAAATAAGTCCGAATAATATTACTGAATAATTACAAAATACTTAATCACAATGACTTAATTTTTTTCCAAAATATTATCATAATTCTAAACATCAAGAAGTACAATTAAAACACTGTTAAAAGAGAAAAAGGCAGAAATAAACTATAAGTTATGTTGCACATGAGTTTTAATATTATTATAGAATATATTTATTTTTTAATGTGCTAAATGTTTAACATTTTATGCAGCATATTCATTCTTCTTCTCTTCTCACAATATATATTTTATTTTATACAATACTTATATGCAGTATACCATTATACAATTGTTTGTATCAACCCAATGACCTGCTAAAAAAAATTTAAGCTGTGCATACTAGGGTGTATAATAAGTCAAAAACTAATATCAACCTCTTGTATATGCGACAGGTCATTGAATTGCATAAATTTGTTTATCTGCAGACTACAATATAGTTATACTTTAAATTATCAATGAAAAATGACAACTA
The DNA here is from genome assembly GCF_936440315.1 of Barbus barbus. NCBI lineage: Eukaryota > Metazoa > Chordata > Actinopteri > Cypriniformes > Cyprinidae > Barbus > Barbus barbus. The sequence continues at coordinate 17,682,396 of NC_136719.1, forward strand.
AAAAATCAATTTAAAGCCCATTTCAATTGCAATTAAGATATTGTTCCTGACATGAGATTCTACATTATATCATATTAATCAATATCTAATATCATATATGCTATGCATGTGTCTAAAGCACACACTGCAGCTCTGTGATGAATTGTCGGACTGTCTAGGGTTACAAAGCCGGCTGGAGGGCCAATATCCGAGAAACGTGGCGCACATCTCACATCAACACAGCAATATCAAAAATGTTATACTATATTTTAAACTATGCGTCTGTCGAAAATATATGGTGTATATAAAGTCGTAGCGATTAAATATAGCACAATATTTATTATGCATTTTTAAAATGGCAGGTGTCAACGCATTGTTGCGTAATAAAGCACTGCTCGTTTCATTTTCTCGTGATGGGAAGCATGAAACATAATATGACAATGTGACAGCGCGAACTTACCTTCAAGCCTCACCGGTGGTTCATTTCTCCATCTTCAGAATCAGCGATGCTCCTTTACTTTGACATTGAAAATTGATATCTTCCTGGCGCGTGAATTTCGGTCAGCGATCAAGACGCCAGTATTTGAATGGTCTGAAATGACAGCAGAAGTGTTGATAATCCTTTAGTGATTGGAGGTGTTCAAGACTGCGCGTTCAGCACCGTGTTCCTAACTCGTAGGGATCATCGACATAGTTGTGTGTGTTTCTCTCTTCCTCTTTCTCTCGCGCTCACTTGCTTCCTCCTCCTTTCTCTCTCGCTTTCATTCTCTCCCTTGTTGTCATTCGTGCACGGCATAATACTGACAAATAAAAATGACTGCGTGTCATGAAATCCTTAATTTAGAGAGAAATGGACTGAATATGTTTGGAGAAAGCGTTACAGTATAACATTAAAGATATTTGATGATTTACGTCCTTAAATTAACTGGCACCATTTTATCCATTACATAAAAATTTTATGATTTTAACTTTCATAATACGTATTAAATGTTTGCACTTTTAAGAGCAGTTTGAAACAATATTAACGGTCCCTAACTCTTCCTCAGCACATCACCGTCTGGCTTCCTTTGCTGCTTCTGAGGTCCTTTCCAGCGTGCGACCATCTCTGTGATTACTTAACTCTCCTCAATCATATTTATGCATTATTATGCATATAAATTCGCTAAAATAAATAAAATATAGTCATTATATGTGGCTTTTGATTCGAATCTGTTCACCAAGATCCAATTTACGCTAGTAGTGAGGTCCAGTGTTACGAGAGAGTCACTGAATCATTCACTCAACCGATTCGCCAAAGAGCCGAGTCCGTCACGTTTCAGTTAACTTGAATAGCGTATGGTCGTTTTATACGATCATAGTTCTTCAGTCGCTTTCTCTAATTGTTGTAAATGAGACCATTTTCGTTCAGTAGCTCAAAATACCCTCATATGAGCTCTGGTTCAATGCCAAGTCTTGTTTAGAGACTGGTTCACTCTCGGGGGCGTATTGGTTACTTAGTACAACCAATGAAATGCTCCGTTAAAGCCCGTGCTCGAATGCTATTGGCTCATGTTGTATAACATAACACGCTGAATTACTGAACTTATTATTTCCTCAATTTTAAATAAAACTGGTCAGACTTGTCTTCCTGTGAGAGAGTAAGGAAGCTCTAATTCTGGATGCCACTGATTGGCTCATGTTGTAGTCAGTCTTCGAGCTATAAAACACCGATTAGTTCACAACAAAACTGTAGAGCATGTTTACTTCTATTACCAGATATCACGTGATACCTGTATGCGTAAATACTGTAAATAACACGCTGAATTACTGAACTTATTATTTCCTCAATTTTAAATAAAACCGGTCAGACGTGTCTTCCTGTGAGAGAGTAAGATTATGGGTCCATGGGGAAGTCACTTAAAAGCACCAGTCATTCAGTCAAATAAAGCTGTCTGCTTTCAGGAAGGAGACGTCTAGTAAAAGGCTATTATTTTATTCCTGAGAACAAATTATAAAGCTTTGCAATGCATTTATATACATAAAAAATACATATCCTAATGTAATCCAAATAGAGCACAATCTCTGGCCCATTTATGAAAACACCATTGAATCCAAGACCTGGACCTGCATGTAATTAGCCACATGCTGTTTAATCATCTGCACAGACATTTATAGGTCTTCTTTTCAGCCATCTGAAAGAATATAGTGGTGCTGGAATGATAACAAGCTTTTAAAATGCACTGCACCATTGAAAGCTGGCAGCTTGTGAAAACAGGAAGTGTTTATGCAGAACAGAAACTCAGAGTGAAATAAAGCAAAAGACCCCTGTGCCCACATCCGCCCACCTTCACCCCCTGCCCACCAGTCATGGCAGGCCAAAGTGCACTATGCTGCCAGACAGCCGATCACCGCAGGGAAGTTACTGGAGGTGATGGGGAAAACCAAACACATGCAATGTCATCACAGCCCCTGAAATAATCAAGCTATAGAAAGAGGCCTCGGATGCCTTTAAGGGAAATTATGGATGGACATACAGCCCTGCGTCTGAGACCATGGTCTAATATTCATCTTATACTTAAAATGCATCAAACACTTCTTTCAAATTGATCTGTTAAAGTGACAGTCTTTCCTCACCATGGCAACAGTTTCAGAGCCTTGTGTAGGCTTGGGATTCTGACACTCTTTCTTTACAAATGATCTCGTTTGTTCATCCAGCAGCTTGTATTTGAATATGGGCTGGTTTTTATGTCAAGAGAGAAAACTATAATATTATATTTCTCCGTTCAAAGGCACTTTAGATCAGGGAATGACAAGTTTAAGCTGTAGTGAGTGTTTTGCTCATCACATCCCTAACCTAAATTGAGGTCAGTGGACTAAGATTTGCATAATCACAAGGAATAGACACATCTCATGTCAACTGCCATTTTCTGTAAACCCAATAAATGGATTCACAGAAACATGTTAAGGGAAGGTGGCCGCCAAATATGTACTTTTTTTATATAATAAAATATGTTCAGATTAATTATATAAGCAGTAGACAATCAGCATAATCTGTCTTTATAAACTGTTAGCATGAAAAATTAAATACTATAACATCTTTTAGGTAAAAAGGCCATAAGGGGACGCCATTTCGCTACACAGTGTATTATAGAGTTAGAATTACACATAACCGTGATCTTGCTCCATATTTTGGAATATTCATCTCATCATTTTAATCACCATTAATCATGAATGTTCATTATAATGTTCAAATATTATTATTATCTCTTAAGTCTGATCAAATGCAATTAATATTATATAAAATAAATAGTCAAATAAATGAGACTTGTATGACTAGTTATCAGAATTTTATCAGAGAATAATTCGAACAGATTATGAACATTTTACATATAAAAATATTTTCAAACTCCAGAAATGCAGACACTGAACATGTCTATTCAATATACAAAACACTTTTTAAAGAAAATACACTTTTGCATGTGTAAAGAACTCTTGTAAACAACTTGTGCAGAGTTTTCACCAAATAAAATATTCATAAAACATTTTTAAACGGTAATCAAACCGTATATGCATTTTAAGATCCTTAATTCACTCCAACCTCAATACATGGTAAAAATAAATATGCTTATGTATCTTAATGCTTTCTAAACAATTGCTGAAATTTATGGAAACTGACAACTTGCCAACAACCAAGTGCGTTTGAACAGCTCTTCGTCTCTTGACTTTTTAGTGAACAATAGTTTAACAATGTAACAATATTCCATTCATGAAAATCAACAAAACACAACTGAAAACCCATTAGTTATGCAGTAAACAAACTAATGCAGCGACCTAATTTCAACCAGCCAATCTGACTTGAAACTGCACGTTTAACATTTCCAAAGGTTAACGTAACAAAAACAGCAAATCTAGATCCAAATTAAATTTTTAGCCTACTTATATTCGGTTTTCACGTGTCTGTCCGTCAGTCAAACGGATGATGCACCAGTTCGGGATGGCCGTTGTGCGGCGGGTAGCTGCAGGCGGAGATGGTGCTTCCGCCAGGGCTCACCGGCGGAGTCATGCCGCTCAGAGGCACCAGAGCGTTCGGATGCCGGTGGTACGGTCTGTAAGACGGGTGAAAGTGATGGTGTTGACCGTGGTAAAAACTCACGGGAGAGTTGGCGTAATCATTTGGAGACAGAGGGCGCGCGTTACCAAGCATGGGCTGCAGGTAGCTGGAGATGTGCGTCGGAGAGCTGGACTGGTGGCTCCAGGAGCTGGTGCTGACGAACGGGCTTTGCCAGTAAACGGGCTCCTGTTGCAGGCAGTACGAGTCGGTGAAGTTAAATCCAGACGGTAAGGGTGGTGGTCGGTAGGGTCTCTTGACGCGCCTCCTGCGCCTGTAATTACCCTTCTCAAACATATCGCTGAACGCTGGGTCTAGCGTCCAGAAGTTCCCCTTCCTCTCCCCGCCACTCTCTCGGGGAATCTTCACGAAGCACTCGTTGAGGCTCAGATTGTGCCTGATGCTGTTCTGCCATCCCTTTTTGTTCTTCTCGTAGTATGGAAACTTGGATATGATGAAGCTGTAGATGTCATTCAGGGTCAGCTTCTTCTCCTCGCTTTCTCTGATGGCCATTGCAATGAGAGCCACGTACGAATAAGGAGGCTTTTCTGGTGCTGAAGTGGCTCCTCCATCCCCTGCGGTACCCTGGCCGTCCTCTGCGGTGTCGCGGGATTGCAGGTTATCAGACCCCGCGCTGCGATCCATGAGATGGGCTTGAGCTGGATGAATGGAAAGGCGAGATTCTCTGTAGCGAACAGCACAGGTATAAAGTTTAAAGTGTCCAGGTGTGCTTCGGGTTTCCTTTAGTCTCCACCTACATGCCCTGCCTCCTGTCGGTATCCTGAAACAGAGGTCAAAAGTTCGCGAGTTCAACATGAAAGAGGCGCGCGAGGGTCGCAGACGTATTTTGACTGCTTGGTAAATGTCGCAGTAAACATCTGTTTGATGTCGCCGGCATAAAAAAAAACACTTGCTAACTGCGTTAAGCCAACGTTAATAAAATTAGAATAATATGTTTTCTTTTTTTATTATTATTTATGTTGAAATTGATCGTGCAAATTGAATTTAAAATATTAAATATAAAAGCTGTTGGCTAAATTTTGCAATGTCAAAACGCATGGCAAACCCTTGTCCTTTTTTATTGTATTTTAAAAGGTTTGTGTGCACCTTTTTAATACGCAGGCCTAAATAATCATGATATAAATAATATTAGACACATATATAACATTTAAACACATTTTACTAACTAACGCAATTAGGGATTTTGTGGACTGTGTGTTTCAAGAACAAAGAGCATCTGATTTGTAAACTTCATCCTCTCCACAGTCTTCCCACAATTGCTCCGTCCAATCAAATAAATGAAACGTCCCATCAAAGGTGCCGCCTTGTTAAGACCTTATTTGATGAGGCAGTTTTCTCAGCATGATACACGTCTATATAGAAAACACACAGCCCATTTTATAACTTTATATTTGTTGATGTGAATTTTTTTTTTTCCGGGAAATATGGGCTACCTAAAAGGATGGATATAAAAAGTTAAAAAAAATCGTAAAAAAAAAGTATATTAAATTTAGATTTTTTTTCTTCTTCTGATAGTGATTATGGACTGGAATTAATTATCTGAAATGATTGCAATATTTAGGCTGAAAATTAAAATCATGTGGATTAAAGTTGTGTGAATTCGGCTTTAAGATTGACTTGCATAATGAGCTTAAAATGAGCCAGAATTACTTTAATTTTGGTAATACTTTAGAGTAAGGTTCATTAGTAAGGTTAGTTAATGCATTATTACAATATTTATAGTTTTTTAATGTCAGTTCATTGTTAGTTCTAGCTCAGGTCCATTAAATAATATTAACAGATACAACTTTTGTTTTTAATAGGCTATATATAATGTATATAATATAACTAAGATTAATACATGCTTTATCAGTATTTATTTTATAATTGTTAGTTCATGCATAGTTTATTTATTGCTATATATAACTAATAACTAATGTTAACAAATGGAACCAGAGTGTTTCCTATCATTTTAATAACTGCAGTGTGAAATGTTCAGCATATTGCCATTGGTTGAATCTTGAGCTCAGAGACATTGTTTTCAATAAATAAATAAATAAAAGGAATGAATACTGTTTGGGAAATTGTTCATGTTCATATTAGCATTTTTAAACTATATTCTTAACAGGTTTGACCAACTAAAATGTCAAATTCTCTAATGAACCTGCTTTTTTCCACGAAAGTGCAAAAAAAAAATTTTCTGAAAATGTTTGTGATTTATTGCAAAGTCGCCGTAATATCACAGTGATTTATTGAATGCACAATTTATATAATTGACCACAGGCTGTAATGTCCTTAGTCTGAATGTGTCTTACAATAACATAAAACATTCTTACAGCAAGATGCATGTACTAACCTGCTTTTTTTTTTTTTGGAATTTCCCACTCTGCCAGTTTAATCTTTATGTGCATCGTCAAATACATTGCTAACTACAGTGCCTCAGATCTTCAGTTACCTCCATTGAAGTCAGCACATTCATTAGGGTAAATACATCAGAAATCCATCTTCTAAACCATTTGCAAAACACATTAATGGCTTGTAATTTAAATGAATTTGCATTCGGTTCTTTATGTTTTTGGAAAATGGACATTGACAACCTAATCATCTCTCAAATAACCACCCACTCGGAGATGTATAACATCCTATACCGAGAGAATCCAGATTGTTATCATTCTTTCAGGAGACAGACTGTCTACACCTCAGCCAGTGATGGAGAAAGATAAACTCTGGAGTACTTTTTATTTACTTTCAGTTCCATTGAATATTTTTCCTTACACTTTTTGAAAATTTAAATCACCGAATCATTCTCTAACCCAATTCAAAAGGGCAACATGCAAGAACAACTGAATGTTTCAAATACATCATGATATGGGAACTGCAACACAATATTTAACTTATCAAGATGATCAAGGAAAACCCTTCACAACTACCTTCACTATTGACCTGTTCAGTAAACAACTGACTTTACAAATACATGTTCAGAATTTCTGAATGTTGAAAGAGAAAGTTTTAAATTTACATTTATGCATTTAGCAGACGCTTTTATCCAAGGAGACTTACAAAACAAGAGTATAAGAAATGTGTCAAATATCCAAACATATTTGTAATATACAATGCCAGAGATTAGGAAGCAATCTAAAGAAAAGGAGAAGTTCAGAGGATTTTTCATTATTATTATTTTTTAACACGAGTGTGAAAAAAATACAGAAGACGCCAAAAACCAATGCATAACTATTACAATGGAGATTTATTTCAATCTGGTAACTGAAACACCTTTATTTTATGTACAAAATATTGAATTATCCTGTTTTCCCTTGACATTATGAGTTGAATCATAAAACAGAGTCAGAGGCTCAATGGACACAGTAACAGACATTTGCTAAACCAAACATTTCAGTGTCCCATTGTTGACAAAATTAGATCAACACAAACATATTGCACTTTATAATATCACATCATTACAATAATGACATGACATTCTTCTTTCAGGATGTAGGATAAACAGAAACACTTAAATGTACAGCAATAGGGCAAAGTCGTCAAATACATTTTTTATAAAGATGCATCACATGCCCAACAGACATCATTCTGTTAAACTAAACAGCACAATCATTCAGTCTGAAACGCATCATGTTTAAAAACACAAAAAATGATTGAACATGCACAAAAACACGTTTTACAAAGCTCACATCATACTTTGCGGCATAATGTAAAATCTCAGCTGCATTTAACAGAGCTTAAGTTAAGAAAATACGGTCTTCTAATTTATTTGAGAATTTTATATCTCAAATTTTATATCCACAATTGTTGAGCAGCAAGAATAAAGTTGTAGCCGTCACCCAATGGAAATTCTATCTACGTATTTCCTGTAAAGGTCCCAGATTTACTGAGCACGCAGGTGACAAAGACCAGTGTACATCCCAGTTTGACCTTGAGCTCCTGAGGTCTTTTCTATATGCTTATCTCCAATTGTAGTAAAGATAGAAACCAATGAAGGTTAAGTTAATGGTCAGGCTGGCAAACAGTAGACCAGGCCAAAGCATCAGGCCCAAAAACCCTGTGAAAAAGACAAAAACATTCAAGCATTAAATAATTATGCAGAACAGAGTACCCCAGTTAGTTTAAACGCTGCTACTCTAATGAACTTCCTTTCGCACCTTTCCATCCAGGCTTGCTGTCAGTTCCATTTCCTGTGGTCGTGTCTACATGGCAGTTTGAAGACCCGGAGGAGCTGCCCATTCGCTTCTCCACATGCTCAAACACACTACCCTCATCGATCAGTGAACCTGAATCTCAAACAAAATCATATCTATATCAATTTTAAAAGTTTAAGAACACTGAGAACAGAACATATAAATAACATTTGCCCATAAAACCAACAGACTTGAATGATACGAGGTTTTAACTTGAGAAACAGAGGTTTCTAAACTTCAGTTAATAGTACTACAATATAATTTTCAAGTAATCCTAGTAAATAAATAAATTGATTAGTAGTATGATCATTAGTGTGTTGTCCTAAAAAAGCATTTGAAACTTAAGGAAAAAGTTAACAAAAAGTTGACAAAAAACACTTTCACACTTTTCCAAAGGAAAACAAAGCAATAAAAAATGTGGTAAAATTTTAGGGCCACTCTATACTATCAATCAGCTCAAATGGTTGACAGAAACTTTAGTACATTCATGTAGATTAAAAATCCATCCAAAAGTGTCCTATACCATGATTCTGTGAATGGAAGTGTGGAACATCAGGCAAGAATCCTCCGTTGTGCACATGGCTTTGCTCCGAAATAAACGGAGGCGGTGAGGCCAAACTTAAAGGCTCCAGAGGAGAGGAAAAGAGCTGCAACTTTTGCCCACTGATGTTGAGTCTGGCCGGACTGATGAGTGGCCGGCGCTGCCTGGCGGAGCTGGAGGTGGAAGTGACAGATCCTGCCACGGAAGAAGTTGGAGATGGTCCAGGAGACGAGGGTCGGCTTCCAGATTTTAGGGAGTAGTAATCTATTGAAAAATGAAAGAAATTAGTTTCACCGTGTTTATCAAATGGCGATGTGACTTATAAGTAGTAGACAATTATCATAATTTTTCTTATTATCACGATTTATCTGGTTTGAGTTCATAAAGATGCCTAAAACAATTCCTTCACTTCTTTGGAGTTACCTGAAGATGTAGAGTCTTTACACTGTGAAGATGGTCTACTCCCACTGAACAGGAAACCTGAATCTACAAGTAAAAGAATAAATCAGCACAATTGTTTGGGGGTCATTTTTATGTTTTACTTGATCAAAAACACAGTAAAAGTGGTAATGTTGTGAAGTATTTTTATTACCATCTCAAATAACTTTTCTATTTTTTAAAAGCATTTTATTGCTGTGATGCAAGGCTGAATTTTCAGCATCATTACTAATCCAGTCATGAGTCACATGATCCATCAGAAATCAATCTAATATGATTCAATGCTCATTATTATCAATTTTAAGAACAGTTCTGCTGCTTAATATTTCTGTGAAATTCTTTGAAAAATAGAAAGTTCTTATCACGTTCAGCACTTATTCGAAACAGAAATGTTTTGTAACATTACAATTGTACAGGGTGGGCCATTTATATGGATACACCGTAATAACATGGGAATGGTTGGTGATATTAAAGTCCTGTTTGTGGCACATTAGTATATGTGAGGGGGCAAACTCCTCAAGATGGGTGGTGACCATGGTGGCCATTTAGAAGTCGGCCATCTTGGATACAACTTTTGTTTTTTTCAATAGGAAGAGGGCCATGTGACATCAAACTTATTGGTAATGTCACAAGAAAAACAATGGTGTGCTTGGGTTCAACGTAACTTTATTCGTTCATGAGTTATTTACAAGTTTCTGACCACTTATAAAATGTGTTCAATGTGCTGCCCATTGTGTTGGATTGTCAATGCAACCCTCTTCTCCCACTCTTCACACACTGATAGCAACACCGCAGGAGAAATGCCAGCACAGACATCCAGTATCTGTAGTTTCAGGTGCTGCACATCTCGTATCTTCACACCGTAGACAATTGCCTTCAGATGACCCCGAAGATAAAGTCTAAGGGGGTCAGATCAGGAGACCTTGGGGGCCATTCAACTGGCCCACGACGACCAATCCACTTTCCAGGAAACTGTTCATCTAGGAATGCTCGGACCTGGCACCCATAATGTGGTGGTGCACCATCTTGCTGGAAAAACTCAGGGAACGTGCCAGCTTCAGTGCATAAAGAGGGAAACACATCATCATGTAGCAATTTCAAATATCCAGTGGCCTTGAGGTTTCCATTGATGGTGCACCACCACATTATGGGTGCCAGGTCCGAGCATTCCTAGATGAACAGTTTCCTGGAAAGTGGATTGGTCGTCGTGGGCCAGTTGAATGGCCCCCAAGGTCTCCCTATCTGACCCCGTTAGAAGAGTGGGAGAAGAGGGTTGCATTGACAGTCCAACACAATGGGCAGCACATTGAACACATTTTATAAGTGGTCAGAAACTTGTAAATAACTCATGAACGAATAAAGTTACGTTGAAACCAAGCACACCATTGTTTTTCTTGTGACATTACCAATAAGTTTGATGTGTCACATGGCCCTCTTCCTATTGAAAAAAACAAAAGTTGTATCCAAGATGGCCGACTTCTAAATGGCCACCATGGTCACCACCCATCTTGAGGAGTTTGCCCCCTCACATATACTAATGCGCCACAAACAGGACTTTAATATCACCAACCATTCCCATGTTATTACGGTGTATCCATATAAATGGCCCACCCTGTATTTACTGTCACTTTTGATCAATTTAAAGCGTCCTTGCTGAATAAAACTTAATTTCTTAAAATTGTAATTTTTTGGACAGTAGTACAACTACCGTTTCTTTTTTTTAAAACATTTCCATGGCTACTTTCTCAAAAAGTGAAAGGTAGCTATCCCACAAAAGACTGATAGAAATTCCTAGCAATTTTCATGATACAACACAAGCATCCAACTGCAAAGTAGAGACATTTAACTCTTGTTCTGTCATTCCAGGAATGTCTCCATATGTGGAGCCAACACAGCTGCAGCCGTAGAGGAGCAGCACCATTACAGAGCATTATAGAGCAGATGGGTGAAGGTACATGATGGAGCAGGTACCGGCCCTGCTCACACAAAAGCCTTTTCAAGACCTACTGTGGAAGTGTGACGGAGAGATGAGTGATACTCTAATGCTTCTGTAAAAACGAGCTGTGAGAGATCTCACTGGATTCTTAATGATATTTCTTAAAACTACAAATTTGTTAGCTGTTGAAGATCACCATTACATATCCAACTCTCCATAACGCAATGAGGTGGAAATGAATCAGATTTCTCAGACAAGTGTGTGTGATTAAATCAAGAGCGTAAAGATCAAGCTCTGGTCCTTTTCATCACACCTGCCGAGCAACTGCATCTGATTACAGGAGGCTGACGTTTGCAATCTCATCTGGTCTCGTCTGAAGATCCACACATGAAACGAACTATGATTCTTCTACCGTCTCACAACAGTCATTTAAACACCACTCCCGACATCACCCTGATCCCAGGCTTTAAAACCCTGTGTGTATTACAAAGTCCCGTTTACTGACAGGTCAAAGTTAAAAGCGATGGCAAACCAAGCTGTTGCCCTTGCCATCCCTTTTGATATACAGTATGAACAATATGATGGTAGGTTATGCAGAGTTAAAACTTTGAATTAGGTAATTACTTAAAAAAAAAAAAAAAAAAAAAAAAACGTGAATCAAAACATTTTGTTAATCGAAAAATTACATTTATTTTCTCATTTTGCTCCAAAATGTGACTATTTTTCCATACACTGTTCCATAGTTCATATTGATCTGTATCATATTTGATATAAGAGCTGATACGGAGGGCATTATCAGTGAATAATGTTCTTCATACAACTCCACTTTTGGAGTTTGATAGCTTATGGTCAAGATATGTCACTGGACAGAGAAATATTTTTTCACTGAAAAAATAACAGCATACAGCTTTGGAACAGCATGACGATGAGTAAATAATGACACATTTTATTTATAGGTTCACCATTCTTTTAAATTTAAAGATAAAACAGAGAAGCTGTTAATAAATGAATGAGAATTGTCACTTCCTGTAACTGGAAACTCATCAGCAGTGGGAAAATCCCTATAGCATGCAGGTAGCTGGAGATACTGAACAGACTATTTCTCAATCACACTTTGCAGTTTTCTTTGGCAGTTGGCAAAATTCCCCTGCTAGGTGAGGCACCGTCTGGGGTGAGCCGAGTTCCTTGTACCATGCATTCAATCAGTCAGTGACCCACATATTTCCCATCATGCACTTCTGCATTGACTCCACAAAACAGCACCTGGGGCCTCTAACTACAGCAACACTGCTCTTAACTTCACAAACAAAGTGAAGGTTTTTCTACATTATATGACTATTACAACCATGTTACAAAAAGCCAAATTAATTGCACAGTCTAAGTTTTATTGCTATATTTATTTAATTATAATTAGTTTTATTTAAAATATTTATATCAGCAGGTTATATGCATGGTTAAAAAAAAAAAAAAGTTTATTTGATTAAATATACAATAAAACAGTAATGTTGTAAAATTCTGTGATGCAAAGCTGAATTTTCAGTAGCCATTACTCTGGACTTCAGTGTCAGCTTAAGACATTATACTAATATGTATAATTTTACATATTAGTATAATGCTTAAGACATTATACTAATACCACAATTGCATTTTATACAAGAGTTAATACAAGAACTTATACATTTTAGTTCAATATTTGAATTTATTGTCAATGTTGACTGTTTTTGCTCCATTTGGTTAATGAAAATAGTTCCAAACAAAAATCACAGAACAGTCGTGCATCTCTGAGCAACACACAGCGGTGTTTTGTTTCTGAATGATTCGTGTTTTTGAATTTTGAATCATTTGAGTCAATGATTCAGTGGTCCATTGCTTTATTCGTGAATTAATTAGATGTCTGAACAAACCATTTGAAGGCATGATTCAATGACTCATTAAGATAGTCACTTGTTAACTTTCATAGTAGTTTATCTTTGCATTTTTTCCCCAAAATTTCATATTTGTATATTAAAAAAAAATAATTAAAACACAGAGCAATTATATTATATATGCTGTTATAATTTTGCATGCAGTGTAAATAAATTGAGCTATATTTCAGCTACATTGAACTGTCTGTGTAATTCATATGATTGGAAGGTAACATCCCTATATTATCTTATTATATTAAGTGAAATTATTAATAAAATGTAAGAATCTCACATGAAAGATGATGCATGCATTTAAAACGGTTAGGGGAAAATGACATGGAAATCAATTTAAATAAATGTACGCAGTATTAAGTCATAAAACGTAATTTAAATATATATATATATATATATATATATATATATATATATATATATACACACACACACACACACACACATATACATATACATACACATGTATATTGTTTTTAGATGACAGTGTGCATCTATCTTATTCTGTACCTGCTCGTGCGAGGGAGGGGATAGTTCCCAGAGAGAGGGCCCTGTTGAGTCGCCCAGGCAGCGAGGAGGGTGAGGCTTTGCGCATTCTGTGGCTTTGCTGGCGGATGAGCAGCTGTGACAGGTTTGGGGGAGGTGTTGGGATAAAGGTAGAGGATGCAGACACCGGTGCAGACAGCGAGGGACAGTGATTACTGTAGTACGGCCCAGAAGAACTGCCAGACAGATACCTGCAACAGACAGAAGAGAATCGGTCCACTGCTGAGTTTCATGGAGCAAATCTCTTCAGTTACTGCTATGGAGGAAGACTGTATTCTGTTTCACTTAAAAGTAGTTAACTGCAAAAAACTCTGCAGACCTCCGCAGAATTTAAAAGCCTGAAGATAGAGAAAATAAATGAAAAGGTTCTGTGAAAAGGTACATCTGAATATGGCTCCTCATTTGAATGTAGTAGATAAATATAAACAATTTAAGAAATTGTGCATTAGTAATAGCTCAGTCCATGAGCAGTTTAAACATATGATGCTGTTATGCTAATTTCTTATGTTTTTCCATTTTTTAAAAGCACAACAAGCTTCCATCTCAAACAACCTTTAATGTAACCTAAATAAACAAAAGAAATGGCAAACACACATTTCGCATTTTATCAGCGTTTTATTTCTCTTTCATAATAGGGTTAAATAATACAAGTATAAAAAGATGCAATACAACCCAAGTGTACAGCTCCAACATGCTGCTTTACTCAAAACACAACATTATTACAATCTGAGCTTACGTTTCTGGACAGAAACAGTTTCACACTATTCAACATTGCAGTTGCTCATTTCACATTATATCTTTGGGGTCATTCCATGTCAAAATCACCAGAAACCACTGATCAGGTGTCGATGATATACCAGAAAAAGCACAGCAATGCCACAAACCGATTATTTCAGTTGGGGGTTTCTCAAAATCAGACAACTATTTCCAGTCTGCAGGCAAAAAAGTATTAAAAACAGATCTCTCCAAACAGATTTTTTGATTTGTAATGGTCAGAGGCCACAAAACATCCACATGCACTTGAGATTCTAGTTTATTGCTTTATGGTAATTGAACTGCTTAGAAGACCTAAACTGGTCCGAATCAAAGTAACTTAACTTCGTAAGAAACTGGATTTGACAAGATACAGTACCAATATCAAAAACTTACAATATTCCTTAAACCCAATGACTTTGACATCACCATGCACCTTCTGATACAACATGCACAGATCTGTGATTTCACTTTGACAAGTCCTACCACATCATATCCTCAGTGCTAAATTCAGTTTTACTTATTTACTCACATTTGAAATCATATGAAAACTGCGGAGGCAACATACTTCCGGACGGTCTAAATTTGTCTAGAAATGAAATAGTCAATAAAGGATCAAGTATACTCACAAAAATACAATGCTGTTCTAAATAAATGTTAAACATCATAAATAGATACTTGTTTCAATGCCAAGTCTAAATGCACATTATTATTTGTATTTACCAACCATCAGCTTTGGCAAACAAAACTATGATAATGAGGATACTAAATATTCAACGATACTGATGTCTACAGTTAAATACTCAAATAAGTGAAATGTGCCACAAGTCATCATAAAAAAAAGTGAATGAAGCTTTACATTAGGCACGTTTCACCTTTTGGTAACACAAAATTATAAATATTAAAGCTCGTCGGAGGTGGACAGGTACCAAAGTTGATACACATCTAATGGAAATGAACAATTGATTTAAATAACAGAACAGTTGCAGACAGTAAGTGTCTAAGTCACATTAGTTCTATGATCACAGCAAAAAACTAACTTCACAGCATATGCCACATGCATACAGAAACTTGGGAAATACAGTGATTCAAACCTACAAAAACATCCAATCTATAGTCGTACTGTCACAATGTCAGACGTTTCCAGACACAGCCAAAATACAATAGGTTTAGTTTTCCATACAATCCCTACCAAGCTTTATTTGTAGAAGTTTTGAAAATGTGTCTCTTTTTGTTAGACACTTGAAAGAGATGGCTATGTATTATAGAGCTTTAGTGTGGTTAGTAGTATTCTACTAGCTAAATGGCATGTAATACAATGTAGTGCACCCATAACACTTTACAATATAGTAAATATAATGTTCATAATATAATAAGCATAGTGCTATGCAAAGTTATCAAATTTTCAGAAAAATTGCATAAATTCTGTACTGAGGTAACGATTACAAAATCAACCCGGTGGTGGAGACAGACTTGAAATTCAAGTTCATTAAGAATCAACACGAAGAGAGACTCTCTCAAATGTGTTCAGCTGTATAGCTTAACCTCAAAACTGAACGCTGAGTACTTGAGCTAAAATATAGCACAAGTCTAACATATTAGTATGTTGCTAGCAATTAAATACTGATAATATCACTTTTGTTATGAGATTGCAAATATGAGATTGGAGCAGTATTGGCATAATACAGTATTTTTGTTACAGTTTGATGTAGTGGGTATAGTTTTAGGCGGTTTAAATTGTACATGTTGTGTAAATTTTAAGCTTAAATTCAATGATGGAAAAAAAATATCACCAAATCCCTAAACGCCAGTGCAATTTCTTGTTGAACAATGCATTTTCTATTTCAATGCAAAAACATCATTACAGATGCATAAAAAAATCATTCACTCATGAACTAGTCTGTATCTTTACAAGCTACCCCAAACCTGTGAATTCAACCTACACCAAAACAAATGAAAAATTGACATGTTCTGCCTTGTCAAATTAGGGGGATAGTTGTAATGTCAAGCACTACAAAAAAGGCACTAAACAATCCTTTTCTAGTACTTTGAGCAAGCTCATCCACACAGACAATTTTTTATATATTAGCATGGCGTTTAAAAAGCCTATTCAGCAAATATCTTGGCCATGGAGGTTTATAATGAGTGCGTTAGTAAAAAAAAAAAACAAAAAAAAAATACTTGATTCTACATGTCCCAAAAGTGTCCTCGATTACAGATCCCATAAAATATCTTATCTTAGTGTCACTGCTCAGATTCTGACCTGCGACCTCTGGCTCTTCTCTGACTTGAAGATTTGTGTGTTGCCACAGCGGCAGTGAATCCCACCAGACAACACACAGAAGTGATGCCCAACTTGACCGTTTCCAACCAATCAGGGATGTCCGTCTTGAGGTAACACTCAGCCAGGTAAAAGCATATCACCAGGAGCCAAAGCACAGAGGCCACAGCGTCAATCCTCCTCAACCTTGAGAAGAGGAGAAATAGATTTAATTTATAGTTAAAATAAGTTTACATATATGTATTCATTTATTTGTATAGTAATTACAAAAATATATATATATATATATACAGTCAAACCAAAATGTATTCAGACACCTTCAACATTTCTCACATTATCACCTGTTTCAGAACAAACTCGTCTTGATAATATCAGATAATACCTGCGACCTCTGAGGAAGTCGTGGCCTAATGGTTAGAGAGTCGGACTCGTAATCGAAAGGTTGCGGGTTCGAGTCCCCGGCCGGCAGGAATTGTAGGTGGGGGGAGTGAATGTCGAGCGCTGTGTTCACGGTGTGTGTGTGTGTGTGTGTGTGTGTGCGTGCATTTGTTCACTACTCACTGCTGTGTGTGTGCACTTGGATGGGTTAAACGCAGAGCACCAATTTCGAGAATAACGACGACGATACCAGCTGTCAGCAGTTAAATAAGTACACAATTAGATAATACCAATTTAGGTCAACCAAGCAATGCTTAATTTTGTTCAGTCTGTGGTGTAAAAAGGCCGCATTAGAAATCAAAGAAAAACACTTAAGCAAAACATGGTCAGTTCAAAGTGTCTGAAAATGTTTTGGTCAAATTTTTTAAATAAAATTTTAATAAGAGTCTGTATATAGAAATTATTTATTTATATTTATATATATATATATATATATATATACAGAATATTTGTAATATACTCATACGTATACACACAAATTTATTGATACATTAATTATAAAATATATTTATCTATTTCACATTCTTTCATCACATATCATGCATATTTATACACACACTCTTACTTTATATGTAAAATAACTGTAAAAAATACGTACAAATTGGTTTTCATTAAATAAATTGTATAATTTAATTGGTTTACCTGACAGGTCCTGCCATTAAGACACCTGTGATGCAAGTTAGGAGACCAACAAAGGCCACGGCCATCTGATGGTCGCTTCCGGACTGCCAGACAAGTCGAGAGTTCTCCACAGCCTTTTCCGGCAGAAGACCCACCAGATCATCCCACATCATGCTGCCCTCCTCAGCCTTGCTTTCACTGTCATTTTGGAGGGGGCGTTTAGGTGGGTTGACTCCTCCGCTTAATGTCTGCGGGATGGAGGAAGCCACATCTCCAGATCCAGACAAAGCCACAGCCACAAGGAAGGCACAGGCGAGAAACGCAAGGACTCTTAACAAGATCAACCAGGCTGGTGTGGCGAGTGAGTAAGTGTTCTGAAGAAAAGGATTTAATTTTTTTTTTTTATTAATTCAAAGTTCACTTGATATGGGAATAGCATTTGATACTTGCATGCCAAGCTTGATTAAAAACTACACTTGAATCAACAGTAGCTGCATAATAAAATACTCAGGACACAAAAGAAGCAAGAGAGAACAGGTCTTTCCTTATCTCTGGCAATCAATTCCACACATTTATCTGCGGTTTAAGAAAACACTAGTAACAGACTGGTCATTAATCACACTTGATACATGTAACAAACGATACCCATGTAGTAAAATTGCAGTTTATCTGGGCAACATCTAAATTCAATGCAATTTTTCCATGTCAAGCCCTTGGCACTTAATCAATCTCTTAGATTTCTAGAACATACACTTCAGAGTGCTACAAAAGTGGAATCTTCTGTATTTTTCATGTCAAGTCTTGTGGCTTGATTTGAAACCGTATAAATATATAGAGATCACCACCTTAATAACGGCTTTATCAGCATCCCGACTGCGTCTGAGCTGGTGGTTGAAGAGCAGAGCCCGCAGCTGTCGGTTCTGGTGTTTGATGTAGTACTCCACTGCCGTCTGGCACGGCCGGCACAACTTGTAGGTCTGCTCAAGGTGGTGCTTATATGCCTCGATCTCCTCATCATAGTTTTCCTGCCATTATGGTGAACACAGTGCATTAAAATTTGTAAATGCATGTTACTTGTTTTTGAGCTGATGCTTTTCACATTTTAAAAATAAAAAATTATTTAAGATGTTTATTCTAGCTCAAATAAATACGACTTTCAAGTATGTATGGATGCCTACTAAATGACATATTTAATATATGACATTTCTGTCTCAAATTGGTATAAAAAGCATAAAAACAAATCTTAATTCAGAAACGAGCTTTAGATCTTGGCCGTCTTGAAATTAAGAGATGAAATGGGTGAATTATAAACCTACATCATCCCTGGGGATGAACGAGGCCAGCTGCTTAATCTTCAGAGTCTGGTTGTTGTTGCACTTCTTGCACAGAAGCATTTGACAGTTGACCCACTGGAGAGTCTTCGGTGACTCCAGGACACCAGCCGAAATGCCGTGGTTGAGATGTTCCATGTATTGAGCAGGAATGGGTTTGTTGTAGTCCCCATTCTACAAAAACAAGCACAAAACAAACACTCAATTGCTTGACACCGACTAAAACTACATTTATAGTATATCCAAAACCTGCATCAGCAACACGGTAATTTAACATAGAAAATTTGTTGTTCTTCTGAACTTATTCATCAAAAAACGCTGAAAAAATGTATCAGTTTCCACAAAAAACAATTAAGCTGCACAACTGTTTTCAACATTGATGATAATAATAATAATAATTCATATTTACAAATGAGCATATTTTCATAATTTCAGAAATCATTCTAATGTTTGCTGAAAATTCAGCTTTGCCACAACTGTAATACAATACACTTTCAAAAGTTTTTGTTATATAGAATATTACTGTTTTTCTGATTAAATAAATGCATTCTTGGTAAGGCTTCTTTCAAAAACATAAAAAAAAAACATCTTACCAACCCCAAACTTTGAAAGGTAATGCATAAATAAACACATGTAACGTAATATTTTTGTCTTTTCAAAACCTTTACTTTTAGACACAACAAACAAATCTTATAAAGTCAATACCTCCTGAAAGCCATTATACTGTTCACAGTATGGACAATCCCAGCAGTTTCTGTTCCCATAGGGGACAACTGTGTCCTGGTCGCAGAACCAACAATTCACATGGACATGAGTTGGTTTTTTCCTGTCGAATAAAAAGGGTTGGATTTAGGAGCACTGCTGCAAATTACCATGCATTAATAACAGAAAACAACTGTAATACAATACTCCCATAAACACTGAGCCGACAGACCACTACACCGGTTCTCAATTAACAGGTCACACAAGACAATAATCCTGCAGTCTAATAACTAGGACAACAGCGGCACAGTGGTTTTGGCTGGATCAGTTTCCATGGAACATGCCAGAAATTTAGTGGAAGCTAATGTAAAGCCTGAGCATTGAATCTAATGTAAAACAGAGATTTTGTTTTTCCAGACACAGCACAATCAGTGTCTCAGGACCTCAGGAGTTTCTATTTACAGGCTGATAGAGGCTTGATAACACTAATAAACTCAGCCTGTGACATTATAAAAGATGATCCATATTAAGACAAGTGCTGGCATGTTTAATATTACTAAAAGAACTAAAATCCTGGAAATGAATTACGTATCTTACTATTAAATGGTGAAAATTAATACCTTGTTATACTACTAGACAAAATATGACGGATTCATTTAATATAAGAGCACAGCATTTATGTAATACCAATAAAAGATGGAATCTTGCACTTTTGCTTTAAGTCTAGCATTACAAGCATCATTTTTACATTTTCATAGAAATTTGTCTTTTCCGAAGAAGTTGCTCGTTAATTAGTTTTGCCAAAATATAATAATTAACTTGGAATAGGTGTCATTAACTAAACCACCATTGCTATCAAAAAAATAAAATGAATAAAAACACTGAAGGAATTAGTACATTAATTAATCATTGACTTATAGAAGTAACAATAACTGAAAAATACTAATATAACTGAAATTTTGTTTCAAGTACCACAGACAGACATGAGCCATTTTACGAAATCTCGCGCACTTGTTTGTATAGCGCGCGCACAAGTATTTTTCATGGCCGAAATGTTGACAATACTACTGCCGGTTTATGATTATTATATTGGAAACCGTGAAAAGTGCATTGTAGTTTCGTAGCCCTAGCTCAACATTCATGTGTTATACGAGGCCCAGCGACATCTTATGGGCAGAGACACTATACCTGGTTGCAATTCTGTAGATCAGCGCTCCTCCTGCAGCGATCGCCGTTGCTCCAACACCTCCGACTACAAATGGCGGGTACTCTAGTAATATTTGGTTGAACGCGTCCATTGCAAACGGGATATTGACTGTAGTTTTATTCACAAAGAGCCACACGCTGAAGTAGAGCATGCGGCAACAGAAGTGCGCTTCAATCTACAACATGGCCATATCAAGGTCATCAGAGCGATATCAAGAGCTGTCAAAATAAAAGTTGCACTTCTAAACGGAAAATAATAATGTAAAATAATTATTTGTTAATTATATACATCAAATAGTAAAATATAAAACATTAAAATGTATAATTAATGTAATAACATACATAAATTATCTGTTCTTAAATTAAAAAATATTTTTTGTACAATCCGTACCGGTTTCACAGTAATTAATTTTCATGATTTATACATTTTGCGTTTTTCATTTATCTGTGTTCCATCTCTGTTTGCTCTGAAAGTGGCAGAAACTACTTTGCTGTAATTACTGCTATACGCAGTGCTTTCAATAAATAAATCTTGCCTGTTCAAGAAAGTGAACTGAAGCAGGTTGATGTAGTATAAACCTGCCCTCTTGAGGCAACGTATGTAACAGCCATTCAAGCTTTACTAAGACATTACAACATATTAAAAACCTTTTTCCCTGAACAGTGGACTCTCATCTTTCAGTCACCTTAAAGTTTTTTGTACAAAATATCAGTAATCACAACTTGAATCGTAATTAACATAAGATAACATGCTTAAAAACACGTATGTTGACATTCATTATCTTCAACATAACAACTGATTCATACACTTTGTCCGCATTGTGGCACAAGAGATAATACATCATGTACTAACAGGCTCAAAGATCATGTTCTTTGTTCATGTTTTGGACCCTTCAAGTAAACAGCTGGGATGATTGACTCCTTCCTTTGTTTTCAAAGTCTTGCTAACAATCATAAATTCATCCAAACAGACTTAAAAAGGTAGATTTATTAATGTGGCTCATTTTACCTGTGCATTTCCAACAAGAAAAAATAACTTCCATAATTTAATTAAACCAACAGCAGCTTATGCATCAAGGCCCTCATTTTCTGTAAAAGATGAACAACTTAACATACAGTAAACAGATGATACGTTTCTACTAAAGAGGTGAATGGAATTGATTGGTCGGATTCCAGTGCTACTAGCTGTCATGAAGCAGGAAAGTGTTACAAAATATTGCAACGTGAGCTTCTCGGCTCCTAACCAGCTATTCCACGCCCCCATTACAGTATCATTTGCATTCCTTCCAAGAACTTCATAAAACCTGGATCCACTAATGATGAACTCCAAAACTCTTGGACACGTACCATATCATAGATCCACAGAATTCCACAGAAAAAAAAACAAAACAAAACGCTGCTACTTATAAGAATAATTTAGTTAACTTAAAAGCACTATTTGTATATTCAGATGACTTTTTGCTGTACACTGATACAGTATACACAAACATCTTGGAGTAGCTATGCAATATGCGCCATTAACAACACACAAACAAGCAAAAAAGTTCTGATAACATATGCAGTCAACGCAAAATAAAAAAAACTATTTAAAGTCTTTGGGTAATTCAAATAAACATCCCTGTTCACAATGGATTCTTTTCTGTCCACTTTAGCTGCAGGTCAAAAGTATCTTTATGCTTGTAGTGTTCAGCTTCATTTGGAGGGTTCACCCAGCAGATGGACAATGAGCTCATAGGTGGACAGCACTATGGCTGTGTTGGGGATTTGTCTGATGAGCTGTGGAATGAGTCCTCTGTAAAAAGCTGCGTATCCCTCTTCCACCGCCACAAGGCGCGCCGTCTGAAAGAAGTACTTGTATTTGCTTCCCTCTTCTCTTAGTCTTGTCCGAATTACCTCTGGAAAACACAACAAGAAAGGTTGGTCATTAAAAACGAGACGACGTAGAAGCTTCTGCAAATCCTTGTTCTTAAACTCTTATCTATTAAATTTCCTGAATTTTATTTATTAATATTTTAAATAAAAGATTTAAAACAAAAAGTTCCTGTCACTTTTGATCGATGTCATGCATCCTTGCTGAATAAAAGCATGATTCTTTTTTTTTTTTTTTTAGATCTTACTGACACCCAACTTTTCAATGGTAGTGTATAAATATATACGTCATTTTTTTTTTAAATGTTCTTGTTTTGTCTTTTCATTAAATGTATATATTTATAAACTACCATTCAAAAGTTCAGGGATGGTAGAATTTTTTTAAATGTTTTTGAAAGAAGTCTCTTATGCTCACCAAAACCATTTATTTAATCAAAAATTATACATCAATATTATTAAAATTGCAATTTGAAATAATATTTTAAAATGCAATGAATTCCTGTAATGACAAAGCTGAATTTGCCATCACTTAAGAATATTTCTTATTTATATTGAAAAAAAAATTGTGCTGCTTAATATTTTGTGGATATTTAAAAAAATATTTTTTTTGATGAGTTTAAAAAAGAACTTTGCAGGTGTTTTAACCAGTTAATTTCATTATGACCAACAAAACTCTAAATTCATATTTGTTTTTTAACTATCAAAATGTTATTTTACTGTATTTCTCATGCACTCCATATCCTGTCATAAAAGTGCAGGTCTTACTGCTAAAGAGGAAGCAATCTTTGTTTATCTTTAGACAGAGACTGGCTGATAGGTAATAACAACCTACCATGTGGATAAGCTATGCAGGAGGCGCAACCCTTGGCAAATGCAGCAGCAGCCATGAGGCCCAGGAAATCTGAAGCGCCTTTTTCTGTGTCTGTGTCAGGTGTGGTGAATCGACTCTGCGCCAGGTACTTCTTCAGCGTCTCGTAAATAAGGAAGCAGATCATGGTCTCCGAGATGCCAGCGTACGACGCTGTCAGGCCCCGGTAAAAACCTCGCATACCTTCAGTCTTATAAACGTACCGCGCGCATTGTAACGCGTTCATTTTCTTCTCCCCACGTGCCCTGGAGGACAAAGAGACAGTCGGTCAGGTGATCAGGAAGAAATTGATTATAAAGGTCAAGAATTTAACACTATTAACTCTGAGGTAACAGTTCTGCTTTTAAAACCTAGTTTAAGATTGAATACTAAAATCAAGGTCAAAGACTTCGAAAGGTTCACTTGCAACTTTAATTTGCATTGCACAATGTGGTTTGCGTGTAGAATGGGAGGGAGAATTAAATGCCAGACTATTTTCAGACTGTACCATCTGATATACTTCTCTCATCTGACTCTAGCAGGTTACTGCCGGCGCTCTTTATAGCGCAAATATAGAACATGCCTGCTAAGCCCCGACGGCTGCGTCAAGGTGGATATTTGCACTGCAGCAGATTCGATCACATGCTAATCATCATGACATTTGCATAACCGAAAGAGTGCTGATTGTTTGTACACCCCCATCCTAAAAAACTCATTACCCTCACAGTATCTGGGTATGTTTTACCCTCACACGCAAAAGGGACACAACTCAAGGGTCTGATACAGATATATGTCATGCCCTCATGCAAGTTCCCTGTTGAGGGTAAAGAAGGGTGAAAGTCTACAGCATTAACATACTTCCTCTCAAGCTGCATTCTTGTTTTGACCATCCAGACGGGATTCATCAGGGAGTTTGTGACGAATGCTGTAAGAAAAACAATGCAATTAGGGATTCAAACACACACTTTCTTTGAAGGCATCAAATGGTTCTGAGAAACGTTATCTGCAATGTTGCATAAATGTTCTTTTAAAAACCTTAAAGCGTCACCTGCAAAGCCAGCCGAGGACACGTGGACAATTCCACTGTTTGGGACAAAGACGCCATTGAAAGTCTCTTTTGACTTTGAATAAGCTGCAAAATAGATCGCCCTGAAGAAGAACAGAAGGAGAACAGAATATCAGTGCCTTAACTCTGTTGAACTCGACACCCCCTACTTCCCCTCTCCACGCATGACAGTGCAGAGTTCATTTTAACATGAAAAGGGTTGTTTGCACTGAAAGGCAAGAGAGAGTTCCTGACAGTGCAGTCCGTTCTCTGTGCTGAATGTCTGGAACAAACTGCACAAAGAGCTGAATAAGCACCCAGATCTAATGCCATGATGACTGTGGGAAACAATGATTGCATTTTCACAGAATAAGTACATCCCAGAGGAGTGAAGAAAAAAATTCTAGCTTGCTTTGCTTACAAGTCATTTTAATTTGAATGTAATTTAGAAAGCTAGCATGAGAAATATATGGCTACTGTTCTTGAGAAAAACAAATTCAAGAAATAAATACTTCTTATTTCTACTAAGAATTTTGTCACTTTTTTTTACCTTATCTAAACATCAACTACTTTTCCTAATTCAAACAAAAGTTAGAAGGAAAGGTACAGTTTTAGTATACAATTACATTGCACTTTTATTATTGTATATTACAGTACTGCTACTGTGAATACGTGTATGGAAAAAAAGTGACAACTCCTTTACTAACTTTTTTCCTAAATTCAAAATTCATGCTACAAGGAAAGGCATTGTTATTGTTAGATAGAAATAAATTATAATATAATTTTTTTTTTCAAGTATGCATGTATGTATATATTAATGTATAACAAATTGTAGAGGGGATCATTTATAATTTAACCTTTGGACAAAAACAAGTTGAACCATTACCTTGAGGGTGCCACACCAACAAGATTTGGGCCCAATCCTCTGAATAGAGATTTTGGTCCCTCTTTCTCTAGAATTGACCTGATGAGGACAGAGAGATTAGATTTAGACAGATGTAGCACTACTGTGTGGCATTTCAGTCAGAATGCATGAGACCAGTTTATAATCCACCTACACAGCTCGTTTTTAACACTGCAATTATGCAGCACAACTAGTGACACCTTTACACATATTCATTTCCTTTATAAGCCACCCATATGGCACAAACCTCTCTTTATCAGATAAATACTGAATGTTGACAGCAATGCATCATGCTTCTCACAAAGCGACTTTCCAGAAGTTCTTTTTGTCATTACAGGCCGATAATATATCACGTTCTGAAAGGAAAAGCCATTCAAACATCTACTTCAACACTTTTTCCATAAACTAGAAACTATTAAAAAATGAGTCACAAGGTAAATGCTTCCTCATGGAGAATAAAGGCTAAACATGGTGTCCTTTTTCCAAGATAGATATTAACAGTTCGACTAAATTTAAATGTCTCTCTTGAAGTTTTGGAAGTCACGTAGACCCATACACTCCCTCAGATATGTTCAGTCAGGGACACCTTGTGTTTGCGGCTAGTAATCTGAGCACAGCAAGAAGGCATCATGTGACAGTAATGCCATGCTGTGCCCAATTACCCAAAATAGACATTGACAGGGAACACTTGCAATCTCTTTTGCCTTTACATAAGACAAACCCCGCCCCTTATCATCATCAACTGCAGCAGCTAACAGCAGGATAAGAGCTGCTTTAATCTGTGATCATTTAGAAGATCAAATCCAGTTGCTAAATGCATCCACATAACAGACTTCAGACGTCAAGCAGTGCCGTCCCACAGAGGTTCCGGATCTACTTTCAGGGTGGATGACTGTGTCATATTGTTTGTACTTCCTTGCTTACCGTAACACCTGTAGCAAGCCAGGGGTAACGGGTCCCGGTCTAATGACGCCAGCACCGTTGAATGTGCCCAGCTGGACCTGGAAAACAGGTCTGAGGGAAAGGCCAGATGACTGTAGTCTGGTTTTTAATACCTCCAGGGGGCAGGTCATGATGGCACCTACAGTTCCACCACATCTGTGGAGAAAATAAATACTTTTATTAAGCAACTAAATTTGTCATATGTAACTAGAAAGATTCTTTCGAATAAATGCTCTTTTGATTAAACTTTCTATTCATCCAAGAATCATGACAAAAACAAAAAACAAAATTAAGTAGCACAACAGTTTCAGCATTGATAAAAATAAATGTTTCTTGAGCACCAAATCAGCAATTTAGAATAATTTCTGAAGGATCATGTGAACCTGAAGAATGGAGTAATGACTGCTCAAATTTAGCCTTGCAATCACAGGAATAAATTACATTTGAAAATATATTCAAATAGAAACCAGCTATTTTAAATTATAAAAATATTTATGTTTTTACTGTATTTTTGATCAAATAAATGCAATCTTGGGGAGCATGAGATTTTTTCAAAATAAATGAATAATCTTACCAACCCCAAACTATTGAACGATAGAGTATTAATAACGTATATCTAAAATAACTAATATAAAAAAGGTAAAAAACATTGTATATAAATAATAATAAAAAAAAAAAAAAAAAGTTTAATAATATAAATTCAAAATAATTTTGCAACCCAAAAATTGAGCTGTGTCCAAAAAAGGTTGAGGACCTCTAGATTAAATAAACAGCGACTACACAATTTGATAAAGGTTGCGGTTACGTTTGCCATTTGAGGTAACACTAAAATCCAGTTCAAACTAAACTTTAGACGCAAATATATGTGTGCACGTCAGCAACGCTTGTGGACAACCTACCTGGCTGTTTTAAGAGTCAAGAGTATGAGAGTGAGGTCAAGGAAAACAAACTGAACTTCATCAAAATGACACAATCTCTTGTGTTATCTTGTTTATTTCTAGTGAAACTTGAGGCATATAAATTGCGAGATCTCAAATCACAGATCATGTTTCACAGAAGTCAAAACATGTTGACACAGTTCATGGGTTGTGTTAGAGAAGTTCAAGATATGTGAAGAGCACAATGCCTCAGACCTCAGGACAGCAAATAAAGGACAGATTAATCACAAATCTGCCTGAGAAGCACATTCAGTAACAAGGGCAGACGTCCTCAACAAAAGCCTTAAGCCCAACACTTATGCAAGTCTCCTCTTGACTTCACACAGCTTGCCTTCTCATCCAGTTCACAGAGCACCAAGGGTAATGTTTTTTTTTTTATAATAGACCATTTCGTAACTCAAACAAAGCTTGGGGCATGATTATATAATGCCCATGTTTGAATAAAACAAACATGCAGGTGCCTGTGCCCTTCACAACAAGTCACCTGAATCTAACTAATGTTTAATAGAGCTCCTTCTGTGCCGATCAAGGTTTCACCATATGAAAACAGCAGGAAAATTGCAATTTTACAATTACATTAGTTTTTTCTGACCTCATTTGAGGACATCATTTCTGCCTTGAATAAGGGTATTTTAACTTATTAAAATGTGTTTTGTTTTCTCAAAAATGTGAATGAGGGGGATATTAAACTAATTATATATATATATATATATATATATATATATATATATATATATATATATATATATATATATATATAAAACTAAAAAGCTATTATTTAATTATTGTGCAATATTTCAACTTTACAAAATCACTTCATAATTTCACAACTCGTATTAATGGGTCTGTATTCATGAAAAAAAATATTTTTACTTTTTATTTCAAGCCCATTTCAAACACTTATGAAAACGCATATGAAATCTTAAGCTAACAACACGTGCACTTCAATTGTGCTTTTTTAAATAGCAGTCACACGTTCACCTACATTAATTACTCTCTAGTCTAGTACACATGCTTGCATTCTTGACATGAGTAAGAAGCTCTCTGTCCTTGAAAGAAGAGCGGGGTTCTCCAGCTACATTTTACTAAGAGCAGGTGGCATTGAACAGCCTGCGCAAAGCCAACGCATTAAAATGCGCACAAAACACAGGCGCATTCTCGAGAAAGTATGACATTCAGGACTGCAAAATGAGACCGATAAATCAATATCAGTCTTTAAGGAGAAGCAGATAAGTACTGATATCAAATACGGGTCGCGGGACGTAAATAACTGCGTAATGACCTTGGATGCATTTATGTAAAGCAAGACACATATTTAAATATACAAAGGGTGCTAAAGCAAACTAGCTCTGCGTAGACAATTATTTAGTAATTTCATAAATCAACATTTCACATACATATGCACATATTTCAATTTTAATAGCAGCACATGAAGAGCTCGCGAGAAATGAACCTCGTCTCGTGGCTCATGACATAATTACGTAACGCAACTCTGCGTGTCTTTGACAGGGTAACGTTAGACCTAAATTAAGTTTTTACTTTCCAGGCAACATTTTACAACAGTTAATAAGAGTATTATCAACCTAATTATATAGTAAAGTGATCTGAGCACTAAACCTGCTCGCGTATTTAAACGTAATCTAAAACGCTTCGGTCGCGTGACTGGATGCTGTGCTGGCTAGTTTCACCGCTAGCTAAAAGCTAACAAGAGCTGTCTACATTTGAACTCATCCTCAAAATAGCACAGATAACAGAAAAACAGTATTACAGAATAACAGAAAAACAGTATTAAAATGGATTTCTCGCCTGATCTGAGTGTGACATTAAGGTCAAGTCGCCGCATTGCGTTAAAAGCTGCTGGGGACCGTCATCCTCGGTTTCAAATGAATATAACAGTCATTTCCACTCACCCCCCTGCGAAGAGATGTAACAGCGTGTCTTTCTGCGCCATTTCAAAGAGTCATCGTACCTCACAAAAACGTTAGACTTCAAATAAAAACTAAAAGTAGTCGCTTAGGCCAGCGGCCTGATGATTCTCGCCAACCGGCTTCTTTAGCTTTAAACCCGGATAACGCCGAGCCCGAGAGAAGTACCCTGGATGCACGTCATAGAGGCTGGCCGGGGGTGTTGTCCATGACGTCACGCCATCGGTTTATGCACAAAGAAAACTGTAAAATTATATATAATATATAAAAGGTTAAATACGGATAAATCAGTAGTGAATCATTTTTATTGAGTGAATTTATTTAATCTGTCTAGTTTCATATAGTTCTTTAAAGCCAAAAATACTTTAAAATGCAAATTTAATAAATATTTTCCTATATTCTATAGCCTATTTCCTGTATTCATGAAACTTGGGGAGTCAATGAACCCTGTGTGTTTTAAACTTTTTGTTTTGATTTGAAATTAATAGCTATTGGGATTTTTATATAGCTAGAGGTACGAAGCTTAAGTGAAGTGAAGTGACATTCAGCCAAGTATGGTGACCCATACTCGGAATTCGTGCTCTGCATTTAACCATCCAACGTGCACACACACAGCAGTGAACACATACACACCGTGAACACACACCCAGAGCAGTGGGCAGCCATTTTATGCTGCAGTGCCCGGGGAGCAGTTGGGGGTTCGGTGCCTTGCTCAAGGGCACCTCAGTCGTGGTATTGAGGGTGGAGAGAGCGCTGTACATTCACTCCCCCCACCTACAATTCCTGCCGGCCCGAGACTCGAACCCACAACCTTTGGATTACGAGTCCGACTCTCTAACCATTAGGCCACGACTTCCCCAAAGTATATTTACCTTGGCCTATTTAATATCATATGTAACATTTTTTTATTTTTAATTATTTTATGTAAATATAATAAATTGTTTGCAAATGCAAAATGATTTTTTTTTTCCTATAGAGCACCCTAATGCATAATTTGCCAAAATAGACAAATTAAAATGGTGGAGACTCCTGCAGCATATCTGTTGTTAATTGTGGAGTGAATATGATACCATATCCAGCACTACGAGCGAAGCAGCCTATGAGAAGAGGGGGTGTGTGAGGGAAGGGAGGTACAAAAATCTAACAGCACACCTATTTACTATGCACTGATAAGTGGGTCATTGAGAGTTGACACTGCACTGTTTGCTAATTATGCTGGATAGCCAAAAAAAAAAGAAACGTAAACACTATCATCATATTGCTGAAGATATCCACTGGTTAATAATAAACCCCCTACAGAAAAACACCTAAAGTTCTCTATTGTTTTCATTTAAAGGCTGCAGTAAATATTTATGGTTGACTCATACAGACATCCTGTAGGACTAGTTATTCCAGATATATTCACCTTGCCTTGCAGATATCACCACCACTTCTGCTCTGTTTTTGTTTAACTGCTTGTTTAACTATATATAGACTTAATTATAGTTACTTTACCATGTTGACAGTTCTGTGGGTGTGTCCGGTCACATGCCTTTTTTTGGCCACATGAATTTTAATGACAGACAGTCTTGGCAAAACACCTTACTTACATAACATGATTTGGCAAGTAATATTACTGTCACATATGAATTCTATCTTTGGAAAACCTCAGATGAGACAGCACAGCATGGATCTAATATCAGCTACAAATTAATCTTACCTGCTTATCTCTCCAATATCAAATATAAAATGACTGAGATGTCCTGGTGTTTGATTCTGTTCCAACTTCTTGCAGATTTATGGTACTGAGTTCAGACAGTTCATGACAGTTCATGGTCAGAGTTTTGCCTTTTGGATCCACCAAAGGTACACAACAGGCACCAGGCCACTTTTATTACATAAGCAGTGGATGTGCATAGCTGCCAGCTAAAGCAATACAGGAAATGAGTTTCATGGTTATAATGACACAAGTGCCAATATTTATTAAATTAAGTGGAATGTTCACTGATATTCGGGTTCGAGTCTGGGGCCGGCAGGGTTTGTAGGTGGGGGGAGTGAATGTCCAGCGCTCTCTCCACCCTCAATACCACGACTGATGTGCCCTTGAGCAAGGCACCGAACCCCCAACTGCTCCCCGGGCGCTGCAGCATAAATGGCTGCCCACTGCTCCGGGCGTGTGTTCACGGTGTGTGTGTGTTCACTGCTGTGTGTGTGCACGTTGGATGGGTTAAACGCAGAGCACGAATTCCGAGTATGGGTCACCATACTTGGCAGTATGTCACTTCACTTCACTTCATATGTTCTTGAATATATTTTAATAAATATTGTATACGTCATTTTAAATACATTTAAATATTGTATAAATAAATATATTTCTCTTATGCCTATTTAGAATGAGAAAAGGTTTGCTATTCTCAATTAACTTCTCAGTTAACCTATTTATTATTATTATTATTATTATTTTATAAAAGATGACACAGGCTATTTACTGTATCAGTACAACAGTACAGTAGTTAACACAGATATAAAGAAATAAATTGCAATAAGAGCAATAAATAAAAACACAAGGCATCATAGACCTATGCAAGAAAGTAAACAAAATAATAAAAGGACTAAAGAAAAAAAATGTATGGTTGAAAAAGGAAGAAATATTTGATTGCTGTTAAATGTTTGTTTTGTTTTCTCTTCTTCTCTTTCTTTTCTATCTATCTATCTATCTATCTATCTATCTATCTATCTATCTATCTATCTATCTATCTATCTATCTATCTATCTATCTATCTATCTATCTATCTATCTATCTATCTATCTATCTATCTATCTATCTATCTTCTGTTTTATTTATTATATATATTATGTATATTACTGTGTATTTTTTAAATGATCCCTTCTTGTATATTTGTTGTAGTTTGTTGTAAATATTATTTGTTCCATAAATAAATGAATGAATGAATGAATAAATGACAGTAGCACGGTTTTATATTCTGGGGAAACTGCGACATCATTAGGAGAAACATGACATAGCAAGATGCGAGAAAGATACTCGTTCTCTGTTTTGAAAATGTTAAGATTGTTAAATAATAATAATAATAATAATAATAAATAAAGATTGTTTTATAAAACAATTATATTATTGTGTTTTAAAGTTTTGAGAATATCGGGATATTTCATTCGTTTTTATCTACAACGACAATAATCATTTTCCGTTCATATTTGACCATATTTTGGTGATATTTACACTTCCCAAAACAACCGTAATGATCCGTTCAGTCTGATTTGACACAGTCAAATATATGATTCGATTCAGACATAGCCTACAGAACAGAACATATCTGACTCGGAACCTTTGAAGGTTAAATGCGCTCTAAGGGGAACCTCCATATTCAATGGACCGGAAATAGACAGAGTCACATTGGACATTTTTGAACTGGCAAGGTATGTAATCTGATTGGCATTTCTTAAAAGAGCATAATAGTTGCCTATTTGTTTACAGATGTATTAATGCCTATGTACTTATCACCCAATAGTAAGGGTTATCATTTTAAGCTATGAAGCCAAGCTAACAGCTGGTTTGAATGAAAGACTCCTCCAGGATGAACTGCATAGTATACAGTGTAAGTTAGTATATACCGTGACATTCCTGTCAGTATATCAGTTTTGACATTCTAGTGGCAAAGCGTTTAGTGATTTTATTAGCTGTTGATCACAGTGTTGCTGTTGCTAAGGCTAACGTTATAGCAATTTTATTTATCTTAAATACAAAATATTTTCACGCTTTTTTCATTTTGACCTTTTCTTCATACGTTTCCTATGTCATCTAAAGCATGCTGCTTATTTACTGATATGGCTTTTTGGTTAAAAATACACTAACTTTAGAAATACTTAGTGGCAAAGTGGCTGGTCGTGATGGAAACCACAACTGAGGGATAGTAGTAGTAAAATATACATTTAAAGGTATTGTATGTGTTTATGCTTAAAAAGATACATGCATTGCTTTGCAAATAATTAGCTTTAATGTGACCTTTATATATTGCAAAGAAAATTTGTAAAAATCATCCCTGGGATATAAAATTGCTTGTTGTTAAAGAAACACCCATTTGGAAGCTACACAACTGTATATATTGTGTATTATATTTTCAGTCCATGAAGCTCTTGAGGGTGCAACGGCCATAGGACTGTAAACCATGTTTCTTCCAAGGGTGGTTTCACGGCTGAACCTGCTTTCCAAAGTGTCTGGTAAAGCTTATTCAATTTTTTCATCAATAACACATTTCATTTTTCTAGATAGTTTACAATGTCCCATACTATTTTCTTTTGTTTTCCAGTTTCATTGCAGAACCAGAGCCAGGCGTTATGCAGTGTTGTGCAACACTGTCATTCTACTCATTTCAGAGCTCTTAAATATTCAAACAGATGCTTCACTTCAGCTGCTGACAACAAACTTCCACCCAAACTATGGACACCTCTTGAGCCAGAGTTAGAGGAGGTTCTTGTGCCCCGTAAACTATCACTTTCACCCTTGGAAAGCTGGCTTTCTCTGCGCTACTCTCTCCCCCCATTGCTGGAGACTTCACCGTCTCTGGATGAAGGTGAGATTGTGGGAAAATCCATGGTGCTGCCTCCATTTGCGGTTTCTTTACTGGAGGATGGGGAAAGCTCAACACCACTGAACTGCAAGAATGTGCTGCAGATCCGACGAAGGAAGATGAACAGGCACAAATACAAGAAGCTGCTAAAACGGACCAAGTTCCTGAGGAGGAGGGTGAAAGATGTCAGGAGGAAGAAAAAACAGGTCAGTTATGTTAGTCATCTAGACACCAAGAGTAAATAGTGTTTTTTTTGTGTGTTATGTGGTTTAAAATCTAACTTTTTCAAGTGTTAAGTATATTCAGGGGTTCTGTGGTGTTAAATATGTCTTAAAAACATGAAATGTTGCATAAACTGCAAAAAAATTTTAAATTTAAAAAATTACTTAAATCAAGGTAATACTATAATAAATAATACATTTACTTATATGTAAATTTTAACATAGGAAAGTATGCTTTCTGACAAATCTAACAAAATTAAGTGAGCTTAAAACAAGAACAAATACCTATCATTGGGGTATGAAAACTTGTTTTCCCTTTGAATAAAGATTTTCTAAGCCCATTGGCAAATATTTGTTTTTGTTTTATTACCTCACTTTCTCACTTTTTAACCAAGCTCAGTTTCTCAAAAAACATGCTTCTGAAGTAAATTCATCTTGATTTAAGATTCTTTAGACATTTACACTGACAAACAAGACAGAAATACTGAGGAAGAACATCACCTTTTTTGCAGTGTGATGCTGTGTTTTTTTTTTTTGGTTCAAGTCTGTTAAAAAGGAACGGGTATCTGTTGGAAGTTGTATTTTCAAACTCTGAAGTGTTTTGCGAATACAAGACATTTACATTTAGAGACCATACTGATGTATTGTGTTCCATTCAATATATTTCTTAAATTTTCAGGCTAAGTTTGAGAGAGATCTTGCCCGAATCGTTAGGCGAGCTGGACTGAAGAGAGCCCCAGATGGATGGACAGCACCCCACGTCTATGTCAGAACGAGTCAGACTAAAAGAGATTAATTAACATCTGTGCTATTTAAATATTTTTGGACTTGTGTTTGTTCATAATAACATTCACTCTACTCTACCTGGAGCAAAACAGTGACCTGAAATCCATAAGTACTGTATATGTACTCAGTACTGCAATAAAAAGGCCTCATTTCCCACTTCTTAGTTGTGCAATGTTTTAACAGCCCATATCACCTACACCTTATATGAATTACACAAACAAATCCCATCTTCATTTTTTTTAGAAACTATATTCTCTAGTCACCACTAGGGTGAAGCAAATCATCTCCATGCCTACTGTAGTGTAGTCTATTTACTATACTGTATTGTATCTTCGTAGTCCTGAGGCTCACAGGCCTCATTCCAAACCAACAATTAAAAATAATAATAATAATTTTGTCTATAATTCTATGGAATAACCTGTTAAATGTCAGATGTATTTTATTTTATTATAGGATTTTACTAAATGGTTGCTATTATTAATGTATTATATGTAAGTTGTTTACCACCGTTTTAATATATCTTATTAGATGTTCATTAAATATATTTTGAAATGAATAAAATGCAAGTATTCCATGTAATTGAGTTAATTTATACCGTGTGTATAATTAAAAATAGCGTTTATATGTATATCAAAATTAGTAAGTTTAATATTTGTTGTAGAAATATATATATATATATATATATATATATATATATATATACAGTGGGTACGGAAAGTATTCAGACCCCCTTAAATTTTTCACTCTTTGTTTTGTTATATTGCAGCCATTTGCTAAAATCATTTAAGTTCATTTTTTCCCTCATTAATGTACACACAGCACCCCATATTGACAGAAAAACACAGAATTGTTGACATTTTTGCAGATTTATTAAAAAAAGAAAAACTGAAATATCACATGGTCCTAAGTATTCAGACCCTTTGCTGTGACACTCATACCTGTATATTTAACTCAGGTGCTGTTCATTTCTTCGTATCATCCTTGAGATGGTTCTACACCTTCATTTGAGTCCAGCTGTGTTTGATTATACTGACTGGACTTGATTAGGAAAGCCACACACCTGTCTATATAAGACCTTACAGCTCACAGTGTGAGAATCATGAGGTCAAAGGAACTGCCTGAAGAGCTCAGAGACAGAATTGTGGCAAGGCACAGATCTGGCCAAGGTTACAAAAAAATTCTGCTGTACTTAAGGTTCCTAGGAGCACAGTGGCCTCCATAATCCTTAAATGGATGACGTTTGGGACAACCAGAACCCTTCTTAGAGCTGGCCGTCCGGCCAAACTGAGCTATCGGGGGAGAAGAGCCTTGGTGAGAGAGGTAAAGAAGAACCCAAAGATCACTGTGGCTGAGCTCCAGAGATGCAGTCGAGAGATGGGAGAAAGTTGTAGAAAGTCAACCATCACTGCAGCCCTCCACCAGTCGGGGCTTTATGGCAGAGTGGCCCGACGGAAGCCTCTCCTCAGTGCAAGATACAAAAAAACACCTGAAGGACCACAAGATGGTGATAAATAAGATTCTCTGGTCTGATGAGACCAAGATAGAACTTTTTGGCCTTAATTCTAAGCGGTATGTGTGGAGAAAACCAGACACTGCTCATCACCTGTCCAATACAGTCCCAACAGTGAAGCATGGTGGTGGCAGCATCATGCTGTGGGGGTGTTTTTCAGCTGCAGGGACAGGACGACTGGTTGCAATCGAGGGAAAGATGAATGCGGCCAAGTACAGGGATATCCTGGACGAAAACCTTCTCCAGAGTGCCCAGGACCTCAGACTGGGCCGAAGGTTTGCCTTCCAACAAGACAATGACCCTAAGCACACAGCTAAAATAACGAAGGAGTGGCTTCACAACAACTCCCTGACTGTTCTTGAATGGCCCAGCCAGAGACCTGACTTAAACCCAATTGAGCATCTCTGGAGAGACCTAAAAATGGCTGTCCACCAACGTTTACCATCCAACCTGACAGAACTGGAGAGGATCTGCAAGGAGGAATGGCAGAGGATCCCCAAATCCAGGTGTGAAAAACTTGTTGCATCTTTCCCAAAAAGACTCATGGCTGTATTAGATCAAAAGGTGCTTCTACTAAATACTGAGCAAAGGGTCTGAATACTTAGGACCATGTGGTATTTCAGTTTTTCTTTTTTAATAAATCTGCAAAAATGTCAACAATTCTGTGTTTTTCTGTCAATATGGGGTGCTGTGTGTACATTAATGAGGAAAAAAAATGAACTTAAACGATTTTAGCAAATGGCTGCAATATAACAGAGTGAAAAATGTAAGGGGGTCTGAATACTTTCTGTACCCACTGTATATACAGTATCTCACAGAAGTGAGTACACCCCTCACATTTTTGTAGATATTTTATATCTTTTCATGTGACAACACTGAAGAAATTACACTTTGCAACATGTAAAGTAGTGAGTGTACAGCTTGTATAACAGTGTAAATTTGCTGTCCCCTCAAAATAACTCAACACACAGCCATTAATGTCTAAACCGCTGGCCACGAAAGTGAGTACGCCCTAAGTAAAAATGTATAAATTGGGCCCAAAGTGTCAATATTTTGTGGCCACCATTATTTTCCAGCACTGCCTTAACTCTCTTGGGCATGGAGTTCACCAGAGCTTCACAGGTTGCCACTGGAGTCCTCTTCCAATCCTCCATGATGACATCACGGAGCTGGTGGATGTTAGAGACCTTGCGCTACTCCACCTTCCGTTTGAGGATGCTCCACAGATGCTCAGTAGGGTTTAGGTCTGGAGATATGCTTGGCCAGTCCATCACCTTCACCCTCAGCTTCTTTAGCAAGGCAGTGGTCGTCTTACAGGTGTGTTTGGGGTCGTTATCATGTGAGAATACTGCCCTGCAGCCCAGTCTCTGCTTCAGTATGTCACAGTACATGTTGGCATTCATGCTTCCCTCAATGAACTGTAGCTCCCCAGTGCAGGCAGCACTCACGCAGCCCCAGACCATGACACTCCCACCACCATGCTTGACTGTAGGCAAGACACTCGTCTTTGTACTCCTTATCTGGTTGCCGCCACACACGCTTGACACCATCTGAACCAAATAAATTTATGTTGGTCTCATCAGACCGATTTGATGCAGTGTGTGGCGTATGGTCTGAGCACTGACAGGCTGACCCCTCACCCCTTCAACCTCTGCAACACTTATACGTCTATTTCCCAAACACAACCTCTGGATATGACGCTGAGCACGTGCACGTGCACGAGTCGCATGACACCGGGGAGAGAATATGGCTAATTGAGCCCAATTTGGACATTTTCACTAAGGAGTGTACTCACTTTTGTGGCCAGCGGTTTAGACATTAATGGCTGTGTGTTGAGTTATTTTGAGGGGACAGCAAATTTACACTGTTATACAAGCTGTACACTACTTTACATTGTAGCAAAGTGTAATTTCTTCAGTGTTGTCACATGAAAAGATATAAACTATTTACAAAAATGTGAGGGGTGTACTCACTTCTGTGAGATACTGTATATGTATATGTATATATATATATATATATATAATATTAGTTTAGTTTCTTATTTTGGTCAAATACCTGAATACGTTTGTTATTATATAGATATGATCCTGTGTTGCTGTTGAAACCTGGTATAATTTATGAAATATTTGCAGATAATGTGAGAGAGGTAAGTATTTCATGATGTTAAATATTCTGGAGGAGGAGCATGTTAGTGGTCCAGACTAGCAGACGGCAAAGATTTAGTTTTCTGTCGCTGGTCGACGAAACTTGAGGTGAAGTAACAGTCCGTTGAAAGAAAAAACGGTTTCATCGCGTTCCAGAAATAAAAAATATCTTCACCACTTTTCGGACATGTTTCTTGTGCCATACAGTAAGTAGCCAAATCATTTTTTACGAATTCCCATACTTATTTAATATTATTTTTTTGTTTGTGTTGCATCCTTCACAGTAAATGTGGAATTGTGCATAAAATTTTGCCTTTAGTAAGTCTCGTGCTGGCGTCCTCCCAACTCCCCTTTGTTTTTCAGTTTTCTGTGTCAAAAAATATATGCTAATTTGTCTATATATTTGGTAGAACGGTTTAGATTAAACGTCTTTCCAGCTGCTTTTTTTTTCTCTTTCTGTAAACCTGCTTCTCCCCCCTCTGCGTCTCTTTAAGCTTGGTCTTATTTTAAGAGTGTGTGTTGTTGTGCTTCACTAAATTATGGCTTCACTCTAATTAAAGTCAGTTCTGTTTATTAGTTATGAACGAGTCATTGAGTCACCGTTGTCATTCTGCAACATCAGCAGTAGTAAACAATGATGTGTTTTCCTCCACATGTGCTACTTCTCAGGCTTGTCAGGGAAATTTAGCAATATTTTCTTCATGAATTCTCATTTATTTCTGTTAAAAGAGTGTAAAACCTGGTCTGAGAATATAAATCAAGTTGCATTACAGATGCTCTCCTT
Organism: Barbus barbus; assembly: GCF_936440315.1. Taxonomy (NCBI): domain Eukaryota; kingdom Metazoa; phylum Chordata; class Actinopteri; order Cypriniformes; family Cyprinidae; genus Barbus; species Barbus barbus. The sequence goes on from NC_136719.1 coordinate 17,721,844, forward strand.
GCCATGCATTCAGTTTTTTTTTTTAAATTGTAGTCTTTTGTGTGGAAAGACACGTCAATGTTTAATAGTCTTATTGTTTAAACACTATCATGAGTGTAAAGACAATTACAGGATTGGGGTTTTGAATTTTTTTCTTTGTGGCCATACTTTGCTTTCCAGCTCTGTGTTTAGGCTCTTATAAAACACCCTCCTAAACATAATCTCTCTTTCGTTCATATAATTTTTTACTTTACTATTAATGGGATTGTTAGCATTTGTGTTTCTTTCTTTCTTTGTATCATAACAAAAAATGTCATTGATCTGTTTAGTTTCTTGATCTCAGTATATTGAATTGAATTACAGAGGCAAAGTTTTTTTTTGTTTTTATTACATTTTTTCTGATTAGATGACATTTGCTGTAGTTTTAGTGATGGTTTTGGAGAGGCCTTCAGAAAGTCAGTATTTATCTTCTGGATTACAGATCTGACTGCTGAGAGGGAATGAATAGATCCTCTGTGCTGCTCTTCTTTGTGTTGGCATTGCAGCAAATGCAGCATTTATTAATAAGTCTTATGCAGTTCTGAAAGTTTTAATGTGTCTGAATTTACAATATGAAAACTGACTGATAGTCGGAGTTCAGTTTATGAAATATCTGCAGGGCAGATGCCAAATTTACATATTCAGATGATGTCATTACAGCTACAGTAATTCTAAGGCTTGTATTCTTGTTCTCATTTCAGTCTGGACTGCCTTGATCTTACCATGTGGTGAGTAAGCAACGAAACAGTTGTTTGGTCGCAGTTTCCCGTTATTTTTTCATACTGCATAAACCCAAATTAATATATAATGTAATGTATGTGCATGTCTTTTAGCCTGGGCACAAAACAGCATGCCAAGTGTGGTTGTGGAGGCAAGGAACATTACTATTCCAGCCGGTTCTGATATTCTGCTGCCATGTCATAACCAGAGGATGGTTTGGAGACAGGATCGCCTGCGGGACCGTCAACGCGTCGTGCACTGGGACCTGATCCGGAACCAACCCGATTACACTGCAGAGCGCATTTTAGATTTGTTCTCGGAGGGAAGAGAGCGCTTGTACAATGACTACAACAGGGGCCGAATTACTATTTCAAAAGACGCCTTCAGCGATGGAAATTTCTCACTAGTTATTAATAGTAGGTTCATCCTTTTAGACCATGTCCATGTCACTCTTTTGATTCTTTTTCTTGTGAAATTTAATACCTGCCATTCTTCTGTTGCTGTTTTGTTTGTGCAGATGTGGACGTGAATGATAAAGGTATCTATACCTGCAACCTACATCACCACTATTGCAAGGTCCACCAGTCCATTAAAATCCAGCTCAACATCACTAAATCACGTAAGAGAATAAGCTTCACATCTATTGTTTGTTTATAAACTGAAAAACAGGAGAAAGGAAGCCTTTTTTCACCTCAGAATTAAAAATGAGGGAAAATAGTGATTGAAACTAGACATCTCGCAACTGCGACTTTATTTTACGCATTTGAAAATGTTTATTCCTCAGTTATGACTTTATATCCAAAAAAATGACTTAATTTGCAATAGTATTTTATTTCACATTATGTCTTTATATCTCACTGTTTTGACTTTTTATTATGCAATTTGTCTTTGCATTTCACAAAATGACTTTATATCTCTCAATTTGACTTTTTACCTCACAGTGTGGCTTAATTTCACTTTAAAAAAAAATATATTTTTATTACTTATTAATGAGCTTCTACACTTCTAGGCCTCCATAGCTTTAGGCATGTTTACGTTAAGCTGAAGTGTGTCATTTCTGTACTTATAACCCAACCAAGTTGAGCATAAAAACTTATGATTTTCAAATGTCATTTTTAAATGTTTAATCTAACGCTATATAAATTAAACATTATTATTATTATTTAAAAAAATGTCAATCTCTGCAGCTCGAAAGGAAAAACGTGTCTGGGATGGTGATAAATCTGTGTTTGTGGTTCTGGTGGGGAAGAGTGTGGTGCTTCCTTGTGTGAACCGCAGACAATTGTGGACATACAGTCAGAGGGACGAGGGCCAGCAGCAGGTGGTCCACTGGGACTGGCAGGCACCTGGGGTCACCCGTGACCGGGCAGACCGCCTCATCGATATGTATGCCTCTGGAGAGAACCGGCAATACGGGCCACTCTTCCTCCGGAATAAGATGAACATCTCAACCGATGCCTTCTCCATGGGGGATTTCTCCCTGAGCGTCCAGAACATTCAGCCCTCTGATAAAGGCCTGTATTCCTGCCACCTTCACCATCACTACTGTGGCCTACATGAAAGACGAATCTTTAGGGTGATCGTCAGCCCTTCTGTCCAGCCGTTGCCTCCAGAGCATGCCTCTACTGTTGCACCAAAAACTCATTCTTCTTATCCTGTCCCACCTGCTGATAACCCAAGTAAGAGAATATTTTCAATGTGATTTAGGTCTTTTGTTTGTAGCATTGTTGATCTTTTAGAAAAAAATAGCTAAATTCTGTCATTAGTTACTCAAATTTTGTTCCAGTCGTGTATGGTGTAATTTGAATTTATTCGTTTTTGAATAACTTTAATGAGCTGTTGATCTTAAAGTGACAAAGGAATGTCAAGATCCAATAAAATCACCATACAAGTGGTCCATACAACTTATGTATTATATTCCGAATTTATTGAAAGTCACGCAATAGCTTTGAACCAATGCCGTTTGGTTTTTATAAAGTTGATGTGCCATTTTTGACTTTTGAGGTGATTATCAGTGAATAAAGATTAAAATTTTGGGGGGTTTCCAACACAAGGCTATTATATGGCTTTGGAAGACTTGGAATATAGTGCAGAAGTTGTATGGATCACTTTTATGGTGCTTTTTTCTTTGTGGTCATTATGACCAGAAGTTTTATGGCAAGATCTGTCAAATGATTATTCAAAAAACTGCATATTTTCCTTTTTTGTTGCATGCTAAGCGAAGGACTTAGAAAAATATATTTTTTTTGCAAAACGGTGCACTTTTCCTTTTCATAGCTTGTAGGTTTCTGTGTTTTCCTAATTAGCTCATTTGCTCCTCATTTTACATGTATATTTGGGTTTGTGGGAGGAATGTTGTCTAAGAACTACATTTACTTCCTGCCTTTTTCTCTCTGTTTACTTTTCTGCTCCGTCTTCTCCATTATGCAGTGGGAATTTTACAGTAATCTTTCCATCTCTCTCTTTGTTTTTACTTTTTTGAGCTGTCTAAAATGCCTTTGTCTTTTGCCTTTGTTCAGATTGACTCACTCAAGCCATTTTGGCTTTGTCATTGCCGTCTCTGTTACAAAACACTTGTAAAGATGAGTTTGTACGAGTGAATGTTTTCAACAGAAATGTAGTGAATAGGTCATAAAGGAGGTGGGGGAGGTTTTATTGGAAGAGTGCTTCATATTTCCCCCGCTTAGCAATGGCTGAGCTCACTTTATAAACTATAACAGCCCCAGAAAAGGTCACAACAACGTCTTGCTTTCTTCTGGGGTTTGCAGATTTTACCATCATTGCTCAGACAATATTCCCCATCTCACATTGGCAATGGGCTGGTTTTTGACACGAAAAGCCACATCTGTACAACATCTGGCCCACTGTAACATGAAAGGGCAAAGCGGGAATGGTCTGTGTTAGATTCACATCTTCACATGTCTGTAAACAGTTTGCCCCACTCTACTATAAGTAGAAAAAGATGTGACGGTATCAGTCAGCTGTCCTATAGATTTATTGCATTGTCTGAATGTGACTAGCCATTTTTATTTAAAAATAGTTATAAATATATTTAGTTTTAATCATTTTTTTAATTAATTTTCAGTTTTTTTTATTTTACATAATATTTGTGATGTACTTGTAGATATGTATTTTAGAATTTTAAATAATATATTACATTTTTCAAATTAAATATTGCTAATTTTAAGGAAATTAAATAATATATTAATTAATTTTTTTATAATTATATAATTTTTAAAACATATAATTTTTTTAACCTTATTGTAAAAAATTTGAAGCTACATCTAGAGGTTAATGCACATGCAACAATTTAACTTGGATGAGTTGAAATCCGTGTTGTATCCCAATCCCATTTCTCCCCACTTTTGTTCTCTCCGGCTATCCTCTAAACACATTATAAATAATACACACAATGTTCATCCGTATTGTATTCCAATACACCTCAGTATTATACAAATATGAACAGTCTTAGCATGTGTGACTCATTTGATGCTTCATTGTTCATTGCGATGAGACATAATGACTCATGAAGTAATCATAATGTTTGTTTTAGGATAAACAAGTCTTTTTTTTTGTGTTGCGAAGCCAAGAACGAAGATTTACAATACTGTAAAACACACAAACAGCAGCATTCAGTGAGTTTGTTTGGTTTATTTGGTAGTATAAGCACTACTGACATGCAATCCCTGAAAATGTAGCAGATTAAATCTAAATTCTCCCTGTTATTGTGGGGCAATAAATAAGTGGAAAATGTCTCCAGACAGACTGACCATGAAGTGTTGGTATTTCTCTCCGCCTGCACTATCGCTCTTGTGGTTTGTTTTTTTCTCCATTGCTGCGGCATGACATCAGGTCTGGAACTCATTACGCCTGTTTTGGCCATTCTGGCATGAAACCTTGTCCTTCTCCCCTTTCGCCTGCCAGGCCTGAGTGAAATGGGAAAAATAAACTAGTAATCTTTCTTTCTTGCCTTTTAGTACAGCATAAAGTAGTTAAATGTTTTAAAATCAGATGTTTAAGAGTTCTCATTCATCTGGTCTTCTCCTGTTTTCTTTTTCTTCTTGGTGAGAAGATACAAACATGGTCGAAGCGCCTCACGTCCTCAATGTAATTCTGCCTGAGAATCAAACTCACCTCTTGCACCAAGTGGGCTACATCCTGGCAATCTTCCTGCTTCTTCTGTTAATGCTCATTGGCATCATTATGACCACGAGGCACTGCAGAAAAAAAAGTAGGATCATGTGCATGATTGGTGAACTGAAACATTTAAATATATAATTAGTAGATTATAGGCTTGAATCTTACTGAACTTTCTTTTGACATTTCAAATTATATCTGTTTCAGGGCCTGAGTTTGAGGTTCGATGGTCTGAACGGTAAGGATTACCAATGAAGATTATGATAAAGTTTTATCAGTTTTGTCAGTTCAGCTTCACATTATTTGATTATTTGATGTTTTTGAGTCAAGTCAAAATCCACAATAACCATTTTACACTCGCTGACACATAAAAAGCATAACTTTTGCTTTACTTGGCAGGGGTCGGAGGACATCCATTGAGCTCGATGCCACAGAACTGCAACCCTACAATCAGGAGGACTTGCGACTGGGTAAGTGCAACCACATTTTCCATGATTTCACTTAAAGATGAAGTAGGTCATTTTAAAATCAAGACTTTATGAAAATAACCAGAAAAGACTGTAGATGCTGTAACTCTGGAAAGTCTTAAAGAAGTGTGATTTGGTTTTCAAGAATGTTTTCCCCCAGTATTCACAAGATCCAGACTCTTGGTTTAAATTACAACAGGATTTGTTTTTAATTGGTTGGTTATTGTTTTTTAACAATAAATTTTCCAGTGAAATATTTTTTGTTTTACTGAATATCTCTCATCTTAGATAGTGATTTACCATAATTTGTCATGCTTTCATATTTATGTCAGCATCTATTGAAGAAATCCTTGTATTTTTATTTAGACTACAAGAACAACATAATGAAAGAAAGGGCAGCGGCAAACAACTATCCCGCTCCAAAAGTTATTGATCTAAACAGAGGTAATGTGGTCTCAATAAGTGAATCTCGTTCTGGACAATCAGATGCATTGTGATGTATTTACACACTCTTCCTCTGTCTTCCTCTTTCTCAACTGAAGAAATGGAGAGAATGTCATGGAAGTGATTCCTAGTGAGCTGCTGGCTGGTCCAGAGCGAGCTGAATGAGAAGAGATTCGAGGACTTTACATTTACATTGAGAAAAGGAATGGAATTACTGTCTTTCTACAGCATAATTACTGCTTACATGATCTTATAATACTCAAATTCTGTTGATAAGTCAATTTAATTGATACATTTTCTTATCATAATCGCAGTGTACCGTAATGGTAATCTATTGAATTCAAGTTAAACATGTAAAATGTGGTAGAGCAATTTGCTGAATTCAGCATTTGGTACTCTTCTATGTTAAATTTCTAAATTTAAAAAGTTCTAAGTTAATTTGCTCACGTTCTGTGTGGTAGAAACCACTGTAAGTGTCTGAATCTGAATGGAAACTCAGGAAGCAAACAAATAGCTGTGGCTTCAGGTCTAAATAGTAAAAGATGGTACACGAGAACCTCAAAGGCAATTAAATGTGCTTGTTATTCTGATGTATGTGTATCTATATGTTACTTCTCATATGAATTTTGAGCCCTGTTGACCTGGACTTCTTTGGTCCATTGCCTTTTTACAGTCTTTGTTTTACAGCATTATGTAGATGGTACAGATGTAGTTTATTTGCTTTTGCAATATAAGCAAGTCCCATTTATCTTTTTCCATGATCAGTTTTTCAGCAATTTCCTTGGTCAGTGATGTTCATTTACATAGGTTATGAAGCATTTATGCAGTAGTTTTTATATGATGTGGAGTGTACATTTATCTTTAAAATTGCAATAAATGATCTTGTTGGTATAAAGGACCAATGTACAAATATAATAAAGTTTATTCTGAAATATTTTGTGTAATTAAGATTCATTATTTCTAAATGTAAGGCATTGTAGCTCTATTATCTCCATTCTTTACTTGACAAAGTGCCCAGTAATAAATGTTCAGCCCCACTGTTACCAGATTCGGATCGCAATGTCTTAATTGATATCATACGTCCCACAGGAATGGGGAACTGTAGCTGTGCCTGTGTGCAATATTTATAACAAGCTATGTTTTGTACATTTTGTAGTAAAACACTTTTGTTTTAGCATAATTTATGTAGCTTTTGCTAAATGTAAACTAGAAATACAACATTATTTATAATAATAATAACCTAGAAATCCAGTATTTTATGCCATTGGCTAAAATGTTTGCTGTAATCTGAAACTGTGGAGCAATAAATCATTTAACTGCATCAGGAAGTTCATTAAACTCATTTCAGGAGACAAATTGGTACTTTAAGTACAAACTGAGCAAAGAAAAAGTGTTGCAAAAAGTTGTTTTGATTGACTAAATCCATGAGCCAGTGGAATCCTTCAGAATACTGAACTCCAATAAGTTTAATACATGCAATAAGCTCACTTTAATTGTTGTGTGCAGTGAGGCAGAGTGAAATGTAGAATGTGAGCACCGAGTTGAACTCTGATTGGGCCTGGAGTTTGCATTATGTTGGCCTGTACGTGTTTCCTAAACAATATTCAAATAATTTAAAAGAACACTCCACATTTTTTGAAAATAGGCTCATTTTACAAATCCCCTAGAGTTAAACAGTTAGAGTTTTACCGTTTTTGAATCCATTCAGCCGATTTCCGGCTCTGGCGGTAGCACTTTTAGCTTAGCTTAGCATAGATCAATGAATCTGATTAGACCATTAGCATCTCGCTCAAAAATGACCAAAGAGTTTCGATATTTTTCCTATTTAAAACTTGACTCTTCTATTGTTACATCGTGTACTAAGTCTGACGGAAAAAGAAAAGTTGCGATTTTCTAGGCCGATATGGCTAGGAACTATACATTCATTCCGGCGTAATAATCAAGGATCTTTGGTCTGCAGTGAGGGGCTACTGCGGAGATCGGCCGAATGGATTCAAATACGGTAAAACTCAACTGTTTAACTCTAGAGGATTTGTAAAATTAACCTATTTTCAAAAATAGTGGAGTGATCCTTTAAGGAATAAATACAGGCAATATAAAGAAGAACAGAGCTGCCCCCTGCTGTTAGAAAATATATAATGACCCAAAATGTCTGTACTTGGTGCTCATGCTTGCTTGCACAACTTCAGAACATTTATTCTATCTATCACAAAAATCTAACCTTTCATTGGATAATAAGAATTTAAAATGGGGGGAAATATAATTATGAAATAAATGTTTTTCTCTAATACACATTGGCCAAAATTAACGCCACCCTTTTATTCCATACTTTTTGAAACCTCCATTTGCCAGTTTAACAGCTCTACATTTTCTCCTATAATGCCTGATGAGGTTAGAGAACACCTGACAAGAGATCAGAGACCATTCCTTCATCCAGAATCACTCCAGACCCTTTCCCAGCTCCATGTTGGTGCTTCTTCTCTTCAGTTCACCCCACTCATTTTCTACAGGGTTTAGGTCAGAGGACTGGAATGGCCATAGCAGAAGCTTGGTTTTGTGCTCAGTGACCCATTTGTGTTGTTTTTGGATTATTGTACGGTTGTAAGATCCAAACATGGCTTATTATAAGATTTCTAACATAGTCACTTGTTGATTTTTGTATCTGTTGGTATTTGATAGAATCCATGATGCCATGTGTCTAAACAAGATGTCCTGGACCTCCAACAGAAATATAGGCCCACAACATCAAAAATACAGCAGTATACTTCATTGTACACATGGGTACTTTTTATGTGTTCACCAAACCCATCTTGAGTGTTTGCTGCTAAAAAGCTAATTTTTTTGTTTCATTTGACCATAGAAGCCAGTCCCATTTGAAATTCATGTCATGTCTGATAACTGAATATGCTGCAGTTTGTTTTTGGATGAGCTAGGAGAATTTTTCTCCCAAACAACATGTGATGTAGGTGCTGTTTGCCAATTATTATAATTTTTTTTAAAGGTTTTCTGACCCCGAGACTCAACTATTTTCTGCAATTCTCCAGCTGTGGTCCTTGGAGAGTCTTTAGCCACTCAAACTCTCCTTCTCACCATGCATTAGGATGATATAGACACACCTTCTCTTCCAGGCAGTTTCGTAACATTTCATGTTGATTGGAAATTCTTAATTATTGCCCAGATGGTGGAAATGGAAATTTTCACTGCTCTAGCTCAATTATCTTTTCTATATTCTTTGGTTTTTCTCATTGTGATGGATGATTAAGGGAATTTGGCTTTGTTTTCCCTCCTATTTATATTTCTGTGAAACAGGAAGCCACGGCTGGATAATTTCATGTTCATAATCACCCTGGAGTGCTCAAAATTGTGAATATGAATGGGAATATACGTCAGAGATATTTTACTCATAAGAATTTCTAGGAGTGCCAATAATTGTGTCCAACGTGTATTTTCATTTATTTCATAATGATATTTCCCCCATTTTAAATTCTTATCCAATGAAAGGTTAGATTTTTGTGCATTTTTAAAATAAAATATCAAAAGGATTAACAATGCAGATTAATTTTCACAGCCACCTTTGATCATATTTACCAAGGGTGCCGATATTTTTGGCCATGACTGTACAGGGTTGTTATTAAGATGATGTGATGTGTTCCTCATTGGATATTGAGACAAATCTAAATCTAATGTTTGATTTAATTGTTATAATTCCTTGCTATTATATATTCATAAAGGGAATGGAAAAATGTATGTTTAAACCATTTAAAACTGACATTAAAAATAAACAATGGAAACAATATCTAAAAGTAAAACCCTGAAAGCAATACAAAGAATGCAACTGTTTAATGTGTATAAATTGCATATAGTTCTGTATTTTTCCTATATCTTTCTGACATGTTTGACTATATATTCTTGTTTGTACAATTTGTTTTGTTCTAAACAAGCAAACAAATAAAATTATAATTTAGACATTAACATTAACATTAACATTTGGTGCCTCTAGTGCAAGACAAATTATTTTTGTGATATATCTGTGATATGCAAATCTATAACATCAATGACAGTTGGTCTCTGTTTTGTCAATGTACAGACAACAATCAATTTTATTTTATATATGTTATGTTTTTATGTTTGTGAGTGTATTTTTTTTTAAATGTAAACTTTTGAAATCTAATGTTTGAAACCCCTTATACAGATACAAAACCAAAACAAACAAAAAAAACAAACAAATTAGTAAAAACTTGCAAAGGTTCATCTTGCAAGGACATATGAAGTATAATTTTTAACAGCTGTTTGCTTAGCAGAGCCACAGCAGTTCAGTCTCTGTCTCTGTCTACCGCTAGAGAGCAGCCTGCCTCTACGAGAAAACTGTAATGGTAAAATATCCTGAACTCCAGCTCATAGGGATGTGAACCGTCCCTTCCTGTTTTACTGGCGATCAGAGAGAAACATTGACGCCGTGATAGAGACCCGCAAACTCCGATTATGTCTGGAACCGCTCGCTCCGTCCAAGACCAGGATTTTTGTTTGCCTACGTGAAACCGGCAACCAGCAATGTCGCCTTATAGCGCATATATGGCACTTGACGAGTTGTAGTCTACAAATATATTTTTAATCGCGCTGCTGCAACCCTTGCTCTTTCTTCTGTCAATGATTGTCCTACCCATATAAGCCTACTCATGGCGGAGACCAAAATTATATACCATATCGACGAAGAAGAAACCCCTTATTTAGTGAAACTGACGGTTTCTCCGGAAAAAGTCACGTTGGCGGATTTTAAAAATGTCCTCAACAACCGTCCGGTCAACAGTTATAAATTCTTTTTCAAATCTATGGATCAGGATTTCGGGTAAGTATGGAGAAATATGATTTGCTTATATTGTAGCGTGGTTGAGTATTCAAGAAACACGATCACACCCATGATCGACTCAGCATTATGGCAGTCACATGACTTATAGCCGCTGTCAAACAAACCTGGAAAGCGTTTAGAACGTTTGGTTGTTCATTATGACGTTGCTACATTGTTACATTGTTGCTGCTGGCACCTGCTTTGAACCCGTGTTCTAAAGTGCGCGGGTGTGTGTGCTCGACTCAAAACCCTCCACCACTGTGGCAAGCCGCTTTAACATTTATGTTTCCCTTTAAAGTGAAAGACGGAAGTATCAAATGATCCTAATTACTAGTTCAGAGCACATGAATAACCAAGAATTCTAAATGATAAACGAGTTGCCGAGTTTTGACATTGGAAGGGGCATGTCGATTGAAACATGGCTGAAAAACTTATCTATATTATATAGATACCCCCCCCCCCCCCATTTATTTATATTAAATATGTACTTTTTAATTTTTGTAATTCACATTGTATGTACAAAGCCACAATCAATAATTTAATTATAATTAAACGTTTTCAATACAAAATTTAATAAACGTTTTAAATACAAATAAGCACAAGTCAAGCTGCGATACGAAACAGGACCACAGGAAGACACCAAAGACCACTAAACCTCCTGCCTTCACCTGACTGTACAACTATATGGATCCATAAAGGTGCACTAAGCCATTTTTGTCAAACATTGATATTTGAAAGCCCCAAAACAAACACGCCCATACCCCAACAGGACCACGCCCTTATTTTGAAATCTCCGCCCCACACGTACGTACACAACCAAGGCAACGACGATCACAGAAACAAGTGAAGATGACACACAAGCATATTCAAACAAAATCCAACACAGGTAAGTTGTGTGAAACGAAGCAAAATCAACATTACTCCCCTATCAAAAAGATACAACGCAACCTCGGCGTGCGATTCGAGCCCTTCCCGCTCCTTGAGTGCTCTCCACCGCTGGAAAGCTGCTTCGATATTTAACGCAGGTCCTAACACTTGCCTGATCATAACCTTTCTTTTTAATGTTTTGTTTCTCTGATATTTTCCTTTTTTTTAATCTGCCATCTCTCTCTCTATAGTCCATCTGCTAATATCCGTCCTGTGCACTCAAATTGAGCACTTTCTTCTGTCATTTTAAGACACGCCCCCTTACTGCTGATTGGCTACAAGTGTGTTTTGGGACACGGTCCGACGCTTTTGTTTTTCAAAAATCGCTTAGTGCACCTTTAACATCTGTCCGCCACATAATCTAAAACACTCTTGCTTTTAATCCAAATACATACTGAAAAGAATAACTTACTGACATCTGGACAGAAGTCACTATTCTCTGCATTATGATCAATGTTTAAATTCGCTTACTGGATTCTTGGACTTTCCAGGAGTTTACTGGTTTAAAATGATGTGATCGCAAAAACCTGCTTCTTTTCTTTTTTAAGGTATTGTACTCGGTATAATGTACTGGTTCAAATTAGTAATTGATTATAAAATATTATTCTACCTGACATGCTCTCACGCCCCACATTGCCAACCCCTGAGCTAGACCGACTCCGCTTGCATTCATTCATGTGATTTGTGGAGATGCGAGGTGACCCCTCCTGGTAGTGTGATTTATATAGTGTTACTTCTAATTACCCAGACACTGACACTTTGACTCTTCAGTACCAGCAACATGTCAGAAGTGAAGCTTATGTCGTAATAACAAATGCATGAATTGTTTCCCGGGTGCACTTGTAGGCCTTACTAACAAGTCTTTACATTGTTACATTTTGTAATTACTAGTAAGTAATCCAGTACTAGCTAGTGTCCTTTCAATTTCAAGTTTAATTTTTACTATTAATTGGATATTTATTGGACTAGTACTAATTCCACTCTCTAGTGATTTTCAGTACATACTGCTACTTATTTTTTTACTTATATTTTCCCCCAACAGTGACTAGTAATTGTCACTGGCAACAAAATGCAACTTCTTTCTTTTTTTACCCCTCCATAACATTGCTAACAGTTACTGGTATCTATTACTGTCTGAACTGCAGATAACAAAAAAAAAATAAAAAATTTAAATTATTTACCAGCAACAATAGAAGTTACTTCAGTATTACGATATTTACCATTAGGCCTAAGTGACTAGTAGCAAAAATAATGCCTACTGAATCTGAAGAAACTCTAAAGTACTTGTTGTGACTAATTGAATAAGTTGAATTACGCAATTACACAAATTAAATAAGTACTAGTAGTTAGTAGTAAAATTAAGAAAGAGACCAGTCAGTGTTTGATTACTTAAAAATAATTACTAGTAACATAATAAGTACGCTTACATTTCACTGCTGGTTATACTCTGTATAATTGTGTATGTGACGAATAAAAAATCTTGAATCTTGAATAAGTACTAGTTAGTTTTAATGAAATGTTAAATGGCTTGCCACAGCACCACACATGCACTGCAACAGAGCTAATTTTGTTAACTCCAGTGGCATGCTTCAGTTGTCCACATGATGCAAATATATCATGGTTGTTTCCTAATACAGTGTGTTGTGTTGTAACTCCATTTGACAGTGACTTGTCCTCTGGTTTCCCTCGATTTGAAGCTTTTGAAGTTAAGGCCAGGCCTTCAGAGGCATCGTAATAGAAAATCTGAACATTACATGACAAACTCAACCTGCTCTTTGAAAGTGACAGTATCTTTTATAACTCTAAAACTACAGCACTCTCAATTACGTTAATTAAAATTGATCAGGATTACTTTCATGTTAGACTGATGGGTCAGATGCACTGACCAGTGTTGACCCGATCAAAAGAAAACATATAGCAGTATAGCATAGCAGATTTTCAGTCATTTTCTGTCACTTCAAAATGACCAGCAATAGACCGAGGTTAGTTGAGGGGAATTGAATGACTGTGAACCAGCAGCTGTCAGGCAGAACTGTCACTTTCTAATTTGTCAGTGTCACCCAACATGAATGGCTCCGTTGCCTAATATTTCCAAATGGCAAACAGGCTGTCAGATAAAATAAGCAGCTGTTCTTTCAGCTTTCTATTTTTCGGTGATTGTTAGACATTGTTCATTTTGAAATAGTCAAATTTGAGAAGTGTTCATAGTCATTCATAATAGGTCACGTAGTGTTTTGAATGGGCAATATTCTAACAATACGGAAGCTGTAGCACAATAATATGTTTATTCTGCAAGAAATTGTGTTCCTTAACAGAAACAGTGTCTGTTGTACATATTACATTATAATAGCAATAAGAATAGCAGTGCATAATTATAAGCCATCAGCTTTTGGTGCTTACTTAAGCAAATACCACATAATCAATTCTGGGTGTTTTTTATTTCTTTAATTATGGGTGCTGCTAGTATCTATTATAGTACATTTAGTAAGCAGTCTTCTAACTGGGATTGTCAATATTGGATGAGTTTATTTTAAATGATTTTCCTCAAAAGTTAATTGAACCAACTAAAGGACTCCTGTTCAAGACCAAGAATGATAACTATAGCTATAACGATAACTATATTAGTGTTCACACCTTCCACAACTTCACAATAACATTCTGTTGACTTTCAATGTTTTTATCATTCATCAGCTAGAAGAATCAAAATCTATAAATATGTATTGTCACTGATGTGGTTATTTCTCAACATTTTAATTTGAAGGGCTCTTTAATCCCACAAGGCTATTAACCTGCCATTCATCAGACCCTTTTGAACTCACATATGCACCACAGCACATGTTGGTGTTCTAGATCTTCCAAAAAACTTGCTTTTCCTGTTAACATAGGATAGTTTACTAACAGCATTGCTTTCCTGTCACACTTAGCACTGGGTGCACAGTTGGCCCTGGTGACCATGAAGTAGATTGCATGAATAAACAAAGCTTGACCTTCAATGCCAGACTGCTATGGTAGGTTCTCCTTGGCTAGTTTGTTGTGCTAAGTAGCAATTTAGGCCTAGCCTTATGGGCTTACTTTGAGATTGGGCTGTGCGATTAATTCAATTTTAGTTTTATATGATTATGAAATAATCAAGATAAAACAATTATTATTATTTTCTTTAAAATGGTACTTACTACCTTCCTTAAAAGCCCAAACTTAAAGCTTTTTTCCCATGTTTTATCATTTCTCTATTTTATTTATTTGTCATTGTTTATAATTTTCTCCTTTGGTTTTATTTTATTTCTGACTATTTCCTTCTAAATTGATTTTTGAGGACTTTTTTTTAAAACTTACACTAATAAGCCTTGTATTTTTCTGCTGTGGTTTTGAAATTGTATCAAGAATTGTGAAATTTCATTGGTATATAAAATTGTGTTGTTATAGCAATCCATTGTATACTTGATATATATCACTATTGTGAAAAAAAGAGTAGGCTACTCATAAGATTTTGGTCTCATAATCATCATAATAAAAATAATGATTGCAATATTGAGCAAAATAATCATGATTATGATTTTTGCCATTACCAACCAGTCCTACTTTGAGGTTCAGTATGCTGACTACAAAACTATGAGTCACAACTTGGATCTGGACACATTTCAGAACCATAAATGCATCCCAGGGGGAGTTGATTTATTTTGTGTGCAGCTAAATGTGGCGAACATTATTTTTAGACAGCCTTGCATTGTTCATTCTTCAACCATTCATAAAGCAGGAAGAAATCCAACAGCACACGTCTTTTGAGATCTCAAATGCACAAAAATGGGCCTCTGTTATGTGGGTTAGCTTACATGTACATTTACAGATCAGCAATGAGATGAACCTATGAACTCTGGGATAGCGTAGAGACACACCCATTATTATCACATTATAACTAGCCCTACAGTGTCCAACATAATCATCGCTAATCCCACTATTACTGCCATAGATCCCTACTGTGTGTGTCCTCCGTAATAATAAACAACATTCTGCTGCTTCTGATAATATCTTCTGATATTATCCACTGCAGTCTGTTAATACCCCTGTAAACTGGCTTTGAGGGTAGACGGCAGCGGCAGGCACCCAAACACCATCTCTCTGAGGGCCGATGCGTGCCAGTTACCTCCACTTCACTGCTTCTGCTGTGTGTGATTGTTGGATAACATAATCTTAAATAAATCTGATGTGTTTAACAAGATATCAGTGGAGCGTATGAATGAAGACTGGGAATAATGATCCAGATGGATTTCATTGGCTTTTAAGCAGCCTTTGTTCAGTACATGTTGCGTACAGAGTGCTTGTGCTTTAACTAATGGTTACGCTGTAATGGATTCCTCTGTGTCAGGCCAAGTTGATGTATTTTTTTACTAGACACCCATTGACTTCACAGAAAGATTTCAGTTGTGTTTAATTTTTTAAAATGCTGCTGTCGCATGTTGCACAGAGGGATGTGGTTGGCATTTGACTGGAAGTGATATGGAAGTGCCCCTCTCTTGTAGGTGAAATAAATGCATTTAGTGAAATAATCTCATGGTCTCATTCACTGACTGATTATCAGGCATTAATCGGACTGGATTGGCCCTCGTCTCGGCCGTCATTATTTGTTATAGGATCATGCTGAGCTGTGCCGCAGCTCACAGATGGAACGGTCCCACATCACAGGAAATACCTGAAGTAGATAAATGATATCATGACCGTATGGTTGCTAGTCAGAAAAACCCTATAGATTTCTGAAGAAGGGCATGTGCATGGTTATATATTGATTTTCATCTGTTAGATCTCAATGTGAATGTCATCAGTCATCACTTTAATTATTAAACTCAGGCTGTTCGGGCTACAAATATCAATTGCCCATTAAATTGTGGGGCTTGTTGAAAAGAAGTATGCTTTTTATTTTCCTAAGTGATCGGATTTAAGATTTTTGCTAGGTGGATTATAAAACCAGTGTTATTTTATACTGCAGTATTTAATTATATTTTGTATGTTTTCATTTTTTAATTTTAGCTTCTTTTTTATTTTAATGTAAGCGTTTTTAAATATTTTGTTTTAGCTTTTCATATTTATTTCAGTTTTAATACTTCAGTTTGTTCTTTAAATGTATTTCAGTTAGTTGCTTAGGCGGCATTTCTATATTTTTTTTTTAGTTAGTTTTTCTTTTAATAATCATTTTATTTCAGCTTTATTTAAGTTAATGAAAATATTTCTAATAGTTTTAGATGTAGTTAACAATAACAGCACTGGATAGTTCACCCATGTAATTTACCCTCATGTTGTGCCAAACCTGTATGACTTTCTTTCTTCTGCAGAACACAAAAGAAGATATTTTGGAGAATGGTTCAACAACACATTGACTTCAGTTGCAATATTTTTCAAAATATCTTCTTTTATGTTACACTGAAGTTGGAACGTCGAGTAAATGGCGACAAAACTTTCATTGGGTGAACTATCCCTTTAAGAAAGCTTGTTAGATAGTTTTTAAGCTTAAAGCTGATATTATTACCCAGAAGAACATATTTATAGTCCAGTGTGTAACCAAAGGCATAACCTCACGAGTTTGGACAAACCACACTTCCTTATGGCCATCCCCACACTCTTCGCTGTATGTTGCTGTATATTGTAAAGACCTCTATATTGTAAAGAGGACACAAACACTTCCTACCCATGACTACAGTTACACCCCAGTTTCCTGTGCTGGGCTCAGGGCACACGAACAGACTGCAGCAGCTCTCCTTGTTTTGTTACTCTTCCAACAAGACTATGTTATCATGATCCTTCAGTCCCGCTCAACTCACCTCCTCGGCCTCACAGCTGTGTGGGTGATGTGACCTGGAAGTTCTGGAGGAGCGGAGAGGAAGATGTTATAATTACGACAGGATGCTGGGATTTCTCAAGTCATAATGTTGTGCCAAAACATTCTAGCACTGCACAATATTGATTTTTGTTATGGTCAAAATATGACTAGTGATATTACATCTATTTTTTATTTATTCATTTAGCAGATGCTTTAATCCAGTGGGGATTTGGAGGAATTCTGCATTACAGACTGTTCATCTTAAAGAGACAGTAACACAAGACGTTAACAAAGGTTTAAATTAAAAAAAACAATTTGTGCATGGATGAAGAAGTGACAAAAAGCAGAGAGGAGGATGCTGAAAACAGCTGTTCAGTCATGACGTCAGTTTGTAGTCAAACCCGGAGGGCTAATTAGCATGTGTTCCCTCAGGTACTTCTAATGGGTTTTTTAGAGTGGCTGTGTTTGATTTATGATTGAATAAGATCTGTGTTTACACTACTTGAAAACATTTGTTCCTTTAATAATCTATAACATCAGTTGCCATATCTTAGATGTGAACTTTGTAACTTCCTCGGATGTTTCTTCTATGAGACAATTGCTGACATATTTGGTGTTTGGTATTTGAAGAATTTGAGAACTGTTTGAATTCATGACGATCCGTCACTTTTGATTGTAGGTGCTAAGCTTTGGGATCTTTCTGAAAACTAGGTTGGCAATAGAGGAAAATAAATACCAGAATCAAATGTTTTTTAGGATTTCTTGCAGTATGATTCCCAAACAAATTATTATTATGAGTATATATATATATATATATGAGTATAGTATTATTTCATATACTGCTTGACCAGTGTTGTCCGATTCACAAACAAATGACTGATAAACAAAATGGCTCTTTTTTTTTTTTGTTATTTTGTGAATCAAACAAAAACAGCACAGTGTTGTACAATTCTTGAACTAATGTCTCTTTAAGAACTAGGTCTTTTAAGTGAATCAGAAACATACAGCACAACCAGTATAGTAAGATTCCCAAACAATTACTCTCATGAACCAGTTCTTTTGAGTGAATCACACAAATGAGCAACCAGTATAGCCTGACTCATGAACAAATTAATCTAATGAACCAGTTCTTTTTAGCAAATCAAACAAGTGCAGCATGACCTTTGTAGTCTGATTCTTGAACAAACTACTCTATGATCTGGCTCTTTTTTGTGAATTAAAAACATACCAGTGTAGATAGAGTCCCAAACAAATGACTCTTATAAAGTGGTTCTTTTTAGTGAATCAAATAAATACAATGCAACCAATGTAGTCTGAATCCTGAGAAAGAGTCTTCTGAATTAGTGAATCAGAAATACACCGTATAGCCAGTGTAGTCTGATTCACAATGACTCTTAAGAGACAGTCTTTTTAAGGAATCAATGACAGTTATATCAGTCTGAGTGGTTGGTGAACACACAATTTAAGACTCACTTACTTAACAGCAAGTGGTTATATGTTGTTCTTGTTGGCTTGGGAGAAATCAGTGTAATTTTAGTGTTTGTTCACATGCAAATATTTTCTATTTAATCATGTTATTAGGTCAGTTATTAGATTGCATTTATGCAGCATTGAAAATATGTCAAATAAGGTAATAAGTAAAAAAAATATATATATATTGATGCATCCCCAGTAATCCTGTTTGGTCAGGCTGCAAATGGAGCCTTAAGGGATATTGCCATTCTCATGTGGTTTGCATGTGTGTGTATGGACTAGGCCTGTGCACAGTGACAGGAGACCAGCAGGTGTGTGACTGCTGAACCTCGACTGGGAGGGTTAAAGGGTAACTGTGTGGTATTTATGTAGGGAATTTACAGCCTGGGATAGACACTCTGCTAACACACTCACTCACTCTATTAATAACCTCCTGTGCCCTGACACCCTTGCTGCCCCTTTCACACATATAAATGTACCCACACTTGAATGTATATATGTACAGACCCTCAATACTCATAAACGCTCAGACACTTAGAGAAACATTAGATCTTAATTTATACTAAGCCACTGTATCAGTGCAAAAGCAGCAGTTTTAGTAGGTAATCTGGAATGTGCATGAGGTTCTAATGAGGCCCGTTGTAAAACAGAGTAGTTTTCAACAGAGTAGTCGGTCAACAGGGGCGTTCAGCATTCTCATCATGAGCAGCCAGCAGTTGAGAGCTAAGTGGAAAATTCCGCTGTTTGAGCGTGACATGCTTTCAGTATGCCTCAGCTTTTGCAAATAGACGGGAACACTGGTGTGCAATCCTGGGTGCTGGTCTCACAGAGTCCCTAACAGTTTGTGTTCTTTCCCGTAGAGTCGTCAAAGAAGAAATCTCTGATGATAACGCCAAGCTGCCCTGCTTCAACGGCAGAGTGGTGTCCTGGGTAAGTGAGACGTATGGGGCCCTCCTCTCTGTATTAGACAGATTGTGACATTATGAAATATCAGACTATCAACCCTGCTGAACCCCCCCCCCCCCCCCCCCCCAGCTTAAAACAGCCTAAGCCTATTTGCCAGTCTGTTTGCTAGTTTTAGAGGAAAATATACACAGAATAAATTCCTGCATGAATGATTCTTATGAACCTGTTCTTTTTAGTGAATCAAGCAAATAGAATGCGACCAGTGTAGTCTGATTCCTGAACAAATGACAATTATGAACCACCTCTTTTTAGTGAAACAAACAAATGCAGCACTACAATTTTAGTGGGATTACTGAACAAGTGACTCTTGTGAACCAGTTCTTTTTAGTGAATAAAGCACTAGTGTAAACCGATTATTGAACGAATGTCTTTTATGAACTGGTTCATTTTAGTGAATCAAACAAATACAGCACAACCAGTGTAGTCTGATTCTTGAATTCTTGACTCTTTCTTTTTAGTGATTAAACCCAGTGTAGTCCGATTCCTCAGTGACTCTTAAATTAAATTAGACCTAAATTAGCTCTTTTTTTGTGAATCATTCAAGCGTTTTTCAGTTGGCCAACCAGGTAAATAGATAAATACCAGCTTGGTTAGGCTGGGAGACCATCTTAAACCAGTTAAAACCAGAATTAATACACATTCCTGGTTTTATTGTAAACAGTGCATGTTGTTTATACAAATGATGTTTATGCTTATAATTTTTGATCAAAATGTTAAACTTGCTCTGCCTCTGTAACTTTCTGTTTTGTGTGATGACACCAAAGCCTTGCAATCATTTAACAATTACAGTATAAACCACTTTTCAAGATCTAATCACTACCCAATAGATAAAATCAAGTCCGCTCTGACATTTTGAAGTAAAATGGACGGTAATCTGAATTAAACTCTGTGACCTAATTTGTATGAGTAAACTTTATACAAATAGAGGACTGTTTAAATATTTACACATGATAGTGGCAGCAAACGCAAAGCATAATAATTAATTTGATAATTGCCCCTAAAATACACATCTGCACTCCTGCAAGCAGGTGTGATACCTATAGTGCTGTGTGGAGTTGATGTGAGGTGCAAAATACAGGTTAGTGGACTCCAGCGAGCCTCCAGCTGCAGAGAGCTGCACAGACATGCTGAGATACATGATATTGAGCCGTGCTGCGCTAAAATATGTGCTTCACTGCCTGCTGTCCAAACACGGAGACCTTCAGTATACCATAACGTGATCACTGCTTTAACATAGTGCATTGGATTTATGCCTTACATCAAGGTTTTATCATTGGCTTGTGCAGAGAATGAACAGCAGTGTTTATAAGGTTATATCCTCAGGTATCCTCATCTACGGCCCATTATTTGGATCATGAAAGCACTTTACCACATCATAAGGCTCCTTTTTTGTCTCTGATAGAATGAGGTGGAGGAGTCGGACTGCTCATAGAAATATTTGCTATTCTATTGCATGAAATTAACTGGACCAACCAGATTTTTTTTGTGTGTGATTTGAGCAAAGTATGGATCAATAATGACACCATTGTGGTCATATTTTATTGCTGATTTGAAATATGTTAAAATGGCCACCCAGGGCCTTTATTGAGAAGCCTGCCAAGTGAACTGACTTGCCTTAAAGGGTCCATGTTTCACACTCCTGTCTGCTCAAACAAATGCACTCTCTTCTCTTCCTACTGCTGGTCTACTTATTTATGCAGGGCTAGTAGTTAGTCTGGAGAGTTTCTTCCTGAAGCCTTTGTGGGTAATTGTATGTATGTGTGTGTGTGTTTGGCTGTAGTTGGTGTTGGCTGAAGGCACACACTCAGATGGGGGATCTCAGTGCACAGAGAGCCACAAAGAGCTGCCGCCACCCTTGGAGCGAACTGGAGGGATTGGGGATTCCAGACCCCCCTCTTTCCAGTGAGTAATGCCATGCAAATAATTTGTCTGACATTTATTACTCACTTTTTAGGCCCGCAGTAAACCAGTGACGGCAGTGAAGGACACTTATCCTACTATAACTGGATGTATGGCAAATAAAGATAATGCAATGTATAAATTGAAATCGGAGGGTCAAGGTCCTAATGTTGTTTTCATGAATTTTATAAAACCCTTTGAATATGCATGTGATCCATGTACACATCTTAAAAGTTTTCAAACATACACTATCGTTCAAAAGTGTGGGGTCAGTATGATTAGTCTCCAAGCAACGTCTCCAAGATGCTTAAAGAAACCTACCTTCAAAGCTATAAATCTATGCGCAAGTGCACCTAGGACAAAAGCTGCTTTAAATGCAAAGGATAGTCACACCAAATGTTTTTTTTTTTTATTTAGTTATAGAAGTTAATTGATAAAGAAAATCTATTTATGACATTTTACAGCATTTTTACACAAGTACCTAAAACGTTTAACAGTACTGTAGCTTTGCAGGTAGGTTTCTTGAAGCATCTTGGAGACGTTGCCACAGCTCTTCTGGATTTAGTCTGTCTCAGTTTGTTCTGTTTCATCGTGACATTCCAGACAGACTGGATGATGATGAGATCTGATCTCAGTGTGGAGTACTGGCTGTTGTCAGATAAAAATCTCACTAGATTATTACAATGGCAAAATTAATATTTGGAATTGTAAACTGATATTTCCTACTGACACACTACAGCAAAAGATAGAAATAACTGACTTAAAACAAATTTTAGCTGGTGAAAATACTAGTGTTCTAATAATTTTGGCCACCTCTGTATGTATATCATCTTTATTTGCCCGTGAGAAAGCAACATAAGAGACTTGTCCTCTCCCTATGAGAAAAATATTTTAAAAAATCTTAGCAACTCCAAACTTTCGTACTATAGTTTTTTCTTTCAAGGTAAACATTTTTTGAAGTCAAATATAATGAATTATGAATATCACTGTGTTTTCAGCCTTTTAATTGGGTGTTTTTATTGCATCTTTTAAGGCCTACAAAAAAAAAATTGAAACATTCAACATAGAA
Source organism: Barbus barbus (assembly GCF_936440315.1). NCBI lineage: Eukaryota > Metazoa > Chordata > Actinopteri > Cypriniformes > Cyprinidae > Barbus > Barbus barbus. Next base: position 17,744,619 of record NC_136719.1, read on the forward strand.
GAAGTGTACTCAAGTCATTGTACGAGTTGCATGTATGCATTATAAATGCATATGCATTGGGTTTTTGAATAACCAGACAAATACATCTGCAGATGTCTGCATGAATTCATAGAACACACACACACACACACACACACACACACACACACTTTTGACAAGCATTACAAAACCACTGATTTGATTTGATTTGTTCTGAGTTCCTGACCACAGTCACAGCAGTAGCAGATGTCTGTTATCCAGCTGGAGGGAAAATATCATTCTTGTTCTTCCGGGAGCCACATGTGTGAATCACAGTCCAATTCTAGTGCCTGTCTCTTGAGCTACATTCTAATAGAACACGTGTTTGCCTCACAAAGTTCAATGTGTTTGTTTGATTTGCTAGCATTCATGTGGTTAGGTCTTTAACCAGTCATGTAGCAATGCCTTCCTCCACTCATACACAGCTGCCCACATAATAATTCATATTCTGGGGCAAATACCAGTTACAGCTTCGTAACATCAATATTTGTCATATAGTAGTGATAGTCATGTTGGATTCATGAATGAATCTTTCTTGGACCAATTTGTTCTAATTATTTTATTAAATCGACTCACTGTTTCTTTATATCTCCTTTTGTGTGTTCTATATATATATATATATATATATATATATATATAATATAAACACATTTGCTACAATGAACACAATATTTGATGCAATTTATACCACTTATTAGTGAAAATAAACCCATGAACTGCAGCTTTACTGCAAGAACAAAAGGCTAAAAAACACTTTCACATTGCTTTGGCTGTAAAGAAGGCTTTGAGAGTTGTGCGCTGCTGCATATCTGGTTATGTTGTGCCTCTACCGCAAACACACAGATTAAATATTCTCTTTGTTCATATTGAAGATGTTGAAGGCTAAATTTAGATCAATGAGCTTCAGGGATATTTTACAACAGCCTTTCTTTGTGCATCTTTTGCACCTTTTCACTTTTGTGAAAATCCTGCGATTTCTTTATCTAATGTTTGACTTTCAGACTTTTTTTTGTTGTAACCTTCTCACCTCACCAAAGAATTCTCACCACTTGTTTTCTATAGTGTCTAGTGCCATCTAGTGCCAGAGCATGTGAAGGTGAACCACAGACTGCTTCCTTTCTCCCGTCAGTCCTTTTCCCCAGTGTCTCTCCAACAGACTAACAGCCAATTTTGCATGAAATTAATACGAACGTTTCTCCCACAAGAAATCTCCCTCATTTCCATTATAAAAGCTTCACTGTAAGCATTAGTAAGTAACCAAATGTTATCCTGTGCCTGCTATCTTTGTGCTGTGCATTATTTATTGGTCCTCCTGAATACATTTGGTAGGGTGAGGAGAGTATGTTTTTGGCTGTCCCTTGAGCAGCTAATCCGGATTAGTGGACATTAAAAGCACCCGTCTCCGTTGCCCCGTGGGCTCTGCAGGGTGACACAGCTGCATCGGGTCTCCCCCAGGACTGCCCCCTGTAAATACAACATATTCTCACAGAAATGTGCATTAAATGCATCAGTTGGTATTTAATACCATTGTATGATAAAATGTATTTTACAGTGATTTCAGAATTTTGTTCATTTTGGGAAGTTATTTGTAAGCCATTGTAAATCAGGCAAAATTATATTTTAATTGCTTAATCGGTGGTATTTTTGTATTTTTTTTTTTTTTTACTTTGCATTTGAAATCAGCAACAGAACAAATAGTGATTTCTCTCTTTTTAAAATTCCACAAGAATTTGTATTTTGCTGTCCTAATTATGCATGATTATATAAAGGCATCTTTACACAGCTGAGTTAAGACTGCTCAAGTGTTTGCTCAAGATTCAGTGTAAAAACTAAATTAAATTATGCCTGTTCTGTGTTCAGTTTTAATTGCTGGGTAAATTGCTGTGTCTAAGCAGCATTAAACAGTCTAGACCTAAATGCCACTACAGAAGTGCCTCTGTGCCACCTTTGGCATTAGAAGCTTTTTTTGTATTTTCATTTAGCTTTGTTTCTCCCTCCAGTTTGGTCTCAACACAGACCTGTGTCCCAGAATTCTGTTTTAACCATTGAGATCCACTGATTTAATGCATGGATACTGGTGTATTAATTGATGTACTTTTGGTAAATTATCACCATACTGCTGAAGTAACAGGCTCTATCCAGCAGAGAGAGACATTAGCACAGTGTTGTGTTTGAGCTAATTGTGCTTGAGGGTTGGGACTTTCCTTTTTGGTATTTGGATATGCAAGTAAAATTTGGGAAGATTAAATTTTCTGGCTCAAAATCATTCAAGATTTTGTTTTGTTTAAGATATTTTCCCCTAAATAGTATCCTAACATTACAAAGGGTTTTCAACTTTCTTATCCATGAGTAGGTTGAAATAGATTTTTTGCAGAGCTCAATGGATATTCAAAAGCCTTATTATGTAACTATATAACTTTTTTGTATGTTCTCTTTGGGTTGGTATAGAAACAGATTTGAAATGCAGAGAAAAATGGCAAAACTTAAACCTAAGGATTTGTTCATTCTAAAGATGTGAATACATCAGTTATGCACTGCTTTCAAATGAAATTATAACTTAAAAATGGATGAATCTATATCTGTGTACATTTATTTTCTGGAAAAACACTTGAAGGGATATGAAAGTAAAAATAATCACTTAGAAGCAGACAGTTTGTAAGCACTATTTGCATTGTTATAGTGGTCTGTTTATTAAAACAGTTATGCAGAACGGGTAACAGTAATAATATGCAAATAAAATCTCTACTAAATGTGTACTGCCTATTTTCTGTAGGTAGTAATAGTGTGGCAGTCATTTATATTTATATGTATTTATGCTTTTATCCAAAGTGACTTACATTGCATTTATGCATTCCTTGGAAATTGAGACAATAATCCTGGATGCAGGTTTTTATTCTAAAATACAAATATACTTATTCATGAGCGGGATGCTGCATGGGTTAAGGCCAGACAAACCAACTTAAATCCTGATTGGTTGTATTTTAAAAAGCTTCGTAACAAATGTACAGTTATGATTAGAAAGGCAAAAGCAGAGTATTTTCTTGATAAAACGAAAAAATCAGCAAATGCAAGTAAGTTCTGGAAGAATATAAAGTTTTTGACTGGTAATAGATCTGTTTCAGGTCTTCCCAATTGCATAACAAAGGATGGTATTAAAATAGTGGATAAATTACAAATGATCAAATTGTTTTAATAGCCACTTTACTGAATCAGGGTCATTGTTTCAGACTAATAATTATACCACTGTAACTTCTGAACTTCTTAATGCAGAGCAGCATCTATGGACAACAGAGTTCGTTTTTAATCACATCACTACTTCTGATGTCTGCTCTGCATTACAAAACCTAGATGTGAATAAATCGCCAGGTCCTGATCTTATTGAACAACTGTTTTTAAAATTAGCGGCTAATATTATTTCACAACCATATCTGTTCACTCTTTCCCTAACAACCAAGGAAATTCCACAGATCTGGAAGTCTGCTTTTGTTGTTCCTCTGTTGAAAGGGGGCGACCCTATTTTATTAGATAACTATAGACCTATTTCAAAGTTATGTATCTTGTCAGAACTTTTGGAAAGTTTCATCAGTGAACAATTGACACAGTATTTACACTCTCATAAACTTTTGTCTATCAACCAATCAGGATTTCGTAAAAAACACAGCACCATTACGGCTGTTTTAAAAGTTGTAAATGATCTAGTTAAGTCCCTAGATGGAAAACACTGCTGTGCATGTCTTTTTATTGATTTAACTAAGGCATTTGATACAGTGAACCACAAGATTTTGTTAGATAGGCTTAGAAGTGTTGGTCTGTCAGACAATGTAGTTTCATGGTTTATTACTTATTTAAAGGGAAGAACTCAATGTGTGCAAGTGGAAGGTATCAAATCAGACTTATTGGAAATGGGTACGGGAGTCCCCCAAGGATCTGTATTGGTTCCATTATTATTTATTATATATATAAATTGTTTAGACGTTAACATTGATAATGCAAGGTTCCACTTTTTTGCAGACGACACTGTCATCTATTGTTCTGCTCCTACAAAACAACAAGCTTTGGGTGACTTACAATCAACGTTTGATATTATTCAAGCAAGGTTTTTTACTTTGAAGTTGGTCTTAAATGTTGAGAAAACAAAATTTATGTGGTTATCAAACTCTAGAAATTCTTTGGATGGTTCTGTTGAACCATCCGAAACTGGAAACCATCTCCGAACTCTGCAAGGGAAACTGATCGCATTAGTGTCAGAGTATAAGTACCTGGGCATCATAATTGATAGCACACTACGTTTTGATTCATATATTAATTATTTGCGATTAAAGTTGAAGAAGAGGCTAGGATTTTAGTCTTCATTTTCATTTAATGCAAGGAAGAAGCTTGTGTCTGGAACATTTTTACCGATTCTTGATTATGGGGATGTGGTGTATCAGCATGCCTCTTCTTATCTTCTTGCCTCTTTGGAAGCTGTGTATCATGGTGCTTTAAGATTTATTACGGATTGTAAATTTTCTACACATCATTGTATACTATATAATAGAGTTGCCTGGTATTCACTTGCTGTTCGAAGGCAAATGCATTGCTATTTATTGATTTACAAAGCTGTTCTGGGTTTTTTGCCATCCTATCTCTGTTGTTTGTTTCACCAAAAAGTAGTTGTTAACTATTCATTGCGTTCCCAGTCTTTTTATAATCTTCATGTACCTTCAGCATGAACTAATTTAAGTAAAACTGCATTTGAATATGCTGCATTGTCAGACTGGAACTCTCTTCAAATGAAACTGCGGCTAAATCAGTTGGTGTCTCTTAGTAAATTTAAAATATTTTTGCGTGCAATAGAAAATGATTTAATGATTTGAAAATGCTTCTAATGCTGTAATATTTTATTGTTGTGATGTACTGTTTTTTTGTTGTACGTGTATTTGTATAACTGGACCGCCTGTTTTGGCCAGAAAAAAAAGAGATTTTTAATTTCAGTGAGTTTCTCTCCTGGTTAAATAAATGCAATATACATTCATGCGAAAATGACATCTTTTTTTCTCATGTGTGAGCATCTTTGCATGTGTCACAGCAAGCTGTTCTCTTCTCACCAACCTCATGTTTCTTTTCTGCCCTGAGCATTCTAACCACTCTGCTTGAATAACTAGCCTTTGGCATATCCGCATACATTTATTCATTCCCACACTGCATCGCGGCCCCATTTACCCCCAACCTGCTCCTCTAGGGCCCAACCGCAGCCCTGCAGTATTTGAAACTCCCGGGCTGCAGTTTAGCTAAACATTTTTTACCATACATTCTCAGCTTTGAATAACTAGTGACAGCTGCTGAAAATGCTCGGCTATAAATCATATACTCCTAAACAATGAAATATCTGTTGGCGATGAAATTGAATATTGGTAATCATAATTTCAGAAGGTTTCCTAGAACAATTTCTCTACTTTTGTGGCCAAGTGTATTATGACTCAGCATAATAGAGATGGTTTCGAGACTATATAATAAAGACCTCTCTTTTTGTGTGTGTGTATGTGTGTACTAGTGCCAATGCGGTGAGCAGTCGGGATGGATTGGACACAGAGACAGGGACGGAATCTCTCCAGAGCCAGCGGAGAGAGCGGGAGAGGGAGCGAGCTCACAGGAGGACACGAGAAAGTGAGTGACTTTGAACAATACTCAGCAAAACAGACTTATTCTCACACTATACACACATCACATATCATGTGCCAGGGATCAGGAAACATATGATACATATGACATTATTTGTAAAGAGTGTTTTTAACCCAGGTGTTTTTCAGTGTCTGGCAGGAAAATGAAATATTCCAAGCACATACACGTGAGACAACCCCCCCCCCCCCCCAGCTTTTTAGTTGGTAAGCTGTTTTTTGGACAGCTACTGCTAAGGTAACAATATTTATAGGTGGGCCATTACAAAACGTGTTTCCATTTGTTTTGTAAGGTGAGTTTAATAGTGCAAATTTAAAAAAAAATTTAATGAAATAGTTCTATGTAATAGTTTTTAACACTTTCCTAAAAGGGGGATGATATTTTGTTTTCTTTATGAATATAATTAAATTATCAATTTACAAGGGAAAAGTATGGTAACAGGGTCGACATATAACCTGACACATAACCCTTTACAGAAGAAAGAGATTGAATGGAAATCAATTTTTTTGTTAATACGGAGATGAATCAGAGGTGGGGACAGGCTAAAAACAGCATCCTCGTGACATTAAAAAAACACCAACAAATAAATGTATTTTTTATATTTAAAAAACATTATATATTTAATGTAGAGTGAGTTCTGTATTTAGTTATTTTTTCACATCTACACCACCGTTCAAAAGTTTTGGTTTGGTAAAAAAATATTAAAAATGTTTGTCAAGTATCTTATGCTCATCAAGGTTGCATTTATTTATTTACAGTCAAAAAAATATTACAAAACTTTTTATTATTATTAAATATTTAAATGAGCTGAAATAAGCTAAATGTTCAGCATCATTATGCCAGTCTTCAGTGTCACATGACACTTCAGAAATGATTCAAAATTATTGTTTTGATGGTTTGGTACTCAAGAAATATTTCTTATTATAAGTGTTAAAAATAGACATTTTGTGATGTGATTTGTAATATGATCATTTTGTTTTCCAGAATTCTTTGAATAAATAGTTCAAAAGAACAGCATTTATTTGAAATAGAAACATTTTATGTCTACTGTCCCTTTCGATCAGTTTAATGATTCCTTGCTGAATAAGATGTTTAAAAAACAAACAAACAAAAAAAACTTTGAATGGTAGTGTATGACACAAAAGTTTCCCAAAAAGTGAATAAATAATGACATAATTTTCCTCGAATACTCCTTTAACGTCATCGCTTCAACTTAAACACTTTCAAAGCTCTACAATTTGTTACAGGGTGTTGCAGGATGTAGTTGATTTTTTTCCCAGCATGTCCCCTTTCATGTTTTAAACCTGTACAGAAAGTTTATTTTTGTTGGTGTGCATGCTGACTTGAGCTCTGGGTAAAGAGAGGTCACTTGGAAATATAAAAGCTTCCTTTTGCACGGAAAAATATTCTGTCATCAGCAAAGAATGTTCTTAGATCCTTATAGGTACTTTTGTCTGCATTGAGAAATGCTACGTCTAGAAAGAATGTTCTTAGCTCCTTATAGGTACTTTTGTCTGCAATGAGAAATGCTACATCTAGAATGTCTACATTGCTGAACCTGATTATCATAGTTGATTTCCTCTTACTGTATAGAAAAGTCCAGGATTGTTTCCTTCTCATACTATCTGATGTATTTGTGGAAGCCCCGCTGTTTCTCTAGTTCTGTCCACTGGAATCGTTTCATGCTCTTCATCTCTATTTCTCCTGCTGTTTGCACCTCATTAGTGCCAAGTGCGTTAATTAGCGCAGCTTCATTAGCAGCGACACCGTCAGACACAAGAGACAGATGGAGGTGTTTGTGTGTGTGTGTGTGTGTGTGTGTTTGTGTGCTTGCTGAAGATACTGATGATTAATGGATATTTGTTGAATCTCTGTGTTTCTGGCTGTCTGTTAGAGACATCAGACCCCATGGAGTGTTTTTGTAGTGTCAGTACTTTCAGTTTGTTGCTCCCCAACACTTGATGGTTTAATGGTTGTGATCCAAACTGTACTTGGGTTTTTTGAGTCTGTCTTAGAAGTAAAGCATCTATTTGCTATTAGCATGTGTATTTCTGGAGCAGTCGTGTTGCTGTGCGGTGTGTCTCTGGAGGTTTTGGATGTAGAGCGTGTGAGAAATGTGTCAGGTCAGCTCCCCTTTTCTTCTCCAGAAATAGTCATGGATAGTAGAGCTGTGAAACTCGTGATAGATATTGTGATAGATTCTGAAGATTGTTTTAAAATATACATTAATAACACACACATGCATGTATTTGATACTGAAGACTGGAGTAATGATGCTGAAAATTCAGCTTTATAATTACAGGAATTACATCTCAAAATACATTTAAAAAACTGTTTACATTTAAAACAGTTATTTTAAATTGTAGTAATATTTTATAGTTTTTACAATATTTTTGATCAAATAGATATAGTCTAGGTGAGCTTAAAAATACATGTACATTTTTTTATTTTATGAGAATTTAGTCTTTTGTTGTATTTATATTTTTGTTTATTCAGAATTGTATCTGAATATATATATATATATATATATATATATATATATATATATATATGTGTGTGTGTGTGTGTGTGTGTGTGTGTATGTGTACAAATGCACACATTCCTTTCTCTGATAATGATAATTTGACAAATTGACAATTTGTTTTTAGTTTAATTTGTAATAAAGTTTTATTTAGCTCTTAGTTTGGAAAAGCAGATTCACCTTTTCATTACAAAAGGAACAAATGCAAAATTCAGATGGATGGTTTTTGCACACACTTTCTGTCAATCCTGCATAGTCAGAGGGTGATTTGTCAAGGTTGTCCCAGTGCTGACCTCTGCTGGGTGTGGCTGGATGAAAAATATTTGTTTGCTTATTAAGGACAGGTGTGTGCCCTAGGCCTAGGGGCAGAAGGAGTGAGAGAGGAGATCTCTTTTCTAGCCTTAAGCACTTATCTGTTAACCATGCCGAGCCACCGATATTCAGTTTCCATTTTGCTGTATATGTAGGTGTTGATTTGTTTTGGGATTGGCTCGTCTTTAGGATAAGCAAGATTTCGTGAATTCATCATTGTGTGGTGTTTTGCTGTCATCGTGAATGCACAACAAAAAGTTTTTCTTTGTCCACAGCTTTACCGTTAAAGTCAACAGTTATCAGTGCCCAGAAGCTTGTATGTGAGTAGCGTAGACTGCACTCTCGCTCAGGGCTTGTTCATTGTCTTACACACTCCTGTGCCGTTAAAGTGGAAACTGATGCGGGGACATATTTGATAGACAGTTGAGTTCCCGCGTGAAGGTGGTTCCATTTCTTTGAGCCCTTGAAATGTTGCAAGCTAATGAGAGGTGCAGCACTGTAATGAAAACTGTGCAGCAGCAGAGGTAAGACAAATGCATCTATCTGATAACAAGAGCATTTTGAGTAGATATTGAAGTTTAAGATAAATTGCATGATTTTATCATTAATGTTAGGATTTCTTTTTTACTTTATATACACCACCCCGTATAATTAATTTAAACTAGTGTTGTATGCAAAGAAAAAAATTACTTGTGTTGTTAAAATATTTATATATAAGTTTTGCAATATAAAGCTTAAATATGAATATAACATTATTTCAGCTCATACACTTATTATTATTGTTATTTCTAAATTAAATACAAATTTTCTAAATGAAATGGTAATCATAAACTATATATTTATAATATACTAGCCTATATAATGTTGCATCTGTAAAATAATAGATGTCAAATCCTGTGTCTATAAGTATATTCTACTTACCATATAATGTTTACTTAAGATTTATTATCTCTTGATCAGTAGTATTATTCAGTAGTGAATTAACTGGACTAGCAAACATTAGAAATAGTTCAGCAAATATAAAAGGATTTAGGCCTTTTATAAAAAGCATTTGTCTTTTTATAGCCTGTTTTGAATTTAGTATGAATATATTCTTCACTTACAGTAATATTGCGCTTCACAGGCATAAGGTCATCTCCTGAAGTCAGATGTTGAAGGAACATTTCCAGAGATTTGTTTTGGTGCCCATATCTTAAGCGAATTCATCTTCATCTTCTGTTATCTCTCTTTCCTGACGTCTAACGCATACAAAAGTGAGCCTAAAGGACTCTGGAGAGGCTATAAATGCATTACCCACCTGTGGACCATCCTTTCTGATAAAAGAGGGCTACTGATAGGCTGCAGGCTGCAGCTCATCTCGCCGCAGGCCTGTGCTTGTACCCTTGATCGTTGGGGTGATACCGTTGTCCTGTGAACTCACACATGGCATGGGATGATAGAGCTTCCTCTGTGTGTGAAGAGTCAAATATGGTTGGATAAAATAGGTGTGATTGATTTGTTTGAATGAGTGGCTATGTGGAAGGTAATGGTCTGAAATGGGCACTCCTGCAGTACTGGAATGTTTTGGTTGCTCGCGGGGTACTCAGCGCTCTTATCGTTTGGTCAAACCGTTTCAGCGCATCCGATGCCACCCAGAGACACAGCTTCGTCCTTGTCTCTGTATGTATACCCCAGCATGCATTTTGACTGATATGATGGTTTCTAGAAGCGAATAACTTCATAAACCTTCAGTTCTTCAGCATAAAGCCCATTTGAGTATTATGACTGCACACTTTCATCCATAGATTGTTTGAAACTTTTAAATAGACCAGGGTTCAATTCCTTTAAAACAAAGACTGTTCTTATCATTGTTTGTCTAAGTTCATTATCAAGGAAACACTTTACTGTTTATCTAATTTGTCATTCACTGCCATTATGCCTTTCCCAGAATTATGTACTGTATTCTGTCTATTTAAAGTGTTGTTTTTCTTCAGCTTTTAAACAATGTCTTTTTTTGTTTTGTCTCAGTCCCTCGTGTGAACGGTCACTCGAAATCAGAGCGGGTGATTCGTGACTCAGCTGTTGGCTATGACAGTGCATCAGTAATGAGCAGTGAGCTGGAATCCAGCTCTTTTATCGACAGTGAGGAGGATGAGGATGCCTGCAGGTCAGACATTACTCAGTGTTTCATTTCACATAAATGTGAATTTGTTTGGCTGAGAGTGCCATGATACATTTCCTTCAAAACAACGACTGTACTCATTTGCCCACTGACATGACAATGTTTCACTCTAATTTAATTTGTAAAGCTGGCCAAAGAATTCAATATTAATTATGGTTTATTGGTTAATTTAAAGTATTTAATCATTTTAATCTTTTCCATAGTTCTTGCATTCATGATTAATATTAAAATGCTCTATTTTGTCCTAATAAAATTAAAACTAAAATCATTGATCATTATTTTAGCTATCAGAACATCATAATGGATTACTGTATTAAAAAAAGATACTCTTTGAGATTTGCTGAAGATTACATTATAAGGTGTTATTAAATATTAACTAGATCGCAAAGTAAACAAAAAATGTAAAACCTCTATCAAATAAATAAAATAAATCTTTAATATCAAGCTGTAACAGTTATGATACCAATATATTGTACATCCTTAACAGAAATACAAGAATTCAGTAGTACGTTTTGCAGCTGACCTGACACATTAGTCCTCTGGTGTTTGATTTAAGTTCTCACTGGGTTCATTTTAAAATGAATTATCTGTAAAGAGTACCTTTGCTGATTTTCGAATCTTTTTAGATTTTGTGTGTGAATGCTTCAGTACCAGTCTGAATAAAACAAAATGAATACTAACACTAGTTTTAATTAAGAACCTAACTTGATTTGACGTCAAAACTTGACTCATATTGGAGATCATGTTTGACCACTAAAATAGAGCACTTATAGTTTCATAACAACATGCTGCTTTATTAGTGAAGCATTGATCTCTGCTGTGACCTCTCATTTTTTCTGACTTAGCAGACTTAGCAGTTCAACCGAGCAGAGCTCTTCATCACACCTCATGCGTAGACACAAACGCCGACGACGGAGGCAGAAAGTCACCAAAATGGACAGGGTGGGAATGTGGAGGAAAAATTACACATCTCTACACGTTTGTGTTTGATTTGTACTAATCTTTTTATACGTTCTTTTGACAGTCCTCGTCCTTCAGCAGTATTACAGACTCCACAATGAGCCTCAACATTATCACTGTCACTCTCAATATGGGTAAGAACTTATTCACTAGATCACCCTGTTCTTTTTCCCATCATCCATCCCTTGCCTCCTCCCTCTTATCTCTTATCTTTTCACTCCCCCTGCTTAATTAACCGAACCTCCTGTATTTCAAGGTCTAGTGTGCACAGTGTGGTCTAAATATAGATGAACACGGCATTGGAAGTTCACAGCCTTATCTCTCTTTCTTACAGAGAAATACAACTTCTTGGGTATCAGTATAGTGGGTCAGAGTAATGACAGAGGAGATGGAGGCATCTATATTGGCTCTATTATGAAAGGTGGAGCGGTGGCGGCTGACGGCAGGATTGAGCCTGGAGACATGCTGTTACAGGTGAAATGATCAGCAGTCTGAAACCACTTTCAAGAGGGACCTAGACACTGGTATAATGCACTTTTAGGAAGATTAAAAATGATAAAATGTGCTTCCTAATAATTCCTAGTATCCACAATGTTACATAAAGGGAAATTCTGTCATGATTTACTCACCATCATGTCATCCTATTAGGTAAATACCACTTACATTTTAACACCAGGAACATCATTTTATATATATCCTCAATGTCATTGCGACATTGTCAAATTGAATAGATAATTTTCACTTATAGTAATTCCTTGAACAGAACTGAAACTGGCCTGTTATTGTAAGTCTCTTCTCTTTTTAGTTTCTAAATGCACTTGTGGAATTGTCAAGGTTTGGGCCACCTCCCTGTGTTGTTGACTTATTGTGCTCCAGTCCCTTTCCTTCCTGTTATATGACCTTTCGGTGTCATTGAACACAAAGGACAGTGGTGCTTTCAACTCTGTTGTCATTTATTTACATAACAAAGGGGTTTTCCTCACCCTGGTGATCTGATTTAGAAACCATAATGGTTAGATGACTCTGTGCTATTAGGTGAATTTTTCAAAATGATGTCCAAGTGACCATAAAACATCACATTTGTAAACAAACAGGCAGTTTGGTAGACTAAGAAACTGTGGCTTTTTTTAAAGTAAAAAACCTTAGTCATTATTTACTCACCAATTTGTTCCAAACTCATTTGAATTAATTTCTATTGTTATACATAAAAAGAGATATCCTGTTCATCCTTTTTTATGCAATTACAATGAATTTGTAGTAAAAATGCACTATTAAAAAGTCCATATGACTTAATTCACTATTTTATATAATAGCTTTATGTGAGGAACAAGTTGACTTACATTTTGGTCTGTTTGTCACACAAAGCTATCAGATTTCACAATATAGTTCATATAGTCATTTGTTCTACTTTTATAATACCTTTATGGAGCGTCTTGGTCACACCTAGTTTCCTTTCACATTTGTTTTATTGAAAACAGTGGCCAGGATTCTCCTCATTCACCTTCTATGTTCCATAGAAGAAACTAACTCGTATGAGTTTTGTACAAATTTTTGACAATTTATTTTATTTATAATAATTTTATTATTCATTATTTTATTTATTAAATTTATAATTTTATTAATAATGGTTAATTTATATATTTTTTACTATTTAAATTTTTTATTTTTATTTTTGGGGGTGTACTGTCCTTTAAATAAATTCCTCAAATAAGAAAATATATATGTATTGTTATATATAAAACCTTGTAGTGGAGGAGCATCTACAAATAATACAATAACAGTTCATTATAATTCCATATGGACTCTGCACAATAGTTGCATTTAAACACATAGGGACTATTGTTGAGAAATTTTAGTAATGCATCAAATAATGGGAGCTTTAATGGAACTATAATTTTCTCAGGTCAATGACGTGAACTTTGAGAACATGAGTAATGATGATGCTGTCAGGATTCTACGGGAGATTGTTTCCAAACCTGGGTGAGATTGAATGTTACACCTCAGTTGATTGATAAATTTTCAGTGAATCTAAATGCTCTCTTTAACACTGTTTCGTGTTTCATTTGTCCTCTACAGGCCGATAAGCCTAACAGTGGCGAAATGTTGGGACCCCTCTCCTAGAAGCTACTTCACCATCCCTAGAGGTACCTACTGCCTGCCATTATAGCAGCTAAATTATAGACATGAAGACCCATGCTGCATTCATCCAGTGAATTTTTTGGATCAGTTTTATTGGATTGTACTTAAATTATGCTGTCTGTCTGTCCTCAGCCGAGCCGGTGAGACCCATCGACCCTGCTGCCTGGATCTCACACACTACTGCACTTTCTGGGCCATTCCCCCATTATGGTATGATCAAAGTCACTGTCCAGATGAGATCATCTGTTAATAGAATGGCAGATTTATGATGCTCAACACTGTCATTTCTCTCTCATTTCACAGAGTTTGATGACCTCCCCCTTTCAGTGTCAAAAACAGACACGGCAACTATAGTAAAAGTTATGCAGCTACCAGATTCAGGCTTGGAGATTAGAGACCGAATGTGGTTAAAGATCACTATAGCCAACGCTGTCATCGGTTTGTGCCTTTCTTTGCTGTGGTTTGAATTTGTTGGGTTGGAGATACTTTCCTTAGCATCTAGTTTTTGGTAGATGTTTTGTTTAATCAATGCAATCTGTGTTATTTTTCTCATTTGCTCAATCTCTGTTCCAGGGGCTGATGTTGTCGACTGGTTGTTCTCACGGGTGGAGGGCTTCAAGGACCGTCGGGATGCTAGAAAATACGCCAGCAGATTGTTGAAACACGGCTACCTGAGACACACAGTCAATAAAATCACCTTCTCGGAGCAGTGCTACTACACCTTTGGAGACTTGTGCCAAAGTACAGTGAACACACACTTGAGTCGATAAAGATTCTCTTATGAACTTTTATATCACCAAGGCTACATTTATTTGATCAAAAACATAGTAATATTGTGAAATATTATTAGAATTAAAATAACTGTGTTCAATTTGAATGAATTTGTGCTTAAGAAACATTTCTGATTATTATCAGTATTAAAAACCGTGATTATGTCTTTACTATCACTTTTGATCAATTTAATGTATCTTTGCTGAATGAGAGTATTAATATGTCAAAAAAAAAAGAAATGACCAACCCCACCAACTTATTAACACTAGTGTACCTTTAATACATTAAGATAAGATCTGGCTTAAATGTTAAAGTCAAAGATTTGGTGCTTAGAGTCATAAACCGTCATTAATAGTACTACTATTAAAATGGCATAAAATAAAGATAATTGTGATATTGAAATTCTTCTGTTTTCAGATATGGCTTCTCTCAATCTGAACGAGGGATCTACTGGCGGGGGCTCTGACCAGGATGGTCTCGCTCCTCTTCCTCCACCAGGAACCAACCCCTGGCCCCTTGGCGGTCAGCCCTACCCTTACCCAGGTTACCCCGCTCCTCCACCGAGCTTCCCTCCTGGATACTCGGACCCTTGCCACAGTTTTCACAGTGGCAGTGCAGGCAGCCAACAGAGCGAAGGTGGGTGTTGTATGTGTGCAAGACAGCGCAATAAATGGTGCACTTATGGATAAAAGGGAAAACCCCTTTCTACCCACAATCCCGCGAGCTTCGTGTGACTTTCTTTCGGTTTCAGTTGTGTCTAATGATGTCAAGTAACAACTATTACATTAGTAACTGCTCAGATGTATTGTAAATGGAATTTAATACAGTAAAATGGAAACCATCAGTGGGTTTGTTGCAAGTCTGCATGTGGGGTGATAAGGTACAATACTATAATATATTCATGCAGACTTGAGTTTTGCTTTCAGTACCTGAATGAACATGACATCATTGACTCAAGACTAGTAAATCATGTGCACATATTTGTATGATTAGTCCACTTTTCAGTTTGTCCATTTATTCAGAAAGTATTTAAAGTAGAAAGCATTTAAAAAGTTTTAAAAATCAACTATTTTGACAAATTAGCAGTTGAAACTCATGTAAATCAAATGCATAGTAATTAATTTCATAACACCATTGCTGGACATGAAAATGATCTATAATGTGAGTGATTATAGTTGATGTGTAATTTAATTCAAGGTACTAGACATATTATAAGTTAAAGATTTAGGACAGACTTTAATATTGACACCTGACTATATGTAACCAAACAGCATCCATTACAAAGATATACTACACAAACAGGAAAAATTTGGATGTTTTTGTATTATTGCTCCTAAATTACCCAAAACAATACAAAAATATTTAAAGAAGATATAATGATTAATAATTATTTGATTTAATGTAAATAAAATGGCATAATACATGAATAATAGAGTAATCAAAATCATAAAATAGCATTAATTAATGACTTTTTCTGTAACTTTCTCAAAACGTTTTTAAAATATCTTTAAACTTTTATTTATATAAGCATTAGTGCTGTCAAACGATTAATCGCATCCAAAATAAAAGTTTTTTTTTGCATAATATATGTGTGTGTACTGTGTACATTTGAATATATAAATACACACACATGCAGTATATATTTTGAAAATATTTACATGTGTATATACATTCTTATATTTTATATTAATTTATAAACATAACATTGTTCTTAAATATACATGCATGTGTTTGTATTTATAAATACATAATAAATATACACAGTATACACACATATATTATGTAAGAAAAGCTTTTATTTTGGATGCGATTAATCGCGATTAATCATTTGACAACACTAATAAGTATATATATTTTTATATTTCGCTTATATATTAAACTTTTTATATATGTAAGAATTTCTTTTATCATTGTTACATTTATTGAGTGTTACAATTATCCTTTCTTTAAATTAAATGACTTTATTGAATAAAAAAAAAAGTAAATAATGAAATCTGGTTTAACAGTAAGACTAAATCAAGATCTCAAATGCCAACTTTTTTTTTTTTCAATTATTCCATTTCCAGAGCATCATCATTGTCGCTGTATTCACTTGGATATTCCATATATGTGGTATGGCCAGACTCTTAAATAATTTACACTGCTTATGCCACCCTTTGCATAAATGTGCATGGTGGAGTTAGTACCGAGTTGGGAATGTGAATCAGTAATAATGCAAAGGACTTTTTTAACACCGATCCAACATACTCAAGTTTGGTCGCTTCGGGAAGCATAACATATGGTGGCATCACAGAAACTGGGGTGCAGGTTTTTTTTTTAAGAGCTTGTTGGTATATTCGGTGTGGGAATGTTAGATGGAAGATCTGGTTGGGCAACATGTCGTAATTCTGATATTCCCTCTGTTTTTGCTGGCCGTCTATAGACTGATGGAATTTTCTTCTATTCATGGGGTATCCGGTAAGATTAGCACTCTCATTTAAACGTCCTCCCGCCCCACCTTTTCTCCTTGACATCTTTTTATTCCAGTGGTTTGTCATCATATGGCATATGAATCATTGGGGTGGCCATTGTGACTCCCCAGCTGTGTTGCTTGTTTGTGTTTCTTGTGTGGGCATGTGCAGTTTTACCCTCATTGTGCATGAGAATCTGACTGATTCTCATCCTTTGAAAAGTTGTTATGCAATACACTTACTCTTTTTGCCAGTCTGAATCAGCTAGGGAAAGTTAAAGTGAATATTTCCATGATACTTTAGGATGTGAGTTAAAGCATTCCCAAGAACTGTATCATTGCAAACATTTAGGCCATCCATGTCATTTTGACCTACTTTCAATGCTGACGTTGGTTAAAACGCATAACCACCACAAAATGTTAATATTTGTACCATATCGTTTCTGTTGATGCATTGATGTTAATTACCCTCTTGGTATCTGCTGACCTTCGCAGCGTGTCCTAACATTACAGCCAATCAGAGCACAGATGAAGAGCGTAAAACTAAACTTGTACCTTCCATGATGCTTCTCCAGACAGCTTTTTTATGGTGTTTCTTGTCAGAATTGGGGAATTTGTTTTGGTTGTTTTTAGTATTACATGTTGAATATTTGTTAATATTTTGGACATGTTTGCATTTTATTTTAAAGAAACCGTTTCAGTAGAGAACAAAACCGTTGCTGCACAACATGCGGGATTTGTTAGATCTTTGTCAGCTTCCACAATCATTCTGTCCTGGTATATTTTTGATGTTTAATATACACTACCATTCTAAAGTTAGGGTTTGGTTAAGATTTTGCTACATTTTTGAAAAGTCTCTTACGCTCGCCAAGGCTGCAATTTTTTTTTTAATCAAAAACAGTAAAAATAGTATGAAATATCACAATTTAAATGAACCATTTTCTCTTTTTAATATATTTAGAAATTTTATTTATTCCTGTGATGACAGTTTATTTTTTAGCCATTAATCCAAGCTTCAGTGTCACATGGTCCATCAGAAATCGTTCTAATATGCTGATTTGGTGCTAACGTAACATTTCTTCTAGTGCTGTCAAACAATTAATCGCGATTAATCGCATCCAAAATAAAAGTTTTTGTTTACATAATATATGTGTGTACTGTGTATTTATTATGTATATATAAATACACACTCATGCAGTATATATTTTGAAAATGTGAAAATTATGTGTATTTACATGTATATATTTATATAATTTATATATAAACGTATTTAATATACAAATATAACATAGTTTTCTAAAATATAAACATGTATGTTTGTATCTAAATATACATAAAAAATATACACAGTACACACACATACATTATGTAAACAAAAACTTTTATTTTGGATGCGATTAATCGCGATTAATCGTTTGACAGCACTAATTTCTTCTTATCAAAGTTGAAAACAGTTGTGCTGCCAACATTGATACATTTATTTTTCACGATTCATTGATAAATAGAAAGTTCATAAGAACAGGATTTATTTTAAACATTTTTAAAACATTGTAAAAGTCTTTCTACTGTCATTTTTGATCAATTTAATGCAGCATTGCTGAATAAAGGTACTCATTTGACCTTAAACGTTTGAAACGGTATAAATGAAAAGCTGGACTTTTATCCAATG
This sequence comes from Barbus barbus, assembly GCF_936440315.1. Taxonomy (NCBI): domain Eukaryota; kingdom Metazoa; phylum Chordata; class Actinopteri; order Cypriniformes; family Cyprinidae; genus Barbus; species Barbus barbus. The sequence goes on from NC_136719.1 coordinate 17,763,277, forward strand.
ATATTTTGCGTGGGTTGACACTACAGAAATATAAATCAAGCAACTAACCAAATGTAGATGTGCTTGTCACGGCTGTAATTTGAAATGCGGGTAAAATAAAAAAAATGGCTGTCATTGCTTGTCGAGTCTGGTTAGCATGTGGTTTTGTGAGGGAAAATAATACTACTTTTGTCCAAATACATTCGTCTCTCACCACAGGTAGCAGAAGCAGTGGCTCCAACCCCAGTGCTGGGAAAGGCCGGAGACCCTCCCCTCGAGAGAAGGACCATAAGGCACCGTGCTGTGGGGGCAGCGAATCAGAAATTGGAGCATGGGTCATAAGGAGGGGTGAGAGAGCACCCAGTCAACTGAGTCATCAAAGCCACAGCCGCTCTGCTGCCAGTCAGGCCCACTCCAGCCACAGTTACACTCACTCTGGGTGCAGCCACGGCCAGTGTCACAGCATCTCGCAGCATAGCCACAACTTCACCTACAGCCATGCCCCTTTCATTCAGCCCAATCATCTGTCCTGTGGCCACAGTGAGAGAAGTCACGGCTCTTCATACGGCCCGCCGGGTCTGCCCCCTCCGTACTGCCTCGCGCACCTCGCCCCCAAAGCGGCAGCAAGCAACAGCCCACCTGGGGCTCCCCCCATCCGGGAGCTAGGAAACGTCCCCCCAGAACTCACCGCTAGTCGGCAGTCATTTCAACACGCTATGGGCAATCCTTGTGAATTTTTTGTTGATATTATGTGACAGGAGAGTGCCTTCAACTCTTTCAGAGCACAAGGCCTACTTCCCGCAGTTTGCTTCATGAACTTTTGCTACTGACGATCCCTGCACTGAGAATATACAAACTGACAGCGTGATTTAAAACATTTAAAGGGACAGTTCACCCAATAATTAAAGTTCTGTAACTTGCTCGTTTATCCACTTTCTTCTGTGGAACAGAAAATTACTGTTGTGATTTGTTAACTAAAACTATTAAAAATAGTTTTCAGTAATTGAAATAAAGCTGAAATCAAATATAAATATTACATGAAAAACTTACCTTGGCAACTAACAGAATTTAACATTTATGCTGAAGTCCTAAAAGTTTTTTTTTTTTTACTTAATTTTTATACATTAAAGCAATTTGCAAAGAATGAACTAAACATTTCTTGACAACAGCAGTGGTCCTACAATGATTGAAACTAAATAAAATATAGAAATATTGGATAGAAATATTAAAAAAGAACTCATAAAAATTATAAATTCACATGATTGATTAAAACTTTCAAATCAAGCTAACTAAAAATATTAATATAATAATATAATAGCATTGAAATGATACTTAACACTGCAATTTTTTAATCCTGAACACATTTTATCCAGAATATTCTGACAACTCTTTTCTATATAATGAGAGTGAGTCACGAGAGTGAAGTGACATACTGCCTAGTATGGTGACCCATACTTGGAATTCGTGCTCTGCATTTAACCCATCCAACGTGCACACACACAGCAGTGAACACACACACACCGTGAACACACACCCAGAGCAGTGGGCAGTCATTTATGCTGCGGCGCCCGGGGAGCAGTTGGGGGTTCGGTGCCTTGCTCAAGGGCACCTCAGTCGTGGTATTGAGGGTGGAGAGAGCGCTGGACATTCACTCCCCTCCCACCTACAATCCCTGCCGGCCCGAGACTCGAACCCGCAACCTTTGGATTACGAGTCCGACTCTCTAACCATTAGGCCACGACTTCCCCAAGCTACAAAATGACAAAAAAACACCATAAAAGGAGAAGGAAGGAGAAAGAGAAGATTATCATTAGTTACCAGCTTAGCTTTCTGTCAACAAAATTTATCGTATGTCTTCAGAAGACTTGTAATATAGCCCACTTTTGTTGCATGGACTACTTTTTTTTATTGTTGTAATTTTGGAGCATTTTGGTGCAGCCCCAGTCCCCTTTTACTTCTATTATGTGGAAAGGAATGACCAGGATATTTTTTTTTTTATTTACTTTTTGTGTTCTACAGAAGAGAGAAAGTATTTAATGTCCATTCAATGTTATTTAGATCACCGAAGGACACACACAAAAAAAAAGCACAACCGCAGAGTTAATTTAAACTCTGACACAAAAACTACAGTTCTGCAGTAGTAGCACAAGATAACACAACTAAGCTTTTAACAGGAAAGTCAGTGTATCAGACTGTCTGCTTCTTATACTCAGCTGCTCTGCACTTTGCACAAGTTACAAGCCAGACAACTGGCATGACTCTTTACACAGTCTGTACTTTTAAATGTATTCACGCTCTGGATGATTTGTTTCCTTACACAGTTGCATTTGGCTTTATATTCACAAAGTCATAACCCCATTGACAATCAGACATAATAATGACAATTGACGTCCCTAAACATTGCTGAATGTATTGTCTTGTTAGGCTACAATTTAGAATTCCCTCATTAGCTTGATAGCATGTTAAGCTATCACTAAATAAATGCTCAGATGTGTTAATTTTAGACTCATGGTTGGCAAATGTCCATCATGAACTTTAAATATACATGATACATTTTTAACAATACCAAACAGGTGCTTTTCATAGTCTGTGAACTGACTGTTCAGACGTCACCAGTTGTTTTAGTATTCACCACTGTATTACGAACGTCACTGTACAGTTAATGCAGTAGAATGGTAGTAGGCCTTGTAAGTTATAACATAGATATTAGAACAGGCAGATAGGCTAACCAAAGTCCCTTGACAATTACTGAGTCATGATTTTTGTTCTAAAACAGTTGTTTTTGAAGGAAGGATATGATATTTGTTATGGTCAAATTTACTAGTAAAGCAGTGAGGTGGTGTCTTTGTTCGTAATGTTCCGTTCCATGAACTGACCTATCTGCCTGAGCCAAAACAGGAAAGAGTAAGAGTTTGTCAAGCACTTTTGGAATGTAACTTCTGGGCCCTTTTGAATGAAACGCTGATTGCAGTGAAAGCTGTTTGCTTTACTGTTTCTTCACAAAAGAGGAATAATAAATTGTAAATATGATAACATAAATATATATATATATAACTGAGAAAATAAAATGTATGTATTAAGAAGTGGCCCGCTATTGTCTTGGAAGTGCTTTTCTTTATTCAAAAACAGCTTGTTACAAAAGTAGCTTATCTTGGTCTACTGTGTGCACCATAGGTCTCTATTTTCTTTTTGGCAGACAACATTGGAGTCTCTGGTAAAAGCTTATGGCAGTGATATCTGATATCTGCAACCCCGGATCATTTTCAAAGAACAGATATCTCCTGTCCTCTCGTTTTTGTCCTGTACGCCCCAAGATTATACAAGTGTGTGTGTGTGTGTATATAGTATTATGAAACTTGTGAGAAGGTATCATTTTTACATCTCCAAAGCACAGTTTCTGATAAGGATCATATCTCCAAAGCTTTTGTGTTGTGGTAAAACAACATATTTTCCACACTGAACCAATGATAAGTTGATCTCAAAACTAAAGTTCATACCAAAACATGAGACAGAAATTAAACGCATCTATTCTGAATCACTGTCAGTATTGTGTTTTGAACACATTCTTGGTATTATTTGTCATAATTGTTTTCAAAACACAACTAATACTAATTATATACCTAAAATGTAATTAGTGACACGAACATACATTATATGTACATAAAATATTTTAACTCTCATATTTCTGTATAATTAATTATGTGGCAATTTAATGGGATAATGTACATCCAGCTGGAAGTTATAGTAGAATAAACGCACATTATTATATAAAAAATTCTATATATGCTCAATGTATGACTTTAGGTATTTTATACTGCTCAGGTTTTTTTTTTTTTTAATCCACACTTTACACACTTAATAGTGATAAACCATGTAAATTACATTTCTGAGTAACACTTCTAAATGTGCTACATGTGCTAAACGCCTATTATACCTCATAAATGACGTATGTCTATTATATCATTATAAAGTTTCTTTAAAGAGAATAGTTGATGGTAAGCCTGAGACGCAGATTCTGAAACGCTTCCTGGCATACATACAGAAGTATTTTCCCTGCTACGTGTAAGACATTTGCATGAGTGTGTCCTGTTCTGGCTGTGACACACTACTACAGCTTCGCAGTATGAGGAAGTGAGCTAAGGTCCCTTGACAAAGTGTTTTTTATTTGACAGCAACCAAAAAATGCTTATCATTTAAAAGGAGGGAAAGTGTCAAGTGGAAAGAACAGATGCCTAAAAGATACTTAGCCTTGGTGTGACACACACTGATGTATATCTCTGAGTCTTTAGCAACGTGTGTGCAATATATGCTGAGTCTGATGCATAGACTGATTTTTTTTTCCCTGCCCACTTCAAATGACGTCTAGACAAAGGTTCTTCTGAATTAAGCTGCAAATGACACTTTGTTGTGGGCTGACGATTATTACATTTTACCTTCCAATGCAAGTCAGCGTGGGAGTGTGATGTGGTAAAAATGTAGGTGTATGTGTCAGAGGCTTACTAGCTTTCTTTTTAGTTAATTATATGACATAATAGTGTTTTAGAATAGCACTACTGGATTCAGCCTAATTTTTTGTAAATGATGAGACTATGTAGACAAAACCAACGGGGGAAAAAACAGTGAGACACTGTCTGGAAGCATTATCATTTTTGTTATTGGATAAGAAAAATAGTGGATGTTTAAATGCTTCTTTAATTATGAAGGCTGCAACTATGGGCTATGTTTAAGAGCAAAGTGGTACAAAATTGTGACATTAGTGTAACTAATAGGCTGCTGGGATAGTGATAGATGTGATAGAGCCGTTACCACATCCCTTTAAAAGACAATGGAATTCCTCTCAAGTTAGTTCATTCATTCATTTAATTATTTTAATTAGTCTGTATGATGAGATTTTTAATGCATGTCTGGAGGGTACATAGTTTCCTGCCTAAATCTATAGAGCAGGGATAGGCAACTTTGGTCCTGGAGGGCCGGTGTCCTGCAGAGTTTAGCTCCAACCCTAATCAAACACACCTGATCCAGCTAATCAAGCTCTTCAGGATCACTAGAAACTTCCAAGCAAGTGTGATTTGGAGCTAAACTGTGCAGAGCTGCGGCCCTCCAGGAATTGAGTTTGAGACCAATGTCTTAAAGACATTGATTAGCTGCTTCAGGTGTGTTTGATTAGGGTTGAAGCTAAACTCTGCAGAACACCAGCCCTCCAGGACAGAAGTTGCTTATCCCTGCTATATAGAGTATTTCAGGTAAGTTTTTTTTTGTATTTTATGATTAATCATATTTCCTCATTACTCAACTAGTTTCTTTTGTCATTTACTGTATTTTGAAAGTGCCTCCTGGGAATAGAGCACTGCGGGGATGATGTATTTTTGTAGGCCAAAACCCAGAAACGTGTTAGCATTTTAGCACTTTCGTTTTCAATGTCTCAATCTTTTTTTTTTTAAATTAATTTATTTTTTTAATTGGTTTCTGGTTAAATGCCTAAAATAATGTGGTTAACAGTTTAAGATATTTTCATGCTTTATTTAATTATTTGCAAGATTTTTATCTTGAAAAAGGTGGTTGCTAACAAGGCTAAACGAGACTACAGAGGTTGTCGAGGGCATTACACATCATCAAACCGAACAGGAAATCTCCTATTACTAGTCCGCTTTCAGAGAACTGGGATAATGCAGATTTCCAGGTTGGCCTACAAGGAAATGTCACTGCAGCACTTTATTGCCCATAGACAAATAAAAAAAAAAAAGTGATTAGTATAATTTTAGACATCTTAACATGCAGTAGTCTTGATTAACCTCTTGAATCCACTTTCATAAGAAATAGATATAAAAAGAATATGTGGCTAAAATAATAGATGGGGTCTTGTATCTAGAGGATGTGTGTATGCAAATTATTTGTTACTTCAGAAGTTGGGTATGGACTTTTCGGGCAAGATAAACTATATATTGAAATTGTTAAGGTGGGTGTGTTTGTTGCACACTTGACCGAACACAAAATATGATTCGTAATTACGAGATTGTAAAAAGTGTTCAGGTCTTCACAGAACTCGTAATTACAGCTTGTGACTGCCCCTTTTTAGAGCTGTATTTGTTGTTTGTATTTCTACAGAGTGAACGTAAGGTCGTACAATTTTATGAATGATCACTCGTTTTAAAATCTTCCTGGTCTACTGACATCTGCTTTGACCATTACAATGATCATGGTAACTTTAGTGAACTCTAAGTAAATCCACTTCACCAGATAACTATGCTTTAACAGTGATGTTGCAGAGCTACTTGCACTTGAGTGTTCCAGGCTTTGAAAGTTCCAGTATGGCCGACGGCTTACATATAGCGGCCCATAGAAACAACCAGTAATGAGGCTATATATATATATATATATATATATATATATATATATATATATATATATATGTATGTATGTATGTATATGTGTGTTTTCTTTTTTGCATATTTGTCACACTTAAAAGATTCAGATCATCAAACTAATTTTTATATTACACAAAGATAATGCAAGTAAATACAAAATGCAGTTTTTAAGTGATGATTATATTTATTAAGGGAAAAAAGCTGTCCAAACCTACCTGGCCCTACGTGAAAAATGAATTGCCCCCTCCTGTTAAATCATGAAAGAACTGTGATTAACCACATTATTTTAGAAAGCTGAGTTAGCTACACCCAGGCTTGATTTCTGCCAGACCTGTTGAATCAAGAAATCACTTCAATAGAACCTGTCTGACAAAGTGAAGCATGCTTAAAGAGCAACACATCATGCCACGATCTAAAGAAATTCAAGAACAGATGAGAAACAAAATAGTTGACATGTATCAGTCTGGAAAGGGTTATAAAGACATTTCTAAGGCTTTGGGAACCACAGTCAGAGCCATTATCCACAAATGGAGAAAACTTGTAACAGTGGTGAACATTCCGAGGAGTGGCTGGCCGACCAAAATTACTCCAAGAGCGCAACGATGACTCATCCAGGAGGTCATAAAAGAACCCAGAACAACATCTAAAGAACTGCAGGCCTCACTTGCCTCTCTTAAGGTCAATGTTCATGATTCAACAATAAGAAAGAGACTGGGAAAAACAGCATCCATGGGAGAGTTCCAAGGCAAAAGCCACTGCTGACCAAAAAGAACACAAAGGCTCATCTCACATTTGCCAAAAAAATATCTTGATTATCCGCATTGTCTGGCAAATATTCTGTGGACTGATGAGACAAAAGTTGGAAAACATTTGGAAAGTATGTGTCCAGTTACATATGGCGTAAAACCAACACAGCATTTTATTAAAAGAACATCATACCAACAGTCAAACATGGTAATGGTAGTGTGAAGGTCTGAGGCTGCTTTGCAGCTTCAGGACCTGGACGACTTGCCATAATTGATGGAACCATGAATTCTGCACTCTATCAGAAAATCCTGAAGGAGAATGTCAGGTCATCAGTTTGTGACATACGATATTTAGTGATATTTTCAGCGCACAGCTGGAGTTGCGCGCATCTCACTGAATACTGAATGAATCGGTTGAGTGATTCAGTGGCCCATTCTTGCTTGTTCATGAAGGAATAAACTGTTTTGAATGAATCAGTTCAATGTACGCTTCTGTGATAAAGCAGTGATTTGCCACCACTTACTGGCGGCATTAATGTCATAGAGTAGGTCTATCATTTAATTTCATATTTCTATATTCTATTTTTTTTTTATTATTTCCCCCCCCCAACAGAACAAACAGAAAGCAAAAACGAAACAAAACAAAAAGCTTAGGCAGACCTTAAATGCACAGCTGTCAATTTACTTCTTATTAAAATAAAATCAAGGAAATCGATAAGTAACGGGAAGATGCATAAAACAAGAAGCCTATTGCTGTTAATGTTTGAGTCATGATGACAATTTTCAAGAACAATGTTAGGCAATCATGCAAAGTGAAAGAAACAGTCCAAATAGCGTGTCTATTTCCAATAAAATTTTTTGGGTCCATTTTATTTCTGATATAAGGGGTGATTTGTAGTCCGCATATTATTTTAAACTGAATAGCATGTTTTGTTGCACACTGAAATTCTTTAGCGTGCTCCCAGACTGAATCCCAGTCTTTTCTGGAGATAATTAGTGCAAAATCATTTTCAAAGATCTGTTAAATATTATCTGAGTCTCCTAGGATGGTCAAACTCAATATAACATAAATATGATACATATTTTATCTTGTATTTTAATCAATATGTTCTCAATTACAGCCTTATCGGTATACAAAGTAGTATTTTGCCTATTTTCAGAATGTTATATTTAAAACATTATTATTTCAAATGTATAATTAAAAAAAGTTAATTTCTGAAGAAAAATTAATAAGGTCGTCTGACAAATATATTTGTTCCTGTTTGATACTGTGACTTGAACGTTTTTTTTTTTTTTTTTTTTTACTGACGCTTTTATCCAAAGCGACTTACAATTGCTATATATGTCAGAGGTCACACGCCTCTGCTCTGGAGCAACTAGGGGTTAAGGGCCTTGCTCAGGGACACATTGGTGTCTCACAGTGGATTCGAACCCGGCTCTCTCACACCAAAGGCATGTGTCTTATCCACTGCGCCATCACCACCCCACCAAAGGCATGTGTCTTATCCACTGCGCCATCACCACCATGAACGTGTGATTTTCCCTATGTTTGGACGCTGTTGCCGTAATTCAGAGTAAATCCGGGGACGTGAACAGCTCATAGTAGCTACGTCAAGTGCTGTCACGTAGAAATGACGCCAGTTAAGGCTGGATTACTTGTGTAATGTGGCTTTCGTGGGTTGCTCAAGACTGTATTACTGCCAAGCCTCTTTCAAACTCTATTCCAAACGCAGGAGTAAGAAGAAAATAATTTTAATATAGACTTATGAGGAAGTCTAAAGTGCTCTTCCGCAGAGTATGTGGATGACATGGCATCTGATGTCCACGAGTCCTTTGGACTGAGTCACGATGTGTCATTACCAGCTGTTAAAATACAAACAGCTAGTAGTAGGCTATGTCTGTCTATAGCTGTATGTCCGCGTCCTTCAAAGGCTGCTCCTTCTCTCTCTCTCTCTCTCTCTTTTTCTCTTTCTCTCTTTCTCTTTCTCTCTGTTTCGCTGTAACGCTTTATATCGCGACATTAAATGTGTGAGGTCACAAACACTGAAGACGATGAAGTAAAAGCCAGACTGACAGCGGTGTGAAAGCTACAGCATGCGTGTGTGAGTGGGAGTGTGTGGGAGAGAGAAAGAATTTATCAAAGACACGCCTACAATGAGAGAACATTTTTGATCTTTAAATGACAAGCCAGTGAAAATTCTCATTTAGTGCGCGTTTGCTTCGAGTCAGGACCACTACACTGAAAACAGTAAGAGAATATTATTTATGTGACTAATTCGTTAATATTAATCATATATACATAATTGTAACCATGCTGCATTTCTATGCTACATTTATACATAATAATTTGAGCATTTTAAAAGTTAATTGAGACTATTTTACTTCACTGTTCACTGCTGACAGAGTTGAATGAATTAATGAATGAATTACACTTTTAATTATTTTAAATAATAATATTTCAATCTATTTTTATAGTCTTTTATACAATAGAGATTGTTTTAAAGCAGCTTCACATGATTAAACAGGAAAGTAACAGAATAAATTATGCAAAGTTGAAAAATGCAGCAAATCCAAATTCTGCTATAAATCAGCTGTGGCAAGACCATAGTGTCACTATTTAGCTCCGGTCAGTTCAGTGTTGGTTTAGTTCAGTTCAATAAATGTAAACTTAATTCATTATGAAATTTAAGTTCAGCTCTACTGAAGACAGTAGTGTCAGTGTAATTAAACAATTATATCACATATAGCCTACAGTTAATTAATAATTGCTTAATCTTCCTTAGTTGCTAAAATGTTTTATTTGTTGTGCAGGAAGAAATGTTGGCTGCTTTCAGAGGACTCCCAAGGATTTTGCTAATATTCAGTCTAGTGCTGAACTCCACTTTAGGTGCTGACAATGGATGTGATGACTGGATTTTGAATGGAAACAATGATGTCTGCTGCAAGAGATGCAAGCCAGGTACAGAGACATTTACTGACAGCAATGTACTGCAATGTTATGTATGTTATGTAACCTAACAATATGTTTGCAATACTGACATATTCCTGTAAAAATGTATCTTAATTTTAAGAAGGTGCAATTTAATAACTGTCCTTTAAAAAAAAAAATATTAGAATATCAAAGATGCCAAAAAGCGGATTACAGATTATCACTGAAATTACACATTAGTTGGAAGTTTCAGATCATTTTGAAAGTGCCACATGAAAAGGATGTGGTTTAGCACTCAAAGGGAAATCCATGATTTGTTCTGTCATTGCGTAAAGATGACTAGATAATCCTTAGAGAACCCAAAGGGTTGTCCTAGAAATCTTACTGTAAATAAGGAGCTCTGTAAAGCTTACTTGAAATGTTCAGTTTCAAACCTGAGACTCAGCAGTAACTATCCCTATGTTTTGGAAATGTCATTCCAGATAAGCATACGTTATGTTGACAGTTAAACATACAGTGGACTAAAATGTTAATATATTATCAGATAAAAAAAGTTGAACTTTATACTTTTCAAAACTTTTTTTTATTGCTGGATTTTAATGATGGAAAAAACCCCTTAAGATCTTTGGACACCCTTTAGTGATTAGAGTGCTGAAGTCATACATCTATCAGTGTCAAATGTGTATGAGATTCAGTAGCCATGCTGAAAGCAGCTGCTTGTGGTTACAGGGAACCGCTTGGTGGAAAGTTGTGGAAGAGACCCAGAAAAGCTCTGTACCCCCTGTGAACCTGAAACTTACGTTCCACTTAACAATCTTAAGTTATCTTGCTTGAGATGTACCCAGTGCATAGGTATGATCCAGTTTTACATCCTCACTGTCATTTTGGTTGGCAAAAGATAATTAATGGTGATGAGAAAACAAATGATTTTATTTATCTGCATCATCATAAGCTTTGATATGTGCTTTATGCCGAGTACATAATATATACATGACATCATACTGAGTAAGCATTAATCTTTCTGGTACATGTTTACAGGAATTCAGTTTACACACAAACCTTGCACTATCAGCAGCGATACCGTATGTGGATGCAAGGACGGATATCGGTGTGGAAACAACATATGTTCCTTCTGTGTTGATGAATGCAAGGTGGGGGAGGAGCCCACCGAAGAACGTAAGATTTCTATTGAACCCCCTATTCTTGACCTTCTCCGATTTAAGAAGCTCTCAAGCTGTTTAATATCAGATTACTTGCTGTTATGCTGCATTATTTTCAATTAAATTCTGTACATTAATGCTTGCAGGATTTTGTAGAAAATGTCCAGAGGGAAAATTCAATGATAAAATCCACAGTATGTGCATAGAATGGAAAAAAAGGTAGCGTACAATTGGCTGTTTTTTTTAAATATTATTTCTCCGAAATGCATTTGCCATAAAAGCCATTCAAACATTCTTATTCATTCTCTAGTTGTCCTGATGGACAGACTTTGGTCAAAGGAAATGCTACCAGAGACAGTACATGCACAAATTTAGAAGGTAAGAAGAAAATACAGGAGGAGAACATAACTTGGATGGCAAGCAACATGCCACATCATCTAATGTTTTTGTGTCTGTTACAGAACCTAGACCAAACCCCTTACCAACTACGATAAAAAATACAAATGGTAAATGAAAATATCTTGTGAAAAAAAACAAAAAACGTTACCACCATTGCAGAGCTGTGTTCAAGTTAATTGGACTTATATTTTAATGTGAATATCAAATTCTAACCTCAAGGACATTTTTGTTTCCTCTAGAACAGACAAACCGGCTTCCAGTTTTCATTGCTGCAGGGATGGCAGGGTTGGCTGTGCTTTTTATCATAGCAACCGTGGTTGCATGCGTAAAGGCGCAAAACAAAACAGAGAAGAAGCCAAAAACCGATACCCCTGACCAAGGTACCATTTAAACCTGTGTGTCAATTTTGTCCTTCCTATATGGCGTTCTTAGAATAAAACTACCTGTCATGATATTATCTGATTTTACAGTATTGTCATTCCTTTCTTGTAGACCACTCAGACGAGTCCAGGATAATGGTAGTTGAACAGGAAGACTGTAGTTTTCGTCATCCTGAGCAGGAACAGGGTGGCAGCTCAGCGTCCATCAATACGCAAGACTCAGAGTCTAAGCTCATAGTGTGAGTTTACTGGACAGTATTTATTTACTTTTTTTTTTTTTTAATCTGATTTTAGCACTGAACATCTACTAAACTGTGAAATATATACTTGACTGGGTGTCAATCAGCCATTCCAGTTGGGTGTATCGGTGATTAATCTGAACAAAATGAGTTACATTTGTTCTGAAGAACAAAATTAACTTTCACGTTGGAGTTTTTAACTTCTGAAGTGTGGTGCACCTTAATAACATGAAAATGAGAGGTTGTTAATGTAGGTGTGCAGTAGCAGACAGCATGTCAACATTATTAGAGTAGGTTTCATCTACTGGTGCTTGCGTCACATTTTCAGGTCCAAGTCCTCTTGAAATACCCTGGTGGGCTTCCCCACTTTTTCTAAAAGAGCACCATTTAAAAAAATTATTTGGATCAAGAACAAAGAGGATAACATAAGCACAATGAGACTGTTTTAAATGGCATGTTTGCACTTTAATCATTTAAAAAGAAAAAAAAAATAGTTCTTGGTCCAGTTGTTTTTATTTCTATTAAAAACAGAGTAGAGCAGAGTAGTTTTTGGTAGCTATGTGTTTGTGTCATGTAGGAAGTGAACTGCTGAAACTTAACATTTGACCCCAATAATTTTTTTTTTTTGTACAGCTTCCTGTTTTTTAAGTAAAATTGTCAACTCTTGCCTTTCTAAAACCTGGGGCAACAAAATTATGACTTAATGTTCATTCATTCACAATTCATTCTTAAGCCTACTTGGGGTTTGGAATTTACCCTGGGAATTTAGGTTTCGACTCAAGGTTTCACATGCTACATTTGTAAATTCTTATTTGCACAGTCAATATCATTGACTGGATGAACTGCTAAGATTAAAGTTTGTCTCGCTCATACGCAGCAGTTGGGCCTATTTATTCCTGGCTGTACCATCCGGTTTATGCTAAACAGACTTTTCGACCTTCCAACTGAACGATCTCTTCACCACAATTAACGCGTTCCCGTTACTGTTTGACATTTACCTCTCAAACGCTGAAACGAAATAGAACGCTGAATGTTGCTATAACTCTACAAACCGCACGAGTAATTGAGGCGAGCGCTGATTGGTTGTTGGCCGTTACGTTCTGATTCTGACGTCGCATCGTTTCACACGCAAAGATGACAACCTGGTGTTAAGGTCAGTGTGAAAAAAATAAAGCCCAATAAAACATATGCTATAGAATGTAAAAACTACACTGTTGCACTATAGTATACAACACAGTTTGTTCTGTAGGCAATATTGTAAATATATGAGCTTGCCCCAGGGGTCTGAGAATCCATGTGTTTGGGAATTTCCTGTAGGTAAATACCTTGAGTTCATGGAGTGAATACTGAGGTTGTTTAACAGGTTATTGGGTACAAAATCCTTTGAAATTGCAAAACCATGGAAGAATTCCTTTAAGTTTACTCTCTCACTGAGAACGGAGATTAATAAACCAGTTGAAGTGACTAGCTTCTGACATGGTTTTACATTTCTAATCTAATGTAAAAGGACTGATTAGTGTACTTTATATCCTGCTGACTCAGTGGGAGTTCCCTGATGATCAGAGCTGAAAAATATTTACTGTATCTGTAATGTTATATATCTAGGATTCATGATGAATCATTTTGCATTCCAGTTTCATTTTCCTCCCATGACATACCTGTACCAACCTGCTGAGCTCTGCATCCACAAAAAAAACAACAACCTCACATTATTTGGCTCCAAGGAGCTGTTTTCTAAGGGCGTTATAAGTGTAACAGCAGTAAGGATGGAGCGGAACAACTGGTGGGAGAGCACTGTAATAATGGTGCTAGTCTTTAACGGTCAAAAAAAGGTCACCCTGTTTAATGTCACTTTATGCATCACCATGGGTTTACTATGTAAAACCTTATACCATGTAATCCTGTTTATAAAACAGCTCTACCTCTTGTACCCCCCCCCCCCTTTTTTTAACATAAAATTTCATTTTGTGGGAAGAGAAGGTCTCACTGGAAATTGATGTTTGAGGTGCTTCCCGCAGAAATTTGCATGAATTTGTAATTAGGGAAAGTCTTAACCTGTATCTACAGTTCAAATTTAATTCCACACAATTTCTGCTGTAAATGTAAAATGTTTATTAATGTGAATCAAGAAGGATTTGGGTATTATAATTTTATATATACAGTATATGTCTTCTCTATAAAGCATTCATTAAACTTTGTATAGGCAATGAAGGCCTACTGATTCATGACAACACATTATATACATTGTTGCCATAATATACAATGAAAACATATACAATATTATTTTAGAATTCAGCATCAATACATAAATACATGGAAGTTTCATTTCCTCCAGCCTGGCAAAATTACTGCATATATTACAGACTATGCTGATGTACACTACAAAAGAAGGAAGACGACTCATGCCAAAATTGTGTAAACCACTAAATATTAAAATAATATTAGAAACCGTAAACGTTTAATTTCCACAATGTGAATGCATGACTAGGTTCTGCAAAAAGGTTTTATAACTTCTTACATAAAGAAGGCAACCATTAGAAATGAAAATAACACTTTGGGTAAATTAAGACTAGTGTAGTTCCTGGAATACAGAGAAAAAAAAAAAAAAAAGTACAAGCAATTTAAAAAGAATGCCTGATTGAATATCTTAATAGATCAAGAGTAATGCAGAAAAACTCCAAAGAGGTTCACTCAACCATGTGCCAACTTCCTGTATCAAAGCATAGTATCATTTCAGGTTTTCCCAGAAGTCAAATGTGTAATGCCAAGTACTGCCAGTGGTAGCTTTCCCTCTGTGGTTACATACTAGCCTCTAACCAGCTGCTAAATAAAAATGAAAAACCAAAAGAGCATGACATGACTTAAACAGATGTTTACTAGTAATAGCAGCATTATCTGGATGGAGTGTCCCTGATTACAAAAGTATCCCAAGTCTTGGAGAAAGCAGAAGACTGGAAAGCCCCAAACTGCCAGGACATGCATGCATTTTTTAAATCTAATTTGGTTATTAATTCAGTTGATTTCACACTTTTATGTCCAGCATCACTGCTGCTTGCAGTTCTCTTTTGCATTTTCCTTTTTCTCCTTGGGCTTTACTCGTCCCAGTTTGTCACTCTGTCGTTTCGTGGGGGGCACAAAAGTAGGTTCCTCCAAGGGGTTGCACAAACCTACTTGTTGTGAAGTTTGATTTTGACAGGAATCTATAAGTTAATAGTTTTATAATTATTCATACCATTCATAAATAATTAAAAAGCTGTTTGTGTTATGTGAATGAATGAAAGCATCATTGCTTTGACCTGATTCAGCTGCATCCTTCCTTTGAAAGGTGGGGTCCAGCTCTTCTGCAATATTCCTGATGGCTTGCGGTTGCCTGTGGTGACACCAAAGGAAGTTAAAGAATATTTCCTGACAATTAAGCTATAGTTCACAGATGAAATAGTGATTTACATTGTCATGGAAACGTGACTAGGGTGCTGATTGTCCGGGGTGAAGTCATCAACTGGGGATTGAAGACCTTCGGAATCCAGTCTCTGCCTCTGTTTATCAATCAGCAAAATTCATAATTAAATTATTTTGGAGTTTGTTTGTACTACAAAAAAGGCAAATAAAGGTTAGTTCACTCTGGTGCAACAAACAGGAACAGGGTTTTAGAATTTGTTAGAAATTGGTGTTTGCTGAGTCAGTGTGAATCATCCTTGAAAGATCAATATTTCCAAAGAACACATGTGGCAATACCGATGAATCATACGATCAAAAGTAAGGTTTAACCAGTTCGTCAGCACTAATGTCAGAAGGAACTGTGCCCAAGACATGCATGGACAAGGCAGTTTGGCAGATGTGTCATTTGATACATTCAGATAGTTGGAATTTCTGGTTAGTAGTTAGTAATGAGTACATGGTTACACAATAACAAAAGACAAGTGTCAGTCTAAAATTATGGCTACCTGTCTGTCACATGCTGTTCTCCGATCATTCTCCCTGTATTCTCGAACAGGTTCCAGCTCACCAGACCTCCGTTTAGCCTTTATCTCCTGTTTCTGCATGAAACGTGCAATTTCCTGCCACAAAACGTCAATTTATGCACCCATTTATGCATAGGAAAAGTAGCACTCATTCAAACTCTGCTTACCTCATCCTGAGCAACCTGTGCTGCTCTGAAGTCTCCAATAGGACAGTCCCTTCTAAGAGGAGTGGAACCATGCTGAGTCTGAGAGAAGAGAACACACTTCAGTAAACTTGGCAGGAAAGTGGCCCTCCAGCAGCAGGATGACTTGGTATACAATATATCAGTGATATTCAATCATGTTCCTGGAGCCCCTCAACACCAAACATTTTGAATGTCTCCTTTGTCTGACACTCCAAGTTCTTAAGAGTCTTAAAATGTCTAATGAGCTGATGACCTGAATCAAGTGTGCTTGATTAAGGAGCAAGTGGAATATACCAAAACTGCGGTAGATATATTTGGTCTTGTAGTTCACCTCTTCGGCCAATCTCTCCTCCTCTTCCTGAAGCCTTCGGGCCAGCTCCTCATCCAGCAGTACTTGCTCCAAATCTCCCAAGTCAAGAGCAGTCCTTCCACTCCTAAGAGCAGGTCCTGTCAGGTAATAAGGGCAAAATCACAACCAGATAATGTGGAGAGGAGACACAGGGTTTTCAGGCCACCATAACCTTCAGCCGGTTGGGCCACAACCAGAGGTGTCCAATCCTGCTCCTTGAGGGCAACTGTCCTGCAGAGTTTCTCTCCAAAACACTTACCTGGAAGGTTCTAATAATCCTGAAGACCTTAATTAGCTGTTTCAGGGGTGTAATTAGGGCTGGAGCCAATTTCTCCTGGAAGGTGGCCCTTCAGGACCAGGATCGGACACTTCTGGTTGAGACTGTTGAATATGGATTTTCATTTGATTTAACTCATTGGAAATCTTACTGGTTAAGATTACAGCCCTGAAAACACACCTAAAGGACACACAAAGTAAGAAACAAATCAAAAAGTAACTGCAAGGTCAAGTCAAGAAGAACCAAGAATATTTAAAGCTGAGGTACTGAAAAGGACAAAACAACTGATGCTGCTCTAAGAGAAAGAGGTTTTTGAGAAACAAGGATGAGATCTAGTCTCACTGGAGAAGGGATCAAGCTTAAGTAAAAGCAGATGACACCAAAAAAAAAATGGTCTCAACTCCCAAGATGTACACCGGAAGCACACAGGAATGGACAGGAGTTCTTGTTTACTGATTGGGGCTGATTGGAAAGCAATGAGCAGATGTAGGGACAGGCTCAGCCACACTGCAGAGAGGGTTTACCTGCTCCAGAAGAGCGCCCACTGCAAGACTGGAGTCTTTGTATCCGTCTTTCCTCCCTCCTTCTCTCCCTCTCCAACTCTTCCTCTGTGCTCGATCTCTCTTCTTCGAAGGTCTGACAGCACTCACTTTGACTTCGCCTCACTCTACACTCTCCATGCCTGTGGTCTCGGTCTGTCCTCCTTTCATCCTCCGTTAATGATTGAGCTCTCTGCCGTGCATTTCTGCCTCTTGCCATCTCCCAACTTCTCGTATCTCTCAAATGGCCCTCCACTTCCAACTCCAACTGTGGCCCTCTAGGCTGCAGTGAGGGGGCATTATTTGAGTGTCTTGGTCTAGCCAAGTTAGAATCATCTACGCTGCATATTCTGCTTCCCTCACGCACCGATGTCCGCCTGACGTTACCATGATAACTACGTCGCATTGAAATGTTTCGTTGAAACTCCTGAGCTTTAGTGTGTAGACCTTGAGTTTCTCTGAGGTGTGTGTGATCATCTCTTAGCATCCCTGCAGAACACTGAACACTTTCCCTAGTGTCCCTGTGACCATTTTCAAAAGTCCTACAACCGTTGACATGATAACTGTTAGAGCGCCTCCGTTCATCCGGGAAATGAACATGTCTTTCCCTAAAACTCTCTCTACAGCCAGAACCATCTCCCTGCCACATTCTGTTACGATCCTCCCTCATGCTGCTGTGTCGACTCAGCCCTGTTCCTGAGACCTGCTGCTTCTGTCGCAATATTTTCTCAAGTTTATAGACTGGTTCAAAGAGATCATCCTCAGAGCTGTGGCTGAGGTAGCCTTGCTCACTCATATCGTTCTTTATGAGCTTAATGACATCTCCCCATCCACCTGACAGGTGTGATGATCTGTTACTGCTGCTTTGGCTGGTCATGCTTTTGTCGTCCTGCTCTAAATGAGCTCTGGAAGGTCTACCGATCAGCCTCCTCTGCCCTACTGTGGGTTTGCTTTCCTGTCGTATGGCTGAAGGCCTACTGTACTCAATCAGGTCCTCCTCAGAGTCCGAGTAGGTGGGCGAGGAGGAGTGCTGCCATCTTCTGCTTGGAGACCGGTTGTGAGGTACATGAACAGGCCGGGGTAAGCATGGACGAGCAGGAATGCTTGTGGACTCTTTAGTAAAGCCAACCATGCAAACATAAAGCAGGGGATTTGAGAAATGGTTAGAGATCGGGGGGTACAGCGTAAAACAGTTAACATATCAAGCTCTGTTTAAAAGTAAAAAGGACAAATGAAAATAAAACATGCATTATGTGAGAAAACAAAACAAAACATGGAGCTTCACTGAATTCAGGGTGATTCAGGACGTGGTTAGTAGTATCATCATTTATTCACTCTCATGTCAGTCTAAATTAATTTTCACCTTTGGGTGAACTATACTTTAACTGGGCTTGTTTCGCAAAACAAATTAGTGGAAACAAATTTTGCAGGCAAGTCAATATATTTAATGCAAAACTTGACATTTTCTTGAAACATTGTTTATGCCATTAAATGAATTGAGGTTTTAATATCAGACAAAAAAGATTTGGTGTAACCATAGAACGTTTCAAACAGAAACCAAACATGAGTGAATTGGATCATCATTCCAGATGATATTATGTCCTGTGGGGCTTAAAAAGCAAATGAAGCAGCTGGCTATGTGTGTGATACTGTACGATGGATGCATTAACAATACACTGCATGTTGAAAAAGTATGTGTGTATTATTTCAGTATATTTAATATTCCAAATTTGCTTAAAGATGATGGAGTATTCGGTGTAAGCAATAATCACCCGTGGAGTCACATTATTTTACAGCAAATCAGATGCTTATACAGGAAACAACCATTTGACTTGACAAAGAAAACATGTGACAAGACATTGAGACATAGTTATGATGTTATTGGGATAAGAAATTCTTATTATGAACATGTTTACTACTTATTTCTCCCAAGAAAGCTACGGTTTTCAAAGTCAATGAGGGAGACAAACAAAAATACTGTTATACACGCAAAAGAACTGCTTTAATCATGCGTAAGTTGAGTTTCACACATTGTGCCCTCAGCATGTGAATGCCACCCATATTAACAGTCTGCAGCATTTATACTGAATGTGAACATGTCGCTGATTAAGTTCCACTGAAATTAGTATCACAGATGAGCATATTTTTGCTGGGCCTCACATAAACTCATTGAAACTGCACTATAAACCCATTTAAACATGATCTTTCACAAATCAAGATGATTTCACAAATCAGATGATTTAAACAGTTTATAGCTATACTATGGGGTTGGGGTTCAGTGTCAATGTAAATGTGGCCCCCTTGACATGTAATTTAGATTTCACACTTGTAATAATCTATAAAATTTATGGCCATTATGAAATAAAATATTAAAGGCAGTAATCTAGAAATGTAACTATTTTCTATACAGATGTGCAGCTTTGTCACACAACAGAAACATTGTCAGTGTGAACACAATGTGAGCCCGCTGTCACAAAAGAGTGGCCTACCTAATAAAACTGTTGAAGTTACACCACTTCATAAAAACTATTCAATAACACCTTGAATTACAGAGGAGTATTTTACCTCTACCATCTTTATGTTGGTAACTGCTCCTGTGTCTCAAATAAAGCTCTTCCTCTTCCTGTATCCTTTTAGCTATTTCCTAAAAAAAACAACAACAAAAATAAGTTTTACAGATTATAATGGTCATTTGGGGAAGTGAGGATCTGTTTTTATTTAACAAATTTTTAATGAATATGGAAAAGCATGTAAAATATAACTGTAGAGTGTATTTGGAAAAAAACCTACTATAATAGCACGTCAGAAAGAAATAGATTGACAGTTATGACACAGAGGTGAAACCCTCAACTCACAAGCGTGGGCTGTGTGACTAAAAATATATCCGCTCATACACTTATCACAGACGCCAGCGATAGTCCACGTACATCAACAGAGGGGAATTTCCATGCTTACGTATCAAAGGCTGTGAGACCTGCCTGCACTTACTGCAAAAAGCCCACCAAAGCCCACAGCTATGTGGTCGGTTTGCAGCTAAACTGGCAGACGGGACACAATTTATCGCACAGCTGACCACAATGACTCACAAGTTTCCTCTGACAAAGTATGGTTGAAACATATCTTAACTGAATCAATTACAGTGCAGTTACCACAGTGACCATTTCTTTTATCTTACCACATGCCTTCCAACATTTTGTGCCATGTAAATAAAGATGAAATTGATCCAAATTTCATAAGAAAGTTACAAACTATGATTTCTGCATAAGCTTTACAAAAAAATTATTTGAACCCCTACAATTTTAATATATGTTTGTAAGTCACTAGTGTCTCACTTTTTTGAAAAGCGAGACACTAGAAATTTGAAAGATTTCTTATTTTGTATTTCTACCTGCCTTGAACTGTGTTATGAAATACTGTCCTTTAAAGTCTTGCAGAAACAACCATAAATGTGACAACACACCCTGTATATGACAGAATTTAAGCACTTAACTAGAAGATGGCAGAGTTCTGTCTCAATGATAAAAGTTCTTTCCAACAATCATAAAACTTCGACTTCTACTGAGCTAAAATCTGGGATTTTAATGCTGTTTACATACTTCTACATGAAGGAAAGATGTAAGACTTAAGGAGCTCGGCTAAATATTTATAAAAAAGTTTTTGAAGACCTTTGAAAATGGGAGAAATTGGAACATGGGAGAACAGTATAAAGAGATGGTCAAGCTGTTTAGTTCAGATGTTTTTAAGTTTGAGTACCTTAATGGTTCACAAGGGGGTGCTAAGGCACCTGTGTAAAATTTGAGAGAGAAAATAAAAAGATTTTACAGCAATGTATTTTAACAATATGCTTTGAATTTGGTATTTATTGTAAAACTTAACTATGTTTCTCCAGTGTTCTAATAGTAGAAATAAAAACTGATATTTTGTAGAAAAAGCAAGATATGCCGTTGACTTTGCTGTTAACTACACATAAAAAAACATTAAGTGTTTTGGCTTTAGCCAATGACAAAAAGCTAGTCTTTTAGTTTTGGAAATTTTTGTATAATACCATGCTTAATATTTTTGCACACAGCATAAAATGGTCTATGGGTATATATAAAAATATATATATATATATCTGCCTTTAGTAAGACGTCCCTTAGAAGGAAATCTTCATATCTGGGGGCCCCTTGCATTAAACTGTCTTGTTAACCTCCTCAGCAGTGTCTCTCTGTTGCCATCAGGTCCTGGTGTCCTCCTATTCTAATTAACCTGTTATGCTGACCTTTCTTACTTCACAGCACAAACCGAATTAAATCCACCGTCCTGCGCTGAGAGATTCTGACCCACGTAGGGACCGACTCCTGTCTCCAGGGGGCTGATTCTAAGCTTATCTGGCACCTGTACTCTAAAGAAATCACCCCTCCAGATGAGGATTGTTTGTGTACACAACCATTAGAGCGACTGGGTGAGAATTATGTTCAGCATTACTCTTCCCGGCTCCTGCAGGAGCTTGATAGGACAGCAGGCTTCAGAGCCGCGTGTGGAGATGATATTTAGATGTGACCTGCTGCCTCACAGGCTTTAATTAACACAGGGCTGCAGGGGTGTAAATATGTATAATTAATGCAGCGGAATGCCATTTTATGCAATATGCAAGGCCTGTCAGTGCAAAATATGCCACGCAGGTTTGAAAACATCTTCAAGATTACTAGTAAATATTAATTCAACAAGAATAAGCAGACTGATATATTATCAAGCCGTTTTAAAGGTTTAAACTAACATTTCAAGCACTTTTGGTGCTTTCCAGTAAAAAAAACAATAAAAAAAAATAGTTCTCTCAAAATAAGTCTTGTTTTTAAAGTCTTGTTCTAAATTTGTTTTAATAATGTTTAGATATATTAACTGCAAAACGAGCAAAATGTTTAAGAACTTGCATGATTTCTGCAGTGAAGCTGGCAGGTCAAGTCATGATTCTTCATGTTCACTATACAACTTTGAATCATTAAATGTCCCAAACGTCCAATATTCCTTATTCAGAATTAGTAAAATACTGTGATTTGAAATGCCTCACAGGGATGTTGACTCCGAGACCACCTGCATGATAATAGGTGTTCAGGGTCTAATAACTTGATATGCCAAAGTTCTCTGACTAAGATTTTCTACTTGCTGAGCCAACAATTTTCAGCTTTGCCACCTGATTCACCCGGGACTCTCCCGCTCTCAAGACACTCCCAAAAACACTCAGGCTTTGATTTCCACAGTAACCCCCACAGGCTGTCTGTCTCCAAACAAATCTGAACAAGAGACTCCTTAATTAAGTTTCGCTGCAATGTCATTCAAGAGAAAAATAAAGACTGAACAATTTAATTATTTTTCCTGGCAGACTCAGAAACCTTGTTGCTACCCGTTTAAATAGCTCAGAGACTGTCCTGGGTCATGATAATAATTTAATTCAATGCAATCAAGTCTTACATGCAGAAATGCTCATCTCTTACTTTTGCTAAAATATTATTTAATATAAAAATGTGTTATTTGAACTAAAAAGTTAATCATTTTATCAGGACAACTACTATTCTAGGCAAATCAATTGTCTGGTCATGATGTGTTGCAGTGGTTCTCAAACTTTTATATGTACACACTCTGTGCGTGTGTGTATCTGTGTATTTTAATGCTCCGGAACCGTTTCCCCAAATACTTCTATTTACTGCCTTACTATAAATCAGAAAAACATTTTGGGGGATAACTTAGATTTAATATTTATAAACTTTAAGATTTCATATTTAGCTGATGCTAAAATAACTTTTAGTACAGGTATTACAAAGATAGCTCACTCCGGAGCAACCAGAAATTAAAGGAATTGTTCACCCAAAAATGAAAATTTTGTCATCATTTACTCACCCTCATGTCGTTCCAAACCTATATGAGCTTCTTTCTTATGTTGAACAAAATAGAAGATATTTTGAATAATTTTAAAGAACCATATAGTTGCTGGTTCCGATTGACTTCCATAGTAGGGAAAGAAATACTATGGAAGTCAATGGGGACCAACAACTGTTTGATAACAAGCATTCTTCAAAATATCTTCTTTTATGTTCAACATAAGAAAGAAACTCATACAGGTTTGGAACAACATGAGGGTCAGTAAATGCTAACAAAATTTGGACTGAACTTCATGGATTATCGCTTGCAGCACCACACCACCTTCAACACTGCTAAAACATTTATGGGACCCTGAATACAAAGCCCTCACTAAAGAAAAGCTGCAGATCCATAGAGAGTTCCTTTTATTTCCACACTCAGCTTTTCTGCTTGTGACTCACTGAACTCGAAGTCTAGAAGTGTACCTGGGGAGGTTATTTAAGGTGGGCTGGAGTTAAATGCATCTGAAGTTGATTAAGGCACAGTATGAGTGTGATTTTTGCTTTATCGTAGCTTGATGCTCATTCCCGTGTGGTCTTTGCCAGCACTTACACTCCACAGGAGACTAGCTGAATACATCATCTCACTGGCGTCCCACAGTGACTCATTAATTATTGATCCATTTGATCCCTCAAAGTGCTTCAGAGGTGTAAATGAAAAACAGAAGGGGTGACGTCTACTGAGCCTGGAGTGTGTTACACACCTCGTCCTCCACTTCCCTCCTCCGAGCTTCGTCCGCACGCCGCTGGATCTCCTCCTGAATCATGTGTGCGTATTCTGAGTCTCGTTCCTCCCTTCACAGGAAAAAAAAAAACATCTTTGCTATAATGAAAACAACAAAAAAAAACACAAATGTTTCCATTAATGTAAGGAAGAAATGCCAAAACTGTCGCACTATTGGACACTGGTGGACTTTGGACATGCTATCAGCTACTGAACTGCTGATAAACAGTATACAAGCATGAATAGACAGTGTCATATCTGATAGTGGTGTGACTAGTCTTTGTCTGCCTGTGTGTGATCTTACAGTTGGTGAGTGGTCTGGTGCTGCAGCATCTGAGCCCTCTGCTCCTCCTCATCCTGGAGTCTCTTGGCTACTCTGATGTCTCTTTGCACCAGCTGATTTCTCTGCACATTTGAGTTGTAGTACTGCTCAACTGTTGAAGAAAGCATGCAAGATTACAGAAGAGCACATGGAAGACACACTACTGTTTAAAAGATTTATTTGAAAATAAATTAATGTTTATTCACACTGAAAAAAAAATTATTCAATGAATTTACTATTTTTTTTTTTGAAAGTTCAAAAAGTTAGCTTCATTTATTGTAGCTAAAATAAATTGTGAAATGTAAAAAAAAAAAAAAAAAGTTAAAAGATTTCCATTTCAAATAAGTTATTTTGAATTTTCTATTCATTAAAGAATGTATAACGGGTCCCAAAAATATTAAGCAGAGCAATTGTTTCCAAAATTAATATAGTAATAATGTTTCTTGAGCAGCAAATACGCATTAGAATGATTTCTGAAGAATCATGTAACACTGAAGCCTGGGGTAGTGGCTGCTGAAATTTTAGCTTTGCCATCCCAGGAATAAATTACATTTTGAACAAATTGTATTTATTTATTTACAATATTACAGTTCTTACTGCATTTTTGTTCACAGAAACATAGGAGTAAATCTTACTGAGACTAAAAATCATGAACTGTAGTGCATATCAGAATATTTAAACCTCGAAAATGATTTCTAAACATCTGATGTACTTGTTTCTGTAAATAATGTAATTAGACCTCCTGTAGCTTACTGTGAAAAGGAAGTGCACACTTGCACAGAGAGATCATCTGATTTACATGTAAATCAACCTAATTACAGTTTGTTTTGATTTCATATGTCATTTAGGGGTGGGTAAAAGGCCGAGATGAAAAACATTAACCCACATATTGATGCGGCGATCTCTGTGGACTGCTGTTCAGAGAACAGACTAAAACTAAACTCTACCTTATTTGACCAAGCAGGATATTTCAGTTGGCTCACATGAGAGGTCTTATCTTATGTACTGAAACACCCTTGTACATGCATTTCTAGGTGTGTGAACACCAGCCCACTTTAGAAGTTTACAAAAGACGGCTGAATATGTCAAGGCTGAGAAAAGAAGACCTTAAGCTTGCGTTAAAATGCTTTAGGTGTGGCAGATGAAATTAGAGAAATGGGACTTACTTTCCTGCTCCTGCAGGTTATGAGCTAAAGCTCCATCCTCCAGTACAGCAAAACCCTGGCATACTGCAGAGGAAAAACAACACTCAATACAACTTTAAAAACATTAACAGTTAACAGCTATGAGAAATGCTGCTGATCTTTTATCAGTGGTCTTTAGATACTATACTTTTATAATCTGAAGTTATCATATAGTAGTTTAACCATAAATTACATTCAAGGCTGTAACTGGAGACATTGTCAGAAAATACTGGCAGACATTTGGACTGTGTTCAGAGACATGCTGAGTTAGTTCATGTCTTCAGAAAACATTTCAGGTCATTTTAGTAAAGCTCATTTAAAAATATTCATAGCACCACATTTGTGAAGCCTCATATTTCAAAAAAAAAAAAAAAAACATTTTATCCCTTTTAAAAAAAAGTCTTAAATTCTTTATATACCAACTTTAAAAACGAGACACTCAAATTTCATAAAGCCATAATAACCATAAAGTTAAGCCTTAAAATTACACTTGTGGTTTTGGTCCCGTAGGTGTCACATTTAATTTTAAACCCTTAAAATAATTGACAACCCAGAAAGTCTCTCACTGCTTCAAGGAAAATCTTAAATTATTTTCAATAGCACGACACAGATTTCTTTTGTCTCTCAATTTGTAAAACCAAAAAAAATGTAAGTAATGTCTATGGGGCAGGCATTTCAGAGGATTTAAAGCAGAAATACAAAGATTGCATTTTCTTCTGTACTAAAGTGTTTCTTAGCTATTTGTGCTCTAAAATGGTCTAAATCGCTCTTTTAATGGAAGGACTAGCGTTCTAGGTGGATGAAGATCTGGTCATGCATTATTTTCAGTGCTAATCAGCAGCATTTTTATGCCATTGATAGAACTAAACTTTATTTAACCCAGAACATTCCTTTAACAAGAAGCAAAAACACAGAGTATCAGGTCAGTGAACTCTGAATTTAACAAATGTGCATGTGAACCGAAAAGTACATTTCTTGAGAGTCTTTCAAGCTGATATACAGCCACATAATGCACATGTGCAAAAAAGTTGCTGCTTATACGAGAGCTGAGTGCAGATATTTTGGAGCACTAAAGCATCACAGACAAAAAGTTAAACACCTTTAAAATAAACACTAGTCCTACTCGAACCTCTTGTGGTGCTGTAAAATATTTTGGCTGTTAAGGAGGATTTGTTTGATGTTAAGGAGCAATTATGCCTGAAATAGACATTTATTTTGTGCATTGCCATTTTCTTACCTCTAGGGAAGCCTATACAGTATGCAGTAAACCTAAAAAAGCTCAGTACAGTGTTCTGTACACTGCAGAATCCCTCAAGGAGTTAAAGTAAATAACTTTTGTGCTACATATTATGGTGAATGTTGACTAGTGTCGATTGAAGCAATGTCACAGGTGTTACCAAACAAACATATACAGCTCTCATAAACACGCTCATGGCAATAAAACATCAACAATCCTGTAGTGCCATCCCTCAGGACATCCACAAAGTGTACGCCAAATTCAAATTTAGTAAAAAGCAACCTCAAATTCAGCGATTTACAGGGCTGCAGAGTCGCAGAGAGTTTCTGAAAGGAAAATGGCCTGTAATTGACACAACAGCTGGAGTCTGAGGTTTTAGCGCTGGTGCTGGACCTGTGGTCGGGACGCAGAACATTACAGACCCTGAGAGCAGTAAAAGTGAGCGTTTTACTAAATCAAGAGCCACCCCATCAGTGTAACTTCTAGATTCACACTCAACAGGACTAAAACTTGAAACAAAAATGACTCTAGCTACATCTGCTTTACTTCAGGATGGCCTGAGCAATTATACTGAATTAGAGTAGCATGACCATAATATCCTAATGGAGACATACTGACTTCAGCACAACCTCTGACCTGAGCAGCTGGTGGAAATCTATGTATAGCTGTGAGGCCCAGCCATCCCGTCTGGTGGAGTGAAACTACTGACCCCCTAAAAATGCGAGCAGAGAGAAATAATCCTTCTGTGGGGTATCCCAGATTTAAATGCAACCGTTTCAGTATCCAAAAAGACAAATGTATTTTCTGCTTGAGACCACCTGCTGCATATTGCGATAACCCATATCAGGTTACACAAGCACCTACCAACAATGCCCTCACACATGCACATAGAGCGTACATACATACGCCTGCACACAGGAGGAATGGTTTCCAGATGTGCCAGCAGCAGAAAAAAAGACACAAGCTGAGTAGAAGAATAGTGAGATTGGTGGCGTTTACTTTGGAAAGGCATACAGATGAGGGCAAAACATAATGGCCAGTGTCTTTGTCCTCCTTTGAGACATCCAGTGGCTCTGTAGACTCAGTAGCTGGTTTGTTTTGTCCAGCAGCCAACTACTCTCTGCCTGGGGACAGGGCATGACAAGAACGCTAACATCAACAGAAATACACTACAAAAATATTTGTAAACCCCATATATTCCATGCTAATAATGTATCTAAACATATGCCAGAAAAAGCATTTTGATGTTGCATTACAAATTAAATTCATCAAATGTCAGGATAACTAGATTTAAAGGTTTAGACCACTGTTCAAAAGTTTGGGGCCAGTAAGATTTAAAAAAAATTTTTTTTATACTTTTATTCAGCAAGGATGCATTAAATTGATCAAGTGACAGTAAAGACATTTATAATGTAAAATAATTGCTGTTTTTTTTTACTTTCTATTCATCAAATAATCCTGGAATCAATTTATCAGGGTTTCCACAAAAAAAAAAAAGGATCACGAAGGATCACGTGACATTGAAGATGATGCTGAAAATTGAGCTTTGCTATCACAGGAATAAATTACTTTGTAAAGATATGATAAAAATAGAAAAGCTACTTTGAATGGAAATATTTCACAACATTACTGTTTTAATGCATTTTGATCAAACAAAGGCAACCTTGGCGAGCTGTTTAATGCTTTAAAAACCTAAGCAATTTTAAGAGTATATGATAACTAGGTAACCATTTAGGGACCAATTCTCACTATTAACTAGTTGCTTATTAGAATGCATATTAATGTATATGGGCTGTTTATTAGTACTTATATAGCACATATTAATGCCTTATTCTCCACGACCATATTCTAGATCCCTTAATCCACCCATACCAAAACTTAATTACCTTAACTAATAAGCAGCAAATTAGGAGTTTGAGGCAAAAGTCACAGTAAATAGTTAGTTAATAGTGAGAGAATTGGTCCCCAAACTAAAGTGTGACCAACAATTATTCTCACACTTAAGATCCTATTTCAATCAATTTCTTTTGTATAAAGGTGTTTTCATGCAATATTATAAAATTATCAGCCTCATTTAATCAGAGCTACTGTTCTCAGGAAGCATAACACAGCAAAAGATATGTGAAGCCTATGCTAGCCAAGTACATACACCTACAGCCAATTATTAAAAACATCTGGTCTGATTCCTTTAGTCAAAACAATCCTAATATCACAAGGACAACAGCATGAACTACTGACAGTTGAATTTAGTATGCTGACCAAGTTTGGTCAGGAAAACACATTAGTCTTCTCTCTAAACACTGATCCGTCCTTCAGACTACACCTAAACTGATAAGATTCCTCACAGCTGTATCCACCCCCATAACAGTTCAGGCAGTGCTGGGGATTTCTGCTCATCTTTATCTACAGCCGAGGAACTCCAGAACCCCTAACAGCAGGAGGCCCTTGTCTCTAAATTTCCAGTCAACAAAAAAACAACACTCACAGATTCACACGCTGAAAGGATCGTCCATTTTATCCAGTCAATGAGGGAGAAGCTGTACACCTGTGTTACTTTAAGATTCACTCTCGACAGTTTAAACAACTGTTAACTTCATACGCCCTTTCATTGTAGGAGGAGGGATTTGAGCCTGCAGACCCGGTTCTAGCAGCGATGAGGTTTAGTGGACCTGACCTCAGCATTTAGGTGTCTGATTGGGGCGATGAGTGGATTGGCAGGCAAGAGGGTGTGGATATAAAGTTGTCAAACTAGTTTTGCAGAAGCCAAGCCAAAAAGACATGCTCATATTACAAAGATAGGGAAAACATACGCTTGAAAGCATATATGCATACTTTAAAAACATGATACGCCCATTTAAAAATAAGATAGAGACACTGAGATGAAACAAAACAAACAAGTGGTTGACAAACTATTGAACTGAGATAGGAAGTCTGAGATGGATCTGCCAATCTCACCAAGGCTACATGTACTTGATCAAAAAAAAGAAGAAAAAAAAAAGAAAACGTCTTTTGTAAAATCATGATATTGCTCAATTAAATGTGCCCTTGCTGAAGAAAAATATTAACTTCTTTCAGAAAAAACAACAACTCTTACTGACCCCAAACATTTGAACAGTAATATATAGTTGCCACTACCAGACATTTATAAATATCTATCTGGGCAGAGGTTTCACGGCTTAAAGAGGAAAAGGGTCAGTGAAGGCATGGAGTATGCAAGGATGCAAAGGGTTTAAAGGGCAGTGAGGAAAGAGGCTGAGTTTCTCAAAGGAACTGGGGTATAGAGACAGCATTCCCAAGACTACGGCAAGAGAACTACCAGAGCAAAAACACATCCACAGGAACTGATAAAACAAGAGTGAAGACAAAGGGAGCTCACTACGATTTATTACACAATGCTTTGGGGAACTAGTATTGAAAACAAACTGAGGAAATGAAAACACTCTTGCTCACAGGCTAAGTTTAAAGGATATTAGCCCAATGGGATAAAACATGGCATAGTAAATGCATAGACATAGTAAGGCATAGACATTAGTTAATTGGGTGATCTAATAGAGTCCTTGTTCTATAGCCAGTGCTTGTTTAAGCGTAAAAATACAAAACAAAACAATGAAAGCATTGTGTACAGAATGAGAACGGAAGGGAAATCATTATCAAGATTTTCTCCTTCAAAAGAAGCATAAGAGACAATACTGGAGCAAACAGAGCCATGTGGAAAGGCTCTTTCACCAATGGAAAAAAAGACCGCTCTTTTGCTTTTGAGATATAGAGCAGACGTCTGGAATGTTAATCAGATCTCAGACTTATCAGCAAAAGCTTGCAGCACATGGGATATAACATCAAAATGAGACATCTAAAAATCTGAGACATCAGATTGGGAATCAACAATCAATCTCACAATGATGTGACACATTTTGGAATCTTACGCATCATACAACATAATAGCACAAATCACCCAAAATTAAATGGTCTGCAATGTGTAACTATGATGCATGTCAGGCAGGTCTTACCCTCCTGGACTCTGGGCAGGTTGGACTGATCCACCTCCAGCTCTGCCATGACTTTTGGCACTGCTCAACAACTCCTGTCCATTCAGCAACACCTAGCCTCATGAGAGAGAGAGAGAGAGAGAGAGAGAGAGAGAGAGAGAGAGAGAGAGAGAGAGAGAGAGAGAGAGACTGGTTAGTGCTAGACCGACTGGGCCAAAGTAGCTTATTTGGTCACTGTGAGTGTCCCAACAAACACAAAGCTTTTGACAAACCACTGCTAGAATATAACACATTTTATTAACAAACAAAAATTACAATATTATACTTAAAACAAACACAAATAAAAAAAACAATATTTTCTCTTTAGAATTCATCTGTAAAAAAACCCAAAACAAAACAGGAATACGGAGTTGTTGTATAAAACATCTGTAAAATAAAAAAAATATTTAGCCTAAAATAAAAAATTAAACATTAAATAAAAATTAAATAAGTCATTCCTTTAAACCACTTGCAAAATAAAATAAAATAAAGCCATTAATTTAAGAAGTCATCTGTAATAAATAAATGTTTTAAACAGTAAGTGCATTACTGGTTTAAAAGTAATTCAAATTTATACGTAAATGACAAAAATATCGACTAGATAAATTGTGTTTTGCTATAATAGCTTTTTTGACCAAGCATAAACAAACACTGTGTGAAGACAAAATATATGACAAAGCAGCTAATGCAAAGGTGCCCAGAAAAACAAAACAAACAGCGAAACTAAAAAATAAATAAACCAGCAAAAGTGAAATGAATGGGGACAGTGCGGTAAATGGATCTTCACATTCCTAACGATTTTCACCACAATGATTCATCACAAAAACATCAAACACTGAAAACGTGATTCTCTACAGACACCAAACACAGCGTCTTACCTGCTCCGCGCTTCTCTCCTCTAGAAATGCTCTTTTCTGTGTTCAACTACTTGTTGCTTACTAGGGCTACACGAAAACTCTAACTTCTCATAAACTCATACTTAGATTTGGCAGTGTCTGCAACAAGCCTGAACTATAATTACCCTGTTTCAAAGTTTCCGACTAGACAGACTGTTTTTGACAACGAGACAATGGCATGAAGCTTCCACAGGGATGGGAAGCCAGCGCGGACAAACTTCACGCTCCCTCCCTCGACCTGCGCGCTCATTACATCACACTGGTGCATCCAATCACATCAAACATTAACACAAATATAATTTAACAATGCATAAATAGGGGGAACTTTGATGCCCTGGTACGCGCTTTAAAATATACTTAGATCTAAAGTCTTTTGAAAATTTTAATTATTGAAATGTTGAAAAACATCACTAAAAATAATAGCAAATTATTGTTCTGTCAAATTTTCTCAAGTTTAGTTAGGCTAAATGAATAGTGCATAATAAATGCATAGTATTTTATTCTGTTACAAAGTGTTCCTCAGAGGTGTGGGATGACATTCTGCCCTCTACTGGTGACTGAGTCTTTAAAATTCATGCATTCTGAAGGAAACTTTTCGCTTCGTTCTTGTATATCTTGTCCTAGGCTAGGAGACTAGGGTTGAATAAGTAGGCTATAACTAAATAATACTTAAAACAATAATTAAAATACTTATTAGTACGAATCTGTCATTACTATGGGCAGTCGTGGCTTAATGGATAGCGAGTTGGACTTGTAACCTGAAGGTTGTGGGTTTGAGTCTCAGGTCCGGCAGGGATTGTAGGTGGGGGGAGTGAATAACCAACACTCTCTCCACCCTCAATACCACGACTGAGGTGAGACCCTTGGCTGCCCACTGCTCCGGGTGTAATTTCACTACTTGTGTGTACACTTGGATGGGTTAAATGCAGAGCACAAATTCTGAGTATGGGTCACCATACTTGGCCACACACCACTTCCCTTTGCTATTTTTTTTTAAACTTTAGTAACTGGTCTACAACCCGAATTCGGAAATGTTGAGACGTTTTTTAAATTTGAATAAAATGTAAACAAAAAGAATTTCAAATCACATGAGCCAATATTTTATTCACAATAGAACATAGATGACATAACAAATGTTAAAACTGAGAAAATGTACAATTTTATGCACAAAATGAGCTCAGATCAAATTTGATGCCTTCTACAGGTCTCAAACTAGTTGCGACGGGGGCATGTTTACCATGGTGTAGCATCTCCTCTTCTTTTCAAAACAGTTTGAAGACGCTTGGGCATTGAGGTTATGAGTTTCTGGAGTTTTGATGTTGGAATTTGGTCCCATTCTTGACTGATACAGATTTCCAGCTGCTGAAGAGTTCGTGGTCATCTTTGACGTATTTTTCGTTTAATGATGCACCAAATGAAAGATCTGGACTGCAGGCAGGCCAATTCAGCACCTGGACTCTTCTACTACGAAGCCATGCTGTTGTAATAGCTTCAATATGTTGGATCAGCGTTGGATCAGCATTGGATCAGCATTGGATCAGCGTTCTCGTCGCGCTCCCTGTCAACTCCGACCTGGTTTCTAGCCAGCATCCAGAGTTGCAATGATCCAACCAACAGACCGAATTCTAGCATTGAATCCCGGTCACGTGCCACAACCATCAGCAGATCCCAACGAGCCAGTGTGCAGTGACTTTCAAACCATTGGACAGGCACTTAGAGTTCTACAACTTAACGTCGAGGGTCTTTCTGCAGCCAAACAAACACTAATCAGCACCATAGCCCAGCGACAGCGCTGATGTCATCTGTCTGCAGGAGAAACACATAGCAGACCAGTCAGCGGGGCGCTACACCATTGGAGGATTTGACCTTATCATCACACTTCTGTGACATCATTCAGGTTGGAGGATTCAGAGTTGCCAATGTCTACAAACCTCCCAGTCAGCACTGGGACCAAGGTGTGCTTCCAGCTTTTGTACATCCTGCGGCATACGTGGGCGACTTCAATAGCCATCACCCTGAGTGGGGCTACTCAGAACCTGATGAGGATGGAGAGGCTTTGGTGGAATGGGCATCCAACAGTGATCTCACTCTGACCCATGATGCCAAGCAACGTTGTACATTCTATTCGGCAAAATGGCAAAAGGACTACTCACCGGACTTTTGTTGGGTCACATCGATCATTGACCACGCCCAGCCAGCTAGCCAAACGGTGTTGGGAGACTTCGGTCATATTCAGCAAAGGCCATTGCTCATCCACATAGGACTCCAACTGCCGATTATCTATGGCTCATCCAAGAAGAGCTGGAATTTTCGTAAAGCCAACTGGGACTTGTACAGTAGCAAGCTGGAGAGAAGTGTTATAACCATTCCTTCTCACTGCATCCCAATCGAGGAGGCTTACCAATGCTTCCAAGGAGCAATTTTCAGTGCTGCTACTACAGCCATCCTCCGTGGCTGTAGGCCAGTCTACACACTGTGCTTGGATGACGAATGCCAAGCTCTCCTTGAGGAGTACGAAAGGTCTGGTAACCCCGACATTGCCGACCACCTAATTGAATCCCTGGATGCTGCCAGACGAAGCCGATGGGAAGAATCAGTGGAAAAACTCAACTACAGCCACTCCAGCCGGAAGAGTTGGAGCCTGATTCGTCGATTGGGTGCCTCCCAACGACCACCAGGGCAGTCCAGACCAGCTGTCAGTCCAAACGCTGTTACCAGCCACCTTCTCTAGGTGGCAAAAGCTCCACTGTCGAAATCACACCGACAATCCGTGCACAACGTGTGGCGGCAGTATTGACGCTTGAAGACAGTTGGACGGGAGGGTGACTCCCCCGAGGAATTCACAGAGTTAGAACTGGATGTGGTGATCCGTACGGTGAAGGACGGCTCCGCCACAGGATATGACAACATCCTGCCAGAATTTCTTAAACATCTTGGACCCAAGGCTAAATCATGGCTCGCTTCGTTCTACACGTGGATAGCTCGAGAAAAAAAGATGCCACGAGTCTGGCGCCAGGCAAAAGTCATCACCATCCCGAAACCTGGCAAGGACTTAAATCTTGCGGCCAGCTACCGCCCAATATCCTTACTATCCGTGTGTTACAAGCTACTCGAACGCTTGATCCTTCACTGAATCAGCTCAGACTTGGAGAAAGCCATCACAGATGAGCAGGCAGGGTTCAGGCCAGGACATAGCACTGGTGACCAAGTTCTTGCCAGGACGACATACATTGAAAACGGATTCCAGTAAAATCAGAAAACTGGGACCGTCTTCCTTGACCTAACCGCGGCTTATGACACGGTCTGGCATGCTGGTCTCCTGTTGAAACTATCTAAAGTTTTACCGCATTGGGTAGTAGAGGCCATAGAACTCTTCCTCCATGGCAGACATTTTCGAGTACATGTGGCAGACAAAAACAGCTCTTGGAGAAAACAAGCAAATGGATTCCCGCAGGGGTCTGTCTTGTCTCCAAGTCTCTTCAACATCTATATTAATGATCTTCCAGCACCAGTCTGGTCTAGATTGTCCCACACCAAGCTAGTAGACGTTCAGTGAAATATGTCTATGGGCATAATCACTGGAACCCTATGTTCTACTCCTCTACCATGGCTGCCAGTTCTCAGTAACATACCACCACCACATCTCCGGCGACAGGAGCCACTGCCAAGCTGCTGACTAAAGTCTATGCGAATGACAAGTTGCCACTCAACTCGGACATCACACTGCATCCAGCAGCCCACCTGTCATCGAGAAAACCTGTCTGGCTGGACTCGCCGCCAGAGGATATGACAACCAATTCGGCATGGAGTGATGAGTGAGCAGCAACTGATGTTATGAACCACTCCCTCGTAGCTGAGCCATCGGTCTGTCCTCCTGGCTTCGACCATCCTCGACGACACTGGTCAATGCTGAACCGATTCCAGACGGGACAAAGTCGATGTGCAGTCAACCTTGTCCGGTGGGGCCAAGCTACCAATCCGAACTGCAGCTGTGGGGAACCAGAAACCATGCAGCACATTGTCAATGAGTGTCCGCTGACTCATTTCAACGGCGGACTCAAGGCTCTTCACCTGGCTGAACAAGATGCTGTTCTGTGGCTGGGCACGCAATGCAAATGCTAAGAAGAAGAAGTATGTGGTTTTGAATTGTCCTGCTGAAATACACAAGGCCTTCCCTGAAATAGACGTCATCTGGAGGGGAGAATATGTTGCTCTAAAACCTTTCTATACCTTTAAGCATTCATAGTGCCTTCCAAAACATGCAAGCTGCCCATACCGTATGCACTTATGCACCCTCATACCATCAGCGATACTGGCTTTTGAACTGAACTGTGATAACACGCTGGAAGCTCTCCCTCCTCTTTAGCCCGGAGGACACGGCATCCATGATTTCCAACTAGAATGTTAAATTTGGACTTGTCTGACCATAGAACACTTTTCCACTTTGAAACAGTCCATTTTAAATGTTCTTTGACCCACAGGACACGATGGCGCTTCTGGACCATGTTCACATATGGCTTCCTTTTTGCATGATAGAGCTTTAGTTGGCATCTGCAGATGGCACGGCGGATTGTGTTTACCGACAGTGGTTTCTGGAAATATTCCTGGGCCCATTTAGTAATGTCAATAACAGAATCATGCCGATGAGTGATGCAGTGTCGTCCGAGGGCCCGAAGACCACGGGCATCCAACAAAGGTCTTCAGCCTTGTCCCATACGCACAGAGATTTCTCCAGTTTCTCTAAATCTTTTGATGATGTTATGCACTGCAGATGATGAGATTTGCAAAGCCGTTGCAATTTGACGGTGAGGAACGTTGTTTTTAAAGTATTCCACAATCTTTTTACACACTCTTTTACAGATTGGAGAGCCTACTTCTGAGAGACTCTGCCGTAAGACATCCCTTTATACTATAGCTAATCATGTTAAAGACCTGATGTCAATTAACTTAATTAGTTGCTAGATGTTCTCCCAGCTGAATTTTTTCGAACTTTCTTGCTTTTTCAGCCCTTTGTTGCCCCCGTGCCAACTTTTTTGAGACCTGTAGCAGGCATCAAATTTGAAATGAGCTCATTTAGTGGATAAAGTGTAAAATGTCTCCATTTAAATATTTGTTATGTTCTCTATGTTCTATTATTAATAAAATATTGGCTCATGTGATTTGAAAGTCTTTTAGTTTTCATTTTATTCAAATTTAAAAAAACGTCCCAACATTTCCATGAATTCGAGTTGTATTATTCAACTTCAATTCTGAATGGGGGTTTGATTATGACCTGATATTGCATATTGTATATTTTTGTATTGCATTAGTTGTTATGTGTATTGAACATTTAATTTTAATGTGCATTTGAGTGTATTGTGAATTTGTGTTCAATATTTGGAGTAATTCAGCCACTCAAATTCCTCATAAGATCAATCTTGCATAGCCTATTAAATTCACAGATGTAGTCAGACTGTGAGTGAGGTACATCCTTTTAAAATGGCTCTTCATTTCTCAGGTCTGCTCTGTCTGATTATACTCCAAGCTTTGTAAATGTCAAATGTGCATCACTAATACTTCTTTGCCAGCGGGTGATAAACAAATGTCACGCTTTCCTCAGCAGACGGGTAATCTGGACTTTATATCCCTGAGCTTCATTTTTATTACCTTCGTTGACATAATGTTGTTGGAATCAATCTTTTCTATGAATTTAAAGAGACATATTTTCATCATTTTCAACGTAAAAGAATTAGATTCATGGGCTAAATAAATCGTCTGATATATTCATAAAATGATCTATTTATGTGTTCTGCTGTCTGAAGAGTTGATAGGTGAACATTTGCACACCTGTGTCCCCCAATTTACAAATTCAGTAAAACAGGTCAATGAGATTCAAAGGTGATAAAGCCACAGTGGACCTGCTGCACCAGTCATCCTGATTTATTCATGGATATTAACTCAACAGGATCCACATTTTAAAATAGGACTCTCAATAAAAACACTGCATTGATTATGATTCACTCAGCTTTGGTAGAGTGGTGTATATAAGATAAGAGAGCATCCATCCACCTCATTCACCAAAGCCTGACCTGATAGGACCTTCAACCTGCTGCAGAGATGATCTGTAACCTGCTTCTGTCCTGCTCTGTCCTCCTGCTCTCCTGCAGTCATCTGTTAGCACATCCTGTTACGGACACAGCTGACATGACTTACAGCGGCCCTGGTGAGTGCATTCAGACACAATGTTTCAGATGTTATTATTTATTATTATTGTTGCTGTTTTGTATATATATATATATATATATATATATATATATATATATATATATATATAGAGAGAGGATATTTTTCCCCTGGCCATGATTATTGATTTTTTTTTTGTGTGTATATATTGGATATTTTCTCTTACTTTCTCTTGCAAAGTTGTGTTCATGGATGTTCAGGATCCATGCAATAATAATAATAATCTATTGAACATGTAATAATATTAATAACAACACAATAAGCAATACTAATGATTATTTTATATATACACACAGTATATAATTATTATAATATATAAAAATATATAATATGTATGTAATAAATCTTGCTTTTCACCATGCATTTAGCATTATTTTCACCCAAGGAGACATTCTTAGAACAGTCTCTCTCTCTCTCTCTCTCTTTTTCATTGATACCCATTTTCATTGACAGCTGGCTTAAATTGGTGCAAAAATGTAATATTTTGTAATACTGGTGCCAGATAGCAATGCAGGCAAATCTGCTGTAGCTGATGAAATAATGTCTTGTCTGATTGCTGCTTTAGATTCAGTGGAAGAGGCCGGAGGCGTCAGTCCAGATGATTTCTCTGTCGCTGATCTCAATGATCTCCTGCAGAGGGCGGCAGTCGTAGGATATTCCCCGCTGCTCAGCCGAGAGAGTGAGACTCATTTATCTGACACAGACATTTAATCTCAAAAGTTACAACTGCACCATCTTTTAGTGTTACTGAAAGTTCTTCTGCAGATGAAAAAAATCACTCTTTTGTATGCTCATACTGTTCCTTTCACAGGTATCAAAGTGCCTGGGCAGACTTCTAAAGAGGTTCTTAGAGAGGTAAATGAATAACAATCTCTAAGCATGTAAATAATGTTGTGTTCATGTGCATTATCTTGGCTATATTACATTTTCATGCAAATATGTGAGCAACATCCTCTCTTTCTCTTTTAAGCTACTGCTAGAAAAACCATATCACCTCATTCCTCCCAGTGGTCTGTGGGGCAGCAGGAGACAGTTCAGGAAGAGAGGCGGCGGTGCAGATTGCTTCTGGAAATACTGTGTTTGAGGCATTCGTGACATACTGAACTGAGTCACAGGGCTTTTATAGCTTTTCCTACCAGTATGGACTCTCTCTTTCACACACACACACACACACACACACTCACCCACCCACCCACACACACACCCACACACACACACACACACACACACACACACACACACACACACATATATACACACAATACAACAGCAAAAATATACAGAACACAGTTATAAAAACATTTGCTTCACAGAGAGACTGATGTAAACCACTAACATGTCAAATATCTGGGATTTTTTCTACATATCTTCAGCTTTTATGTGTCTGTAAATTTTTAATAACATATAATTCTGGAATATTTGGATTAAGTGCCAATACTATCTTTATAGAAGAGACCACATTAGCTGTACTGTATAAGACATATTACTGTAAACTATAAATAAATGCAAAAATAAAATAATAAAAAAGAAACAAATAAAAAGCCTCCATTCTTTGTCCATAATGTTGCCCCCCTCCCCCCGCCTCTTTGTAAAGAATTCACATTTGTATATTTTGTAATTCGTTTTATTTAATGTTTTACAATGAGTTCTTCACAGAGAGCATGCAGATGAGATTTGAGTGTAAACCTGGTAGCTTTGGATTGACTGGTTCAAGTATTTTTGAGACTGATGAATCAAACAGTGACTATTCTTCAACCTTGGAGGCTGGACATCCACTTAGCTGGAGATGACAAACGGTATCTAGATGCATCTACGGACTTACTGAACACACATAAAAAGAAAAAAAAAACACACCAAAGTTAAGCTATAATACGTGTTCAACACCTTTACTCTATTTATATAAAATGTAAAGAATATATATTAAAAAATAAACACTTTTTTGGTCATATCTAGGGCACCAAGTCTTAAAAATAAAGGCATCTATGGTTCCATAACCTTTAACAACCACGGAACTTTCCATTGCATAAAATGTTCTTTATAGAGGAAAAGGTTCCTTGGAATATTAAAATATTTACTACAATAATCAAAATAATAATAATAAATAAATAAAAAAGTTTGCTTAAGAACGGATGTCTTAAAACATTGTATTCTTTCGGGAGTCCAAAATATTTTTTTATGGCCATAAAAAATCATGCTGCTGCTGTTTTACAAGAACAGCAGATCAGTGGTTGTTTGATTACCTGCTGTGGACTCTTGAGGGTAAGACTCTGTGTATTGCTACTCCTAGACGTGGCAGGTCTCTCTTCTCCAGATCCTCAGTATTAGGCCACAGAACCTCAGGAGAGTCCATCAGCTCTGTGTCCTGTCCCATCTGCTCATTTACTGGAGTCATCGTTCTTAGGAGCTCTATCATCTAACAGCACACACACACACATGCAGTAGTTATTAGTAGTCCAATATTCCATAAACAAAAACTGCTGAATGAGCAATTTCTCATTTTTATGACTACATGACACTAAAAGTGTCTTCACCTCTCTGACAGTGTAAGCGGCAGTGTGTACAGGCTGACTGTGACCCCACAAGACACACAGCAGCAACAGACTGGCAGACATGCCAAACATCCCCTTCATTATATCTGTACAGCAGAACACAGTCATAATGATGCACAAATAAATAAGGTCTCAAAAAACGTAATTGTTTCATAAATACATAAACTACATGATAAAAGAAAATATATCTAAATATAGTATATCTATCTATCTATCCACCCCCTTACACACACACATTTATATACAACACACACAAATGACAATATATAACAATATAAATTATTATATAGCTACATATACTAATTGAAAAAATGTAAATTTTCAGTTGTTCATATAATGATCTGTTTGTTTAGACATGATTATATGTACATGTAGAACAGTATTTCTTTCTACAAATCATATTATGACATATAGCACAAACAAGCAAATCAGAACTGAAATACAGTGAATGATTCATAACTGTCAAAAATTACAAACACTTTGTTCCTTACCTGAACAGCCTCCAGCAATTCCCAAGTGGTTGTTGTTGTGCAGAACACAGCGCTACACTGAGGTTAAAGTATTGTCTTCACAATTTATATCCTTAGAGGAGTCTGACCAATAACCACGTGTTTAGAGTCTAGAGGGCAGTTACCTGGCCCATAAACCCTGCCAGTAACTGACCCCATCACTGTCCCCTGTTCTATTGTCAATAATAAAGCAAAAAATGCCTCTTCAGCACAAGCACAAATGCACACCCAGCAGTCATTTCCTGTTATCATAAGCTATTATTCCCATCAAGCATCCACCATTCCTGATCACACAAAATAACTAACCAATAGTTTAATCACTGAATTTGAATAGTTTGAGGACAACCAATAATAACATTTATTTACTCTATGACCTTTCAATAATTCATGATCATGATTCATTAAACATGAATATCATTATTTGGACCTGAAACTGTCAAAGCATCTTTAAGTGTGACAGGATGCAGTGGCCTGCAGTGACCAACAGATGGCCCAACTGAGCCAACAAAGCAATTCAAACTGAAATATAATTAAACTAAAAAGTCTACAGTTTAAAACATTTTCTTTTAGTTTAGTTTTAAAAATACACTAAAATGACTTGAAAAACAGGCTTCTCTTAAGTTTTTCCCTTTTTATTATTTTACAGCAGAGAGAATATAAAGCATTCAGAAAACATCTTTCATATTTTTAAGGGCAATTCAAAACATTTTGCATGGCTTCAGCAGCTGAATTCTCTTTTCTAACATATCCATCGATTCAGTGACTCTTTAACATGCACAATTACAAAAATAAATTGCTCAAACCAGGGGGAAGGAAGAAAAACAAAGACATTTAAAAAAGAAGAAACAAAAAAACAAAACAAAAATCAGGGGTCATCAGGAAAGGAGAGGGCTACGTAATCGGGAAAGACACAGAGAAAGACAGCTAGAGAGGAGAGGAAAAGTAGATCTAACACTAGTTTAACATGCAAAGTGTAGAGAGCCCCAAGTGTAGCTTGTAATAAAGGCAGGACCGCTATTTTCTGGGTTTGAAAGGGATGAAAACGTGCAGCTCCATGAAGGGTGTCATATAAGCACTGTCCTTAAACTACTGCATTCTAATCTCACAATACTGGCATTTGCATAAGAGTAAGTCAGCTACGTGTGTCCAACTGATCGCTATCCCCATTAGGTCTACAGGTCTCCACCTCAGGAATTGCTTATTGCTCTGTGTCCATGAGTGGTGGGATGTTTCCATAGGGCCCTGTACTCTCTTTTCTAAAGAATGGATGCGCAGGAAAGGCAGTCTCTGTTTGAAGTCGTTGATGCGACAAACAAAACTGATGAGGTATCTTCTGTGGGCTGAGCTGTGATACCGTTAAAGCTGAAGCAGAATTGTCAAAATTAACCCGTATGCGACCAGATGAGGTTATTGTCTGGCATTTATAAACTACAGCTATTCTTTTAAATGTTTTGAAACGTCTATCTATGACTAGAATAAAGTGATGATGATGTTGATGAATCGATCTGAGCAGCACTTTTTCATTATTGTGATACAGTATATCCACGACAGTGTGTTTATACAGTGACTATAGGATCCGGAGACGCTGCACTGAACTGAAACATCCATGCATATCTACACAAGCATCAGACTCATTCGCCTAGACCTGCTCCACTGCAACGGGCTTAATCACTCTTATACAACACCAGTCAGTGTCGCGCTTTCCACAAACCGGTTTTTAGGGACCTAGGGTATGCCA
This sequence comes from Barbus barbus, assembly GCF_936440315.1. NCBI lineage: Eukaryota > Metazoa > Chordata > Actinopteri > Cypriniformes > Cyprinidae > Barbus > Barbus barbus. The sequence goes on from NC_136719.1 coordinate 17,806,089, forward strand.
ACTCAGCTCACAAAGTTGATTAAAAAAAGGTGAACAGCATGACATGTTCAGAATCACAGTAATTTGATCAGGACAGTCTGGCTCGTTTCCCAATAAGCAGCAACTAATTCTCAAGTGACCTGCTCTATCTCCTCCTTTTCTCCAGTTTGGCACCTGAGTTAAGATACAAAAGTGAACCCGTCAGATTCACACCCGAGGTTTCAACTGCACTAGTGCCATGGACACTTTAACGCGGATATGGACACAGTTCTGTGGCGCGTGTTTTCGAATGAGGTACACACGTTTTTTTTTTTTCACCTGTTTTTGTGGTGGAGTAGTTGAAAACAATGGGAATGTAAATGGAAAGTGGAGTGAAACTGAATTCGAAAACGAAACAGGAAGCCAAATTCTATTAAAAAAAAAGATTCATGCTGCCCCTGTAAATATGAGTAGTAGCTTACTGACAATTTGCCAGCTGTTTTGACTTTTTGTATTGTAAGGTTTACGTTTCGAAGCCCTCGGTCTGTTTCAAGTTCTGCAACCCATAAAACCAGCTGCTTTACAGAACAGTATTTCTTCGACAAGTCTACCTGACTACCAAATCTACAAAAATAAGCATGCTTTGGGTGCTGTTTCAGCCACCCGGTTATCTATGTTACCCATGCAAGCATAATAAGACTCGAGTTGCCACCGCAGTGCATCAGCTGACAACCTAAACTGCTACCGGAATGATGAATGCAAGGCAAGAACCAGCCGGACTGAATCTGCAGTCCTCGCCGGTTCATCTGGCAGTTCCAATAGAGGACGTGAGTTATGACGAAGCCATAAATTCCTGGTGCGTTAAAATTAAATACACAGAGAAAGCACGGACAAAGAAACAAATAACGTAACGGAAAAGAAAAACGGACAGACTATAATTCACTTCTCGCTAATGCCAGTCCATAGCAAACCTCACATGCAGACTGACACGGCTCGCTAGATTTAGAACATGATCAGGCACTTCCAACATAAGCACTCTGAAGAAAACATTTACATATCATTCTCTTTGCAAATATAAAATATGACAAAAAGCGGCAACTGAAATATACACATTTTTAGTGCATTAACTCATTTTCAAGAGCGCTTTCTAAAACTTTCTCCTTTTCAAAAGCCACGGCGACCACCTGCTGTTAAATGTAACGTCACTGCAACACCAGTGAAACGGATTGATCTTTGGAGGTGTATCTGGCTCTTGACGCCAACGTTTTAGCACCAAAAGAATCCCGTTTAAATGCATAACAGGGAACCCAATCTTTCAATCAGTGTAGCAGTGTGGATTTCGAAACAGGTTCTGTCATTATTTCAGGCAGCTTCTATACTGTCATCTCGCAGGGTTTTTTGCACATCTTGTTGAATTAGACTGTCAGAGTGTTACACGTTACACGCTGCTCTAAGCTCCACTACCTGCATTCATAACAGAAAAACATACTTTACATAATTTCAATGACATAATACAAAAGTATTCAGACTTATGAAACACAAAACAGACAAATATGCAGTACAAAGAAACCAAATGAGATGTGATACACTTAAAGATCCTTCCTGAATACACCATCATCCTTGTCCGACTGTGTTGACGGGTTAATTATCTGTTCAGCAATGATTAACTTCCTTTAAGCAGTAGCATTCACATTACTTGGCACCATTGGCAAAAAGATTCTTGGTAGCCCAGAAAAAACAAACAGATGTAAACATAACCTAATGATCATTTTGCCATCTCACCTCTTAAATACAGTATTTTTTCAGAATTGCAGTAAAAGTCATGCTTTAGCAAAATGTTCTTCTCAAGAACATTCAAAGTAAAATAAAATACTCTTATATTGAAATAATTTTTCAGAGCATAGCCACTAATGCTTTTGAACTCTTTTTTTTGTATCTTTGTTTGTTTTTGTCATGCACATACAGTAGCTTGACTTTATCCCAGGTATTTACACTATGTACAAACGATACAACCATACTTCTTAGGCATTCAAACAAAACTATACAAATATTCAGATTTTGAATCTAATCTGTTTTGATCCCCTTCAATGAGTAAAATAATATATTTCTTAAATACAATCCCGCTTAGATAAATGTTTTACTTTGCTTACCGGCAACCCTCTTTATGTACAGGAACCGCTCAATTGTCAAAAATATGGATTTGTCTAACCCCTGTGTGGAGACCCTTCAAAGTATGTCAAAGATATCAAGGCAATGCATGTCATTTTCCTTTAAAGAGCTTAGAAAACCTCTGAAGTTGATTTTCGATTGAACAAAGTGACTGTTTAACATTGGATTAACATAAGGAAACTTTACAAACTTGCCAATAGTAAATGATGGGCAGAGGTGATGACAGTTGGTGTCTCCAGTACATTAATGGAGTTAAAAACAAAACATTGAAAAGACTGTGGCCTAGTTTCAAGCATGCATAAGACAAGATCTGCCTGGAGCGATCCACTGCACTGTGATGCCTCGCTAACTTTGAACTGGCAGAATATCATCAATTTGAAAATAGTTGTTGGTTAAAATTGTATGTATACCTGTGTTTTTACACATCTTGTTAGCAGATCAACATCAGCATTTGACTCTTACATTCATTAGCAACCCAGTCCTTTTGTAGAGTGGGCAACACTTGGAAAGATGGGTGAGCGTAAGGGACAGACTGGAAGAAGTTTCTGACGAATTTGTCTGGTTGTGGAGTAAAGCATGTACAAAAACTAATCCATGAATTATTCATCATTTTTTTGGTAACAATTTTAACACTTCTTTTGAAAACTATGAAATACACTCGGAACAGGTCCGGCCATGTTTCTGTGTCGACTCCATATTTTGTCATCTTCTCTCTTTCTTTCTCACTTCATTTATCTTCTCTTTATGAGCCACTGAAGACTTAATTTTTTTAATGTTTTTTTTCAAACAAAACATTTAAATGCTCATCCAAAATGACAAATCAATCCATTAAAAAGTGCAAAAAATGCCATGAAGCAAATGTTGTTCTTCCTAAAACAACGTCCTTAGAGTTTTTGATCCACAGCAGTTGGCTCTTTCCTTCATAAAAGAAACATCGAAGGAATAAAGAGATATGAAAAAATGCAGTTGTTTAGTAGCCGAAGTATCAGTCATACAGTAGTAGTAAGAGTTGCAGTGTTCTTGCTATTTTTTTTCCTCTTGTAAAATGTCTCTGGTTGAAACAGAAAAACTGAAAGGAAGAGTCTGGAGAGTAATGTCACATTGTGAGGGGGCTCTTCTGGACATTCTCATGTTCCCTGGCCTTTCTCAATTCTCTCACTCTGAAAAACAACAGGCAGATATTAAGGGACACAGGTCGAACATCTCACATCATTTTAGCATTTATCTCAGAAGGCAGATAAGGTCAGATCAAGCCCTGGTTAAAAGGGCAGTTTCTTTCTTGTGTAGCACACAAAAGCAGATTCTCAGCAGAATGCCCAAGCCGCTCATTTCCATACAATGAAACTGAATGGCTGTCCCTGTCAAACATTGTACAGAAATAACACAACCTTGACATTCTTCTAAACATCTCTTTTTGTGTTCCAAAGAATAAAAAAGTCATACAGCTTTGGAACAACTTAAGGTTCATTTTTTTGCAAATTATCCTTTTGAACAGAAAAGAAAACTGGTGTGCTGTAAGAAAACCCTTTAAAATCTTTAAATATCCAGCGCAGTGTAAAATGCATTTTTGAAGATTGAGTGTTATGAGATTGCATGGTTTATGTGGAACACGTAACCAGTTAAAAGCTGCGTTTGTTTTCAGTTTGAAAATATTTTAAAATGTCATTTGTTCCTGTGATGGAAAATCTGAATTTTCAGCAGCCATTACTCCAGTCTTCAGTGTCACATGATCTTTGAGTAATCATTCTAATATGCTAATTTAGTGCTCAAGAAACATTTCTTCTTGAAAACAGTTGTGCTGCTTAAAATATTTGTGGAAACCGGTAGTGTATATAATTTAATATAATCATTTTTATAATAATATAATTAGTTTGAAAGAACACTCTTCTGGCCAGTGCTCTATGCACAAGTTCTTCACTGATGATTTGCCCCATTTTCTTCATTGCCTCACCTTGTAATTTTCTGCACTAAGTAGATATATAGGACAAAAAGCTTAAAATAGTCTGCATTTCATTTAATACAAAATCAGTCTGAAACCTTCTCATCTCATCACTTCTAACAAGAAACTAAAGCTATCAGCTGATTATTCTGTCTACGTCCTTCTCAAACATCTGATGAAATCCAGGTGACATTTGCACAGGGTAATACGACCAACTTAGCTTTTGTACTATATTTAGATTTTTTTTGTATACAGATATCATATCAACTACCAAAATATTAAAGAGAGATAGACAGACAGACAGTCAGTTCCCACTGCAGCATGTGCAATAGTCAGAACCAAACACACAAGCCAGAGAGGTAGCCAGTTTTCTCTTGGTCACATATTTCCCAGCATGCCTCATGGTCAAAGAGCAAAACCCATTATAATAAATTCATGCAACATCGCTTAGACCAAACAACCTTCTGTTCTTCCGTCTATCTTATCTTTTCCTCTTTACAAATACAGTAAGTAAAGGAAACGTAAATAATCAAGACAGGAGAAAAAGGTGCTTGTTTAATGTAGTGTCTCAGTGGTTAGTGTATAGCAAGACACAACCGATATCCTGAGGCCGATCATTTGCTGAGGCCCTTGATCTCAGTCATCTGTGCGTCCAGTTGGTAGCTGTCATGCAAGCAGGCATCAAGCAGTGGTGATGAAGGAGGGAAAGAAGGAGCAAGAGGGGATGGGAAGGGGGTCTTTGTGTGTGTGTGACGAGCGAGAGGGAGAGATAGAAAAAAGGGAGACATACTGAATCGCTGAGGCTGCACTCACCCGCTTGAATAGTCTATGGTCCATCAAGGGGCTTTGCATTAACAGCAAAACAACACCAGACAGCTATTAGCACACAGCAGATATCATGATGGAGAAAGAGGGCGAGGAAAAAGAGCCAAGGGAAGGGAGGAGCACCTCTCACTAAACCACTCATGATTAATGAATCACATTTTCAAGGATAAAAAATAAGTTCCGTTATAACTAAAAAAAAAATCGAAAATATGGGAAGTGTCACATTTGTATCTGTATCAGCTGTGTTTCAGGTAGTGGATGAATTGCATGGCCAGTAGGGGCGATGTGGTGGTGGGAGAATACCTGTGGCGGCAACGGCGGAGGAACCTCATAATCTTGCGGGCGGCCTGATCCTGCCTCTTAGTGAGAAGACTGCTTCTGAAAAAGAAACATCGCTCTTAAACACATTTAATTTTGCACATTACATCTAGTACATGAATAAAATATCTCACAGGGCAAAGCTCAGAACAGTATGCCACTTGGAACAGATTCATAAGAGCTATTGGCTGAGCACAGCAGATCAAACATCAGTTGGAATCAGATTTGGACCGAATTTACGAGGCAGTGATTTATCACAGGGCAGTGTATTGAGTGCTACCTGAGTTTGTGCTGAACCAGTGCGGCGGTGGCCGCTCTGCGGTGAGGCCTCAGCCGGCCGAACTCTCTGTAGCTGCGGTAGCACTGCTGGATCAGCACGGCCGCCCGCCGGCTCTGCTGGAACTTCTTCTGCTCGTGGTAGCTGCGGAATTTACTCTGGATAAGGATGGCGGCCTGCGTCATCTTCTTATAAAGTGCATACTGATATATAAACATATTAATGAAGACATTAATGACAAAAATGTAATGGCTCCCTATTCAACTTACTTTGGCCACATACACACTGCAAAGTTTAGAGACTGAAAAACATTTAAACAACAGGAGGGTGAGTAAAATGATGATGAATTACATTTTTTGGGTGGATTATCCCTTTAAGTATACATCACTAAATTATCACACGTTTACGAGCTACTCTCAAAATTGCAATGATTGACAGAGTGATAATCAGCAAAGTTTTGGTGTTTGCAGTTGTAAATAAGTAATATTAACAATTAAAGACATTATGTCTATCAGTATTGGCCTGATCACTCACTATAATAGTTTTTAGGCTTGTTGCTTATAAATGTAGGAAGTAGCAGATTGCAATTTTTTCAATCTTATTTCTAGAATACAGTTGTGTATTTTGGTTTATTTAACTGAGGCACATTGCTTATTTTGGGCTTCTTTTACTTTTTCTTCCATTACTGATAATCTAGAAGAGGGGTTAGCAAACTTTTTAAAGCCAACAACCACTAAAAGATATTTTGCCCTCAGAGAACATTTCCTAAAATGTAAAAGCAGCTATATATTTTTATTTATAAAGAGCTGTTTATACTGTGTGAGACAAAAAGCTTTATATAAAGGCAACATGTTGTTTCCAAAATTAAATTATTGACTTCTGTATTGTTACTCTATTGAAGCCAATGCAAATGACTAAAATATGATCTTGATATTAGATGCATAAACCTGAAAAGAAACAATAAAATTCAATTGCATTTTTATAGTGCTTCTTACAATGAATATTGTCCTAGAGAATTTACAGATTTCTAATTTACAGTTAACTGTGATAGCTCTGAAATGCATTTTTTATTTCTCATTTGTATTTTGTACCCTCTCAGATTTTCGGTGGACCCCCTAAAACACTCTTGCAACCATCTGGGGGTCTCCAGAAAAAATCTGAATACCCTTGTCCAAGTGAGATCGGTCTCTTTAGTCCTCAGTATATGGAGCATCCCTTGCAACTACTTCCGTCAAAATATGTGAATGACACAGTGGGTAAATGACCATGGCTATTACATTTTCTTTTATATTTGTGCAGACAAAAGAAAATCTGCTTTAAATAATGCATGAACAATCAAACAAACAAAAAATTACCTTCAAGGCTATCCATGTTAGCTTGGAAAGGAAACAAAAATAGATTTGTCATGAATGGGAAATCGTGTGTCCTTACACTAAGAGCTCTTCAAAAGCTTTTGAACAACAATTCCTACTACAGCAGGCCATATAATTGACTCAAGTGCATTTGCTGGAGCTTGACGTATGAACCAGGAATCCAGCAAAGGTTGGCAAAGTCAATGTCAGAGCATCTTAAAGGATTACCTGCTTGTACTTCCTGTAACAGCGCTGAATGACAGCGGTGGCTACTTCCTGTTGCTTGCGCAGTGGGCGTCCCTGCAAAGAGAGAGGGAAACGGGTTGGTCTGAGGAGTGGGCAACACTTGGGAGACGCCCACTAGGCTCTTCACTTACAGGAAAATGAAAGTGATAGAGAAAAGACGCCCTTCTCGCTTAACCGCAGCTGGTGCTGAGAGAGCAGACGCCTCTGAGCACAAGCCGCCAGTCTGGCCAGCTGGTGAGTCTTTGTGGAAACTCATTACAGGCAGCCACAGGAGGCAACAATCGCTCTTCATAATAAGCCAGGCCATGCGCTGGTTAAGCCACCTTACCCATGCTGAAGCTGTGGGGACTGACTACTCTGTGCCTGTGTGTCTATGAACTCATAAGGAAGGACAAAGTAGGAAGGAGACAGAGGGTGTCCTGTGTTTGTTCCTACCAATACCTGCGCACAGATGTTTACATCCTGTCTCTATTCACACATCAACACAAGCGCGTGGCACCCGAACCTCTGGCCTGTACCTTGTACTTGCTGAAAGCGGTCTGCACCAGCCGTGCGGCTTCGTAGAGCTCCCTCTGCTCGGGGTCGGACAGCGTGAGCTGGGCTAGCTCTCTTTCCACTTTGCTGTTGGAAGCTCTGAGAAACTCACTCCACTCGGATGGAGCAGGCAAGGTCGGCTTCTCAAATTGACCCTCACGCATGGGCGAGTTACCCGGGCTCAGGCTAGGGTTGGAGGGAGGGGTCAGGGGTTCACTGTATATGGGACTGCTCAAAGAAACAAAACACACACACACACACACACATACATACATGGAGTTAGCAGGGTCTAGGCATGCATTTTTTTTTTCCTTAAGCACATCATTGCCAGGGTGGAAAATTAAAAGTGCAGCAGGTTGACTTTACTTTGACATTTGCGCAATTACAAACATTTTTGGCTGCTGTTCAGAAATTTATTTTGATGATCAAATCAGTACATAAACACACCTGAATGTTCGTAGATATTTAGTATTATAGTTTAGAGAAAAATGTCAAATGTTGTGAAAATTATATACAAACTACTGTTCAACAGTTTGAAGCCTGGTAGGGTTTTTTTTGTTTTTGAAAGAAGTTTCTTATGCTCACCAGGGCTGAATTCATTTGATAAAAAAAGAAGAAAAAAAAGACAGTAAAAACTGAAATTGGAAATAATTTGAAACAACAGTTTTTTTATTTTACTATATTTTCAAATGCAACTCCTGAATTTTCTGCAGTCATTACTACAGTCTTAAGTGTCATATGGGATTCAGAAATATCTAAAGATTTTAATATACTGATTTGGAGCTCAATAAACAGTTCTTATTATTATCAATGCTGAAAACATAGCATTGTTTACATTAACTGCTTAATATTTGAGTGAAAACCATGATACATTTTTCAGTGCTCTTTGATGAATAGAGTTCAAAAAGTTGAAAAGATTTAAATATTATTATTTATTATTTAATAATGTTTTGTTATATTCTGATCCTCTCATTAGTTCTTTAAAAGGTCTTTATTTCTTTTTAGATTTTTCAAAGAGAGTCAGAACCACATCTACATTGTTTACTTTTTGGTTAATGCTTCATGTATTTGTTCACATACATAGCGAGTTGTTTTATATTTTTGAATTGAAAATTTTTTATATTTTTGAAAATTCAAAAAACGTTTTTTAAAATTACATTTTTCGAACTGACAAACTGTGGCTGGTCGGCAAAAAAAGTTAATTTCCCCCCCGGTTGCAGCTTATCAGTACATATGTATATTAAAGTAATGACATCCACTAACCTCAAGTGGATGATGCTGGGCAGGTGTTCCACGTCTCCCAGGTAACTGGCTAGCCAGCTCATGGTGTTGGTGAGCCCACTGTTGTCCAGAGGAACAGACTCCACGGTTGGAAAATGTTCCCGCTTGATACGCTCCGGAGTGGCCTCAATGATGTGCTCTGCCAGGCTCATCATATTCGCCTGCGAGGTGCACAAACACATGCATTCAGTGTTAAACAAGCACAGACTTTCTGTTGTGACAAAATGCACACATACACTTGCTAACCCGACAGATCAATCAAGCACTGGGGTGTTTACTTTGGAGGAACACACTGCTTCAGCCCCTCTATGCCCATAGAGTGACAGAGATGAATGAGGCTGGACTAACTCCTGGCAATGGGAGCAAATCAATGGCAGAAGTGTATTATGTGGTGACGAAGGTCTGGGCAGAGAGTGGGGCCGCAACCGCCGCTCTCTAGCGGTGATTTCACATGTCAGCAGGACGGATGGCGCTCTATATCTCCCTTTGCCTCTCTATGCTTGTAGCTGTGTTTGTTTGCAGAGTCTATTACTGACAAATGTATCAGTACAGGTGTAAATGAGGCTGGCTGACTGTGAGTGAGTGCCATTTAGGGCACCGTGTGAGTTTGTTTATGTGCACTTCTCTCACCTGCAGGTCTTCCATGTGTGAGAGGCAGTCCTGGTTCTCTAGATCCTCCTTGTAAGAAAGTATCTCAGTGTCTACCATCTCTCTCTCCACCATTCCCAGCATGCTGAGTGACTCGCCACGCTGTCGCAACCGGCTGGCCAACTTCTCCTTTCCTACCCCGCTGATGCCCCCCTTCCTGAGCACTTCTCTAGTGCTCCATTTATGCCCTCCGCGGTAAGAGGCCATCTTGGCTTGTGGGATACCCACTGTTCCCAAACTCTCCTCTGAGATGCTCTTATCCGGGCTGGATGGGGTGGAAGGAAGGGTCTTAGGGCTGGTGGACAGTTTATGTGTCTGCTGCTCCATGTTCAAGGGAACCGACATGGGCTTATCCAGCTGTGCTTGCACAAGCTCGGGGTTGGGCTTGTGTTTTTTGGCGAGAGGGAGGTCCCGCTGGCACTCGTTGCTATAATAGCTGGAGGGCTCTGATCTCGGTCTTCTCAAATCTAGGTACAAAAGAGAAAGAGAGAGTGAGTTGCACTCTGAGCAGAGGATGGATATCCTCTATATGATATTTCCATTACATTTGCCCACTCTCTGAGGTGCTATTAGTGATAATCTAAGAAATAAGACATTCATTCTCAGTGAAGACATTTATAATGTCAGATGATTTCAAATAAATGCTGTTGAACTTTATATTAAAAAATGCATCATGTTTTCTAAAGAGATATTAAGCAGCAAAAATTACAATATGAAATGCTTCTTGAGTTTCAAATCAGCATATCAGAATGATTTCTCAGTCATTTTAAATTGTAGTAATATTTCACAACATTGCTGTTTTACTGTTTACTTAAAAAGAAACAATAAGAAATCTTACTGACACCAAACTTTTGAATGGTTGCATAAATGGTATACATATAGGATGTATATGTGTATGTACAGTAAGTGTAAAAGTAAATAAAAGACAATGCCCTCTTAAAGTGATGGTTTACCTGTAAACTGACAATTCTATCATTTACTCAAACTGTTCCATACTTATTATATGAGTTGACAGTAGCCATTGACTTCCATAATATATTTTCTATGTCAATGCTAACGTCAACTGTTTGGTTACCAACATTTTTCAAAATATCTTCTTTTGTGCTAACAGAAGACACAAATCTATACAGGATTGGAATAACTTGAGCGTGAGTAAATGATGACAGAATTGTAATTTTTGGGTGAACTATCCCTTTAAATAGCTTTTAAATTAATTTAGCAACTTTTTGTTAGCAGCTTATAGAGTAGCTAAATACTTTAGAGGTTCTCACCAGGGTTCTGGTTGGTGCAAGGGGTTGTAGTAATGGTGGCTGTACCAGTGTTCTGCCTGCTGGGGGCCACCATACTGTCACTGCTCCAACTGACCATCCAGCTGTTGGAGGCGGGGATGTCGGGGTTGGGAGAGAAAGACATGCTAGAGGTGGGGGGTAAAGAGGATGGGGTCTGCTGCTGCTGTTGTTCCTCCCTCTGGAGCTGCTCCAGACACTCTGCCAGCTTGGTGTGGCCACGGGAGCGGGCGATGGAGAGGGGCAGGCGCCCTAGAGAGTCTGGGATGGCCAGTGCTCTCCGGTCCCACTTGTACAAGACCACAGCTGCCTCTAGGTGACCCAATGCACAAGCCCACATCTACAACAAAGAAACAGAGAAAAATTGGTGTGGGAAAAGCAAGAAAGGTACTCTTTATTTGCCAAATTTTGCCAAAGTTCAATTAGAATTGCTTAAGGAACACACCAGTGGAGTACAAGAGAAGTGATCCACATTGAGAGGGTCCACCTCAAGTTCCAGATCAATGCTGTCTGCATGCTTCGTGCTGGATAAGACAACAATAATTTTTCATAGTTAGCAATCAGTACAAAGTCAGTTAAATCATATTTAAACATAGATGTAGACAGATCTAAGTGCTCTTAACTAACCGCCATTTGATGAGAGTCTGGATGAGGGTGGCGTAGCCTTGGCCTGCAGCAAGGTGTAGCAAGGTCATTCCCCGGAAGGTCTTGGAGTGAATCAGATGTTTAGATTTGGCCCAGCAGGCCCTGTTCATCATCTTCTCACAAACAACAACCACGCGACTCTCAAAAGAGCTTCCTGCTTGTCCCGAGACACACTGCCGAAGAAAATGGAGGGCCTGACATCTTCACAAACTCAATGAGCTGTCACAATCCACTGCTTTCTGCAATAATCGGCTCAAACTGAAAGTTATAACTCACAAGCAGAAAATCTGCCGCAATATACAATTTGTGAACAAATTGCTTCAATGAATTGGTTCAACTGGCTCACAAAAGCAGTGTTAATAAACACCATGTTGTTAAAATGTTGTTAAAAGTTATGTAACTGAATTTTAGTATTGTTTATTCTAAATGCAATTTACCTTTAGGTTCTTGATGACTATGCTTTTTATGATTTAAGAAGGATCATGTGACACTAAAGATTGGAGCAAAAACTGTTTGCAAAATGCATAATATGAAAATTCAGTTCTGTTTTAAAATGCATTTTAATCTCACACATCTCAATTACTGATGTGCTGCTATACCTGAGACTGGCTATTAGAGCCTCCGTTTCCTCCTCCTCCTCCACCTCCCCCTCCAGTCCCTGCTGTTCCTCCGCTGCCCTGCTGCTGCTGACCGGCCATCTCAGCCATTCTGCGCTCCATCTGTTCCAGCCGCTCCAGGATGGACATTCTGAACTGGTTATCTGCATAGGAACATTAACAACAGTAGTTCACAAAACTTGGGTTCTAACTTTAGTTTAACACTTAAAATTAGCTACTAAATGTACAATTAAAAGAAAACGGTAGCTGTAAATTGCACTATATCTCACTGAGGTCTATAAATAAATTCTTGTTTGGTTTAGCTCACATCCCCAAGCAAAATTCTATATTAGATGTTTAATTAAACTCAGTCATTAGCCTTATGGTATCCAATCAAGACTCAGAGTCTGATGTTATCAATCACCATTTCCGTAATTGCAGTCATTATTATAAATTAATGGAATCAGTAATGAGGCACATCAACACATTCAGCTTCAGAAACACAGTGGTGATCATACACATACAGTAAATGATTTTGCATTGATATTTCATAACTACATTTTCCTAAAGTGCAAAACTCACTACCAAGAGTAGTGAGTGCCCACTGCTATATGGCAAGAGTGCCCATTGCTATGGTGTTCTGAACGGCTGCTAGGTTGCAGGATGAGTTAAATGCTTACAAAGTTACTTCAGTCAGGACTCTCTTAAGTCAAAAAGAATACCATAGACAAGCCTTTAATTCAACTTTTATTGCATATTTACTAAATTTACATTTGGTGGTATGGCTCTGTTCCAAGTTCCCTGTCCTTTTCATGAGCTCCATGAAAGCCAAGACAGGGAAACAGCAGCCACTTCAGGGGCAACCCTCCCATTTTAGGAGTAGGACAGTAGCACAAAAACCCCCCAGAACAGAGCAAGCAACAATGACAACAGAATGACATTGTTTAAGTTAAACAAGTTAAAGGAGGAGATGGGGAGGAGGTGGGATGCAAGCAGCGTACAGAGGAAGCAGCAAAGCAAGCAAACAGAAGCCGGGTTTAAGTAAGGCGCCCTGTTTGAGATTTGCCAATTGAGAGCTTGGGAGTTGGATCAGCTGATAGAGGCCGGGTTTGAATTTCTCCAATCAGCTAAAAGCAGAGCTTGACTACGAGGCCTGCCTGAACTAACGCAGAATGCTTGATTTTTGTAACCCAAATCTAGACAGAAATATCAAGCTGACTCCCTAACTGGACTTTTGACAATAAACATATAGTAAAGTACTGGGACCAACACAGGTGAACTATAGCACCAGTACACACAACTGTATGTGACTCACACTGATAAGCCTGTTTCTGTGGCAACCTGCTGCTGCACGGTAACCAAGCGACAGGGGCATGCTGGGCTGCGGTTTGCTCTGGTGTCAGTTTATTGATGAATGGAAAGACATATTGAGAGATGGCAAAAGTGCAAGAAGGTAGAAATCAAATCTGCATTGCATTGCTCCGAAGTAAAAAAGTAATGCATTTATTTCATACTAAGTATAAAAATTATAATTTTACTTTATTTTGAGTACTACTTGTGCACAACACACATTTCTTAATATTAAGCCTAAAATGTGTTTTAAGGCCGGTTCACACACCAAGAACAATGACTATAAACTGTAAGTGCAAGCTTGTCTGCCGCTTTAAATTTGCGAGCTTGTTATGGATTCTGATTGGGTGTCAATGTTTGTATCGTTCATCAGCTGGAAAAAATAGTTCTGAAAGTGATTCCAATTATATCGTTTCTCTGTGCCTTTATCGTTATAACTGTGGTGTGGACTCTGCGATTCTTTATATTGAGAACGATTTTTAGTACTATATCTTTATCGTTATCGTTCTTGGTGTAAACGGGCCTTTAATGTCACTATTGATAAGGATTGTATGATTTTTGAACAATATCGGTCTTAAAATGCGAGATATTTACTTATATATACTTGCAATAGTTCCACTTTAGCAAATATACATCAATATATCTTTAGTTGGACTTCAGCACTACTTCCACACAATTACAGTGTATTGAGTACAAAATTAGTAGTTCCAATTTAACAGACTTTGGGCCAGATTTACTATTAGCTTGCACCAGCACAAACCCTCATTTGGCATTAAAAAATGACTGTCAGGATTTACTAAAGACACGTAGTGGGAAATTAGCACTACAAAGGCGTGGACAGTTATTTTTGAGACCTTATTGAATATGCATTTGTAGGAGTTTATTTTTCGATCGGTAAATTTATGGGAGGAGAGTATTTAAAAGAATCACGCAACGTGATTTACTAAGATTTGCTCGTCAATTCACAGGTATTTGTGGCATTATTTAAAGGCCAAAAAAGCATGTCATAAAGCAGGTGGTAATTTACACTGATCTTGGTAGATTGCGCTGCTGCCAGGATTCTGACTAGAACCAGAAAATCTGAGCATATCACACCAGTCCTCAAGTCCTTACACTGGCTTCCAGTTACATTTAGGATTGATTTTAAAGTACTTTTACTCGTTTATAAGTCACTCAATGGCCTAGGACCTAAATATATTGCTGATATGCTCACTGAATATAAACCAAACAGACCACTCAGATCATTAGGATCGAGTCAGTTAGAAATACCAAGGGTTCACACAAAACAAGGGGAGTCTGCTTTTAGCTATTATGCGGCCCGCAGTTGGAACCAGCTTCCAGAAGAGATCAGATGTGCTAAAACATTAGCCACATTTAAATCAAGACTCAAAACTCATCTGTTTAACTGTGCATTTGTTGAATGAGCACTGTGCTATATGTCCGAACTGACTGCAATACATTTTATGTATAATCATTTTCTTTAAATTTATTTTAAATCATTTTCTATATCATTTTAAAATTCTTTGTTTTTATTATTTTTATTTCCATGTTTTTATTGATTTTAATGTCTATTTCACTTTCTTTTATGTAAAGCACTTTGAATTACCACTGTGTATGAAATGTGCTATATAAATAAACTTGCCTTGCCTTGCCTTGGTCATTATGGAAATGAGTTCTTCAATGTGCACCTAGTCAGTAAATCACCCGCAGAATTTTTCCCTCCCATCGGTGCTTTTATGGAATTGTGCTCTAATGCTAATTTGCCCTGTTTAGTAAATTTGGCCCCAAAAGTACAAATGCATGGTGTTTTTTTATTAAGTACTTACACATAAATATGTAAATGTATTTGTAGTTTATTTTTCACTAGGGCTAACATATTAGTAAGTGTCTTTTGCACTAAAAATATATATTTGTTTAATCCAGAGGGCTATGAACATAAAGCAGGCAGGTATTGTTTGGTGAAAATGTCAGGAGTGGTATTCAGAGGTTATGTGCATAAACTGACACTGTTTGACAACTCAGTAAGAGTCTGGCTGCCTAAAGCACACCAGTCATTGACAGCAATAGGTCACAGAGTTTTATAATGAACATTTAACTCAAGAAACATATGGTCTTGAGTCAACAACCCTGACTGAGTCAGTTCACACCAGTGCTGCTGCTGTTAACTAAAACTATCAAAAAAAAGTGTGATTTCTAAGGTGTTCTATGTGAGTTTGAGCACGTTACTATATAGTTTCCAGGGGTTATTTTCCAAAGTTTAATACTTCAGGTTAAGGTTCAAATCTCTTAAACTAGCCTCAAAGCCTTAACAACTACCATAAATAAACCTTGGTGGGTGAGGGCTTGTATTATTGTTTTTCATTTAAACTACAACTTATTGAATTAGTGGGCTTCAGTCTGCCAGCACAGCATTAAAACTATTCAGACACCATGCCAGAGAGAGAGACAGAAGGAAAGTAAGCTACCTAGAGATTAAAGATGCCAAGAGAGCGGCTGTGTGGCAGCACCAGTTAGCAGCAGCATTGACATGTCTTTGTTCAGACACAGTGCTGCAGTCTGCTGCAGTGCAGATGATGTCATCTCCACCCGCCGCCGCGAGTGTGCTCAAAATGCCACACACGTACACTGCAGAGGGAGAGGGGGCTAGGGGGAGGGGCCACATTGCAGGGAGGCGGAGAAAAGGAAGGGACCACCAGTCAGAGCTCGTGCAACACCTTCCCATTTCTGCATAAACTACAAAATTGGCAGCCTATTTGTACAGAGAGCAGATATTTAATGACGTGAACCTCAGTTTTCTCATGATAATATATATATTTTTTAAATTGAATAATCCTTTATCATTTTCCCTTTTCTGTCACTGATCTATTAACACACACTGCTTTTTTTAATAATGGCCATAAAGTATAAACTGGTTATCGGAAGAATTCGGGCTACACAATAATCATTAAACTTTTATAGTGCAGACAATTATGCTTAATAAAGACCACACTTAAAATATGATTAATTATGCAGCCCTTGGAAGATTATTAAAAACTTGATTGTGTTTAAAAATTTACTTGAGGAACGGGACCAAAGATAAATTAGGAAACTAAACTACACAGAACTGCTCTCAAACTCTAAAGTGTTTAAACCCATAAAATGTTTAAATCATCTGGATTCTGCCAGATTTACTGAACAGAATTTGTTTTTTTTTAAATAATAGGTCAGAACAGTATGTTGCTTCAAAAAGGCTATATTTCAAAACAGTGTTTACTGTGCATTACAACGTGTTTTCCGCTGGGTTCAGCATGTGCCAGATGGCCAATATAATACAGAAACTCTACTTTCAGCATCATGTCTGAGATACTTCTTAGGGTGCTACTCACAGTATGTGTGAAACAGGCCTAAGTCAATGTCACCATGTCTGTCTCTCCAGAGACTGCCTTCTTGTCTGAGCTGCCCTAAACTGCCTCCAACATTGCCTCCGGCTCCTATTTAAGCTTTTCAACATCTGCCTCTGCCTCACTGCAACCTTCAACCACAACTTTCTCTCCTCCTCTTTTAATCCCTGCTCTTAAAATGACTCATGGGCACTGAGTCACGTTCACGGACATCAGGCATACGTTGTGTATGTGAGCTGTGAGATCCTGGGGAGAAATGGCTGAGAAAGAGAGAGAGCTGATAGACAGCTCAATGAGACGAGAACTTCATTAAGGGTCTGTTCACTATTTATTCCTGTGGGAGACTTGACGAGTCAGGAGCTGAAGACTCTTGAGTGTGTGTTTATTTTCAGCACAGGAACTGCTTCTATATCTTTGAGGATTCTGTCTATAGTGTCACATATACACAAACAAACACCTGGAATTATCACAGAGATATTAATGCCCTGTCTTTCAGCAAAATAGGCTAGCGGAGTCTCGCTTTGTCTACTTCACTCTTCTTTGCATCTTATAATGCTGAGTATGTAGTTATGGGAACACCTGGACTGCACTCATTTGTTGCAATAAACCACTGTAATAATGTACTGCATTAA
The DNA here is from genome assembly GCF_936440315.1 of Barbus barbus. Classification (NCBI taxonomy): domain Eukaryota; kingdom Metazoa; phylum Chordata; class Actinopteri; order Cypriniformes; family Cyprinidae; genus Barbus; species Barbus barbus. The sequence continues at coordinate 17,823,525 of NC_136719.1, forward strand.
TATATAATTCTATGCAAGAGGATATAAGTGCTATGTGGGCGTAGCTGTTATCATCTTTCTGTTATTTTAATGTTAAGTGTCCACTTAAATGAGATTATACACAAAGCTTGCTTTCATATATACACATACTGTATAAACAAATTGCACTTGAAAAAAAAAAAAAAGATATATATACACATACACACACAGTTGGGCAAAAAAGTATTTAGTCAGCCACCAATTGTGCAAGTTCTCCCACTTAAAGGCCTGTAATTTTCATCATAGGTACACTTCCACTACACTTCCACTATGAGAGATAGAATGGGGGGAAAGAATCCAGGAAATCACATTGTCTGATTTTTAAAGAATTTATTTGCAAATTATGGTGGACAATAAGTATTTGGTCAATAACAAAAGTTCATCTCAATACTGTGTTAATACCCTTTGTTGGCAATGACAGAGATCAAACGTTTTCTGGAAGTCTTCACAAGGTTTTCACACACTGTTGCTGGTATTCTGGCCCATTCCTCCATGCAGATCTCCTCTAGAGCAGTGATGTTTTGGGGCTGTCGCTGGGCAACACGGACTTTCCACTCCCTCCAAAGATTTTCAATGGGGTTGAGATCTGGAGACTGGCTACTGTGGCTAGGCCACTCCAGGACCTTGAAATGTTTCTTACGAAGCCACTCCTTCGTTGCCCGGGCGGTGTGTTTGGGATCATTGTCATGCTGAAAGACCCAGCCACGTTTCATCCTCAATACCCTTGCTGATGGTAGGAGGTTTACACTCAAAATCTCACGATACATGGCCCCATTCATTCTTTCCTTTACACGGATCAGTCGTCCTGGTCCCTTTGCAGAAAGACAGCCCCAAAGCATGATGTTTCCACCCCCATGCTTCACAGTAGGTATGGTGTTCTTTGGATGCAACTCTGCATTCTTTCTCCTCCAAACACGACGAGTTGAGTTTTTACCAAAAAGTTCTATTTTGGTTTCATCTGACCATATGACATTCTCCCAATCCTCTTCTGGATCATCCAAATGCTCTCTAGCAAACTTCAGACGGGCCCGGACATGTACTGGCTTAAGCAGGGGGACACGTCTGGCACTGCAGGATTTGAGTCCCTGGCGGCGTAGTGTGTTACTGATGGTAGCCTTTGTTACTTTGGTCCCAGCTCTCTGCAGGTCATTCACTAGGTCCCCCCGTGTGGTTCTGGGATTTTTGCTCACCGTTCTTGTGATCATTTTGACCCCACGGGGTGAGATCTTGCGTGGAGCCCCAGATCGAGGGAGATTATCAGTGGTCTTGTATGTCTTCCATTTTCTAATAATTGCTCCCACAGTTGATTTCTTCACATCAAGCTGCTTGCCTATTGCAGATTCAGTCTTCCCAGCCTGGTGCAGGTCTACAATTTTGTTTTTGGTGTCCTTCGACAGCTTTTTGGTCTTGGCCATAGTGGAGTTTGGAGTGTGACTGTTTGAGGTTGTGGACAGGTGTCTTTTATACTGATAATGAGTTCAAACAGGTGCCATTAATACAGGTAACGAGTGGAGGACAGAGGAGCCTCTTAAAGAAGAAGTTACAGGTCTGTGAGAGCCATAAATCTTGCTTGTTTGTAGGTGACCAAATACTTATTTTACCGAGGAATTTACCAATTAATTCATTAAAAATCCTACAAAGTGATTTCCTGGATTCTTTCCCCCATTCTGTCTCTCATAGTGGAAGTGTACCTATGATGAAAATTACAGGCCTCTCTCATATTTTTAAGTGGGAGAACTTGCACAATTGGTGGCTGACTAAATACTTTTTTGCCCAACTGTATATATATATATATATATATATATATATATATATATAGAGATATAGATATAGATAAACAGTCACAGTACCCATTATTCAATTATAAACATTTCAAATAGTAGTTTGGAACAATTTTGTCACACATGACCAAATTACATGCACAACCAATTCATCAAGTGGCATCAAGTAGAAAAATGTGTTAAAAAAATTATAAACATTACTTTCAGAATGAAAGGGCTGTAAAAAAAAAAAGTAGAGCCAATTTCAAATTTTAAGGCGACCAGCTTCAGCAGATTTTTTAGTTTTCTCAATTTGTTGTTTTAAGTTTATTCAAGAAAAAGTTGAGAATCTCCTACAAAAATAAGTTAAGAGAACTCAAAAATCAGCTGAAGCTGGTTGCCTTAAAACTTGAAGTTGGCTCAACTTTTTTTTGTTTTTTTTACAGTGAAGCTGAATGCATTGCATTGTGGGATACAGCATTCCAGGCAGTGTGTTCTGTTTTGAACTGTACATTTTGGCAAATTTATGTAGTAGATAATCTGAGTATTCAATGCATACAGAAAACTGTATACTGCAGGCTCATGGAGCTGTATGGTAGCATGCTGCTATTCTTAACTATTCATCCATCACAAAATCCCATGCATGGCCATCAGGTGGTGGATAATACCCCAGCTCTCCAGAATGATGGTGTTCTGGAGAACCCCCTTCCTGAGTTAAGCTCCGCTGGTTGACGTAGGCTGATATTTAGTGGAGGAGAGGGGGAGTGAAGCTGGCAGAGGCTCTCCCAGCTGACCCACCATCTGCATTCACCCTCTCATCTCAAGAACTGACGACATGAATATACAGTAGTATCATTCACTTCATGAGGATGAACTATCAACTAATGCATTATCTCCAATACTGCTCTGTCACATTACCAACCCATAATGCAAGTACTGACAATGTTAAATTAGAGTGCTACTAGAATAATAGTACGCAGAATGAAAGAAAGACTGACTTTTTGATATATAATTAGAAAGACAAAAATACAAAATATCTACTTAAAATTAACAACAGACGAAAGCAACAGAGGATCGCAAGTGTGAGGATCACTAATGATTAATTTGATCACTTTAAATACGTGAAGATTTCTATTCTGCGTCACACTCACTATGATACAGAAATGACAGATTTTTTAAAAATCTCGCGCCCAGATTTTTATAATAGTAAAAAGATTTTTTTTATTATGGCATCACGTGTCATAATGAGGATAAAAAGTTGAAATGATCACATATTAAGTCAAAATCATGAGTCTTAATTATTAAATAAAAAAGTAACAATTATGACAAAAGTCATAGTTATGGCAAAAAGTAACATTATTTTTTTAACTGCCATAACTTTTTATCTCATAATTTTCACTTTGTATGATTTACCATTTCCATAATCTTGCTCAACAATGCCATTTTCATTAATTTTGAGTTTTTATGTCATAATTTCAACTTTTTATATCATAAATGTGACTTTTATCTCATGATTTTGACATACTATGTGATCATTTTAACTTTTTAACCTTACTAATTTTGCTATTGAGCAAAATTATGAAAATTGTGGAAATCTTTTACATGCGAACAGAAAAAAACAGCAAATGATTATACAATTCTTTCTCATACTCAGTATTCATTACAACAACAAAGCACAAATCTTGCAGCTGCATTTGGAGTGCAAATGTTTAAAAGTCCATTCCTTATTTAACAGATTTCTCAACTGAGAAGTTTAGATATAAAAGATTTCAAAAACTGAAACAACTCTACCATCAAGACTGAGAAGAGTCTATTTAAAGATTAAACATATCAGCCTTGGAAAACATTGTAGGTCAAGGTGTCAGTACTGATTGTGGTAAGTTAAACCAAAAACCCTTCCATCTGCACAGCATGTACTAGATATTTCTGCACACAAGCACACAATCATAGTTTGCCATGCTGTAGTAAGAAGTACGCATTCTAAGCATAAGGAAAGGTAATATGCTTATCCATAATAAGTATCTTAGGGTTGATAAACATTACCAAAAAAGCTATATTTAAATATACACAGCTAGAAACATGAGCGGATTTCTATATTTCCGTCCATGTCTGCTGCTGGAATATTACCACAGGCAGCAGTACTATTTCCAACCACTGAGGCCTTTGCAAGTGTCCTGTCCCATAACAGGAATGCTTACACAAAACAAGTCTCTTTCAGTCTAGACTTCAAAAGTGCCATGAGCAAGGACTGACTGTCAGTGCTACAGAGATCTATGCTATCACTGCATGCACACAAAACTAAACTCCTCTTTTCCCAGGTGTTACAAGAATGGAGTGTTTAAAAAAGATTTTGAGATCTGAACTTTCAGCTCCAACTGACCTGCTGTTTAAGAAAGCTCAAGCACTAGGAGAAAATGCCATCAAAATGCTTTGCCATTAAGGATTCTACTGATTAAATGGTTTAACATGTGCGTGACCCTTCTGGAAACACTCCAGTCCTGAAGGAAACGGATAAAGGGATGAAGCCTTTCCATGACTGACTCATGACATGGCAATGTGCTAATCACACACTGTACTACTGTCTATCACAGGCATAGAGCAGTGGGAACATGATAGTTTTCTGTCTTTATTAATGAGTAACCAAACAACAAGCATTATATTGCTTTGATTCAACAGTTCAATCAGCAATATGTTAATATTGAGGAACTTACATTTGAAGGCTGTTATTTTGTCTGTTTTTGTGACGAACATAATATTGCTTTTATACAACAGTTCTATTAGCAATATGTTGATATTGAGGAACTTAGTTGGTAGAACAAAACAGACAAAGTAACAGCCTTCGAATGTAAGTTCCTCAATATTAACACGATTCACTTATAGACAGACACTTGTTTCTTCATTGACACACTCAAAAAGACAGTTACATGTTTCGTTAACTTTAAACCATTGCTTGCAGCTAAAATATTCATAATATTGCTTTATGTAGTGAAACTCATCCTATCTGAATCAAGAGAGAAATATGCATGGATCAAACACTGTTTATAAACAGTCCAAAACAGTTCTAAATAAATACGTTGGTGGTTTCTGATGTGAGAGAACAACAGGCGATGGACTTTTTCACTGGTGAAAGCATTATTATGGATTATAGGCTCACATTTTGAACCAAAGCAGTGCTTTAAAGTTAAAACGCATTAATGATAGATTTGTTTCTTACAAACACAGACATTAACTGATGGACTGGAGTCGTGAAGATTGCTTGTGGATTATTGTCATGTTTTTATCAGTTGTTTGGACACTCATTCTGAAGGCGGAGGCAGAGGATTCACTGATAAGCAATCTGTTCTGATGAAGAAACAAACTCATATATATCTTGGACAGCCTGAAGGCGAGTAGATTTTCAGCAGGGTGAACTAATCTTAACCAAGATAAATAAATGCTATAAAGCACTTTTTATTTATATGTATATTTCATGCCAACAATGATAAAATTACAGTATCTAAATACTCAAGATTTATACTTGATATACATGTATTCATCTCATGATATCAATGCATTAACTAATATCAACATATAGAACCTTCTTGTAAAGTAATAACATATTTTAATTGACTAATGCATATTATTCATGTATGCACACTGCACAAAATTCTGTGGCATATACTTTATTCTCCTTTCACATGGTTTTGAGCAAACTTGAATCCTGTCTCTTTCTGGTTGAATGGAGCCCTCCAATTTAATATCCATACAAACCAGCAGCAAATCAAATTAAATCTGAAGCAGGCATCTCCATGAGCTAACTGCTTTACCCATCCTCTAAGACATGCCCTGGTTATATCTTCTACTTCATGTGGCACTGTGTCACACGTTTATTCATGCACTAACAAAATTCTTTATCATGCTTGCCAATAGTTCCAGACTAATACATCATTATACATAATCTTGCTGTATTGTGAATAATCTTTTATACAAACTTGTACCAGTCCACAAAAATCTCACAAAAGACTCATTCATACTGTTATTAATGACTTTACTGTTCATGTGAGTCAGCTACATTTTGCTCAGCTCTCCCTGTCATCATTGAAACAAAGCATACAAAACAACCAAGCAACAATGCTGACTACAGTGTACAATGTCCAATATATTTCAGTGATAAAACTAACAGTGGAAATGCTTTCATCAGCAGTTTGATTTGGTATCAGCATATCTTCCCTTCTGTCATTTACTCATATAGTATATTTCACTTTAACAAGCTTATCACTCTTTTAAAAAAGACAAAAGCCTTAACTCATACTCAAGCCTTAACAAATCTAATTTTCAATCAATTTCAGTGTTCCTCTAACAGTCTAAGCGCCGCTGTGCCAATCTCCCTAACTGCTGTCTGATTTAACACTAATTAACGATTGTGCCCTTGAGGCACATTGTGTTAGATAGAAGCCACTACAGCAGAATGTACTCTGCACTTGTCTGGACTGTAAAAATATGATTTGGATTTTGACCAATCCCTGCTAGAAACTGACTGAATCAACAGCAGGAAAATGCATCTGCAAGGAATTTTTCATTTGAAAACTTCTTCAAATTAATCTTAAAAGCAACTATTTAACTAACTAAAGACACGTATTTAGAGTGACCACAAGAAAAAAACTGTGCACACTAAACCAAAAATCAAGCAATGTCTTAACACTTTATGAATCAACATGTTTCTCAGATTTAATGAAGTAAACTGTGCAGGATCTGGCAGAGTGCAATCAGTTAAGAAAGTCTTGCACTGCACAAGAAGCTCGCTAATCTTAATGGGTATTGAGTGCATGATGATAGCTGCAGAAACACTGTACAGAAATGTCTCCTTTCATTAACAAGATGACTCTCATGACCTTAACTTTCTATGAAATAACCTGACCAGAGGTCTTCTGAAGCTCAGGTTAAGTGTTCTGACATTTCCTGCACTACTCTAAATGAGGTACAATTTAATAAAAGTTTCCAATAAGACAAACTGAATGAAAACCAAACAACTATGAAATAAAATGTATTAACATTTTTCAAAAGCATATAAATTGTAAAGAACTGACAGTGCTTTAAAAACAGAATGAATGTAAATCTCTCAGTCAATCAATATTCACAAGCACTATAAATTTAGCATTTGCAATGTTCAGCAACAAAACACATGCCAAAAATTACAGCTAATTTATGAGCTCTTGGATGGAACATGGTAGGGAATATTAATTCAGAGGTAATAAACCATGGAAGTTGTAGAGTTGTTGAGTTCATTAACCCTATTGCACTATGTTGCCTCAGGATAACAAAGCAATTTTCTGCACTGTGCAATTACTTATGGTAAAGGGTGATTGATTTTTCACCCATCAAAAATATTCAAGTTGTTAGTCAGTAAACTTCATTTTCAAACATTTATTGCTTAAACGTGTCCTCCAGAAGCAACACTATATGACAGTGGAGTGGATATAGCTCACATGTGCATTGATGTCAGACATGCAACAACTATAGAAAATGTTTCAGTAGTCATACATGTATTTTTCAGTTTTTACATTAGAGTAGCTATCTTTTTTGTATTTAACAATTACGTTCAGCTTAGGTAATAAGTTATTTAGAAAACAACTATTAGATTCTGTCATGCAGCACTTCATGTAAAGTCTATTGCACTAATATTTATAGAACTGCAGCACTGTTCTTAAAAAAAAAATAAAAGTAAAAACCTCACGACATCATACACAAATGCGACCCCTTTGGATTATAAAGTAATATTTTATGCAAGAAATGCGGGGGAAACTTTAACACTGATTTCATAATGCATGCAATATAGGCTTAACTTGCGAGAAATCATCCCTACAGTATTTCCATTCAGCACATCAGTATCAACAGGTTGTCGAGGAGGACATTGTTGGAGAACCGCGAGTCTAATGATTGCTAAACTATTTTCCCGCCACAAACCATAACCACAACCACTATACAATTCGTTCGTCTCACTTATGTCGTATTTTTGAATGTTTCACAAGCTCACTTGCGCGTGCCTGGTGCGTCGCTGTCCTCGGTGCTGAAAACAAGAGCGCAGATCACAGGACTGCTGTGTGTGTTAACACACACACACTCCGGTCACGACTACAGCTAACAAGACCCACTAAATGACAAGGCTGTCGCACAAATTAGCTGTTTTTCTTACGTTTGCCATGTGATGCTTTGCTGCAACGAAGTGTAAGACAAGCGGATCTCTGTCATTTCCTGTGTAAAATGATCGAAATGAGAGTAAGACGACGAGCACATTCAGCTTAGAGACCTTTTTTCAAATTATGAAAGGAACAATAAATAAATAATCAGGTGGTCTGGTCCAGCATTTATTCACTAGCGCCTCGTACTTCATGTATGTTCAAGATCAGAGCCTGGTGTGTATTTTGGAAGTTGACACTATAAAGGCAGTGCTCCAGTAGAGACTGAATTCAGTCAGAACGGATAAACTTGAGCCTCAACGGACTTATTTTTAGAAACACAATCTAGCATTTAAAGGAAACTTAACGTAACATTTCTCGAGCTGAAGTAAAGCACTATGTTCACTTGGTCTTCCACAGAAGGGTTTAAAGTGGGCTAAGCACATGGAGTAACTTTAGAGACAAGACTACATACACACAGACACTAGGTTCATTTAAACATGTCCAACCTTCTATTTCACTGTCCATCGAGAGTCGCCCTGCAAAGCAAACGGTCCCTTGTCTTTAGGAAAAGCAGATGTCATTCATCGGCATCCTGACCACAATGTCCCAAATGGCCGTGTCTGACACACGCAGTTTGCTCCTATATGTACTAACTCTGGGCAAAAAAAAATCCTTTTTATACTGTGGGAATGTCCTAAAAGGTCTCATCAACAATAGAAACAAGTGTAGAAGCGACGTGCAAGAGCAGAGAGAAATGTAAAGCCCGCTCACTTACTCTCGTACTCTCCCCCCCGCCCCTCTTTACTCCAGCACTACGGCCGGTGTTGCCAAGTTCGCTTATGATAAGCCACTTCGGCCTTGTTATTTCATAAAGTCTTTACAATATGAGCATGTTTTGGTTGCGGTTTTTGGGCTGTCGCGTGTTTTGGGATCCGTTAAATATATTTGAATAGTTAAAAAAATATGCATTTAATTAAAAGACGCTACTTTGCAAATAAATCTCGCTTAAAAATAAATAAATCTATGTTTTACCATATTTATATGTTTATGTTTTAAACTCAACGCCTCTCTATCTCTATGAATTATGAAAAACCATCAGCAGGAACAAAACAAAAAGGAACCTCTTATTTAGTTATAAGCGCATTTATAAGGAGATTTGGCAACATTGACTACTGCCCCCCCCTGCGTGCGTGTGCGTGAATCTCAGCGAGGAGACGCTGCGCACGTGCCGCAGGTAAACAGACGCCCTAGTTTTTCCACGATCCATGAAGACAAAGCAAAAAAATAAATAAAATATTAATGGGAAAGACAGCATTTGACACTGTCTTTCCATTGATAATTACTATTCCACTTTTTCCTCATTATTACATACCAAATTGGTACATCTCCACATAAACATTTAACATTGTTTTGCGTTACAGAAAATTTGGGAATCAGTAGTTGTACGCAGCCAGACAATTAATTTTGGATATATGTGAATGACTGTTTATTTTTTATACATCTATAAATTACAGGCATTGTGAGAGACCGATGTTAATATGCTGGTTCATCTCGGTAATGTGCAAAGAGCGGCATCGTTTGACCACTGAATAACTTGACAGTAATTTGGACGCACACTTAAATCGGTGGACAATATGAACTGGAATGAAGACAATATATTGGTCATGGTTACAGTGCACAACGACTCCAGCCTGTGGCTTCGTACCTGCAATGCTGCAGAGAGAAGCAAAGCCCCGCCCCCATTCTGCATTATGACAAATCAAGGCAGGCAGCTGTGTGCCATTAGAGCATCAGAGCACACAGCTGAAAAGAAATGATAAATGTAGTGTCAAACAGCAGACGCTGAGGTTTGTCTCGAAATCGTTTTTTTTTGACAGTCGTGCTCGATATAGAAACCAGGCTGTGGTTTAATGGCCAGGAGTGAGAGTCAGTGCAGAGGCAAGCGTATAAACCCCGAAATCCAGTAACTGGATTGAGTATGATTATAGTTATGGTCCTCTTCTGAGAAACAACAGTCATGTCTGCCACATCCCAACTGTACTGCTTATAGCACGTGCACAATGTCTTTTTATATACTTGTAGGGATACTCATAACATGCCAAACAAACAAGACACTTCCCATCTAAAACTTACTTATTATTGTTTTTTCTAATAGCATGGTCTTACTGTATGTACTAAGTCCATTGATATTCTACCCAGCTTCACCTGTTAAGTGCGTGCAAATTCACTTCCGAATATCACGCTCAGTTGAACCACCCATTATTTCATGAGTCAGAGCAGGTGTCGGGAATAATTTACAAAATGGCTTTGTGATTTCCTTGCATACTTCAACACCCTCATTTCCAGGCAGCACCGTGTTTTATGCCGTGCTTAAAGTCAAACCAACTCAAGACTCAATCTAATTCAGTTAAGCATATTCTTATCCACTAAACCTACCTTTTGCTACTTAAGTTTATAAAACACTGAGCTAAATGAAAATTCATTAGGAAACCGTTCTTGAGAACTCCATAAATGCTGAATAACCACAACAATGTGGTATACTGTAGACAGTAGTCTTAAGTGTGCATGCAAACAAATTCAATGCATTTTGAACTCTCTCTCTCTCTATATATGTAATATGTACTGTAAAATATACGATCAAGCCACAACAATGTTTTTCTATTATGTTAACTCATCAAAATTACTTATTTCAACTTCATTTTTCAGGTTATACGAGATTCATGTTTTTAACATATGAGCTGAAATGACTTGTACATCCAATCTGATTAAACTTAAAAATTTAAGGCAGCATCTGAACTTAGACAAGTGTACATAGTTCAGTTGCTGCCTTCAATTTTTAAGTATGTTTTATATATATATATATATATATATTTACACACACATATGTATGTATGTGTACTGTATGTATGTATATGTGCGTGTGTTTGTGTTTTATTCACAGTTGTCTAAGTCTAGAGTCACAAGTGCATGGTTGCCTGTGCTGTCTGTGAGATGTGAATGGACTGGTGTTGTGCTGAATGGAAACGGGGTTCTGAGAGGGGCCTCGGTCCTCTGTTGCTCTCTCTCTCTGCCTTCAGGGCTGTCTGCATTGCAGCTGTCCCTTTGCACAGGCTCCTCCACCATGCCCTACTTTACCCTGTCAATGCACACTGCAGTAACAACCCCCCCCCCCCCCCCCCCCCCCCCCCAACTTCCACAGACAAACAGCACCACACACAGGCACTGGCACTCTCTTTACTCAGACTCATAGGAGACAGAGCACTTAGCCTGTCCTTATAACACGCACACACACCTCCCAGATTAAATACCCACAGAAATCAGCCATTTAATAGATATGCGCAGTGATATACAGTAAGTGCATCTGTTGATGTAAGCGCATGTGTCCCTCTTACTGTAATGTGTGATTATTTCTACTGGTTTGGCTAAGGCTTTTGCTCTCCAAACATCAGGCTTGTCAAACACATGCTGTATCTGAACGCTTGCCGCCACTCCTCGCTGCCTAACTATTCATCGGGATTGTTTGTCTTGGCTAAACCTCCTATCACCTGATCAGAGCAAGCAGATTAGAGCTTCGGACGTCAAATTGGCAGGCGTGTCACTTTGCCCATATGCTCCAATATTTTCATAAGCTCTTTGACGCCACAACCTCAGTTTGAGGCAGCCTGAGATGCGCTCAAGCATGTGTGTGGGATTGTATTTGGTTTGCCAGGCTTTAAAGAGGGCAAATCCCCCACAGCGATGTTATGATTAGACTTAAACCCTTGCATTTAAGTTAACACTAACAGACTGGGACAGCTAAAGGACACTTTGTAAAGTTCACCGATGTGTGCGTAAAGCAAGTTGAAAGAGTACAGTAGAAGTGTTTGGATCTTGGTCACGTCTTTTTTTTATCCCATCTTCTAACAAACAGCTTCCAAAATGGTTAACATGGTAAAATTGAGGTTACATTTGTTACCATTGGTTAATTCATCAGCCAAAACATTTGAACACTTCAAGACATCATAAAAGTATTATGAATGAACATGACTCTGTTATTTTGGTATTATTTATATGTTTTTTCATTATTTTTATTTAGTACTGTTCTTAATAAGCTATTCCACATAACAGAAGTTTACATACACTCCACAAGAAAAAATAATAACAAAATTTATAAAAATGACCCCATTCACCTGGATGATCCATGAATTATGATTCCTCTTATTTTGTTAAAATTACAAACATTTTGGATATTCTGATATTATGTAAACTTATAAGCAGGACTGTGTTTTATTTCACTTAGATTTTTTCATTTATTATTTATATTGGACATCATATTTATTTTAATTAATGATTTTTAATAGTCTTACTAACAGTCTTAAAAGTCTTAATAACAGCACTGAGAAGAATTAACAATGAACAATAGTACATTTTAAAATGAAATAAAATAAAAGTTCATTGGCTAATTAAAATTTTTTTTAACAACCTTATTGCAAGGTTAATGTCGATAAAATCTTATAGAATAAATTACGCATTTTTGTGCAAAAAAACACCCCAAAACCTTTGTATAAATACAAAGATATAAAGTCAAGCCAGATGTGAAGGAGCAATCAGTTTGTCTTATGTCACAAAAAGCTCATCAAAGTCATCAGTGTACTATTTCCAGACTGCCCTTGCCCTTGACCCTAAAGTATTAACCACTTATATAAATTACTGCCTTCATCTCTCCTTTGTGCCTGCCATGCCTCAGATTAAAGCGCAAAGGGCAAAAAAAAAGCATCAAAAGCTCCTCCTGTTGTTCTTAAAGCCCTTGAAATGAAATTCTACCTCACTGCAGGGTAGTCTGCACTCCCTTTAGCTCTGAATAACACACTTTACCTTTGCTTGTTGACCTCAAATACATATTCAGCACTGGTGTTGATTGCACAGATTTCAACAGAACTCTGCTTTCTTTGCTAAACATGCCCTCTATCCCCATCTAGAGGTCAACTGTAAAGCAAACCTTGCACATGGACATTTAAAACTGCATCTTACCCATCCTCAATCTAAATTTGTTATTAACACACTCACTCTCTCTATCTCTGGCTTCAAGACATACTCTTTTTCTCGATCACACGTGCTTTTAATTTGTTAATACTGAATGTGGGATAATTAGAAAAGCCTTGGGACAAGGCACCATTATATAATCACCTACTTCAAGTAGCTCAATAATCAGGGGTCACATGATAGGTTCCAGATTTAGTAAAGTGATATTTTCTTTTCTCTCACAAATGCAGAAAAAGACAGAAAGGAAGACCTACCGTCAAGTGACAGCCAGTCATGCTGGGATGAAGGTAGGGAGGGCAGTGCACGGGCTTTATACTCAAATACAACCGAGTTAGAGATGATTTGATTACTGACAGCCACCTGCAGAGTCACCAAGCCAGTATCATGGGCTGCAGACACACACAACCCCATAATTAGAGAGATCAGAGGAAATCACACTGACACCTATTAGAGTTCATGCAGTTCTCCGCCTTATCAGGGGTGATGTCCGAAGGCTTACAGAAATTCATTGCAATCTAGGAAAAGATTCACTTTTTAATGTTTATTTGAAGTATTGAACACATTATTCTTTTTGTATTCTTTTTATAATCACATTAAAAAAATATGTACCTCTTAAACAAAATATATGAATTAGTTGGTCACTTCTGTATGTATAAGTGTGAAATTACCGGGACAGTAGCAACGTAAAACTCCGGGCTGGATAAGGGAGGCAGGGACAGAGATCTGATCAAACAGGCAGGTGTAGCTGCTGCTGTCTTCTTGCCATGGCCCTGTGATTAAGACCTTCACACCACCCTGAAATATGGAGGAAAAAATCCTCACATAACATTTATATACATAACATTTAAAAATCCCTCTGCAGGACAAGTATCATAATCATCATCATGCTTATCACATCATTATTCAAATATTTTGGTATACAGGTAACACCTGAAAGGAGAATAAACACATGCTATAATGCCATCTTGTGGAACACAACAAGACTTGAACATCAAATGCGTTTTAAATGTGTTTCCAAGGGTATTCTGCCATCTTGTGGTGTAATAAGGAGATGTTTGGATAACAAACATGGCATGCGTACATATTTTAAAATAATTTTAAAATGTATAAATAATAATAATAACAATTAGTAGTAACAGTAGTAGCCTATTATCTAATATCATCTTTGAGTATGTAATTGTAAAGGAGGAAAACTAGTCCAGCATGAACAATGTACAGCATTTCATTCAAACAGACATACCTCTGGGTAGGACCACTCTGGAGAGTAGTCTGTGACCATGAAAAGCCGCCCAGTGGCCTGCAACATTCCCAGAGTGCCTTGGGCCACTGCTGCTGACACTACTTCAGCGACATGCATGTAGGCCAGTGAGCCTGTCTCTCCTGAGCCTCCGCCAGCACCAGCACCTCCACCTAAAGACTGGGGGCTGCAGCACGACTGGAGGCAAAGCTCCGAGGGGCTATATCCTGCTGCCCTGTTGGTTGCATTCTCTTGACCTTGCTGTTGGCTCCCACCTGAGGAGGCTGTTTCCGACCCAGGCGGGGCCACCAACTGGTGGGTGTATAACGTCCCTGCAGCCCCTACCGCTGTGGCTCCGCTGTCCACTGAGATGAAATCGTTGATGAGGTCAGAAAACTGGTTTCCAAAAGAGATGTCAAAATGATCCAAGCTGATTTCCATGCCCGTGCCTCCTCCGCCATTGGCTCCAGCCCCACTAAGCCCGTGGTGAGTGTTATAGAGCCCCTGAACCAAATTAGCTCCCTGAAGCAGTGGCTGGAGTTGGTGTTGCGAGCTGCTGTTGGGTCCACTCGTGACGTTTCCATTCCTCAAAGCCACGGCCTCAGCTCCGGCACCGTTCTCAGAGCTCTGCTGCATGAAGTGATCTGCTCCTCTGCTCTCTCTGCTTCCTCCTCCGCAGGCTTGTAGATGATCCCCAGACTTTAATAAACCATCTGTCCCATTTTCAGTGGCCCGAGACTGGTCGGACCCAACATTGCGGTTCTGATCCATGCCGACCACTTCCTCGTGGTCTGGACCAAGGCCTGGGAAGCCTCCTTGGTATTGAAGAAGTTGCAGTGAGCCAGTCTGTCCTTGTCCCTCGGTGGGTGAGCCTCCATTGCAGTTGGGTATGTGTTGGCCCTGGTGGGTGTGATGGTGGTGGAGGTGGCCATTACTGCCAGGCGATTCCGTCTTTACAACCTGCAGACCCATGTAGGCCCCGTCAGCAGTATTATGTTCCAGAAGGTGGCCCTTCTGGCTAGAGCTCTGCCGGCCTTGCTGGTTCTGGGCTGTCTGTGGTGCTTCTTGAAGAAAAAAGCTTGGAGATCGGTTCTGGTGAGCTAGGTTGTTCATTGCCTGGCTATAACTTACTGCTGTGGCACCGGCGGAGTAGTCCTGCTTCGCATCGATGGCGCTGAAATCCATCTGCTCCAGGGTGGTGCTCGGACTCAGGCCCCCTCCAGAGGGAAGCAGAGAGGCAGCAGTGGTCAAGGTGAGTGAGTTCTGGGAGCCTGAGCCGCTGGAAACGCTACAGCTTACAACTGGCCCCACTTGGTAGCTCCCTTCTTTGGCCAGCTGTTGCTCGAAGGAGGTGTCCTCGGTCTTGATGTTCTTCACCAGTGCAGCACTGAAGCCGTAGTTCGAATCGGATATAGTTGGCGAGCGTTGTAAACCGTTGGTGCTACCTGTTGAGGAGGATGAGGCACTGGATGTGCCATTCTCCTGCTTTAATCCACTTCCCCCATAAGTCTGGCCCTGCTTCGGGTTGTTCAGGAAGCAGTCAGGGTCGAAGTTCATGGTGGTTTCTGTGATTTTGATGCCGCTGGAGTCTAGGCTGTTGGAGAGGACAAGCTCCTCAGAGACGCCGGAGACAGAGAGCATGGACAGCCCGTCTGCTCCGGGACCACCTGTATCTGCACTCCCGCTTCCTGGAAAGGCAAACTTGTGGCTGTCAGAGGTGACTCCTAAGACCAGGCTATGAGACGTGGCGTCGGGGCCCATAATATGGGTATTGTGGCCTCCAGTGGGGGACATGCTGTAGACGGGATCCCCAGTCACCTCAGACATGAAAACACTCTGGGATAGGCTGCTCATAACAGAGGCAACATGGCCCATGCCTGTGACCGCTGGGCTGTCAGCCATGTCGGGTTCAGAATTCAGCCCGCTGCTGATGGACACAGGGGAATTCTGGGTTGTGTCTGGCACTTCCACCTGATTGGTAGAGGAGACCTCAGTGCTGTTCTGGTGCAGCAGCACAGGTTTGTGGACCTTGCCGTTGCGTTTTTCACGTACGCTCCCTCCTCCTGCTCCTCCACTGTTTTTGCTGCTGTGGCTGTGCTTACCCTCAGACACATCATTATTCTGGAGCTCAGAGTGGGTGCTGCTGTAACCACCTGAACGGGGGTCCACTTTGGGAGAGATAATGCGGTGTTTGGCGCTGTTACACTTATGATGCACACTGCTCCCAGCACCTGCAGAGTAAGAAAACAGCTAATCATTTTCCAAACTAAAAATTATTTTTAATAATAATAAAAACAATGTATTATTATCATTATTATCTACTGTACTGTTTCTTTTTAGTAATTATTTTGTATTGTCTGATTGAAATGTTTTTTTTTTGTGCAGCACATTGCTCAACCCATGGTTGTGTTAAATAGTGCTATATAAATAAAATTGACATTTACATGATCCATACTATTTTATTAGAATAATGAATATCTCTGTCATCTTAATGGCATTATCCCCTTTAAAATGAACATTATTACAATTATCAACAGAATTCACTAGTATCATCATCAATATTTTTCATTATCAATATTATTAGTATTGCATACACAACACAAATGTGGACATTGACCATTCTATTACATCCAGAATAATTCATATTCCTGACTCCTTAATGACATTCCACACTTTAAAATTAACGTTATTCCATTTTTATTAGTATTGTCAACATTTACTTATTCTTATTTACTTTCTTATTCACGACAGTATCTAAATTAACACAATAAGCAATACCCACCCCCCTCCCTATTATTTATTACATTGAAACTACTTACATTGAATAATACAAGGCACATGATAACTACACTACTGTTTTATATATGACACCACTATAAGAGTCTCTGTTTGCTTTGTACATCAGAAGAAGAGCATTTCATAGAATGAGCTGCATAATGTCTTTGAAATGGAACAAAATACTTTGATGCCAATGCTTTGAATGAACATTGAGATTAATTTACGTCTTTATAGAGACCATCAATCATCAATATTAATCGTTTCACAAGAAGCCAACACATAGCTTTCCTGTTTTGTTAATAAATGGCTGATGTGTCGCATTAGTCATTTTACTGCGCACTTGGCAATTTAATTTGATATGAACATACAACAAATGGCAATCCATCTACCCCACGATCATTTGTTTTAAACACGCAATTCAGTTTGCTTCAGAGTAACGGCACCCTATAGGAGCAACACCATGGGATTGTAAAGTGCTGTGCTGGATATTTGTGATGAAGTCTAAGGTGAAAATTCATTTGTTGTATGCTTGAGTAAAAAAGACTGACTGCGCAGATACACAGGAACATTACGCCCCCCAGTGGTGTCATTGCAACAGACAGCTCAATAAATCAGCACATCTGTGAAATGTTCAGCCTGGACGCTACTCTAATTAGGCTTTCAGCCTGCTCTACACTCACCTCATCTTTTACAGTTCTTGCAGACATATGTAAAGCACTACCCGCTCCCTCTGTCTCTTTCTGAAGGCCTCTCTCTCCCACACCCCAGCCCTCCTTTCTGTCCCTTACCCAGAGTGCCAGTGCAGAGGCAGTTGTGAGTCCGGGGAGGAGGCTTGGTCTGGTGGCTGTCCAGTATCTGCTGCACCAGCTGCTCCACAGAGAAGCCAGAGCTGCTGTTCCCATTGCTGCAAGTCCACTTGATGCCATGAACTACCGAGGGAGAGAGGAGACACAGTCGTCAGCCCACCAGCCGAGCCTTCCAGCCCTCCCCCACCCCGCCTGTGCACTACATCCCTGACCTTACCTCAGAGCCAGGCTCCATATCAAAACCACTTTGTCCAGAAAAAGAGTACTACAAGAAAAAGTCATTCTTTTTTTGTCTGACCTAGGATGGGAATACGGAAAGTTTAAGAACAGATTCGGGCCTGTTAAGTGTGAATTTTCAGCTGACGTGGGAGGAAAAATGTCTTCCTTGTCTTACTTCAGCTGAAGTAAAAGCCCCAGCCCTTTGACAAGGTGCTTTTTTGCAGTTTGCGCCCTCTGCTGCCATCACCGTTTCCAAGCTCAGCCTCTCTCCTCTGAGAAAAAGAACAATGACAACAACTGGAACGGTAAAATAACAAAAGGAAAAAGAAATGCAATAAAGGAAATGTGCCGATCTCTGGAGAGGAACGGTATATAGAATATCAAACAGCATCGAGATACCTTAATACGGCTTGTGCACGCTTTGCTACTTCAGTGAGCGTAACAAGCTGTGGTGAGATTGCATGTGAAAGCGAGGGCAGGAAAAGGGAGGCGAAGGGAGAAACAGACACAGAGACAAAAATAGATAAAAGAAACAAAAGCGTTTGGCTTGAACTCGCAAACAGTGCTGCGTCACCAGCCGGAGCAGGCACAACAGTTGTCACATACACAGCGGGTTTCTCTGCTCTGCTGAGCTCTGCCATTCCGCGCTTGGCCAGAGAATCGCAGCGGCGTTCCATAAGCCATTACACCAGCATGACCATGCTCGAACAGACAAATCAATCTCACAGCGTGAGCCTGAACCAGATTCGCAGCACAAGGCAGGTCATGTAATGAAAGGCCAAGCTGGTTTGGTGAATATGCCGTGACATCGGCGTGAGGCGTTGGCTGTGAGGATCTGAAGAAGAATCCTCTGATTTAGACTTGAAGGAATTCTCCCACACTTCAGTACAAAGTGGACTGCCGTTACTAATGCAGTTCTTCAAACTATCGGTCCTTTGCTCAAACAGCCCATCTGGCAATGTTCCTTTTGTCTGCTCCACCACACACAGACGCAGAGTCTGAGTGTCTCCGAATGTTGTTGATGAACAAATTTCATATTTCCTTCCTGCAGCCGTGCCTAAACTCGGGTTCACACATCCCCGGGGGGAGCACAGAGTGTCCTCCAGGTTGCTCAAGAAAAGATTTGGTAGTTGAAATGGAATTTCATGTCGTTTCAGCTGTCCTGTTATTGATCTAAAAGTTTTTTTTTTTTAATTCAATTGTTAAGGGAAACTGTAATTAATAAATATTTAGATTAAATATTAATACAAATGTTAATATAAAAATATAATATTAGAATTCTAATAGTCTAGCTTGCAAATCATATTTAATGCAATGTTTTGGTGAAATGTATACAAAAACATTTTAATTCAATATTTGTAATAATAAAATGGATTTTTTTCACACCACAGGTCCATTTAAAACGAAGTAATTAAGATTAGTAAAATATTTGTATAATTGAAAATTGAAAATATAATAAAAAAGGTGGACAAAGTTAATAAATGGCATATTAAATTGCAAAAGAAACTTATTTTGTACATTTCACTTTTAAACAATATTTGTTTAATATTAAATTTATTCTTAATTATATTTACGTTTACAATTACATTTGCGCATATATTATTAATTTTGAATGGCTTTGGAAAACTCCTGGATTAAATGCGGCTGACAAATCAAGTCAAACATTCTCTCTGCCAGCTACATCCACATCCACAAGCTCAAAGCACCTCATAACCACACCCATCAACTTGTATCTTTAATCGCAGCCTATCTCCAGGAAACATAAATCACATCAGATATCTCGCACCCTGCTGTGCGTGTGTGTGTGTGTGTATGTTTATAACCACTGTCTGATCATCTGCTCATGCAGCAGTGAGGGGGCTTCAGGCATGGCTGGTCCCCGGTCTCTTAAATTACATCAGCAGAGAGGAATGAATCAGGCCGGCGCGTTCTTTTCTCCAGCTGTACTGTGACTAAGCAACCGTTGCCTTCCATGACCTGCCATCTGACCTCTGCTGCACACGCCTACTTCAACATGAAACCGCATTTGCAATCTATTTTACTAGGGTAAGATATTGTATTTCTAAATGATAATAGATATTCAACAACTACAAATCTAGAGCATAGATTGGATTGTGAAAAGTGTTCTCTATATGACAGTGGTGAGCTAAATAAAGAAGAACCAAAGTTTATTGGTGAAAAAAAGGAATTATTTACCTTTAAGTACAATAATGAGATACTGTCAGAAAAAAAGTTAAGGGTTTTATTAAATGTTTCTTATAATGCAATAAGGTAGACTTATTGATAATAGGAGATCTGAATGCTTTGATGATGAATTAAAATACATCTCAGAATCTTTGTAAAAAACTTAAAAATCACCCTGCATAACAGAGCTTGAAGGCAAAAATAACTAATCTATATTTCACACTACAATGATGAAATGCTCATTTCGTGCAAAGCAGGTGATGACGCAACCTCATCACTGATTCATTTCTACGATATCTGATGCAAATGCATTGAAAATGTTTAAAGCGGAGAAACAGAAACTTTTCCGCAGCCTATCAACAGTTACAGAAGTCTTTCTCTGAGGACTGTCAGTCGAGGAATGCTCCGCTCCTAATGCACTGAATCCCAACTGCACACCTCGTCCCGTTAATGAATGCAAGCTGTTTGCGTATGATATGGGTCACTCAAGGGAACACATAGGGTTTGTAGAGCTGATGTATAATGCATCCATGAATTATGCATGGCTAATAAGGTTTACAATGAATCTCTGACTATCAACAGGCTGCACGTCTGCAGCACCACCACTAGGTGGTAATATTGCTCTTCAGATGAGCTCACATCAAGGATGGTTGTTGAAGATTATGAGGGTGAATGTTGTGGCCCAATTAGCCTAGTCTCAGTGCACTGGGCCCGACCGGTGGAAGACATCTCGCACCTTTGCCATTGTCCACACCATTTGCAACATTAATGACTTGCATGCATTATGGCAAATGGTTTTGAGGTAGATCAGGCATGGAGTGTAATGAACACATTAGTTTACTGCACGTGTCTTAAAGTCAATGTGAAAGGGAGCTCTTAAGTGATTGCCACGAGAGCTCTTAAGGGGATCGTAACACGCGGCAGCGATTACAATGTCAGCTGAGCTCGTCTGTATTCTCCTCGCTGACATCCTGTGTCTAAAAGTGCTGACGCGAGGGATCCGACTTCATATATTCATTACCTTGACAGCCCTGTCCTAGTTCAAATGATCAATGCCAGAGACTGATCACATACAGAGACTCTGGGTAAACATGATTATATGCATGCCGTCGTCCCCTTTTTTTACAACATCCTTATTAGACAGGTTTCCTCTGGTCAATTCTGTGACCTAGACCTGTCGTAGACGAAAACATAAACACAGTGTAAGCATAAAGCACGGGCAAAGCGGTGCTGGACGTGTGAAGGGATTTCTGGCGAGTCAGACACTCTTCCACCCACTCACTGGCATCAATCAATACATCACTGCTCTCCTCCACTGACTGACTGGAAACCAACGTGCTTTATCACTCTGGACAGTGAGACGCAGACAAGAGGCTCCACTGACCCTGGGACAACCGGGCGCCTCGGAGTGTGTGAGGTAATAATCATGTCAAGGCTTCCACATGGAGACTCCTGCTATGAACAAGGGCACAAGTTGCAGCAGGTAACGCTGGCCTGGAGTAGGCTGAGCTGGGAGAGACTAACTTCTCATGAAACATTGCATAACTAAAACAGCACCGGGCTTGCCTAAATAATATAGAAATTACAGAAGACATTGTCAAGTATCGTTAGGCTAGTTTACACTGCCCTAACCAGCACCCACAGCTTTTGGGTTTTGTTGGAACAGTATTGCAATCCTTTTGGTGTTTGTTGGGGCAGTGTGAACCACAATGGAGACTGATTTCTCACAACGGCCTTTTCTGCAAAACATACACAGTATCTTTTGTTTGTATGTTTTATGCTTTGTCTGTTTTTTTACAGTATGTTTTGTTTTCCAGAAAAAAAAATGGAAATAGATTTACCTGAGATGCAAATTTGCATCTAATCTTATTCTGTAAAATGTAATAAAGATATGCAACTTAAAAAATGTGAAAATCAATTTCAAGATAGGTAATATGGAGATATGAAGTGCATTTTATAATTTTTTTTATTCAAGCATAAAACTGACGAGACACTTATCCTACGAGACGAGACGAGACACGAGACTGGGTTCACGAGAACGAGATGAGACAAGATTCTTTGACTTTTTAAAAGAAATCCTCGATGAAATATACAGGGAAAAATTGTCTTTTATTCAACTGAAAAACAAAATGCAAAAAATGTAGGGTCACTTTGAAATCAACTTTTAAACTTTTATTTAATGAATCATATGCAGTAATAAACAACATGTAAACACTGCAAAATGTTCTGCGAGGATATCGTCACGTTCTCGCGAGACACGTGCCATGAGATCTCGTCACATCCCTACATAAAACTCATTAAATATATTTTATTTTCTATACGTTACCTTATATATTTTAGTACACACACACACACACACACACACACACACACACACACACACACACACACACACACACACACACACACACACACACACTTTCTTTCGGATAGTACTTTTTTTTTTAACATAAATACTTCTATTCACCAAGGATGCATTAAATTAATCAGAAATGACAGGAAAGACTTTTACATTATTAAAAAAATCTATTTCAAATAAATGCTGTTCATTTGATCTTTCTATTCATCAAAGAATCCTGAAAAAAATGTATCATGGTTTTCACAAAAAATATTAAGGAGCACAACTGTTTTTAACAAAAACATTTCAAATGAGAAAAGAGTTTTTTTAAATTGTATTACATATTTAAAAATATTACTGTGTTTTATAATGTATTTTTGATTAAATAAATGCATCATAAAAGTGAAAACAAAAGAAGAAGCGATCAATAAGTTAAATTATACCAACCCCAAACCTTTGAAAGGCACTTTGGTAATGTTATTTCTTGAGACACTGTTTGCAGTGATCACTTAAAACATGCAGAAGAAGAGACAGGTTATGCATTCAGTTGATTGAATGTGATTGGACACTCACACATGGGTTTCAGCTGGCCAATGAGTTCCTCCTTCGTCCATTTGGCCCATTCTTTCTTGTCTGTATTGATGGAGCACAGGATGGGCCCACATGGCTTCCCACAATCCTCGATAGCTGGCACATTCAGGTAGTGGACCAGGACAATGTCTGGGTTCTGGGGAAAGGACAGGACAGGACAGGACCAAGAGACAGAAAGAGGAAAAGAAAAAAGAGAATGAGGTGTGGTGAGTAGAAAGGTCTGACTGAAGAAACAGTAGTACCCTGGAAAAAGATGGGGCAACAACACAAAAAATTGTTAATGCATGTTTAACACTAGTTAGCATATTTGAGATAGCCACTTGACCACATTTATGGTGTGACTGAAATAGAGAATTAAGTGAAATATGTCATTCACTGTCTGTTCTTCACCATCATTTGAGGAATTATTGCTAGAAAACACACAAACGTCTCTTCTGTATAAAATTGCTTAGAGTCTGCTTTCCACAGGCAGTACTAGCGCAACATTAATTGCACAGGCAAATAGCGCTGAGTCTTGTGAATAAGGTGTAATCTATAATAAGCCTAATTTACATAGAAAGGAGGCGTGTTTGTGCTGAAAAGAATGACATCGATTTAATTCAAATACACACATGGCGTCTGGTTAAGCCAAAAGCGGTTAGTGAGTAAAACCATTTGTGCGTAAAAGTGGCGCAACTGTTTACTGATGGTACATAGTGCCAAAGTTATTCACAGAGAGGATAAACCCAGGGACAGATCATCCCAAACAGGGATCTTCATGTGAACACAGGTGGAGTTGTGTGAGACTTACAAAGCACCTGTTTTTTTTGGTAACATACCGGTTGCCAACTCAAAGTAAGGGCTTAGTGTATATACATATATATATTTGTAAACAAATTCTATCAATTTGAAGTCAGCAAGTGTTCGCTGGATACATTTTGACAGCTTATGAATAAAAGCATTGTTTAAAGCATATCTAGCCAGAGTGAATAACATCAATTCTGTTCTGTAATCATAAATAGTGATGATTACAAAGCGTTGTAAACAGTCACAGAACAAGCGGTTCCCTGTCACCACGGAGATTACACACACACACACATACTCACAAAATCTCACTCATTCCAGCACACCAACATTTTAATGTCATATGAAACACAGATACATAACGCATACACAAAAACCAAATCCGTACACTGAAACACTGAAGAAAACTGTCCCTTTCATTAGCATTTTTATTAGTTTTATGAGCATTACGTGCTGAGTGAATTGGGGGCTGTGGTTCTGCGCTGCCTCCCGGCCTGCAGCATTACACTTAGACGTACATGCGCAAAATCTATGCGTACTGCATGCTCAATGGGGTAATACACACAAAGAAAGACATTCATACAGCCGCTGGCACTTTTACAGAAAGCACCATGGTAACCACACCTGATCACGGCCATGTCCAAAAGCTAATAAATGCTGCCTTAGCAGGCAGTGTATACAAAGGTAAGGGAAAACATTTGCAAAGCATTCTGTCTTTACTACTAAAATACGTTCACCTGGTCAGAAGATAACATATACTGACGAAATATACACTGTGCTGCCTACTATATGATATCCCACAATCTCAAAATTAGAACAGCTGAAAGTAGTACATTTAGTTAAACTATTTTTTTTTATTATTTATATTTTTAATAAAGTTTTGTATGTATTATTTAATTCATTTAATTTATTATTTAATTATAAATCAATTTATAAATGTATAATTTATTTTGATTAACTGATTAACAATGAGCATTATAGCCAAACATACACATAAATATATTTTATAATAATAAATAATGCAATTTAGTAGTACATGTATTAATAAATATATTTACGCATAACATTTTGATTAACTGATTAACAAATGTGCATATAATATATTAATGGCCTCAAATATAGACTATATTTTCATATACATTTTTTTTTTTTTTTTTGGAGTGAATTATGACCCAGACATTTCTTGGGAAATTCACCAATATAAGAGAAATCCAGGCTAAACATTTTCAGAGGAACAGATAATCCACAGATGAGCCAAGACATCATGATGCATTGGAAATCTGGTCTAAAACCAGTATTCTTAGAAGGTACCTTCATACTAAATGCTGCCTGTTTAGCCGTTGATGGAGTCTGCTTTAGTTTCAGACAAAGCTTGTGTCATACTAGACATTTCTGAACCCCTCTATTACAGTGCTGTTGATCAGGCAGGTTCAGACTGACATTTCCTCTCTCAAATAGTCTTCTGACTACAACTGAATGCACTGCAAATCACAATTAGAAAGAGCATTGACAATCTCTGTATGGGACTAACAAGCCTTGAATAGTGACCACAGAGAGAGGGGACAAAATCTGCAATGTGGAAAAGGGCGACAGAACAAATCAAAAGCTAAATTCAGAGTGCTGAAAATCAAACAGCCCTGTAATTCACATTTGATTGAACTCTTCAACCAGCACACTTGATATTCAAAGTGAATGTGTCAAGATGTTTGAACAGCACCTTTGATGGATTAAAAGGAAAAGATTTGATTTAAAATTTAATTCCATAGGAAATCTGTCTTCATGAGAGGATTGTAAGAGTAAGTTCTGGTGTACTATTCTCTTTCAAGTGGATTGAGGGAGTGTGCTGGACTGGCGCTTGGTTTGGGAGGGCGAGCTGAGGACGCTCTGCTGCTGTGGCCGTGAGCTTGAGGAAACAGACACCAGCACTACATCTCCATATGGCACGAGCAGCTGTGGTGAGCACCAGGCCATGCCCTCAATCCTTAACCAGCATGAGAGGAGTAAGTAAAAACCAGATAAACATAAAAACATTCTTATGCACATACAGGTGAAGATATGGGTCAAAATATCTGGTTATATTTTACCCCAAAATAATAAAAAAAGAAGCTATATCTAAATTATTATTATTTATTTTGTGCATTATTTTCTTGGTGAAGCACATTTAAACCTCCATCTCTAATTGTCAAAATTTATTTTTTGTAAAGTACTATATAATACATAAATTCTCAATTAAAAAAAAAACAATTTCAATAATATCTACACATATATACACAAACAATTTAATAATAATAATAATTATCATAATATATATATTTTATGCTATAGTTTATTTATACTACATACAGTTGGGCAAAAAAGTATTTAGTCAGCCACCAATTGTGCAAGTTCTCCCACTTAGAAAGATGAGAGAGGCCTGTAATTTTCATCATAGGTACACTTCCACTATGAGAGACAGAATGGGGGGAAAGAATCCAGGAAAAAAAAAAAACACATTGTAGGATTTTTAAAGAATTTATTTGCAAATTATGGTGGAAAATAAGTATTTGGTCAATAAGAAAAGTTCATCTCAATACTTTGCTATATACCCTTTGTTGGCAATGACAGAGATCAAACCTTTTCTGTAATACAATAAGCTTGATTTTTTAAACACATTTTTTTTTTCATTTGATTTTGGGGTGAATTATGACCTTTTGCATTTCGTTAAATTCATATAAGCATATAGGTTAAAAAAACAATACCCCCCCCCCCCAACAAACTCACATATTCACCCTTTCAAAAAAAAAGAAAAATCCCACATACATACCAACAGAAGCCAATACATCAATGACCACCACGCACATGCACACACACACACACACACATGCATATTCCTCTTTCAGTCCCTCCTACGCTGACACATTTGTCCCTGTTTTACAATGCACGTTTGGCAGACTTACAACCCATCCAAATACAAGTAATCTGTGAAGCTGTGCTTCAGTCATAAATTCAAGAGTGAGCCAGAAGCATATGACATCTACGGCTCACTCCTTTCTCGCTCTGTCTCTTCAGAGAGCTTTTACGCACCCACACAATCACGCTCGCACACCCACAAGACCCTCGCTCTCTTTCCGATGGCACAACAACACAATGAAAATGTGGAGTGTCTTATAAATCTATCAGGATGCAAACTTAATTTAATTTAATTTCCTGCTGGCTGCATCCAACAAACTAAAGAAGGAGGAAACTTTCAGCCTGGATACTATTTGGTGGAGAAAATGGGATCTCATTAAGGTATTGATTAATTGTGCAATGTAATCTTTAGGCCATGTTTGTGGTACACCTCCAGTGAGAACCAGGGCTTGCTTCCAGGTTTGTCGATGTGGGAGAAGGGGGCCGAAGTTTGGATAGAGTTGCAGCATGTGCAGGGTTTGTGGTATTGCGCAAACAGCATTTTTCATTATTAAAGGCATTCATTAGAGCTCAGCACCTTTACGCTAGGCTCATCCCTGGAGTGCAGAGGCGTGTAGATCTTGTACAACCGGTCCACAGAACCTGTATTTATCCCTTGACTTCACTATTTAAGAGCATTAAATGCTAAATGAAGGTAAAAAAAAACTTCATTAGAAAGCGTTGTGTGCTTGAATTCACAGAAATTGTTTTCTTAATCGAGTCTTTTTCATTGGTAAGCAAGAAAAACAATTAAAGCTTGTTGGTGTTTTTGCTTTAAGCCTGCAGGAAGAAAGAAAGCAGATCTCAATTCTAAAGGTGTTTCTCTGTGTGTGTGTGTGTGTGCGCACGCGTCTGGGGAACACACAGGTACCTGGAAGCACTGTGGTAACCTGGCAACTAGTAGCTGGACGCCCACATGCATGAAGCCAATGTGGTCATGAGTGCTGCCCCATAGCTGGCCCTGAGTGCTATAAATATCCACTAGTAATAGCTTCAGGGTCATTACTGCTGCTCGGGCCTGCCTCCAGCCAGCATCAACTCCAACCTGAAGGGCTGGAAAGAAGGACAGGGTTTCAAATAGGTATCTGCATATTATGGATGATTTATTGCGGTGTGGGGGTGGGACGGCGTGTTCTGGCAGATAAGTGCCTGTGCTTATGAGATTGTCTTCGAGTTGGACTTGTTTGAAAGCAGGTAATTTGGGCTTCATATTTAGCTGGTGCTGGTTCAGATCTGGACACATGAGAACATTATGTGACTTGTTCTGAAGCAGGATTGCTGCTTCCGGTCATCTGAATGAGTCACTCCTGTTTTTATGTCCCCATTAAATATGTCTGGATAAAATATTACACTCACATTTTGTGACATACATGACATCATCCTGCAGGAAGTGCCATCTTTTTGGTGTGTAAAAAACAGCACAAATATTTATATGTATAAACTAGTTGCTTATTAGCATGCATATTCCTAACTGCCTGTTTATTAGTACTTAAAAGACACATATTAATGCCTTATTCTGCATAACCATATATTAGATACCTTAGATACCTTAATCCTACCCCATCACTACCCCTACCCCAATCCTACCGAATTTAACTACTACTTTACTAAATATTAATAAGCAGCAAATTAGGAATTTATTGAGGCAAAATTCATAGTTAAAAGTTAATATGTTACAGCACTATTTTAGTATCATAGAACATATTTGTCAAGATATTTAGTCATGAGACACTAGAGAAGCAAAGTCCCCAAAGCAATTAAATGCCTATTCTGTATATCAAATTCTGCCTATTAATCTTAACCTTAATCATTGGTGTGAATTTGCTGCCAGGCATAGCTGTTTGAACAAATACAGACAGGGCGAGCGTTTTGGAAATGATGGCGCAACATAACCAGCACGAATGCTAAAAACTTAAAGCTGAAAGAGAAAGTCTTGGCACTGGAACAACAAGAACCTCATCGAGGTTAAATATATTAATTAAGCTAAAAAGCACACAAACGAGTCCAAGAGAAGAAAGAACCAGTGCCTATGTAGCTCTGAGAGGAAAAAAAACATCAGCGAGGAGTTCAAAACCGCAGCACAAAAAGACACGGCCAAGCACTGCACTCGGTTGACAGGAAACCCCTAGAGGATTGTGGGAAAAAAGCATGGGAGAGACAGTTCCTCTGACTCATTTCTTGTGAGCGTGGTGAGGAACATACCCACTGGGTGTACAAGCAGACCCATTTCACTAACCCATGTTACATAAATCACAGCACTTCTGATATGCCGCAACAAATATTTAACTTTAACAAATATTTAAGTCTCCATCTGTCTCACTATTTTTAGCTAGATAGAAGTGTTGTGCTCTCAGAGTACCGCTGGGCTCAGTTCTGGAGGAAAACGATGTACTCCAGACATGATGTAGTGGTCAGAGTCACAGTGGAGTCAAGAATGTTCTCTCTCCGAAAAAACCCCCAGTAACCTTCAAGAGAATGGAGCGTCTAACAGGTTGTAGCTGATTTCACTGGAGTGAAATGGAAATAGTTGAGAGTGTAAGGATGTGGGTGAAGTTCAGCATTTAGAGTGTGTGAAAGCAAGAGAGAGTATGTACAGTATGCTAATGTAAGTGTGTGATACAATGTGGGCACATATAATGACCAATCCAGGTGTCTAAATGTGTTTTAGGTGCTGCTGTAAGTAGAAGAAAGAAAGTCATGATATTTTAGTATATACATGTATGTATACTACTATACAATGAAAAATAAATAAATTAATTCACAATTAATTACAAAGACAGCAAGTAACACAATGTAGTAACACAAGGTAACACAAAAACATAATTTTTAAGTAGAAAGGTAGAAAGACTAGAATAGAATTATCTTGTAAAACAAACTTCAAAAAACATTTTTTTCAGCATTTTTGGTCTTTTTTATATATTTTAAATCAGATTTTTTTTATTTTCTATTCATTTTAACAAAGTTTTAGAAATTTTAGTTTTTATTCATTATTTTTGAACAAAAATGAGAAATGTTGCCTTAGCAATTAGCTGATATAAAGTAACTTTAATATAGTGATTCATTTGGTTTTTTTTCAGTCCCTCGGTTGAGGCAAAATTTCTATCATATTAAACAATTTTCCACCCATAAATCAATTAAAAATAAATAAATAATATGCTTATTTCCAAAATCTTAGTCTGTTCAGTTAAAATAAAATGTCTCTTTAAAGGGATATTTAACCCACAATTTACAATTGTGTCATTATTTTCTCACCCTCATGGAATTTTAAACCTTATTTGCAGAACAAAAATGGTCCATTCAAAAAAAGTCAAAACAGTGGACCCCACTGACCACTGTATGAATATATTTATCAAAATATGTTATTTTGTGTTCCACAGAAGAAAGAAAATCATACCGTTTTGGACCGAAATGAGGATGAGTAATGATGACAGAATATTCATATTTAGGTGAACCGTCCCTTTAAGAGTGCGTGTGCTATACAAATGCAAGAGTCCACACTCATGAGTGAAAAAAAAAAATGTGTGTGTGTGTTTATGAGCGAGAGAGGTGATTAAAGCCTTGCCCTGGTGGGTGCCCTAGCTGTGGCATGGTGATGGATGAAGCAGTGTGTCCGTCATTAGGCAGTAGGCTGGCCCCTGGCACCCACACCCAGCTCTTAAATGTATCCATACCTCGCTGTCCCCCAGTGCTGCTGTTCATTTCAAGGTCAATTGACTCAGTGCTGCGCCGGGCACAAAACATCCCCCTTTCTTCATAGTTTTATTTCCCATTACTGACTGGTGTGCTTGTGTGTGTGTGTTTGTACATAAGCACTTGCGTTTGTGGGTGTATATGACACGTCAAAGCCGATGGTGTGCAGCAAATCCCCTACAGCTTGTGTCTAGTACAAAAGAAGACCCTTCTATGAACCCTTTAATGTTTATGAGCCTGTATATGCAGAACACTTTAAAGTGCAGGTTGTTAAAAGTCAGCCACTTTGCACGCAGTTATAAAAGTGATGATGTCACTTCCTCCCAGTGCCACCTGTTTAGCACGGCTTTTTTTTCTTATAGCTGAGCCAGCAACAGGCAGCAACATCAGTCTGAGAAATGGGAATTTCCATATCCAAGGTTCAAAATGAATTTTTGCCAACAGCAAGTGGATTAAGAAAGTTTACCAGCCATGAGTATTTATTTCTTGCATATTTGCAGAAAACAATGGAGGTCAGTGTGTCACTCGCAGCAAAAGTCTTGATGTGAAACGCTATCTTTAATGTCATACTCATATTTTTGTAGCTGAAGGCAAGTCAAATATGGGTGTTTCTTTAACTATAAGCATATTAGACCCAGTGGGCTTTATGTCCATGTATATTGTATACTGAGTTCTGTCATTTTTTTCTAAACTTAATAAACAATGATTCCCATTTTGATGGTATTTTCCAAGTTTAAGGTTTAGGAAAAAATTAAATGAATAAAGAAAGTGTTTATTATTAGGGGAAAAATTGTTTGATGCAATGGAAACGATGCCACAGCTAAAGTAATCAAAACAGATATTAATCACTATATTATTATTTTACTAGTAATTTATATTTTTAATGGATTGACCAAGTTAAAAATTTAGGGAATGAATGAATGAATGCAATACAATACAATATGCATTATTATCGACAAATGATTGTTTGATTGTTGATGAAAAACTGATGAATGTTTTTAAATAATAGATTTAAATAATTATATCATTATTTTACTAATAATTCATATTTTTCATAGGCTGACCAAGTTTTAATAAAATTATTCAATAACATATTTTATTCAATATTTGTTATTAATTTGTATTATTTATTATTTTTGTACTCCTCATTCATGTTGATTTGGACAAAAACGTTTTGCTAAATTAATAAATAAAATTGTAAAATCTATACATAAAAAGCATTTTAAAAGTAGAAAAAAATGACCTTCATATACAGTAACAAAAATAAAAGAAAAAGTTGAAATCTGTTTTTGATAAAAAGCAGTCCCTGGGACATACAAGTGCAGAAAGTTGAAGAAACACCCATCTAACATGTTTAGATTGCCTTCTGTTGGTGAGCAGCAACTCAGTCAACAGCAACATCAATACTAAAAATCATGAACTGTGCTATATTCACACATTCAAACATTGATTAACCCCAGCACCCACCAAATTCTGCCTATGCAGTCTCAGGCTACTGCTGTGAGATGGCTAGTTGATCTAACGCCCACAATACAAACACACAAACATACATATTCCATGCGCAACTCCCCAGAAAGCTGCATGCACCGCAGGAGGTGCATGTAAATCCCAGTCCCATGGGACGCACAGTAGGAAATTGGTGAGGAATGCAGCATGGCTATTTGACAACTCCTCACTTCATGCTCCTCAGCCGGTACACATCATCCTCTGCTTCTCAAGGACTGTGATGGGCTGTTCTCTCTCGTTAGGTCTCGGTGTGGACCCTCTCAACAGACATGAGAGAAAAAAGCACGTGGAGTGGTGTTAGAGAATGTAACTTTTGAGGAAGAGGACAGAGCCCATGCAAAGCACAGCAGAGCACTTCTGCAGGAGCCAGAGGCTGAGGCCTGTGATGTTTAATTCAGCAGCCCATAATGACTCAGATGAAGTCAAGAGCCAGCTTTAAATAACTTAGCTTCCAGGGCCAGAACTACTCAGCTCACAAGAGTGTGTCCGTGGAGCGTGCGGTTATGTTTTTGCCCAGGTGTCAACATGTAGTTCTGCAAAAAATCCAAAAAGATATTCTGTATTCTCCTGTCTCTTTGGAGTACATGATCATTGCAGATCGAATTGGAGTTTGTAGGTGTTACTGTAAAAGTACATATTCCACCTTGGCTGCCACTAGAGGTTTAGTTTTTCATCTGGCAGCTGCTTTAACACCGGTGGGCTACCTCTCCATTAGCTCTGCCCTGAGCAGACCGGGAGCAGGCCGTCTGGGAGCCATCAGTCTGCTGTGATGGGCTCAGTGGAGCTTGGTGACTATGGTCCTAATGCCCAAAGTCTCTCACAGGAAGTGCATGTGTCAGTGAAGAACACAGCAAAGTCAGCCAGCACCTTGCACTCGCTCTAACCCTGTCGGTTAACTAGCTTATGTTAGGTTTTAGAAGATGGTGCCCCAACCAGGCTTTTCATCCAGATTCAGCAATAATCTTTTTGGTGAAGCTGGTTAACCTGCCAGCACCAATCTTGCACTAACTACCATGAATTACAATGAGAAATATATTTGTCTAGATCAGTATTTCCGTCTTTTTAGTTGAGATTTGAAGGAGGAGATGGTAGAGATGCAGACTCTCTGCAACATCTGTTCCTTTAAATCTAAAAAAAAACATCTGTTCTCAGTTTTTTTTTCCAGCTCACCTCTGTAGTCTTTATTATTTAGTTGGGTATTATTTTTGTTGTTTGCTTATAGCTTACATATGCATGAATGTTTGTAACTGTTGTTATATCTTCACATAATTTAGTTTTAGTTCAGTGACCTTGACCTTGGGAGTTTTTATTATTTTTGTTATTTTTGTTTCAGTAAAAGTTGACAATCCTTAAAAAGACCAATTTACTTGAGAAGGAAAACTGCCTAGAATATTAACACTTGTTTTCAGAGAATATATGTAGAATTAAGTTACTTTTCCTCACTTCATTGTCAGAATGTTGTTGTTGTTGTTATTATTAAGCAAACACCTCACTAAATGTTGCTTTAAACACAAGATTTATACTTAAAGAAAAAAAATATGGGCAATGAGGAGAAAAATAAACTAATTCTAGGTTTATTTACAGTACACACACATATATATATATATATATATATATATATATATATATATATATTATTTTTATTTTTTTTGCAGTGCAAACTGGGCCAGATTAGAAATTCATGCTTGTCTAAGCTGTTTTTGTTTAAGCAGGGAAGCCTTAGCTTTGATTCTAATGCTAAATGTGAGTCTAAGCCAGAGTCTGAACCTTGTATACCAGAATCATAATGTGCAGATAATGCTGAGGCCATCAGTGATTTATATTTTGGGGAGAAGTCTTTGTATGGCAAACTGTTCCTTGAGTGCTAGGACTCCTGGTTCCTGATTGAATCACAGATAAGCCGATAGGATCAGGGACAGCAGATAAAAGAAAATAGCATCTATAGTCTTAAAATGCTGTGGCACTAGCCTCAGTGTAATCTGGATATGGCCTAGTGGATGAATTTCTGGACCAAAAGCAGTTAAACAAAACATTTTCCATGGCAATGATCCATCAACAACATGAATTCAGAATAAAATATCAGAATGCTGTAATATTAAGTTCAGCTCTGAGAGGTCCAAGAGCACACTGACCACTCAAGCTGGAAAGCCCCAGGGTGATGGCGCTCAGGAGACACCCCCGGATGCCTACACACATAAACCCTCACCCTCTGGGACACAGAACCAGCCAGTAGTTGCCTAGCGACCGGCAGAATGAGTTAAGTCACTTTAAGAGAGACAGAGGTTTTGGACTGAGGGCACAGCTGAGGGTCTGAAATTGGTATGATGGCAGGTGAAACGAGTGAGGAAAAAAAGAAGAGAGAAAGCAGTAAATTAACAAAAATTGCTAAAACAATGCAAGAAAATAAATTTTCTGTAGCACTAAAATGAGAATCCAAAAGAAATGAGATCTAAACAAATAAATTACTCTCTGTGTATGTGAGTGCCTGAGGGAAGTTTTGACCACGTGTATATTCATCTTTAGTGATGTCAATAATCTTCTAAATCTTCTATTTATTATTATAATCTTTAGCAGCACAATGGTTTTTAACATTTATAATATTAAGAAATGTTTCTTGAGCACCATATTAGCATGATTTCTGAAGGATCATGTGACACTGAAGACTGGAGTAATGACTGCTGAAAAATCAGCTATGTGAATGCAGGAAAAATTGCATTTTTAAAATATATTTTAAACTGCAATCATTTTTTATAATAAGTTTTATTGTATTTTTGAAGATTTTTTTTCTTATTTTAAAAATCTTACTGACCCCAAACATTCGGTTGTGTACACACTGAAGTACATTCATGTTTATTTTAAATAAATATAATTTTCACAATCATTAATATAACTTTCTCTACCACTGACACATATTACTTTTCTGCTGATGTAAACAAAGCGTGTGTGGGTTGGGAAAATTTATATTAACTAATAATATAAAAATCAACTTTTCAACATTTCTACATTATTCTGTTTCACATGCAAATGTATCCCATTACTTTATATGCATTGCAAATGCCTTTTCATGTTGCCTTAAAGAAAAAGCTCTTGCTACTTACTGGATGACAAATACGCAGTGAAGGTCAGTCACCATTACGCAGAAAATACTCTCCCCAGTGTGCAAGCAACCCGAAATCTCCCACTATCAATGTGAGCCAGCTGCCCTCTGAGATCTCCCCCGGTCCAAACTCAGGGCCTTGACAGAAACCGAGCAGCGCAGACCTGCTGCCGCGTAATAGGAAATTAATTGAGATCATCAATATGGTATTAATCATTAAGGCACAGGTGCTGAGATGGCACTTCTGCCTGAGTGAGCCTGTTAGTGATGCACACGTTTTAAAAGTTTGACCTGCTGTTCGGTTAAAGTGTGTGCGAGAGCAAGGGCGAGAGGGAATGATAAAGATAGAGAAGAGCGAGTCTGTCCTGTGCTTATTAAGTCTGTTGACCAACATGCGGCGAAGGTGTCACAGCAAAACACATCACCGTGAACGTCGATGCCATTCTGGTGAGCAAACACAAAATCCATCGGCTACATCCCTCCCTCGGCGAGGTGGGGTGTGGACAAACGTCACTCAGCGCTAATCAGGCAAACACAGCACAAATTGCAGCGACTACATTAAGCGGTTAGGCACGGCACGTCTCCAAACAGTTGAGGGTGTCTAACTGAGAGGACATTCCACTACATAAATTAAACATGGCACGGCTAGATAGTGCTCACGCTCTGATGATGTACGGCAGCTGGGATCGATGCGGAGACAGGAGCGGCTTGCCGAGCGGTAGAGAGGAGACACGTGGCGCGACTGAGCGTGGCCCGGCGTGGGGTCCGGCACCATGCTTAAGTACACCGAATATCAAACAAGCAGCAGGACAGGCGGAGGAGTCTTGACGAGCTCACTCACATGGGTGTAAGGGTTGAGCTTATGAAAAGTTTATGAGTTCTGCTCAAAACAGATTGATTTGGGGTTAAAGCAAATACCAAGCCAGAAAAGCCCTAAAGCTGAGAGAGGGGAGTGGGTAAAGACAAAAGCAAAGAGAGAGAGCAAGGGAGAGTCACATAGAAACAGAGAAAGAGAAGAGTGTGACAGGCTCGGTACAAAAAAAAATGTATATACAGTATATATACATATATATTCATTATGGCCAGGTCAAATTTGAAAAAATTGTTCACTTAAAAATTAAAATTCTGTCATTATTTAATATTAATGGAACTATTGGAATGAAATAAGAAAATATTTCATTCCAATAAATTAACTGAGATGATCAATACGGTATTAATCATTAAGGTATTAAGGTATTAATCATTCGCGTTTCTATTTGTGCCTATTATTGTTTTCTTTTTTCTCACTCCGTTTTTCACAAGTTCATCAAACAACAGTGGTAAGCGAATCATTCTTCAATCATGGTAAGTAATGACTTCTTCTCCTGCTATTGTTGTTTGCACTGTTTTCCACATGTACAGTTTCTCTCTCTCTGTCGGTGACGAGGGATTCACATGTGATAAATGCAGGGAAATAGTTAGGCTGACAGAGAAGATTTCATAATTAGAGACACGCATCCAAACTTTAGTTGAGGACAGTAAGAATGTGAGGGCTGTAGATACTGCTTTGGATACGACTAGCTCAGGGAGTCCTGTACATTGTTCGGTTCCGGTAGAGCCCGTGCAGCAGGGTAACTGGGTGACTGTGAGGCGGCCTAGTTGCGGGTCAAAACACCACTCTTCCGTTCCGATCAAAACATCAAACTGGT
Organism: Barbus barbus; assembly: GCF_936440315.1. Classification (NCBI taxonomy): domain Eukaryota; kingdom Metazoa; phylum Chordata; class Actinopteri; order Cypriniformes; family Cyprinidae; genus Barbus; species Barbus barbus. Next base: position 17,860,328 of record NC_136719.1, read on the forward strand.
TCTCCCCACTCAGTGACTCACCCACTGAGAAACCTGATGAAAGTGCTCTAGTTATTGGCGATTCTATTGTATGGAACGTGAAAATAGAGACAGCAGCCACCAATAGTCCAATGTTTACCGGGAGCCAGAGCGCCTGACATCTTGGCAAATTTAAAAGTGCTGACTAATGCTAAACGTAAATTCAGTAAGATTGTTATTCACGTCGGAGCTAATGATGTTCAACTTCGCCAGTCGGAGATCACTAAATATGCTTACCAGGGTGATGAGATACATAGCAGACTGTCGTCACTCAATGGCTGGATGTCTAAGTGGTGCCCGCAGAATAATTTAGGCTTCATAGACAATTGGAAGAATTTTTGGGGCAGACCTGACCTGTTGAAAAGAGATGGTCTACATCCCTCTTGGGTTGCCGCTCTTCTCTCTAGAAATATGGCACATAGTCTTAGAGTTCGTACTTGACTAATTGGGGCCCAGGTCAGGAAGCAGACAGACTGGCTAACTGCTAGCTGCCTCACGTCACAGAAGTCAGTTAATTCTCAGCACATAGAGACTCTTTCACCTAGATATCACACTATAGAGACTCTGTCTGTTCCCCAAACTAGAAAATACAGAAAACATCCAAACCAAAGTAGGAGTAACAATTTAATTGATGTTCAACAAACAAAAAACAGATATAGTACAGATAAACAAATGATAAAGCTTGGCTTTCTACAAAAGCACTTTTTGTAAATGATATGATCACTAACCATAAACTAGATGTGCTTTGTTTGACCTGGCTAAAACCAGATGACTACATTACTTTAAACGAGTCTACCCCCCAAGATTACAGTTACAAACATGAACCAAAAGGTAAAGGGGGAGGTGTTGCCACAATTTATAGGTATATTTTCAGTATTTCTCAGAGGTCGGGTTTCAAGTATAATTCGTTCGAAGTAATGGTGCTTCATATAACGTTATCCAAAGAAACAAGTGTTAATGATAAATCCCCTGCGATGTTTATACTGGCTACTGTATACAAGCCACCAGGGCACCATACAGACTTTATTAAAGAATTTGCTGATTTTCTATCTAAGGTAGTGCTGGCTGCAGATAAAGTCCTAATTGCTAGTGATTTTAATGTCCATGTTGATAATGAAAGAGATTCGTTGGGATCAGCATTTATAGACATTCTAAACTCCATTGGTTTTAAACAACACATTTAAGGACCTACTCATTGTCAAAATCATACTCTAGATTTAAAACTGTCATATGTAATTTATGTCAGTGGCGTTGAAATATTGCAGCAGAGCGATGATATCTAGTTTCGTGTATATTCCATATAGCTAAAGCTGTAAAGCCAACTCATTGTTACAAATATGGTAGAACCATCACTTCTACCACAAAAGACTACTTTATAAATAATCTTCCTGACTTATCTCAATTCCTCAGCATATCCAATAGCTCAGAACAACTTGATGATGTAACAGAAACTATTGACTCTCACTTTTCTAGCACTTTAGATACGGTTGCTCCTTTACGCTTAAGGAAGATTAAGGAAAACAGTCCAACACCGTGGTATAATGAGCACACTCAGGCCCTAAAGAGAGCAGCCTGGAAAATGGAGAGCAGCTGAAGAAAAACAAAATTAGAGGTATTTCGTATCGCTTGGCGGGAAAGTACCCTATTCTACAGAAAAGCATTAAAAACTGCTAGATCTGCTTACTTTACGTCTCTTTTAGAAGAAAACAAACACAATCCCAAGTATTTATTTGACACAGTGGCTAAATTAACCAAAAATATAACATCAGCAGGTGCAGACATTACCCAGCAGCACAGTAGTAATGACTTTATGAACTACTTTACTTCCAAGATTGAAACTATTAGAGATAAAATTGTAACCATGCAGCTGTCAGCCACAATATCGCATCAGATAGTGCACTATAGATCCCCTGAGGAACAATTCCACTCATTCTCTTCTATTGGAAATGAGGAATTGTATAAACTTGTTAAATCATTTAAACCAACAACCTGTATTCACCCTGTTCCATCTAAGCTCCTAAAAGAGGTGCTTCCAGAAGTAATAGATCCTCTTCTGAATATTATTAACTCATCATTGTCATTAGTATATGTCCCAAAAACCTTCAAACTGGCTGTTATTAAGCCTCTCATTAAAAAAACGCCTCTCATTAAAAAACACAACTTGACCCCAAAGAATTAATTAATTACAGACTGATCTCGAATCTCTGTCAAAGATATTAGAAAAGGTAGTATCATCACAACTATGTTCCTTCTTAGTGAAAAATTATATATGTGAGGATCTCCAGTCAGGTTTTAGACCATATCATAGTACTGAGACTGCTCTCATTAGAGTTACAAATGACCTGCTTTTATCATCTGATCGTGGTTGTATCTCTCTATTAGTGCTACTGGATCTTAGCGCCGCGTTTGACACTATCGACCACAACATTCTTTTAAATAGACTAGAAAATTATCACATCGTACTTATCTGACCGCCATTAATTTGTGGCAGTAAATGAAGAGGTATCATACCAATCACAAGTGCAGTATGGAGTACCACAAGGCTCAGTACTTGGCCCCTTACTTTTCACGCTTTACATGCTACCCTTGGAAGATATCATTAAGAAACATGATGTTAGCTTTCACTGTTATGCTGATGATACCCAACTCTATATTTCTTTGCGACCTGATGAAACTAATCAATTTGCAAAACTAACGGAATGTATAGTTGATATCAAAAACGGGATGACTAGCAATTTCTTACTGCTAAATTCTAAAAAAACATAGGTGTTAATTATTGGATCAAAAACTTTTGCATGTAATAACCTAGATCATTGTCTAATACTTGATGGCCGCTCTGTAAATTCTACACGATCAGTTAGGAACCTAGGCGTACTTTTTGATAGCAATCTTTCCTTCGAAAACATGTTTCTAGCATTTGTAAAACTGCATTTTTCCATCTTAAAAATATATCTAAATTACGACCTATGCACTCAATGTCAAATGCAGAAACATTAATTCATGCATTCATAACCTCGAGGCTAGATTATTGTAATGCTTTATTGGGTGGTTTCTCTGCATGTTTAATAAACAAACTCCAGCTGGTTCAAAATGCAGGTATGACCACATTATCCCGGTTCTGTCAACACTGCACTGGCTCCCTATTAAACATCGTATACATTTTAAGACCTTGCTAATTACCTATAAAGCCCTGAATGGTTTGGTACCTCAGTATTTGAGTGAGCTCTTATCGCATTATATTGCTTCACGTCCGCTGCGATCTCAAAACTCTGGCCATTTGATAATACCTAGAATATCAAAATCAACTGCGGGCGGGAGATCGTTTTCCTATTTAGCGCCCAAACTCTGGAACAATCTACCTAATACTGTTCGGGAAGCAGACACACTCTGTCAGTTTAAATCTAGATTAAAGACCCATCTCTTTAACCTGGCTTACACATAATACACTATTGCATTTCTATAATTCAAATCCGTTAAAGGATTGTTAGGCTGCATTAATTAGGTCAACTGGAACCGGGAACACTTCCCATAACACCTGATGTACTTGTTACATTGTTAGAAGAATGGCATCTGCGCTAATGTTAGTCTGTTTCTTTCTTATTCCGAGGTCACTGTAGCCACCCAGATCCAGACTGTATCCAGATCAGATGGTGGATCAGCACCTAGAGATGACCTCTACAGCAAGGACACCTAGATGAGCCCCAGAGACTGATCCCCATTGAAGACCCTGTCTCCAAGATGGCCATCGGGACAAGACCACAGGAACCAGATGAGTCCTTTGCACAATCTGATTCTGCTTTAGCCTGAATTTAAACTGCTGATTTTGTCTGGCCAGATGAGAATGACACTATTTCGACAAATTTCCCCGTCTATATACTGTAAAGCTGATATAAAGCCACCCAGCTTTATATCAAGCCGATGTAAAGCTGTTTTGACACAATTTGCAATGTTAAAAGCGCTATACAAATAATATTGACTTGACTTAATTTTTTTTTTTTTTTCTATAGAGTTATATCATAAAACTAGTGCAAGACTTGTGCACTAAATTTACTTAAACAGTACCATCAACATGATCTATAGATCTTTTGTGCTTTAAGGGCCAGATTTACTAACAGCTTGCGCCAGCACAAACCCTCTTTTGGGCGATTAAAAACTACTGTCAGGTTTTACTAAAGCTCACTCATAAAGTATTTCTTTATATAAATATCTGTAAAAATATACAGATTGCATTACTTGTTCACATTATTCAGTAAATATGCTACTATAATCTTCCAAACAAAATTTCTTAGAATGGCTGTACTCTGGCTCAATGAACATATAATTGAATCATTTAACTGGATCAGTAAATAAATCAATATTTTTGAATATTATTGTGGTTCACAATTTGAACTGAATTATTTGTTCATGAATCAGACTGATTTGTTTATGAGTTCAATTCACTGATTTTACTCTGCCAAGTCAACAGTTTAGAGGTTGAGATGATTATCAATGAATAACAACTTAACTTTTCATCTATTCCTATTCCTTCCACAATGCTATCATATAATTTTCTATAAAGCCACTTAGAGCATTGTATAGTGATTCTTGTCTTTTTTAAAACATAAATTGTATGGAAAATAGCAGGGTGAGGCTTCAGAATATCGATTTTTAGTTTTTTGGGGGGGGTCATATACAGTAGGTTTGGAATGATATGCATATCACTAAATAATGACAGAATTTTCATTTCTGGGTGAACTTTCTCTTTAAACACTATGCCTTATCAGGAAAGAGTCGCTTGAATGTAACTCTAGCTGGGAGAGTGTGGTCAGTGTGTCAGTAGTCAGCATGAGGGTGTTTAACATGCTTGGCCATATGTTTGACCTCTCTACGATCGGTAGCTTCAGGACTTGAGGTCTGCATGAGGTCACTGCAGGTGTGAAGCAGATGTGGAGAACAACACTGGTTCAGGTGTCCTAAAAGGCAACACACACTGGCCTGTCAGTAATCATCAGCCTGCAGTCTGTTTGTTGATGGCTTACTACAGGTACAGTATAAAGAATCCATCTTAAACGCAATAGGTGTCATTTTTCAGCGTTACAACACTTTCTCCTCAATCTATCCATCATTCTATTCATCATATGGATGGGTGCCTTGTCAGTCTTTTAGCAAAGTGTAGTCAAACCCAAGTGAACATGTGCAAAGACATATTAGGATGCAGAGAAGTATTCAAAAACCTGGATACATAGAAACCCAACATTTCCATATTACTCAATGTGAATTTTGATTGTGGTGTTGGATAACAGAGATTGAAAGATTCAATAGATTCTTTCTCCGTCTACCGTTCCCAACATATTGAGGTATTGTACTCCACATGAGCCACACTGTCCAACTGTGAAATAACAGGGGAAGTGATGTCATCAAACACTGCTGTCTTCAAAAGACAAGGGTGGCTGGGGAGCAGGACTCTTTGATGTGGCCCCTGCAGGGGTCTCTAGCCGGCCTGCTATAGAGAACAGAGTTGGAGTCTTCAGAGATATGGGTCCTGGGCTCTGCCGATCCCCCTACACCCACCCACACCCACACGCTCCGTGATCAATAGCGAGTCTTAATCAATCTCAACAATGCCTCACCCACTCCTCTCTTCCTTAACCTCTGCCCTGCCATAGACTGACAGAGCAGTTTAAAAGAGTGTGTGATGTGCTTGTGTGCAAGTGTTCACACAAAACAGATTTTTACTGTTGCTTGCCAGTACAAAACCCTCTACCATGATGCTTATGTGTTCTAGGTGGTTGTAAGGGCATTTGTAGGGTGCTCTGGTACTTGGATATGGCTCAAGCCCCCTTTTTAAGGTAAATTTATGAGATTTTTTTCTCACATTTTCAAGTGGTAGTGCACCCAAAATGAAAATGTACTCAAGTCAATCCAAACATGTATGACTTTTTTTCTTTCAAACAAACATGGACCCCATTGACATTCAATGTATGGACAAAAATCACAAACATTTTTAAAAATATCTTTTTGTATGTTCCACAGACGAAAAAAAGTCACTCGGGTTTGGAATGACATGAGTAAATGACTTGTGAGCTATCACTTTAAAATGAGATAAAAACAAATAATTAAGCCTCTTAGTAGTCTGTAGTTGCCTTAACAAGCACCACTAATCATAATGAGAAACAGTAAATTAGCTAATAAAGTAACATGGTGATAAAAGAAACAAAATGAAACAACAACTTCAATTTGACCACAAACATTGCTGTGCATAAACAGGTTCAGCACGACTCTGCTCCTCTTGCCTCTCTCCAGCCAGTTTTAATTGGCTGAGTGCTCTTGTTATGAATTGATGAGGAGAGGAAGGACTCGGCAGGGAGCTTTACAGAGGTAGCATTAAAGAGCATTACTTTAACAACACACCTGCCTCATACGGAGAGAATCAGTTCATATTGAAATAATTAAGGCAGTAGAAAAGGCATCAATCAAGCTACTGAGCATGTGCAGGAAACCACCACTGGAAGAGACCTCCGCTCCATTTGGTATCGTCTGGGGCCTACGGGCTAATTTGTTTACATCCATAATACATTCAAAGTATTTATCTAACTTGCAAATGAGCCTTCATTTACTGGTCCGAGAGGTACTGTGGAGTGCAGGGAGCAGTGGATAAAGAGAAGAAAGGTGTGGAGTAGGAACAGCTGGCAGGGCAGGGAAAGGAGAAGGGCGGAGGCGGATTTAACCCTTCGTCGCCCTGACGAGAGCTTTCTGGGTCATCAGCGCTTTTCGCAGGCATACGAGTGTTTTAACAAAAACGTATCGCATCTGGTTGGATCAGGCTTGGATGGTGGCCATACATGAGTGCTGTCTACATGAGTGAAGTCAAAGGCCACACGGACAATCCCTGGACCGCTTTCAAGGACACTGTCTAAAAGTGACAACTCCATAACAGATTGTCTTGTGTCCAGACACACTGATCATATGCCAAATGCCAGAATTACAAAAGGTATGTTTGTGTGCATGTGAGGACTGGCTGCTCCCCGAAGAGAAGAGAGTAAATGGCTGGTAAAAGGTCTTCTCAACACAGCTGCAGGGGCTGTTGAGTCAGTGCCCTCTCTGCAATGATATGGTCAGGAAGTGTTTTCTGTGGCTGGCTGCTAGAGACAAACCAGCGACATGAAAGCAGATGGCCATGTTTGTTGATGAAAACGCAATTACATCAGATATGACAGAAGTATGTACTGGTATCAAACTTAAAAAAGGATGCAAAAACACCATACAAGCAGTCTTGTGTGCTATATAATACAATAGGATTGTGTGAGAAACAGACTAAAATTGTGCAAAAGAGCAGCCTGATGTCTGTTTCATGAACTAGTCATTCTTTTGAGTCATAAATCAGTGAATCACAAAAACAGAACTGTAGTATTTGTTGGTGAATTAGACTCTCAAATTGAACTCAGTCTCAATCCGGTTGTTTGTGGTGGAGTTAAAAGTTAATCGGATGGGAAGATTATCAGCAAATAACAATTTTAGTCTGTTCCTTATACAAATCAATTGTATTACTTCAAGAATATCTCACCAGTCATATGGACCACTTTCTGATACTTTTATGCTGTTTTTGAAACCCTGGTTATTTTCACTTTCTTTTCCAATACATTAAAATGATACTTCACCTAAAAATTAAAATGGTCATCATTTGCTGTTCCTAACCTGTATGACATTCTTTCTTCTGCAGAACACAAAAGAATATATTTTTGAAGAATGTTTTGTCCAAACAATGCAAAACAACATTGGATGTAATTTTTCCCAGGCATTTTTCTGAAATGTTGTGCTTCGCAAAAGAATGTAACTCACAGGTTTAGAAGATGAGTATTTGACGACCGAACTTTCATTTTTTCAGCAGAACTATCTCTTTACAATATTTGAAATGAAAGCGAAAATAAACGGCTACTGGCTGAGAGCGCGATGGAGTCTAGAGGTTCATGAGAGGAGTCTAGAGAATTGAAGGGAAGTGCTGTTTTCATGTGTGAGAACATGTGTATGAAAAAGGGTCAGAGAGCCAGAGAGTGTTTTGTGGGAAGAGGACAGCAGATCTGAGGATCCTCAGAACTGCAGTGAAGCCGAACTCATGCTGAGATTCAGTCCTAGAAACGGAGAGGCTTCGGGCTAAACATTCACACTGCTGCTAAACCACCGACACACACACACACACACACACACACATGTTGGTTTTTGTGGTTTATGGGGACTCTCCATAGGCGTAATGGTTTTTATACTGAACAAACTGTGTGTGCTATTGCCCTACACCAACCCTACACCTAAACTTAGCCCTCACAGGAGACTTTGTGCATTTTTATATTTTCAAAAAAACACCATTTAGTATGTTTTTTAAGCCTTTTGAATTACGGGGACATAGGCAGTGTCCTCATAAACCACCTTCATATTGTAATACCTCTGTCATACCCATGTCATTATACAAATTTGTGTCCTCATAAACCACATAAACATGCACACACACACACACACACACACACACAAACACACACACAAACTGTGATCTCAAGATGTAAACCTGCTCTCTAATACGTTTTTGACCGCTTGCAGAACCATATGCACCCAAATACAGCACATACGCTTAACATACGTAACGACTGTGTTCTCACAGATGTCTGTGTCTCCACCCAACTCAGTCTTCTCCGTCTGAACGGATGGGGTCAGTGTCGCCCTACGAACACACACTCTCCTGTGTGTGGCTCAGCAAATGCTGAGCCAATATCTTACATAGATATGGCAAGGGCACTGATGAGAGAGAGCGAGAGGGACAGAGAAAGAGAGAGAGAAAGAGAGACAGAGACGATAAAGGAGAAAAAAAATCAATACCATATCTCAACACTAAGCACAAACCAAGCCAAAGCAGCAGGAGTGTGCAGCTTGCTACATAAACTGGACAGCTTCATCAGGCTTCTTCAGCACACCGAACACATACACAGTATTTCCTTTAATTTCAGCCAGGCTTAGGAAAGAGTGTGCATGTGCCTGCTGGGAGAGTGGTGCTGGGTGTTGGTTGGCACGCGGAACGGAGGAGCTAATGCCGCACCTCCATTTCCCCTGTCCAAACACTCTTTTTTTCTTCCTCTCTCGCACACACACAAACACACACACACTGGCCGAGCCCTCAAAATACCCAGTCTAAAAATAGCCTGCAGGGAGGCGTCGGACCGGCTATTATTATTACGCGCACGTCCCGCCCGCCCCTACCAAGGAAGGGGACTAGACTAATGCTTTTTCTGGTGCAGGCAATTAAAAAACTATTTGTCACCTGCCTGGTGCTGATGTTCGGGCCCATGGCGCAGGATTACAGGGGCCCCCTGATCAGACCGCCCCGGAGTTGAGATGGACAAATGAGAGACGGGAGGGAAAAGAGGGCTGATAGAAGGATGGAAAGCAGAGAGCAGGCCTGGGAGGGTTCCTGATTTATACAGACAGGTTAATACCAGAGCAGCCAAGCCTCTGACTGCCACCGCCATCAGGAAGTCATGCAATATTTAAAGCCCGCCGAATTAAAGACGCTCGGCTTCAGGGGCCATGGCAAAAAATAGTAATGTATATGTCTGTGTTACGAGCTGTGCTGAACAAAACGCACGATGAGGAAGAGGAACAATGAAACAGTCTTTTAATATACAATCCAGGAAGAAATACAAAGAGTCTCTCAGTAATCCAACAGCACAAACACAAAAACATGAAATAATAACCGACAAACTAAAACTCAAATGCAGAAACTTATAAAGGGCAGATAATGAGGGTCGACAGGTGAACACAATAAATAATTAGACAACACGGGGAAAACTAGGTTACAAGGGAAGACACAGACATGTTACAGTCTGCAGGCCTCTGATGTTTTTGTAGTGTACTCACATACACTTGTACATGTAGGGGTGTAGCAAAGTTTGTAAACCCACATTTTAGGAAATTTACAGTCATTATCTGCCACAGTGTAAGAACGTTTAAGCATTTTTTTTATTATTATTTCTAAAAATAGGGTTATTACATTTAATCATTCAAATTGTCAATTAGAATTATGATTGTAATATAATCATTCCCCTACAATTTAATCATAATAAAAATAAATATAAATAAGGCTATTTTACTTGTTAAGTTTTCAGTTTGCTTGGTATGAATAAATAAAAAAGTAGAAAAGGTTTGCACAGTATGAAAAAATAAAAATCAGATAGTACTTCTGGGTAAACATTATATAATTATTATTTATGAGCCAAGCTTAAATCTTAAAATGTTACTATTTTCAAAATATATATGCTTGCTTAATATTTAACCATTTTCATTAAATAAATACATATTTAAAAATATTACACAATATTAAATATCATCATTATAAAATAATTGCTTTTTAAACAAATGATAGTTTAGGTGTTTTGATTTGCTTTGTATGAATAAAATTCTTTTGGAAATAATCATTATACTGCAAAGGTTTGGAATTGCTTGGTATAAAGAGAATTTTATTTTTATTTTTTTAATAATATGTATACAAAGACAATTTTAAGACCTTTCAGCAAACCTGGCTAGGTTCTGGGTGAATGTCACATAATTAATATTCATGAGTCTAGCTGACTTTTTAGAAAGTTCCTACAGTATATCCCTTCATACCTTCATACCTGAAGCTCCCAGCTTCTTTGTTATTGGAAGCAGGATGCGCACACATTTCAGACACGCACACAGGGATGCTAAGCCATTGTCGCCTGTGGGATCAATACCCCCGACTACAACAGAAAGTAAGGTGTCGATAGATTCAAAGATGCATAAAAGAGTGACGGAAAGATTCTTTTAAAGGCCCGGCTTCCCCCACCAGACGCTCAAAACAGAAACCTGGCATGTGTTTGATTGTTCCATTCATGCTATTGATTTGGCCACAATACAATTAACATTGCATAGCGTCAATGTTTTCCAGACACCGCATACTGAGAGACGGCAGGTGCTATCTTGACACAATTCTGGATGTTATGGCAGCTGGCGGGACTCATAACCCAAACATTCCCGACTGACTGAAGACATCCTCTTCCTCTTTTTCATCATTAACGAGATGAAGACAAAAGAACTGTTGGAGAATAAGAATAGAAAAAGGACCAAGAATGATTTTTCTGCAATGGTTTTTAGTGGAAAATCAGCACAGTTCTCCAAAATGAATTTAAATATGGTAATATTTCGTAAACAGCACGATAAAAACATAGGACCTGTAAGATATGTAGGACTCTGTGAATGATGATTCTTCCAAATCTGCACAGATTCTATGCAAGCTTGGTTATGGGTCTTGGAGAGTAACACCAAAGGCCCAAAGCCTTCTGTTTTATCATCCTCCATCATTTGTGAGGGTGCAAAGAGCACAGACGGTCCCCCAGGCCTTCTAACGAGCGATGGAGATGGACCAGTGAAAAAGGCCATCAAAGCTCTCTGGGCTTAGGGCAGTGTGCCAGACTCAGGTTCTGAGTACGGTTATGGTGGCAGTAAATAGCCCTGTGGAGGTAGTTTATGTGTCCCCATGTGGCAAACCCCCCTCCCCATTCCAGCTCTAACACACCCTGCATTGCTAATTTACAAGGCAGCTCGTTAATGGTGTGTGATTTACAATACTCATTTGAAACTCTGATCTCTGCCTGATGAAATCATCGCCTTACAGCAGCTATATACACACACATACACACGCAGAAACGCAAGCGCCGCCCAGACAAATTCCTTTCCTCTTGCCATGTTCTCAGTGGTACAGTTTGAGTCAAATGACAAATAAATAAAAACATGCATAATAAAAAAAAGGAAAAATCATGTGTAGGCCCTAAAATGACCAAATAAATAAAAAAGAAAATATTACATGATCTTTTTTTAACCAAATTTAACATTTAAATAAAAATAAAATAAATAAAAATGTGTAGCAGTGGTGCTCAGATGCTTTACATTTTAGAGAGGGATTAACTTTACAAACTGTCTAAAAGTCTAAAAATTAGCTACTGAAAATATAAAAACACAACAAAACAAAACAAATACTTAAATAATATTTCATATCTAAGAAATATTAAGTATTAAAATGACTAAAAAGGCTTACTTTACTTAAAAAAAAATTTAATCAACCGTAGTGACCTTTTTCCAGAAAGAGAAAAAAGACAGAAAAATTTAAAACATCTGTATGTCTATAACAGCAATTTTAAAGGAGGTGAAATTAAAGATGCAACTATTTAGAAAGGGTTTTACCATGCAAACTAAGTCTAAAAGAAATTTTAATTATATTTTACAATATTTAATAAAAATAAATATTAAAATGAAATAAGAGAAAAAAAGAAAGAAAGAAAGAAAGAAATACATTTAGATCTTATCCAAAATCAAACCTACAGATTTCAAATTAGACCTACACATCACCTCAAAGAATGAAATCAGGCCTACACAACATTTTCCAAACAGATTACACTTCCATATGGCCTTCCATCAAATTAAAATTAGACCTACACACACCTCACATTACACAAGCAGACCTACAGAGGATTTCACTAAAATAGGAGTAAATTAGCTGAAATTAGAGGCGTAAATCAGAAGCTATAGTGGCAGAGGTGTGCACATCTCTCCATTCTTGTGTTCAGAGCTGTTTGTTTATGTAGCCACATCATAAAATCAGACCTTACAAGAACCTTCTGCAGTCAAATAAGGCTGAAACATGTCTCCCTATTGTCCTTATAGCCACATAACAGAGTGGTCACTGATCTCTCCACTGCTCTCTCAGTAAAACAGAGCTGCCCCCCCCCTCGGGACGGGCCAAATTCCTGAAATGATGAAACAGATCTCCACGATGAAATTGCCAATTATAGAAATTGGATTCAGAGCACTGCTTTGTATGTTGATAAGCCTGGGCTTGTACGATGGGCTCGAGATCGATATGACAGTGAATAGACTGAAATTTGGGGCGGAAAAAGGGGGAAAACATTACCTTCACAACTTTCCCTTCCCTTTTCCCCCTGTCCATCACTCTTTCCGTCTTCTCTGTCTGGGATTTCTCTCAGTGATGAAGAAATCAGAATGTCAGACTTCACCGGAGCTAATTGGGCCTCTGATGTGTAATCAGTGCTGGACAAATGCGACAGTTCTGGTTGTAGGAAATCAGAGCGAATCAGACCATTTAAGAATCGAAGAATCAATCAGATTGGGTGGAGAAACAGAGCAACACCCCTAGCTAAGATAAAGTCTAATTGGTCAATACACCACTTGAGAGGGGTCCAAAAGCCGAGTTTAAAAACTCAGGACACCATCAAATCTCTCTCTTCTCCCTCTTCTCTGTTTTGCTTTTGCCACCGCGTTTTGATGCTGCTCTATGAGCGCCATTACAGCATGCTTCGGCCTGCACGCCAGCTGCTACCACGATGAGAAGAACCACCTAGTCTCGTTACATCATTTTATTCTTTTAGTTTAGTTTCTTTACTTTCCGTTGAGTTTCGTGTTCAAAAGTTAAGTTTGCCGCAAAGTCCAGTTAGACTGCACCCGCTTCAAACTTCAACTAGCAACTGACTTTGGAACCATCTCCAGCCAACACCCAATGATTGGCTTCCCAAGACATCACTACAAATGACCACTGAACTGTCAGCCAATCAGCAACCTCGGGAAACCCCCTTTCTGCAACGACGACGACAAAGGGGAATCACTTAACACAAAAGCAACGCAAGCAAGTAACTTCCAGATTTTTGCTGAGCTGGTGCATTTAATACAAATTTTAGCCTCATCGAGAAACTCAATGCAAGGGTTAATTAAGTGATTGATGGTTGTTCAGGTCTATGCAATAGCACATATTGTTGTAAACTTGGGATTTCACGTTTTCATTCTCTTAAACTCATCCTTTCCTCACTTTCTCTCTTTCTGCAACGTGTGAATGTGTGTGTTCATGTGTTAGATTAGTTTATGTCTTAGGTTTATATAAATAAAGTCTTATTTATCTTGAAAAGAGAAGTATCTTGTGTTTTGTGCTTACAAGTTAATGTCTTAAACTGCCGATCTTGTTACTGTGCTATTTAATAGTGTTTTCACTATATTTTGGATTTTAATATCCAGTGCAGAGTTGATGTTATACGGCTTGTTCAGTGAACTCGCTGCCGACTCAGTGATCAGCCGTGAAACAGTCTGTTCAAATTCCATATAAAATCATAAATGATTCCTTTTGAGCTAAATTAAACTGTTTCCCTTTAAATTACATATTACCTTACATGGTCATTAGCTGCAGCAACGCAAGTTATGTGTCGAAACGTTACAGCGCACTCATGAATAACACCCGGCGAATGGCCGACCGTGCACACGCTTGTAAACGCGGCCGACTGCCAACTGGCGGTACTGTGTCCTATTGATCTGCCTTTGCTCACAGCCTGCTGTCATCTGACACTTGCGCGCACACACACAGAAATTAGAGGCAGCGCATCAAAAAGGCCCATAGCCTGGGCCCAATCACACAGGCCTGTCCCTGGCATCGATTGCACGGGCTGCTTTAGAAAACATGAATCTAAAGCAGGGAAGGTCTGAGCTGTGCCAACCCGCCTCTGAGGGATATGCAGGCCCTGTGTACACCTGGTTTTTAGATATGTCACTGGTGATCTGATCAGTATTGGTCAGCTGAGACACATGGTAAGGAAAAATGCATCTCTTGACTTTTTGTGAATGGATTTTGAGGGAATCATTTAATTTTGGTAATCTATGTAATTTATCACAACATCTGTTTGTTATTATTGATAATGTCTTGGAAAAAAACAAAAATTAGAGGACTAGAGGACCGAATACACTAGATCATTGCTACACTCAGTTCAAGAATGCCTACAAAGCCCGCTCACTACCGGCTTTTGGCAAATCGGAAAGAAATCCTCCGCAGAGGTGAGAGCAGATCCGTTGCTGGCCGACGAGTTAAACATCTTCTATGGCCGCTTCGATTGCAACGGCGGCGGCGGCGCAACTCTGTCGTCCAGCGCGTCAGGAAGCAGCAGGCAGAGCAGCGATGATCCTGTAATCACCGTGTCGGAGGATGAGGTTCGGAGGGCGCTAAAGAAAGTAAACGTCAGGACAGCAGCCGGACCTGATGGGATAACCGGCCGTGTTCTGAGGTCCTGCGCTGATCAGCTCGCTGGTTTGTTCACTTCTATCTTTAATGAGTCCCTTACTACCTCCATGGTTCCCACCTCATTCAAAACATCTGTCATAATCCCTGTGCCAAAGAACAATAAACCCTCTTGCCTGAATGACTATCGCCCAGTTGCCCTCACATCTATAGTCATGAAGGTTTTTAAGAGACTTGTAAAGAGCCACATTTGCTCCTCCATACCTGATACTTTGGACCCTCTTCAGTTTGCCTATCGCCCAAACAGATCTACTGACGATGCCATCTTTCACATCCTTCACTCTTCCCTCACACACATGGACAGTAACAATGGAAATCATATAAGGCTGCTATTCATTGACTATAGCTCAGCTTTCAATACTATAGTCCCCATCAAGCTAGCATCTAAACTCACAGACCTCGGCCTAAACTCCTCACTCTGTGACTGGATTCAAGACTTCCTCACCGGCAGACCTCAAGTGGTGAAAGTTGGCCAGTTCACCTCAAACTCCATCACCCTGAACGTAGGAGCCCCACAGGGCTGTGTCCTGAGTCCCCTGCTCTACTCTCTCTACACGCATTACTGCGTGTCCTCTCACAGCTCCACATCTATTATCAAATTCGCTGATGATACTGTGGTTCTGGGCCTCATCTCCAACAATGATGAGACCGCATACTTGGATCAGGTAGAGAGACTCACATCATGGTGCCAGGACAGCTGTCTCTCTCTGAATGTGGGGAGAAACTAAAGAGCTGATCATGGACTTTAGGAAGAGACAGCAGCGGCCCTACACTCCTCTTATGATCAGTGGGACCCCTGTGGACAGGGTGAGTAGCTTCAAGTATCTCGGTGTAAACATCTCCGAGAACCTGACTTGGACCACACACATCCAAACACAGGTTAAGAAAGCCAGGAAAAGACTGTACCATCTGCGACAGCTGAGGAAATTCAGGGTCTCACCAGCAATCCTGAAAACTTTCTATTCAGGGACCATAGAAAGTGTATTGACTCAGTGCATCTCAGTGTGGTATGGAAAAAGCTCCAATCAGGACTGCAAAGCACTACAGAGAGTTGTGCGCTTAGCTGAGCGCATCTCAGGGTCTGCTCTCCCCTCTATGCAGGACATCTACCTCAAACGCTGCAAAAATAGAGCTGTCAAAATCATCAAGGACTCAAATCACCCTGGTAATTGTCTATTCACTTTGCTGCCATCTGGTAAGCGCTTCCGTAGCCTGATGGCAAAAACTGAGAGACTTAGGAGGAGCTTCTTCCCCCAGGCCATCAGGCTCCTAAACTCTAACTCTGTGTCATAACATCACTTGACTCCATGTAAATATGAATATATCAATAAGCTATTTATAATTTTTTCTACCTCATATTGCTGCTATTTAAATACCCGGTACAACTTTTTTGCACATTCCTTTGCACATTCCTGTTATATTACTATTTATGTCAACAACACACTGACCTGCACATTTATATTTATATTATTTTTATCTTTTATTTTATTCTTTTATTTTTTTTCTACTTTTCTTTTTCTTAATATTTGTATTCTATACAATTGCACTGTCCTTGGAGCGGACCTGACTTACATTTCACTGCTCGTTATACTCTGTATAATTGTGTATGTGACGAATAAAAAAATCTTTAATCTTGAATCTTGAAAAAAAAATTCTAATTAAGTGAACTTAGAAACAATCTTCACATAAACCCATTACAATAAATGTCATATTTACCTGTGCCCTTCAGCTGAAATATACATAAATTGAAGTTATCAAACATTAAATTCTAAATTAAATATAGATGAATCCTTAAAGCTATTAAAGTTTATTGATTTCCTCTTTTTTCTTTTTTTCCCTTTGATTAACAGACATCACAGCAGATAGGTTATTAGGTTGTTTTGGCTGCTGCCACTGGTGAACATGACATGGATCTGACACTTATCGTATTTTCTCTCAACTCTCTTTACCTTTTCTGACCCACTTCAGGTCTTAAAGTCTCTACTAATGAGCTGACAAGTTGAATTGGTGTGTTAGATGAGGGAGACAGTGATGGGATGCTTCAGGACAGTTTGGAAATCCATGAGACATCATTGCCAGAAATCCCGGGGGCCTATCTGAGGGTTGTCCCCCCTAAAAATATGATTAAAAACCATGCTGTGTATTGTAAATAACAAGGTTTTATACTTTAAATAATTTTGTTACTAGTAAAACAACACAAACATAAACGGGGCAAAAATGCACTTTAAGTTTAGAAATATTTTGAGTCTACCCCTCCCTTGCCTCACAGTGCTTTGGTCCAAATGCCTGCTTTCCTCTTTTACATGACCTCAGTGTTGCCAAGTCTGCGGTTCCCTTCCAGGAACTCGAGCTGCGTCGAAACGCTAGGGGAACGTCTTCAGCGTGACCGCGCTCTGAATCACATGTGTAATCTGTCCAATGGAAGGGCGAGACGTCACGGGCGGGTGATGTAATCGACCAGGAAGAATAAAAGCACGTGCGGTGGAACCGGCGTTTGTTTTTTGTCATTCAGCAACCGCTACTCTGTGTGTGTCTGTCGATCTGTGTTGTGAGTCTTATTTAGTGTTGTTTGTCCCTTACAATCACTTGAAATAACTGCCACAATGTGTGCAAGCACTTGGGCGAGAGCAGATCGCATTACAGGCTGTATGTTCCTCCCTGCAAACTTTACATCACTGCTGGGGATACACATGCTTGACAGCAGAGCACGCAGAGTCAGCTCTCTAGGGAGCTGACTGCCTGCTTTGTGAGCGTTTGCCACTGCATATAGACTGAATATATATGAATATATATTTGTACAATAATTACAATAACTTACATTTCATATTACAATATTATTTATTATTATTTATCTTGTCTTAGATTTGGGTGTAATATCAACTGTGCAATAACACCATTTGAGACTATAGCATTATCTTTATTATATCATTGTTTCATTGCAATAGAACTGTGCAATAGTGGTATTTTAAACTGTGTAATGTTAGTAATAATGACTTTTTTAATCTTTGCAATATTACCCCTGTGCAATCTGTTGAAATTAGTGCAATTTGTTTGGAAGTGCAATTATTGTTTTTGTCTTTACTTTTCTTTTGTATTTATGTACTGTATTTTTTATTTTTATTTGCACAATTTCTTCTTTGCTACTGTAACAAAGAAATTTCCCCACTGTGGGACGAATAAAGGGATATCGTATCGTATCGTATATGCTTGCTCTCGGAAGGCTCTCTTTGAGGAGTGAGCTTTCACTAGTGTTTCTCGTGGTGCCGGTCCTGCTTCTGCCGAAGAAAAAGAAGAAAAGGCGGAGCAGCGGCTGCGCTTGTGGGAATTGCAGATCAGGTGGAGGGAATGAAGACGGACGAGCCCCTGTCTTCTTCCTTTCCCATCAGATCCAGCGCCCGCTCTCTGGGACTGGAATCCCCCCCCCCATGGTTTCTTCCCCCCAGAGAAAGAGGGATCGACGCTCCACCTGTCTTCCTCTGAGGAGGTGGACGTGAAGGATGTCGATGAGCTTTGTAAAGCTGCAGTGTTTGCACAAGCATATTATGAATGACGACATCATTATATTCACGCTGTCAGCTCTAAAGAAAAGGGGCTGATTGTGCTTCTCCCCGCCATACGATCTCGCGGTCCTGCCGCTGCTGAGGCATGGCGGCGAGTGAGATCGCGGGGATCGCAACATGGATCTGGCGGACGGGTTGGAGACGGGTTCGCCCTATCTCCTCCTGCATTCCCCAGATCTAGCGCTCTCGTGGAAGCCCGCAGTGCGATTCTTCCCCCTTTGAGTGAAAGCTCATTGTTGCAGCGCTCGTTGCCAAGGCGACGCATGCATTACGTCATTCTCATTCATATCAGAAGCTATGCCCCGGGTGGAACAGACGCTCGCGAGCTATCTGTCCCATGGCGCGGTGTTGTCTCTGAAAGCCCCGACCTTGCCGCTGCGCACAATTTCAGCGCTGGTGGGCAAGGGGTATGCGGCTGCAGGTCAGGCTAGTGCGTGTCTGCACACCATGGCGGTGTTACAGGCTTACAAAGCCGACGTACCTGCTTAAAGAGCTAGATGAGGGATAGGAGCTCAAATCTGCTATCTCTGAGCTCCGTAGAATCGCTGGTGGCCGTGGAGAGACCTCTCTGGTTGACCCTATCTGACATTAGCACTTTGGGATTGTTTTAAACTATGAAAACTGCTTTACAAATAAAATATATTATTATTATTATTATTATTATGAAGGAGAAGACAGGGTCTTCCTCATGGATGCCCCGCTTGCACCTTCTGGCCTGTTCGGCGACACCGTCAATTCCGTCGTCAACAGGTACCAGGAGACCCGTAAACAAGCGGTGGTGTTCCAGCGATTCCTACCTCGCCTATCTCTAGCTCAGGGGGCTGCTGGGTGGGAGCAGCCCTCGCCACGTGCCAGCTCCTCATACAGAGAGGCACAAAAACAGAGCGTTGCTACTTGCACCCCCCTGCGGCGGGGCCGAGACGACAAACGCTCTGACAAACTTGAAAGAGCTGGGGGTGAGACTGAATGCCAAGAAAAGTGTGCTTTCTCCAGTACAGAGAACCACTTATCTAGGCGTGGTGCTGGATTCAACCACGATGCAGGCACACGTCCCCTGCTAGGATTGAGTCGATCCTCACGTCAGTCAAGAGAGTGAAAGAAGGCCGGTCACTCACTGTCAAGCAGTTTCAAAAACTGCTGGGTCTGATGGCAGCTGCGTTCAGCGTGATATCTATTGGCCTGCTGTACATGAGACCCCTACAGTGGTGGCTCTGAACCAAGGGGTTCTTCCCGAGGGGAGACCCACTTCGCATTCAAGGTCACGTGGCGATGCCTACGTCCTTGGTTCTCGTCTCAGGGCCCGGTGTTGGGAGCTCCTGGTCGCCGCGTAATGCTAGCGACGGACGCTTCCCTCACCGGTTGGGGAGCGGTTATGAGTGGCCACCCTGCCCACGGTCTGTGGAGTGGTCGCTATGGCACATCAACTGCTTGGAGATGCTGCCCGTGTTTCGAGTACTCAAACACTTTCTCCCAGACCTAAGAGACCAACATGTGTTGGTGTGCAAGAGAGCAGACAGAGGCAAGGGCCGAGGCCCGGGGTCATCCAGCTCCACTGGGACTGGACGCTATGGTACAGACTTTGCAGAGGCTTCTTCTGTACACCTTTCCCCCGATCGCTCTGCTCCTGGGAGTTCTGGCGAGAGTGTGCCGGGACGAGGTCAGTCTACTACTGGTGGCACTGTTCTGGCCGGGCCGAGTATGGTTCTCGGACCTAATTTCTCTCCTCGACGGCTCTCCATGGGAGATTCCTGTCAGGAGAGATCTCCTCTCACAGGCGGGGGGCACTATCGTCCACCCTCGCCCGGAGCTGTGGAAGCTGTGGGTGTGGCCTCTGAGGAAGCACAGCTCATAGCTTCTGGTCTCCCAACCGAGGTTGCTGAGACCATCCTCCAATCCAGAGCTCCCTCTACAAGGAAACTGTATCTCTGAAGTGGAAACTTTTCACTTCATGGTGCGGAGACCACCACCTCGACCCAGTTAACTGCCCGATTGGTACAGTGCTTGCAGGCCCGTTTCTCAGCAGGGGTAACCCACTCCACCCTGAAGGTTTACGTGGCAGCTTTATCGGCCTACCACGCTCTACTCGTGGCCTCTCAGTGGGTAGGCACCCCCTAGCTACATGTTTCCTCCAGAGGCTGAGGCCTCTGGCCAGAGAGCTTATGCTATGTGGTGGATCAGGATGCTATTCCATAGCCTCGAGTCCTCTGCTCTCCCCCTTCTTGGGGATCAAGACTCACTTCTCAGAAGTTGGCCTTTAGGACGCAGGCCCCGCCCACTTTAGCCACTCGTGGCCCTTTTTCTCTTGCCCTTGTTGTGAGGGATACACACAGGGCAGGGACTTGGAAGTCTGGTGGCGTGGGCATCTCGTTCCCCTAGCGTTTCGACGCAGCTCGAGTTCCTGGAAGAGAACGTTGCTTCATTCCTAAAAGCAAACGCTGGTTCCACCGCACGTGCTTTTATGCTTCCTGGTTGATTACGTCACCCGCCCGTGACGTCTCACTCTTCCATTGGACAGATTACACATGTGATTCAGAGCGCGATCACACTGAAGGCGTTCCCCTAGCGTTTCGACGCAGCGTCTTGTTACCTTCAGGGAACCAGGGTTACATACGTGACCTGAGACGTTTTCCATCGGAACTTTAACACTGTTGCCGCGGGTTGTTTTTCATGTCCATGAGTTGAAGCGCCCCCAATAATGTGATATTTAGCCCCTGGAATGCAAATTTTACTGGAGGAACCCCGCTGAAAAAATGTGTATTTTACCCCCCAGAACGCAATTTTTTACCGGGGAAACCTGGCAAATATATATATATATATATATATATATATAGTAAAAAAAGTTGTGAACATTTGATGATTTTTTGTAACTTTTACAAAAAAATACATTGTTCTACAAATATGAAAACGTATTTATTTTTAAATCTTATTTGTTCATTTAATGTTTAAAATATAATGAAATCTAAAAATACAAAATATTTTTAGCAAATATTAAAACTTTTTTTGTTCAGTATTTTTTTTTCTTTAGGAACAAAAAAGTGATTAAAACATCAATAATCAGAAAAAATATATATATTTTAAAATAAATATTTCTAGCAAATATAAAAATGCATTGCTTGTAAAATTTGATCATTTACTGAAAGAGTTGTTAGTAAAAATGTTGGCAGGGCAAGTGGAAATCGAAACATCTGAGCCAGCAGAAAAAAATAAATCCTTATTGTTAAGTCCTGATTTAGTGCCATCCTGTTTCAAACAGATTGTCTAAAACTGACGTTAATACCAGGTGTAAACTCGGCCAACACAAAAACGAGTTAACCAGCCAACAGAGTGAATCGCTCCTAGGCTCTCCAGACAGTGTCCTAATAGAAAATCAGTGATCACGTTCAGACGCCCGCGTAACCTGCGGCCCATGAAGCGCCATCGTTGCCGTGTGATGCGGGCTGCTGAGTCTATAGGTAAGAGTTGGATTAACACAATAAGGCAGGTCAATCTCCCGCTCTAATGTCCCAGACGCACAGAGGGAAATGGCTGGACACACACGGCTGCCAGCGGCCGGCGCTCAATAACTGGCTGAATGTCAGTTTGGCTCACCAGCAGACTCCTGCCCTTTCACAGAGCTCTGAATTATTAAGCAGCCATCTCACATCCTGGCTCTCTCTCTCTCTGCTTGGTGTCCACGTGAACAGCTTCTGTATGGGGGAGCGGTAGTAACATGGAGGATCTATGGAGCAGATAAGCGATAATGGGGAAAGTGGTATGCAGAACGATCTAAGAGAAAGTAAAAATGTCTCAGAGAAAGTCTCAGATACATACTTGCCCACTGCAAGACACATAGGCAGAGACAGAAAGAAGGAAAAGTTCATTTTTGTTCACTCTGCCGCTGGTCAGTGACCCTTAATATGAAGGAACCTGACCTGACTGAAGAGCTGATGGGGTCAGGAGGAGACAAGTGTGTGATGAGTGAAGGAAAGAGAGTGTGAAAAGTTTAAAAGGTGGGTGATGGAGGACTAAATGTTACTTCTGCTAATACACTCTCTCACGTCTCACATACTGTATTTACAGTCGTTTTTTATCCTACATGACACTATCCTTAAAGGAATAGTTCACCCAAAAATGAAAATTCTGTCTCATTCATGCACCCCTTACATCCTTCCAAACCTTTGGAAAGACTTTGGCTAATATTTGAAACACAAATTACTTTGGAACAACATGAGGGAGAATAAATGATAATGCTCTAGCTTACAGAAATATGTGTGTGAACTTAAAGGGATAGTTCACTCAAAAATTAATATTCTGTAATTTACTCACCTGTCATGTACTATAAACATACAGTACACAGATACATATGTAACATGCATTTTGCTGCTGTTGCCCATAAACTAACAACTGTTAGCGCCATCATATCAGAAGCTGACCTAAAAGAGTCTACTATCCATAGAAGAACGCAGGTTAAGATTATGCCTTTAGCGCCTCTTGTGGCAATGCTGACAATGTAACACTTACAGTACTTGGGGCTTATTTCAAAATGCAACAGCGCATGAAATTGGGCTTGCATAGCAGGAACCATTTGCAAGATTTGGGCCTAAACATAACTCTAAAAACTGACTGATTATGAAGGATTTTGATCTAGGAATATGTCCTACTAGGCTAAATAATGCTAAGCATCATGAATAGAAATGTGTTTAATATGCTAAGTGTGTGAGAAGGGCTACACAATACACGTGCACAGTGTGTAAGATTGGTGTCTGTGTGAGTCGGCGAGTGTGTAAGACAGAGGCTGTGGGCCGAGATGGATGGAGATGAGAGCGTGGGCTACTGGGACAGCTGACGCACAATGACGGGAAATTGGACCGCTGCTATGATGAAGAGCAGGTGGGGGCAGGTGTGGGAGAGGGAGACGCTGATGTTTACGGATGACGGGATCGTTATAGAGGAGGTCCCACGTGCTCTACTCTGATGTGGCCTTATGTAGCACTGACACAGCAGCTCTGCGGGAGACTGAGAGCTTGTACCAAAACACAAATAATGGTGAGAAGCTGAGAGAAAACCTGAAAAAAGAGCAATAGAGAACTATTAAAGTCTGATTCATGTCATGAGAAAGTTTCTGAAGTTTTTTCTTTTTTTTTTGTCTTTGTGTATTGAGTCATTCAAAATACAACCAGCAGTTTATACAAATAATGACTTGAATACTTATTTTTTATAATGAACAATCAATTTCTAAAAGGCATTATTTATTCAGAGGCATTATTTAAAAAAAAAAGATAAAAATGCAGAGAAAATATCAGCTGAAATGGCAAGAAATAGCAATAAGACAGTTTGCACAAGTTAAAAGTTTATTCTACCCAGATCAAATTATTCACTGGCAGCTAGCCATATGCAGTAGGTGGACAAGCCACAAAATCACCTACAAACTAATATCCAGAATAGTTTAGCAGCTTACATTTTAAAGCTTTCAGATGTTGACTTTCAGCAAGCTGAAGGGACATATACAACATTTGTTATTTTGTACGGGGCTTTGGCAGCATGTATGACCTGAATCAGTGCAGAAAGCTGGATGAGTCAAGAGGGCGTGTGAACGAACAGTGTCTGAATATTAATGCACAGTCCAGGACTGAGATCCATGTGAACGTGTGCATTTTAAAGCAAGACACTCTTGCCCTTCACACTTTAATGCCACTGTTTGTAAATTGTGGGTGGGGGGAGTGAATGTCCAGCGCTCTCTCCACCCTCAATACCATGACTGAGGTGCCCTTGAGCAAGGCACTGAACCCCCAACTGCTCCCCGGGTGCCGCAGCATAAATGGCTGCCCACTGCTCCGTGTGTGTGTGTGTGTGTGTGTGTACGCACGCTTTGGATGTAAAATGCAGAACACGAATTCTGAGTATGGGTCACCATACTTGGCTGTATGTCACTTCACTTTCAACTTTCATTGTTTGGGCAAACTCAAATTAACCTGGAATAAGAGGATGCATTTTAACAAGGAAGAAAACACACAAGCTCATAACCAGCATCCAAATATTCCTATACTGCATAATTGACACATCCAGGGCAAGCAACCAGACATAAAGAGAAAAACTCCTATTCACCTGTTCTCTTACAGTAGCCACGAGTCCTAAGACTTCTCAATCAATACTCAGCTGCTGATCCATGCGACAGCATAAACTTTCAACTTACCACATTGGCACCTCATAACAGACATTAATCCCACGGCGCTGAAATCAATACGCCATCATTCCTCTTTTGTGTATTCAGCACCCTAAACAATCCGGCAATAACAAACACAAGCAAACACGGGCTGTATTAATGTCCCCATCCTTTAAAACAGTCTAATGAAGCTTTGTCTCATAAATGACACTGTCTGGGAGCGTAAGCAACGTTAAATATACATTACACTGGGCCCTGGAAGTGTGCGGTCAGGGGCACGCCGAGCACACATTTGGTATGGCTACACAAACAACCGGCTATGAATAAATAAATGCAGAGCAGTGCCTTTCCGGACAAAAAAGAAGAGTCTGCCTTGCGCCTCAGGCTAATTTACACCAGCCTAGCGGCCACAGAAAAATAAAAAGAAGATGACGAGGTGAGGGGGTTCAGCTCATTAGATAGGTCAGATAATGGAAATGTAATATTGATCTTTAAAGCACGATGTGTGCGTGCCAGGGTCGACATTTAGGTAACAGTGCGATCTCAAAGCACGCCACGAAGTCTGTAAAGTGCGCATCTTTTGGAGCACCTCAATAACTGATCACAGTTTAACAAGTTTTCTGCATCACGGACAGCTCCTGACACGCCGGCGCTCTATGCCAAATTTAGTGGGTCTGACAGGCGGTGTGTGTAAGACAGATCGTGAAGAGAAAAAGAGAGCATCCATCTCTCCTTCTATATGAGCATGCTTGTTTATTTTAATGAGCATGTATGTGAAGTGGGACAGGGAGATGTATACTGGAATACATGATCCAACTCATCCGGATCCTCAACGGAGAAGCCATACCTTGCCATCAATCATGGGGAGAAGGCTCAGGAGGGAAGGAGGAAGACAGAAACGGAGAGAGAGATAAACAGAGAGAGAGAGACATGGGGGTGGAGGTGGATGCAGGTTTGCTGCCAGTTTCTTGATTAATCTGGACAATATTCTGTCTATAGAATATCAGAGACTGAATCAGACAAATTTAAGATGCATCAGAACATTGAAACCTGAGGAGCTGGAATTCAGAGAGGCCCAAGGAAACAGGACATCGTAAATCAGATTCCTAGCTCCAACTAGTCTGAAGCAAGCAAACTAACCAGCAAGCCTCTTTCACAAAACAGCTGACAACCTTGAGACAAAAGAACACTTATTGACAATTCCAATTCAGGAACGAGACTGTCAAATTTGTTGCAAATAATCAAGACTGATGGTCAAAGAGATGGCCATCACGTGTTCCACGATTGAATTCACAAGCTTCCTTAGACTGACTTCTCCCCCACATAGAAGACAGACCAAACCAAAATTCCTTTGTCTAAAGAACATGCCTTCGTTCTCCATAGAACTATACAAAGACTTTCTTTTTCATATGCGCATAAAATCATCCTAAAAGGACATTTCTATGCAGAACCCCATATTATGTTTGTAACCTACATGTTAGACTATCATGTTTTAATCAAATATTATGTATGTCTTTTTAATCATTATTGAATAGCTGAAGGATTCAGATGCGTGTTTGGTATGTATGAGTTTGAAAAATCAAGCTTTAAATGTTTCTTCCAATCAATTCTTTGTCAAATGCATCATAGTCTTGTTATAGAAATCATGTTCAAAAATATACTTTGCAAGAGCCTGTAAAGTTCGGACCTCTGACTGAACAGATAACATGTTGATTTATTAGTGGGGTGGAGAAACAAAGCAATACCCCGAGCAAGGACAGCATCTAATTGGCCAAGATGTCCAGATGGGACGGTCTGAAAGCCGAGTTTAAAAACTCAGGACACCATCAAACTCTCTCTTCTTCTTAAAAATGCTCTCTTACAACCTCTTGGTCCTCTTCTTCTTAAAAATGCTCTCTTGGTCCTCTTAGTCACTCTCTCTCATCTTCTTCTCTTTTGTCACCGCATGCCAGCTGCTACCATAATGAGAAGAAAACCAACCTAGTCTTTACATCCTTTTATTCTTTTACTTTATTTTCTTTACCGTTGTGAGTTTCGTGTACTCGGTTAAGTTTTGCCGCCACGCCTC
The DNA here is from genome assembly GCF_936440315.1 of Barbus barbus. Taxonomy (NCBI): domain Eukaryota; kingdom Metazoa; phylum Chordata; class Actinopteri; order Cypriniformes; family Cyprinidae; genus Barbus; species Barbus barbus. The sequence goes on from NC_136719.1 coordinate 17,887,222, forward strand.
GTCTCCGAGTTCAACTGGAGTCTGTGACCGCCTCAAAACTTCTACCAGCCACAACTCCATTGGCTTCCCAAGACGTCACTTCACAACTACTGAACTCTCAACCAATCAGACACTTCGGGGAACCCCCTTTCTGCAACGACGACGTCACAAAGGAAACCCCTTAACACAGGCATAGCAAGCAAGTGACACCTCCAGGTTCTAATTGAATCGTTGTATTTAATATAAATCTTAGCCTCATTGAGAAACTCAATGCAAGGGTTAAATAAGTGATTGATGGTTGTTCAGGTCTATGCAATTGAACATATTGCTGTAAACTTGGGATTTCACAGTTCCATTCTCGTAAACTCATCCTTTCCTCACTTTCTCTCTTTCTGCAACGTGTGAATGTGTGAATGCGTGTGTTCATGTGTTGTGTTAGATTAGTTTACATGTCTTAGGTTTATATAAATAAAATCTTATTTATATCGAAAAGAGAAGTATCTTGTGTTTTGTGCTCACAAGTTAATGTCTTAATCTGCTGATCTTGTTACTTTGGTATTAAATAGTGTTTTCACTATATTTTGGATTTTAATATTCAGTGCAGAGTTTATTATACGGTTCGTTCAGTGAATCGCCGTAACTGTGATTCTGTTCAAATCTCTATAAAATCATAAATGATTCCCTTTGAGCTAAATTAAACTATTTCTTTAAATTACATATTATTATTACGTTTTTATTACGTTACATGTCTTATGAGTCATTTCATTTCCCCAACATAGCACAGCTCTCCTCTTGCACAATAAAGAGGTCTCGGCAAAGGCTATTGACCATTTTCTAAAGATCTGCCATCCTGGAAGACAAATGAAGTGTGGCCTCACATTCAGTCGTATTAATATAATAATGATATCCGGGTCTGCGTCCCCGGTCGCCACACCTCAGCCCTGTAATGTAGGATTAGATGAAGAAGGAGAGCTGAGGAATTACATTCGATTAGCACTAAACAAGAGAATGAGACGTCGAGCGATTAAATCAATCAAGTGCGGGTTTCGGGACACTCATAGAGGGAGTGTGTGTGTGTGTGCTGTGTGTGTGAGAGATAATATGCCCTTAACACCTCGACTCTCTAAAACGTCATTCCCTCTCCCAGACAGTCTATACTGCGTGAGTGAGAACTTTTCAGAAGGGCCAACGAGGTGCAAAGCATTCTGGATAAACGACGATAATACGTCCCCTCAGCAGATCTCTGCTGTTATGCAGAGCGAGAAGAGCAGAGCTGCGCAATACCACCGAGACATGCCTGGAAGAATGAGGCGCTATCTGAGGGAAAAGTGTTTTAGAGGGAAGGAGTGCCGAGATTCCTCATAGGCTTCTTTTCTCATTACCTCCTCTCCTCCCCTGTCTTATTACTGAGACTTTTCTCAATAAAGAAGATCTGGACTGGATAAAAAGACAGCCACACTTGCAGTCTCTTTGGTCTCTGTATGCTTCCCTCTTCTTTCACTCCCTCTCTGTGATCACATTCCCTGAAAATGTAGTTTTGTGTCATCGTTTGAGGCTTGACTGTGCTTGGATTGGGTTATGTGCGTTCTTAGCGGCCATGCAACCTTTGTGAATCTGCACTCTGGGACGAAAATGTTGCATAGACAGAATTCTGACAAAAATAAAAGGTCTCTGGTCCACATTAGTATCTTAATCTGGTTTAGGTGCCAGAATAGATGCCCACTCACATGTAAAATAATCACCATGAGTTTGTTTCATATGTAAATTTGTGCTCAAAATTTTGGGGTTGGTAAGGTTTTTAAAAATGTTTTTGAAAAAATTACCTATATACTCACCAAGGATGCATTTATTTGATCAAAAAACAGTAATTTTGTGTCGCAATTTAAAATAACTTTTCTATTTGAATATACATATTTTCAAATGTACAATGTAAATGTAATTTATTCCTGTGATGGCAAAGATGAATTTTCAGCAACCATTACTTCAGTATTCAGTGTCACATAATCCTTCAGAAATGTTTCAAAAATGCTGATGAATATTTTTGTGTTTCTTTGATGAATAGAAAGTTTAAAAGAGTAATATTTATTTGAAATAGATTTTTTTTTTACTTGCCTTTATGGTCACTTTTGATCAATTTAATGTGGCCTTGCTGAATAAAAGTAATAATAATAATTAAAAAGACTGACCCAAACTTTTGAACAGTCATGCAACTTGGAAAAATGGATGTGCAGTGGACATACAGTATAGTGAACTTACTAATTAAAGCAGCAGTTAAAACAAAACTCTTAATCTAAATATCTTTTTTAATGACAAGCCTGGCAAAACCGATGAGATTTTTATGCAATAGGTATCAGACAGTCAGTGAGCGGACACTGGGTGGTCCGTCTGAAGCTGAGACTACTGGGACACAGTGAGGGTGCTGCCAAGCCCTGGAGACTGATACCATATGTGCAAGACAAAGTCATGCTGGAACAACTTGCTCTATCCTGGACACAGAAACTGAGCACCTGAAGCAGCAGTGAAGCAGAACATGAGTCAGCTTAGAGAATATTGAGAAAACACTGGGACAGACTGAGAATAATATTTCTGAGAAAATGGAAATGTTGCTTCACAAGCTTTTACTTTCCTCTTTTCAAAGCCTGTAATAAGATGCTGCCGAATCACTAATGTTCTTCCAACAATTGTATGCAAATGAGCAATTTTGTATCACAGTGACTCCAAGAAAACTGTGTTTTTAACATTAATTAGTGACTGCTAAGTCAAATCGTTTAAATTTAGGGTATGAGATCTTCGGCTAGTGATTTGACCTATATTGGTTGTGTTTGCTTTTTAATTAAAAATGTGATACTAATCCAGATTATTGAATCAAATTGCTTTCTGATCAGTGTGAAAAGTTTTTAGGTTGAAAAAAAGTTGTGCAACTGTTGTGTATCATGATTGATGGTTGCTGTCACTTCTGAGTCCATCCCTAGTATATGTCCTAAAAGCTTGATTATCTATCTTCTGTGCTCTTTTAAAGGCTTCATCTGTATGCGATCCCTCCCTGGACCTCTCCCTGTGCTGGGCTGTAGTTTCGAGGTTAGCTTTGATCAGTCGGTGAGCTCAGGCTCCAGCGGGCTGAGGGGTTATGTTTAATCTCCCTGCCTGTCTCCATTACAGCTGAATTACACTTGAAGGTGTGCTGCTTAGCGAAACGAACCGGGGAAGAAGAAAATATATGATGGCTTCAGAAAAATAACAATAGGTAACAGAGTTCCCAACAGGTGTCCAAGTCTCTGGCAGTCTTACCTGTAAAAGCCAGTAGCACCTGCGGTGGAAGGTAGGGATGATGGAAGAGTGGACGTAACAGCCGTACAGACACTGGGGAAAGAAACACACACAGAAATACATGGTTAGTAGAGAACACAATGGCTAAGTCTGAAAAATAAAGTTATGGTAAGGTGTATGAGGGTCTGTCTCTTTGACAGTGTTAGCCTTGAATAGAAAAATGTCTTACTTTAACAGACTCTTCAACAGGTCTACTCTAAATACAACAACAACAATAAAAACCTAGAAAATACCTATTTATATAATTATAATTTATACAAACGACACTCGCCCATGTGGCCAGGGAACGGACAGGACACTCAGAGGTCTGTCAGGGCTGGAATGAGTCATGCGATTTTGAGAAGACATCTGGGATGCTGTGCTGTTGCTGGGCGCTGACTTTCCACCCAAACATATTGTTTGCAAGCACTCAAGCCAAAGAGCTTGGCTCTTTCTGGAATAAATCAAATATCCATTTCTATGGATAAGGCTCCTCTACAATGCACACAGGGGATATTTATTTACCTGCGGAGAATTGGAAAGTCTTGGTGCATTCACACACACACACACACACACTTGCATGGATGTATGCACACGTGTACACACAGGTCTGCAGATACACACACACCATGCACTCTGAAATAATGGATTTTTTTGAAGTTCTAAGGGAGGTTAATGGCACCGTTATACTGCAATGACAAGCTAAATACGATTAGGAATGTGTTCATTGTTGGCTGTGCAAGACTAAACCAAAGTTAAAATCACAAAGTGTGCAAATGAAAACTACTGTATAGTTCAATTCAAGGTACAGGTATTTCTGTAGCACTATTCACAATACTGTTTCAAAAGAGCTCTACAAAAGATTAGAACCTTGACAGTTCCTAACATGGTATAGCTAGGAGGAGGATAAATTAAAACCTTGAGAGAAAACAAATCTATGCAGCAGAACCTCACTCTCCTCTGGTCAGCAAGATTGTTTCTACAAAACCATATTTTTACATAATATCACTTCTTTTGATTAAGCATAACAAAAAACACAGTTTGCAACTATACTCAAGTTTTTAACATCAATATTACTACATGCTATGGGTCCATACTAACCAATAATATGGATGTCTATTACCCAGTGTATACTGTTCAGAGTGTGCCAATTTTCTATATGCACAGAATCTCCAGATGACCAGTTCAGGAACAGTACACACAGAACATACTGCGCAGAACAGTGTATCCCAAAATGCAAAGGTTCCAATTAACCTTCCATGTCTTGTGTGATGATTGATGAATGAACTTTAATATCAGCTACAATCTTTTTAATGACTTATTTGATCAGATTGCCAAGTTAAGACACATTACCATTCAAAAGTTTGGGGTCAGGAAGATTATGATCAGGACAACTGTTTTCAACATTGATAAAAAAGAAATGAGCAACAAATCAGCTATTAGAATGATTTCTGAAACATCATGTGACACTGAAATCTGGAGTAATGGCTTCTTTGCCATAGGAATAAATTACATTTTAAAATATATCAATATAAAACAACTATTTTAAATTGTATTAATATTTAATAATATTCCTGTTTTTACTGTATTTCTTTTATTAAATAAATAATCATCAGTGACTTTCAAAAACATTAAAACATTTATCGACCCAAACTTTTGAATGGTAATGTATATATTTCATTTATACAAAAATGGATTTAAAAAATCAATTAAAAATGCTACCATTTTTATTTTTGTGATGATAACAGTATAAAAATTGCTGAATAAAACATGCAATGTAGTGAGATCATATGACAGTCATGTACTGTAGCAGGTACAAATACATTATATACAGTGCACTGCACAGTATTAATTTAGTAGTGATTCCATTCAGTCTGTCTTTGTCATTCTTTCTATCACCAGCAGCAGCATATAAAAAAGCATTTAAAAAAGCATGTGTGTTTTTGTGCTAACACAGATTCCCTGGCCGTGTCAATGCACTCAGACACTCATGAGCAAACAAACACTATAGTCAGCAGAGCATTGAGGTCCAGAGTCTCTCACCGGTTCCATCTTACTCCTCTGCTAATCTGAGAGGGGCAGACAGACAGAGGCGATATCTGCAAAGCTTTCTACCAAGGGTGGTTTCTCAGAGTAGGCAAGGGAAGCATTTTAAAAGTTCATCAAATGCCACTGCTTTTCTACGCAGGGCTTCCATCTAGTGATCGACCGATATAGATTTTTTTTTACAACCGATACCGATACCAATTATTTACATGTTTATGTGCCTGATAACCGCTATGCAGAACCGATATTTATTTACTGTTATAAAGTAAATAAATGACTGCGTGAAGTAAGTCCATACTTCACTTTGGTTTTTCCTCCTTTCAGTCATCTTAACAAAAAATGGTTTGAGAATTAGCAGTCTTTCATGCAGGGCTCTAGACTCATTCCCACTGATCTCACTTTTGCGACTAACTTTCTCAGTTGGTCGCACGAGCACATAATTTGGTTGCAATTAGTTTTTTGTTTTTGCACATTTGCACATTTGATTAATCAATGCATGCTGATGAACTTTTATCATAGTTTATTATTTAACTATATTATTATTTATATGGTAACGAAAGTGTTCAACATTCAACTCGTTCTTTCTCATCTGTATTATTTGTGATTTAAATTTTGTGAACAGGAACTTTCAAATTTGCGATCTTGGTGTCACATTTTACAAGAAAAGATAATTGTCTGTTTTGCTTATATCTATACACCTTTCATTTTTTAAGACTAAAACAAAAGATGGATTCATTGTTATTCTTAATTAAAAAGCACAAAAACAATAAAACAGTACGTTGACAATGACAAACTAGCTTACATAACAGTTACTAACAAAAAGGAATAAGACGAGGCATGGCACAGGACACATCACATGCTATATACCGAGTATATTACAGAATGTTTAGCAAACTCTGAGGAAGCAAATAAATATATATTTTTTTAATTAAGGAAAGCCTCCATAGCATAACGTGAGGTAAACAGCAAAGATAACAAGCTTCTCAAAACGAAAACAAAAAGAAAAGTAAAACTAAACTGGCTGTAGCTGACAGGACTTGCATGTTTTTACTACAAGAACACTAGCATGTTCACCTTCTCTGGTTTAAGAAGCAGACTTTTACTTTAGTTTGAAAACAAAATCCTCCGTTGCGCTCCGGCCGCGACACGAACCTTCGCGCTCGTGCTGACGCGGCGAGTATAAACCAGGCTCTACCCACGAAGCACTCGCGCTCAAAGCACCTCTCTTCACGTGATCAGTGAAATCTGACTCCTGCTATAATGTGCTGCGCCTGGCAGCGCGTGCTGTATGAAGCAGACGCTTTGGAGCAGCGCAGACCATGCACTCGTACAAATGCGACCACGTCAAATTTTAACTTGCAAACAATTACCATTTTGGCCGCAGTCTAGAGCCTTGTCATGTTAAATTTAATCTTCGTATTACAACAATAAAAAAAACATTTTATTTATAAAAAGCTTTAGCAGCAGCACTAATATTAGCAGTAAGCAAAATAAACGTAGAATATCTAATGTTTTCAAATGGAGAAAATAAATAAAGGACAGGAGTCATATCAACTTAATTTTTAACTACAGTTTTAGTAGGTTTATAAGCTGTTTAATAGGCTAAAGAGTAAAGACTAATTCACTGGATAATATTATCTGGAATATTGGAATATAACAAGCATTGTATTTTATTGCATTTCTCAACTGGCATGCTCTATTTTTTGTCGTTCTAAATTATGCTGCTGACATCGCGGTTTATCTATGCATTTACACAGAACTATAGGCTACTCAAACTGCCATCTATTGCAGAGAATTTCCATAGAGTTGTATTAATTTAGATGTTTATAAACTAAATAATGGTTATATAGTAAGTGTTAATACAATTTAGGGTGCTTCAAAAAAGTGAATCTTGTTAAAAGTTACATGCAGTGGCCGTGCTGAGCATTTCTTGAGCATCAACCGCTGAGTGAACTGCGATATGAAAGCGGCTTCACGAGACTAATGTTGAGCATATAGACAACAGAGAGAGAATTAAATTCAATGCTTTTATTTCCAACATGCAATCATTCATGGCTGTATTATTTAATTCATGCAAAGTTACGTCTTTATTTGGAGAGGACTTGACGGATTATCTACGTGACTCCGACTTCACGAGACTAATAGACCACAGAGAGAGAATTCAATTCAGCGCTTTTATTTCCAACATGTGCTAATTCATGGCTGTGTTATTTCAGGCAAAGTTATATCTTTATAGGGACAGGGCTTGACAGAGTATCTTATTTATCAAATCAAGTACCTGCACGCCGTTGTTGTTGTTTCATCTCCCCTCAGATGTGCTGCAATTGCGATCCTGCGCAATTCTTTTAAAACCGTTTATCGGTGAATCCGATATTATAAAACCGATATCCGATTATGGGAAAATGCTTAAATATCGAGAAAATATCGGTAAATCGATATATCGGTCGATCTCTACTTCCATCCAGCTCTGGATCCAAACGTACAAGAGCGCATTTCTCCATCTCCATCTGACAGATAATGTCTGTATGTGGATGTCTGCTATATGTACCAGGCTGAGCGCTGTGAACGTCTTTTCTGCAGTATTGACAGGTGTGTGCGGTTCCTTACTGTTCATCCCACTGTGCGGACTGGAGAGTGCATAAATTAGCCCCAGGCAGCTTCTGTTTACTCAGTTTAAGAAATACACAAAGTGTTCAGCAGGCATAAACAAGACGCCTGGGCCGTGTCAGACTGTAGCACCTGTCAGAGCTGATACAGGAATCAATGTAAACCGTCCATCGGCTACACACATACTGTCAGAGCTTACACACATACACAACAATATAGCTTTGTTACAAAATCTAATGTGCTGTCTGTTGCCTACATAGGCAGCTGCTTTCTGACAGTGACTGAACCTCAAATCTAAATGATTTTGAATTAATTAGATCGGCAGGAACTTTTTGTGCCATGCAAAACAGGAAGGCTCGACTCTTGAATTGCTTTTGTTGTTAGCATGATGCAAAGCAAATTATTTTACAAGAAGCAAAAATAAACAAATAAATATTTTTGCTAATATTTTTCAGGCACATTATATATATATATATATTTTTTTGTTTGTTTTGTTTTGTTTCATATTATATGTTTTATTTATTTATTTTATACTCTTCTTCCCACTCAAATTGCTCTTCTTCCCTCTGTGTGGACTAGAGAGCAAATATATCAGCCCCAGGCAGTCTCTATTTATTGGTCTTCTGTCATTAGGTTTCTGAACAGAGCATATGTAAATTTTAAAATACGTTCACACACACAATCAAACCAGAAACAGGTAGGCTGACCATTTTGCATCCTCCCAAAACATTTGATATAATACACACAACAAAGCAAATGAGAAAACCATAAACCTTTAACGCAGACTAGCTTATCAGTAATTCAGGACAAATATCATTCAGCTCTTTGCTGATTCTCTCTCAAGGCTGCGTGGCAATGTGACAAACTGACAATGACAGAAGCCATTATTTGCTGTCTGTGGGCTGTGACAAATGACAGCACATCAAATGGCAAGCAATTAAGGCATAATTATATTCCCACAATCATGCAGGACTTCTCTCCATTTCTCAATCTGACTTACTCATCATTTGAAGCAACAGCAAGACTACAAATTACAAACTGTTCTCAATGCACATCTAAAACAGACCATAGATGAGATTTTGTTGTGAAATGGGCCATTTGGGATAAAAAAATAGTGGGGTCAGTCCATGTCAACTGGTCCAAAAATTCTAAAGATGGTTGCTTAATTAAGTGATCTCTATGTAGTGGTATTGCAAAACCAAGTTTTTTATTTTTAAAATAATAATGCTCAACAACCTTCACTGGACCACTTCAGATGAATTGACCACCGCGAAAAATGTGTATAAACATCCTGATCAGAATTTCTCTCAGTCCAAATGTAATAATTACTGAAAATATTAAGCAAACTATATGGTTCTGCTCAAGGACATCTAGTTTATTTGCTACTAAATGCCTCAAACTAAACTTTTTAAGACCTCATTATATATCCGGAACCTTCTTAAAATGACTGTTTCCAGGCAGACTGCATAAACAGATTGTAACTAGTGATTTCTTATAATGCTTGACATTTTTGTGTATGACCAAGGTCCATGTGCCTATGGGGTCAGTAATGGTCAACAGAGGGGATGAACATTTTGGTCAGATATTACATGGTCAGACAGTGGAGCTGTGATTAGGACACACTAATTGTGCATGTCGTCATAGCAGGTGTTACACCGAGCCATCAATCAAGGCAGCCAGGCAGGCAAAGAAGGCAAGGTGTCCAACCTGCCGAAGATGTGAGACTCTCTCATTAGTCCATAACGATGTGTGAAGGCACTCTTAATCAGACCATGGTATCTTAAGTATGGTGGCAATTTGCTGTTTTATGATGTGACGATGTGTGTGGTTGTGATACTGGATGCTCTCAATGAACCTCATCAGGGTAGATGCTGTTTACTGTGAAGCGAATGAAAATGAGGCTGCGAGGAAAAGACATACAGTCCGTTCAATACATTGCACAGTATTCAATAGTGCAATCTAAGCAAGACAATACAGGTGAATAGGGTAAATATTTTAAGTAATAGAAATCGCAATACTTTCTCCAAATGATTCAGAACATTAAGACACTTGCTTTGTATTTTGTTTTCTAAAATGTTATGCTTAAATATGAAATTGAGCCACTATATTTCATTCACTTATTTTTCATTGTTAACATTAGAGTTGAAGTTTTTTATATCGTGGATTTCAGAAATCTCTTCACATCACTTAATACATTAGAAAATACTGGCAATATTTTGCCTGTAGTGTCTTGCCTTATTAAGCAGACTCATATTCTATACCTCACAGCCTCATTTTCATTTGTGTCAAATTAAATATCGTGCCTACCCTGATTGAGGCCCATAAGCCTCTGAGGGAAACCAGACACTGCACAGTGTTTGTCTAGTCTGGTATAGCAGCTATACCGAATCCCACGCTAACCTTGATAGAGTTTTGTCTTAGCACTCGCTACACAAGGAATAATTTATCAGACAGTGAATCCAGTTGGGAATACTCAATCATACAATTTGAGAGCGCATTGGCGACAACTTGATGAATTACCTCATAGACTGATATAGTGAGCCGAGACCTTGTAGATAATCAAGACAAATCTATTACCAATCACTTGAACATGTACATTTGTCATGCCTTACTCTTCTTTCAGCAATACTGAACGGATCTGGATAACTACGTCTATGTGCAAACCCTTACAAGTATGTCCTGGTTATAATCTTGTGCCAGCAGATCTACTACAAAGTCACCGTTTCATTAAGAAGATCAAGCTTTTTATTATCAATCAGGCATATATAAGTAGACCTGCCTAAGGGCTGTGGATTGAGCCTGAGGCAAAGACAAAAATATGTCTCCTGTCCAGCAAGTTACTCAGCCTCTTTCAGGGGAGAACAGGTCTGCTGAACCCAAATGGCTAGTTAAAGCAGTAACAAGCTGTCACTACGACTCAGACTGTAACCAATCACATCCTACTTCCTTTCCACACTGATAACCTTTCTGCACCTGTGTGTGAAGAAAGCTCTTTACTTTCAGAAAAAAATCAATAAGTCAAAAGCTTACAGACATTTCCTTTAACCCAAAAACACAACACAACGTAATACGTAATTTAAAACACAATACATTTTTATGGATCTTTCTATAATGCCATAAATAAATTTTCCATAGTGCACAATTTGGGACATGGCCTATGTCCCAAATTGTGCACTATGGAAAATTTATTTATTAAATATAAAGAGTTATATATAAATTATAAACTCTACCTGTCATGCCTTAAAACTTTTTTTTTTGAATGTACATTGTACACAATTTTTTTTGTCAAACTATCATTCAAATTATTTTTTGACAAACCCTGTAGTTATATAAATTATGCTACTTTGTTAAAGGGATGTAAATAAATATAAATAAAATACTGACATAATTTACTCATCCTTCATATAGTCGCAAAACTGTATGACTTTTGTCTCTGGAACACAAGAGAAGATATCCTGAGAAATGGAAGTCAATGATCACCAGTACTATTTGCAAAATATCGCCTTTTGTGTTCCACAGAAGAAAATAAGGCATAAACAAATGATAAAAGTGAACAATTTAGTTGTAAATTTAAGTTTGAATCTTCCGACTGAACCGAATTTAAATGAAAGAATTCTCAATTCAATTCTGAATGATGCACAGTCCTGCTAGTATCATACTAGTATGACATTAGCAGTATCATCTCTAGTAAACAGAATCATCTTATTGAGTTTAGCCACCACTGCCGCAGCATCTCAAACTTCAGCTGTGTGAAACAAAATGAAGCTAAGAAAACCATGATTGTCACCGAACAATACTGCTCGCACAAAAAAGAATGCCTTATGGTAAATTTGGTTTCTAAAAATACCTTGCACATTGTAAATAAACAAAAACAGTTTATAAACAGACCCCGAAAGGGGGAATTAATTACTCGAGCTGGAGAAGTAAACAGAGCCATACATCAATATCACAAACACAACAATAACACAGAGGAAATATTGTACAACTAAGGCTGTCCCATATCATTGCATGCAGTGAGAGAAAGAGAGATAAGGAGGAGGAATAGTGTGTGTACTACCCACACTCATGCCTGTGACAGTACAACAAATGTGTGCGTGCGTGTGTGTGTGTGCACGTCTCTCAGGCAGAAGACACAGTGTCTGTTGATGTTAATGCCAGGCCTCTGGGCTCAGGGCCAAAGGCATTAAGTGGAATCGAATTCCACAAAACTAGCTTTAATCAGCAGGTTTTTAAGGTTAGAATTACCCTCTCTCCTCCAGCCTGCCTGCCAAGGTTAAAGCCCTGCCGGAGCAGGCTGAGGTAATGGGATGGTGGGGTGGCAAAGGCCTCATGCTCCTCTGCTCCTCTACACACTAAAACCCCAGCATACTCTAACACATGACGAGCATCTGCAGAATACTGAACAACCCAGTGCTCTCGACTCTTCAAGGACAACGGTGACCAACTGAAGTATGTGTATATGCAGTGTGGTTAGAGGTTAAATGGCTAGTTTAAATTAAAATTCCTAGAATTACAACTTTTCCAAACCTGTTTGAATTTTTATGTTTTCTGGGGAACACGAAGGAGATATATTGTATAATATTACAGTGGGGACTGGTGATGTTAAAGGGGTCATATGACGTTGCTAAAAATAATTTTTTTGTGTGTATTTGGTGTAATGCAATGTGTTTATGTGGCTTAAGGATCAAAAAACATTATTTTCCACATACTGTACAATATTGTTGCTCCTCTATGCCCCGCCTTTCTGAAACACAACGATTTTTACAAAGCTCATCGTTCTGAGAAGCGAGGCGTGCTCTGATTGGCCAGTTTTTATTGGCCGAATACCTCAAGCGTGAGATGGAAATGTTACGCCCCGTACCGTATTATGATGCCGTGTCCCGGCACGACGACACAAAAACAATGAAACCCACTATAAAGGAGGCATTTGTTGCATCCAGTGGGGACATAATTACTTATTATAATGACTTATACTGTCTTTTTACTTTTTACTGTCTATCCTGCCAGGTTCAGGAAATAGTCCTCCGTAAAATGCGCTGCACACACTCTAATATTTGGGTTGAACTGTTCTGGAACAGAGTTGTAAATACAACTTAACCACTGATTTCTAGTTGTGTCCTCTTTTGGAATCCCAAACAAAGTACTTTCACTTTCGCAACGAAACACAACGTCTCCACAACATGGTGCCAGCAACACTACTACAGCGAGAATAATAGTTCCGCCTTCTTTCATTGCGTATACGTTTGGGCGGTGTTATGCAAATCTTCCCACACCGTGACGTAGACATGTGGGGGCGTGTTTATGAGCCGTTTTAGTGGGCGTGGCAGAGTCTTAACTTTTATAAAGAATATCTCTTTGGTTTTGAGACTTTAGTCTTTGCAACTTCAAGGATCTTGTCTATGCACAAACAGCTTGTAACACCCCAAAGAGAAAGGAAAACTTGAAATCGCATCATATGACCCCCTTAAAAAAAACAAAAAAAACCCACTATAGTGTTATTCAATAACACCCCTCCCCTTCTGTAACTCACAGTTTTGATTCAATTTAATGACAAATTTGACAGGCTTCCCACAAGAACCTATGACATCAAACCTGGTGCGAACAGAAAGAGAGTGTGAGATTTAAAATCAGCAGATGATGGTGAGCTATTCCTTTTAAACATTTAATTTTTTTAGGTGACTGCAAGGTTGATCTAAACCCCAAAGTTGATCCATGAACTACCACCACTGTATCTACGAGTAAGATATTTTACACCAGGTTAATCCAAGGCGACTGTCTACTTACCTACTTGTGTGCAAGACAGGTAAAGAGAGATAGAGTGACTGTTGATTGCTGATCTATTACATCATTAGCAGGCAGAAGGTGAAGGTGGTATCCAGACAAGACTAACATACGTTGTCTAAAAGTGCTTTTACACATCCAAACCCCAATCAGCCCCCAGGCTGAGCAAGCTCAGAGCGTATAGAGCCATCATTACTAAGAGTCTCTCTGTGCCACAATGTAAGGGTACTGTAATAGCCCATTAAGTCCTGCTGTCTGACAAAGTGACTTCGGGCCTGAAGCCTGGCCAGAGTTCCGCGGACAGAATCATGATTCAGGAAGAACCCTGTGCAACAGGCAGTTTTTTCCCTTGTTCTTCTGCTCTGTGTCTTCCTCTATCAGGGTGAAACAAAAATAAATGGCATATTTCTCTTTGTCAGAGAGGGCTGGTGATGCATGAGCTGCTAACACAAAGAACGCGGGCCTCTGGGACTCCGCAGAGCTCGGTTATTTGCGTCTACGTAGGATAGTAGATGACTCTCAAACAGTGAGGCCAAATTGAGGAGAGACTCTTACATGCTGGAGTCAAAAGGATAGAAAGTTTAAACGAGAGATTAGCTGCCTGAAGGGAGGGATTGTTGGTGTCTAATATAAAAATTACAGAAACTTTCATGAAAGCTTTGAAGTGAGTTTATCTCTTAAATATGAAGAGAAAAGGGCTTCGGCATGCTGTTCCTTGTCAAAAATATCATGGGTATTGAGAGATAATTCGCCTTCAACCCACTGAAAAAAAACTTTGAAGTACTAGGGAATTGTCTCTCCTCATTCTCCATTCACACCCTTACCCTGTCTGAGATCCCATTCTCTCCTCTACCTCCCTGATCCCAAACCCTACCGGCGTCTTGAATAATGAATCTGTCTCCATCTGCCGTAGCAGCCCATTATTCATGGAATTCCGGGTTTCATTACGGAAGCTAACAGAAAGGCAAAAGGATGGTCAGTCCCTCCTGTGGGGGTCAAAGGTCAGGGGTCATCTGAAAACAGCTGATGTTTTTCAGCATGCTGAAGTTTCTGGATCTATCAGCATTCGAGATCTGAGAGAGCAAGTGATTCGTAAACACGACGCAGTAATATTAGACTTCTGAATGTGAATCAGAGGCTGGCTGGTTTGCATGAATAGCATTATGAGACGTGTGGCACTTTGTTTTATTTCCATTTGAGCTAAATATTTATGCACAAAGCTTTGCTCCCTGGGGAAACGGTTCTCATGCTTTTTGAACAGCTTCAAATGCTCACAACAAACGCTGAGCAGACAAACACAATGAGTCGACTGTGTCAAAATATGGAAAGTGGGTTAAACCGTTTAACCCACGCTACAAGAAACTTAAAGGAATAGCTCACCCGCATCCATATGACTTTCCTTATTCTTTAGAATACTAAAGGAAATGTATTCCTGGCTGTTTTTTTCTTCCATACAGTGGAAGTGATTTGGAATGAAAAAGAAAAACACAATAAAAGGGCCATAAAAGAGGATCAAACGACTTCTGCGCTATATTCCAACGCTGTAAGATATTATATAAAATGTAAGTTGTTATTTGTGCCAAATACAAAGTGCCAGATTTGAATATGAGAAATTTTGAATGGGTCCGAATATATATGATTGGTTACAGTGATGTTACACAAGGTGGCTTTACAAAATTTGAACAAAACACAAAACATATTTTTAAGTATATTTTCAACCACATACAATCGCTCATTTTGAGATTGTAAATAAACTAGAACAAAACTTAGAAAACTGTAATTCAGTCAAATCAGGGAACGACTTATGGGTCTGCATATGTTTACAAAGCCAAGATAAAGGAAATATTTTTCAGAGTACATAATTAGAATGTTAACATATGGATTCAGAAAATTGCAACCAGGGGAATCTGTTAAAAGAAAGTATTTAAATAAAAGATTCAATAAAATAAATTAATTTACTTTCTTTCTTTTGAAGAACATCAAAGAAGATATTTTCTGAAATATCTCATGGTGTTTCTCTGTAACAAGTCAATGATTACCAAAATTATTTGGCTACCAACATTCTTCTTCTTCTTCTTCTTCAAAAAAAATTATTTTATGTCCCACAGAAATCAGAAAATCCTACAGGTTTGGAATAACTTTTTTGGTGGATAATCCCTTTAGGTTTTTAAAAATGCAAGCCATTTCCAGGGCATGTGAAACAAATGGAACTTTGGAGTGTGACTGTATAAACCAGGGAGAATCTGTAGCTCTGCATAATTGTGTTAGCAGTGATTAGCACACAGTTATAGATCTCCCAGCTTGATGTATATGCTCTCTTCATTTCTGCCGGCTCCCGCACGAGCAGACAGCCGTTCACAGAGACTGTTAATCATAAAGAGACGCTTCAAAAAAGAGAGAAAAGAGAGCCAGAGTCAGCGAGACATCAGAAGAGAGCAGAGAGACTACTTGATTACCAGCGAAACAGCCAGAAAATCAGACCCTGGGATGAAGGAGGAGAAAAGGAGGGGAGAAAGAGAACAGGAGGTACAGAGAGAGGGAGAGAGAGAGAGAGAGAGAGAGAGAGAGAGAGCATGAATGCTAACCAGCACCCAAACACAGAGCAGAGGCTTTATCCTTCACAGGCAGAAAAACACCAATCGCAAACACATTTTCTCAAGCCCAGGCCCTGAGAGAGATAAAAAAAGCAATTTGTATTCTATTCCTCCTCAGCGTCGCTTGCCCTGTTCCTCTGCCTGCATATTTGTAAACACGGCTTCGTCAGAGCAGCTTAATCTTCCTTGCACAAACGCAGGCTGGAGGCGGCGGAGGGGTGACTGGATGAGGAGGTTGGGGCAGAGGGGTCAGGCGAGGTCAGTACAGGCCAAACCGCATTTCCTGCTCTGGAACTGGAGGTACGCTCCTTTATACACATACCAGAGTGGCAAACACTAATCTACATGCTTTCTGATATTAAATTTGTTATGTTTGTGTTATAGCTATAGGCAACAAATAAAGAGCCTGGGACCATATTTTTGCTTATATAAAATTATACAAATACATACATAAATAAATAACTAAACAATTAAAAAAGTGAATGTAAAATGTTATATTGCTAAATTCTAACTTATTTTATTTACAATAAATCTAACTTACATATTTATTCTAACCTAGATGTTTGCTAAATTCTAGGTTATTTTTGATTCTATTAAAATTTATATAAAATGTAATTTATGTGTATATTAATCGCATAATATACAAATTCATCCCATATGCACATTTTGTAATGACAAAATATGTTAACCTATTTTTTATTTTTTTGGCTCCAATGGGCCAGAGAGGAGCTGCTATATTGGAGCATGGCGGAAATTCAGGATCCAGATGGCTTGGAACAGTTTGGGACAGCTTGATATTATCACAGAGTGACAGACAGAGTGATCAGTCCAACATTAACTAGCAGCACAGATACAGGCCTTACTAACCCGAGCAACATGTCCAAATTTACTCCCAAAACACAAGCCAAATTAACATTGAAGCAGCTCAAGAACAAAAAGGTGAATGGGCCTCACCTCAATCCAAATAAGAATCTGTGCAATTATTCACAAATTGTGGTGCACAAGCTGCAGAGGACAGGTCTACAAAATATAATAATTTGGTGACAAAATCTTTAATGTTAAGATAATTTATATATTTAAATAAAATAAAGATATTCCTAATAATTATAATTTAAAGAGAGTTTAATTTACTTATATATATTTTAATAAATACATACATTTATGCTTAACTATTAGGATTTGGATGATTAATAGTCTCTATTTCTCTCTCTATTTTTAAAACTAGAATAAATTGTAAAACTAATAAATTGTACAAATACATATATTGGCAGAACTAGAACATGCTACACTCGTTCACTTATTGTATAACTCCATGGGGGGGGGGGGGGGGGGGGGGGGGTATAAAACACAGTTGTTAGTATTCTACAGACTGAATTTCACTTTTTGATTCAGATAAAAGAAAACTGAAGAGACTTGAGGAGTTTGTGATCTTTTGTTGAAAACACACACACACATACACACACACACACACGGACAGTGGAGCCCACATAAAAGGAGACAGATTCTGTGTTATGAGAAAGAGAGAGGGAGACATAGGAGAGACAAAAACGAACGGAGCGAGTGTAAGATAGAAGGCAAGGAGAATGAGAAGTGACACTTCATTTCGGTGGCCCATGTCTGGCTGACTTATTATGAGATGTTTTGTAAGCTGGCTTGGTGGTGCATCTGTTCTGGACCAGAGCCTGTTCTCTATCTCAACAGAGACTGGTGGCTGGAACCTGTGTTTATCTGCCCTGGGCAGCAGCCCCCACTGTCCTCCTAAATTTACAGCCTGGCTCTCTGTCTCACTCCCTTCTCTGTCATGGCTACCCTCTTCTCATGACATACTCCCGCCTGGCCTGCAACCTTCTCAAATATAAAATAAATATAATAATAAAATGGTTACTCATCATGTATACCTGCATAATGTACAGTATAAGTGTCCATAGCTTTTGTAGCTTGGATGAAACAAAATGCTTTTCAGCTGTTCACTGGGTTCTCAGGGAATTCAGTCAATCAAGAATTTAAAGACCCTAAAAGTTTAATGCCCTTTTCCCACTTTTCATCATCTACACTTGCTTTCAGCTATACTGAAAACAAATATTCTATAGAACATCCTTGTATAAACAATAAAAATAAACCCATAACATTCATATGTAGTCAGACATATGGACAAAGTACTGTATTTGAATATAATAAATGTAAAATATATATTTAAATGAATATATAAAATATACAAAAGATAAAATTAAATAAATAAAAAGAAGAAATCATAAATAGAAGAAACCATAACTTCAAAATCTTGATAGGCCTATGGACAAGAAAATAGATTTGAACATGAATTTTGAAATCTAAATAAATCAATAAATGAAAGGAACACATCATAACAAATAGAAGAAACCAGAATATACAGATTTAGTCAGGCCTATGGAAAAGACACTAGATTTGAAACATGAATTTTGAAAAATATACAATATTGAAATAAAAAATATATATTTTGCTAACCTTAAGAGCAGCTTTTAATGGATTTCCAAGGCTTTAAATGAATATCCATTTCACAGAAGCTACAATTAGGTGTGCTATGAGCCTCATCTTGACTGTGTTAGATTTTTTTTTGTATTTCATCGATCAGCAGTGACAACTGAAATTCACAGACATTCAGACATCGATAAAAGATGAAAGAAAGACAGTAGCAAAGTTGGGTGATTGAAAGAGGGCGTTGGAGAGACAGGAAGCAGAGGTACAGAGAAGAGCTGGAGTGGAGGGAGTGAGTTATGTGACATTCAGTATCTCTGGAGCTCAATCCCCTCAACAGTTTACTTTCCCCAATTACAGATATGGGCCACCCCGCTTTATCCTTGCTCATGAGTGATATGACGCCTCCGTCCTTCAGTGCGCTTCCCGCACTCCAGATGATCTAATGTGACAGAGTGCAGGTGTAAGTTATCAGAGCTTTGCTTCGTCGGAAAACGGCAGGCTTTATTTGCGACTGGTAGAACGTTAACTGTCCCGTCTCAAGGTTAGGATTGCTCGCTCAGAGTCAGAGAATGAATGTGGACGCTAATGCCTTTTCCACAAGCGTCATTCCTGTTTCCTCTCTCCTGAAGTGGTTCAAGACTGCTGCTTGATTTATACGCCACACGCACCATTAATCCTGCAACCATGCATGGCTCAGCTGAATAATTGATCTCGGTGCTTCTGTAACTAAATCTGTCAAAATAATGATGGCCCCCCACACCAATCGCTGGGCCCCACCAATGGCTTATGGTCTGCTAAAAGTCAAAGCAAAACAAATACTAAAATACAAACAAAAACACTCACACCCAATGAAAAGGAAGGCTGGAGCAACTTGCACTGGAAATTAATGAGTGTGTCTGTGACTCTTCCTGACCACAAGAGGGAGTTTCACAGCTATGGTCTATTCTTTGTAAAATTTATGTGTGAGTGTGAAACTCCAGCAAATCAAAAGAACATGTTGTAATGACATCAAGGAAATCTGAAAGAAATCCTGCTTCCTAAGCATTTCTCTTTTCAGACCAGATCTCAACCACTTTAGACGCAAAGATCGCCAGTGGCCCCAGATTGTTGTTAACATTCACTGTGACATTCACATTTAATCTTGAAAAATGTATAATAATGATAAAGTATCAATAGAAGGATTTAGAATGCTAATTTTGATGTTACACTACTATTTATGCTTAAAAAACTTTACAGTGACAATAAATTCGTACTATCTAATATGAGAGCAAAATAAACATGCAAAATAAACTGATATTACTGATATTTATACAGAATAAGGAACTTGTTTCTGGCCTGGTTTATTTGTGATAACAGGGCTTTGCTAAACAACATTCATGGCAGTTTTTAGTTCAAAAGTACGGTGGCCGAGAGAGCTCAACGCGCTGCAACTTCAGAAAACACATGCAAATAGAAAAAAACACCAGCAAATCAAGAAAACATCTTCATCATTTTGACAGCATCCTCCATAATAATACATAATACATAATATCCAAAATACAAAGAAATCATGCAATCAGGGTGTTAAAATAAACCACAACAACAAAAACACTCACCTTTCAGTTCACCAACAACTCAACCAATAGCCACTGCACAATAAGCAAATCCCAGCTGGTCCGTCACTTTTTTTGGGTCCCCTTGAAACATTTCCATTGTGGTCCATGCAGCGCGTTTCTTAATTTGCATTTGTTGTGAAGATTTGCAGCGCGCTTCTTAATTTGCATGTGTTGTGAGGATTTGCAGCGCGTTTCTTAATTTGCATGTGTTGTGAGGATTTGCAGCGCGTTTCTTAATTTGCATGTGTTGTGAGGATTTGCAGCGCGTTTCTTAATTTGCATGTGTTGTGAGCATTTGCAGCGCATTTGCTGTCAAAATGATGAAGATGTTTTCTTGATTTGCTGGTGTTTTTTTCTATTTGCATGTGTTTTCTGAAGTTGCAGTGCGTTGAGCTCTCTCGGCCACCGTACAAAAGTGTGTAAACTTGGATAAATACTGATTGCACGTTTACATCATATTTCTTTAGACTGAATCATTATATCTATTAATTTCCCACCAAATTATGCAATTATCTGGAATGTTGAATAAAATGTCTGAACTAACTAAAAGATACCACTGAAAAAGGAGAAAACAGTCTCTGTAATGCCATAGTCTCTGTACACAGCACAGATAAGTCAAGCGGCGGAAATAAATTTTTTCCAGTCAAAAATAATTATAAAACTTTCAATTTTTTCAAATTCATATTATTATTATATTAATGTCTAAATTCACTTATAATACATAAGATTATTAATTATTTTAAAAAAAATGTATTTATATCTTCTTTTTAAACATAGTAAGTAGTATAGACTTATGATATTTATTGGTTATTAGCTAAAACAATGGTGAGTAGTGGCCAGAACAAAAGGTCAAGTTAAAGTATATTGCATCTAAATAAGAGAGAATATAGCTAGAGATACTGAAACAAAGTTTCATTATCAACACTGCTAGCAAAACATTCTCAATATCCGTTCTCTCTAAGCTAGCCTGATGTTGGCAGTCATAGGCCTCCAGAGGCTGTAAATAATGTCCCATGCGCTGTATGGAGCAATACACACACATCACCCACAGCCACCCTGTGCCAATTTACTGTTTCTGTGTCTCAGGGAGCCGCAGCCGCCGCCTGGAAGGCATCTATTCCAGTCCATTTACATGCAGTGCCCTCTGGACAGAGATGAGCTTCTGCTTCTCTCTCAGCCTGTCTAGTGGGGCGAACGGGGCGAGATAACCCTGGCTGTGACTGCGTCCACAGAGATGGGGATTTCTGCTAATGACCACAGAGCAGGTCATCGAAATCAGACGGCAGACATGAGCTGTCGGCGAAAGCTGCATCAAAGAATGGAATGTACTACGCTAACATCTCTGGCGTGAAGCGACTCATCTCGCCTGATGTATTAATTAAACAACTGTGTCAGCTTTCGACTAATTACCATTTTGTCCCATTTGCGAGAGATCCAGCCAGGGAAGGTGGAGTCACATTAGTGCAGAGCCAATCCGGAAGCCTGGAGAGGCTGTAACAGGAAGTGTCCTGCGAGGAACCCAGTTTTATACTAGAAAGATGACGTAGCTGATAAATGAACAAAGTCAAGTGGATATTGCTTTGTGGTGTTTTCTAATGAGTCCCCAAACACAGACAGAGAACTAAAAGGAGGAGGAGTGTGAGTATACTGATTGGAGTATGAGTGGAGGGAAGAACACGAGACGGAGAGAGAGAGATAGTTTTCCCATCAGTGTAATGCGCTGTTCCATATCAGTCCCAGCGGGATAGAGTGCTCTGCCGTCATTAGCGTCCACCCACCACTGAATCTAATTAGCCATCCTTTTGCTCTGGCACACACACACACACACACAAACACACACTGCCACATTTGCGCGATCAGTAGATAGGCTGTCGTGAATGCCAGTGACCCTTCGTTTCATGCTGCTGTTACTGAGTGACAGTATGATGAGTACAGCTTGAACGCCCCCCTTTCCTGCAGAGTCCGTTTGGGGCCCGCCGCACCCCCTAGCTCATTACTGTGGTGAGTTTGTTTAGATATCTACCATGACAGTCACAACGACTTCAGGGGCCACTGAGAAACATGTGTGCATGTCCATGTCCGTGTCCATCTCTGAGCACCTCTCTCAGCCCATATGGGAGCCTCTTTACACTTTTCTAATGCTACGCAAGAGGCCTATTTCACAGTGGAGTCTGTCCTAGCAAATGACTGCCTAAAATGGCACTCATGGCGAAATGACCATCTCCTGCAAGATACTTCTGCAGCTCCGCTCTGTTTGTGCCATTTTGCCCTTTGTAAAGTCTAATTGAAGTGCGAGATTTATGTAGGCAGTTGATGGTCTAGGGGGAGCGCAGTGAGAGCAGACGGCGTTACCAAGACGGCATGTAAATGAAACTCAGTGCAAGCCCAGCAGAATAGCAAATAGGACAAAACAGACGGAGCCCACCACACCAAAACAAAACAAAAAAACCCAAAACAAAACAAAACAGCTTTGATATTTTTGATACAAAAGACTTTGATATTTCCTAGTAAAGGGGACTTTTGCCAGTGTGTGTTATGTTAAAAGAAAAAAAAACAATTATCAATTAGGCCCGAGACTGATGTAAAGAAAAGTAATCTGGTATCTCTAGAGTGTTTCTTTATTTATTAAGAATAATATAAGCCGATGAATAGCTCTGATGCTCTTGTAGGAAAAATCAAAAGAAAAAAAGAATCACACAAAAGCTTAGCAGACCTCAGCAGAATTGCAAAGTCAGTAAATTCTACAAATCCCCTGGGCCTTTTGCTTGTTCGTTTATTAAATATTTGGATATATTTTATTTTGCTTTCAGCTACACATTAGAATGTATTCAGGATCAAATATAATGCGCTTTAGTGAGAAAATAAAATGATACTGGCCGGTGGCCGATAATTTTATAAGGAACTGCAATTTTGTAAGTACTTCTAACTTACCTCGGTGGAAATTTACCATCTTACATTAATCTAAATCTAAAGTTCATTTTTCTAGGAATCCATGTGGTGAATCTGTGTGAAAAATTCCTCATATTAACAACCAAAATGAATACATGCTAGTAACAAAATCATGATGACTCATCTCTATGTTTCTAACAGGTGCAGTTTTAACTGCGAGTAACACAATGACATGCTATGTTTGGCAACAAAATGACAATTTCATTAGGACAAATATATATTGTGATATTAAACAATATTATTCAATCAAGTGTGCTAATAATTCAGGTAATCAATAAGGCAGGTGATCACAGCCATGCCTGATTGAGACAGTACGTTAAAAATTAGTATCTTATATTTTAGACGTAATATTGTCAGTCACTTTGTCTGGTTTTCCTCCGCCAAAGCAAATATATCTAAACAAACCCATGGTAGAAAAGCTGCAACAAACTAGAACCTAGAAGTTTTATTCCAGCATTTATTTAGTCAGTGTGTTGAATAAATGATTCAATAACTCATTCAAAGACAGTCACTTGTCGCCACCTACTGGCCTAACTATGTAACCTCTAGAAAGAATCATTTAAAAATCCCCACTACTGACACATAATCACAGCCCGTATGGAACACAAACACAACATATTTATAGCTGGTAAATCCATTTAACATATCTTACAATATTTAAATTCCACAGATGTTCAGTGTAGACAATATTAATACTCCACTGATATTTTTGACCTTGAGATCACTTGACTTAGTATGTTTATGTGAACAGATGCATTGCCTACAAAGAATTTGCTAAACCTCAAAACAACAAAATAAGAGAACGGGGCACAGACGCTTAAAAATCAGTTAAAAGGCAGGGTGAGATATTATCGTAAACAGTGAAACAGCGCGAGTGTGTTTGTTGGGAAATAAAGTATGAGCCGCACAGCTCACCTACCACAGGTGGGCAAGTGGGAATAATTGTGTAATGGCCGACAGCATGAATCAGCTCTGAGACACACACATACATCTGCAGCAGCTCTCAGCACCTGCAAGCCCTGATCACTCTCTCATACATAACGACCAATAAAGCCATTGCTGACTCCTACTGAAACACAGCCAACAGGGAAGAGAGAGCGAGAGGGAGAAGAAGAGGACTCGCATGATAGCACCCACTGAAACAGGCTTCACAAGCCAGCGGCTCCTCATTTAATGTGTGACCCGTCTCATCCCTTCGCCCACGGTGTGTGTGTATGTGTGTGTAAGATACTAGTGTGGGATGCCCTGTGAGCAGAGGGCTCCAGGAAGCAGCCTGCTTGACTGTGACTGAGGGTGTTAATTAAAAGCCATGGTGAAGCCAACCAGAAGAGTAGGGCGAGCGGCACAGTGGGCGAGCATAGACTCCGGGAACAAAAAAAGCCAGAGAAATGAGAAGCACAAAACGGAATAAAAGGAAAAAAGGAGAGAGAGAGGAGAAGCGGGTGAAGGGATGGGGACAGCATGGGGTGAGAGTCGGGGATAATTACTGCTAATAAAAGCTAATGGAATTTATCCCTCTTGTCAGGTGTAAGATGATGTGATTATGGGCGAGCTGGCTGAGGGGAGATTGGGAACTGATCCGTTAATCCCCCCATCCTCCTGCACCATGGACGACTGGAGGACCGAGGTGGCTATCAGAGGAGTGGAAACTTAAGAACAAGGGAACCAGAATGAAGCGAATGGAAAATGGCTCGAAAATAAGTGACATCTTGAAAGTGCCCGTGGGGTCAATGAGTGTATGTACAGCTTATATAGTCCTCGAACCTGTGCATGGAATTAAGAAATCAGATTACTAAAGCCTTTCGGGGTTTAATGTTGAAGCCAGCATCAAAAAGCTGTGTGTCTGTCAGAGGTCATGGGTCTTTCAGTCGGACAATGATGCAAAACACTTCTAAAAGCACCTAGGAGTGGTTGAAAACAAAACACTGGACTGTAGTGGGAAGCAATGAATCCAGAT
Organism: Barbus barbus; assembly: GCF_936440315.1. Classification (NCBI taxonomy): domain Eukaryota; kingdom Metazoa; phylum Chordata; class Actinopteri; order Cypriniformes; family Cyprinidae; genus Barbus; species Barbus barbus. Next base: position 17,912,493 of record NC_136719.1, read on the forward strand.
TTAGACCCTCAGAAAACCTTTGAGGGGATAATATTTAATAATATAACAATTTCATTCTATTTAATTCAATTTTGAGATGTAATGCTATTACATTACTGACAAAAATAAATTTAATAAATACATATTTAATTATATTATTTTTTTTATTTTATTTTGCTTTTCATTTCTTTATTATCCAGATAGGACAGATAACAGAAGATATAACAGAAAAGTACTGGGTAAATCAACCAATCAATCAATATATCTATCTGCTTTTTTTTTAAATACTACTGATTTGATATTTTGCTTTCATTTAAATTGCATTACTTGAAAAATAAAAATAAAAATAATAATAATAAAGCAAGGCAATATTTTAAAGAGATTAATTAAAAGTAATAGAGTATGATTTCCACTAACATGCTATTTGTATGAATTTCTCACTGTTACCATCTGAACTTCTTTTGGACTATCATCCACTCTACCTGGCCTGCTGACCTTGATTGAATATCACAGCACAGCAGAAGCAGAAAAAACTGTGTGTGAACGACTGTGTGTGTGTATTTTCACACAGTGGAAGCTGAAAGGACACACTCCACCCTGTGATTCTCACCATTTTATGTGCGTATCAGCTTCTGTGTGTAGATATATGTGTGTGAGTGAGCTACTGTACGTCTGCAGATGCAGAGATGATCAGTGCTGTAGCTATTGGACTGTAAGGCCTGATCTCAGTTTTCTCTATCTCCAGGCAGCACCTGCTCCAGGTCTCGATCAGATCAGGGGGTGACGGCTGGAGCTGAGCTGAGCTGAGCAAGGGAATGAGAAATGATGGAACATGTGTTTGTCTAGTGAGAGAGACAGAGGAGAGCGGACGGATGGAGATAAGCCAGTTAATGACAACCTGTATCCTCAAAATCCAACACAACCCGAATCATAAAAAGGAAACCATTTTTATGGTTACTGCTAAGTACCATAGCAGTAATTCCCAATGAAATTCAGATGCATCCAACAGTTGAATGAATAACGATAATCTATTCCCACAGGAAAGCTCTCCACATTCTCTTGGATAACATCAGACTTCTCCTGAGCCAGAAAGTTTCCTTTACTGTGTGTTTAGTACATCGAGCCAGGCCTCTACCTTTACTGATGCTCAATGAGTTTGTTTAGTGTGTAAAGCCTTTTTATGGGTCTGTGTGTGTTTGTATGAGGATGGGTGGGATTTATGATGGTGGTAGTCTATGCTGATGCATCTCTTACAGCAGTAAAGATACAGCTGAGTACAGACGGACCACAAAGAGGTTCGATATATTTATTTTCATATTTGAAAAAGAAATAAATGCAAAACTAAAGCCAAACTCAAATAAAATGCAATTAAACCTGAAATATGAATATAAAAACACTAATAAAAAGATAGAAAGCACAACAAAAATGACAAAAAAATTAACTAAAATTACAATGAAAACTTAAAAGCTAATTTAAACAAATTAAAACACTATAATAGTACATAGATAATAGTAAAATAACACTGTAAATATGAAGTAGTACATAAAACAAAGATTACTGGAATATGTTTTACAACAAAATACTATTTATATTTTCTACCTATAAATGTCATGTTTAATTCAATGTAAGAGAGAGATGGTACTTCACTTTGTGTCAAAATGGTTGATTTATTACCCTCATAAAAATTCCACCCCCCTCCCATAACTGGACACCTGTTTTGTACACCCCTAGCCCCCACCGTCTCTAAGCGGCCATTTTATTGACCTTATGGTGAACTTAAGAATTTATGACTGTGTGTGTGTGTATGTGTGTGTGTGTGGGGCCGATGTTATGTGGTTTAAACTTTAAATGATGAATTTGTGTTAAATGGGGTAAAGGGAAGTTTTTATTAAAGTGTTTTCACATACACATCAAGAAAAAAAAAACATCAAACATGTACGTAAAACGTACAAAGACTGTTTATTTCCCTACAAGTGTAGACTTAAAACAGGAAAAACGTAGAAAATAAAACAAAAAAGCATTAGATACACTATCTTAAAACTAGTTGTTTGACAAAGTTAAATAGAAGAAGTGAGCGCGTTCGTTTAAACCTATTTTGCGGTTTTAAAAAGTTGTGACTTTAAAACAGATACAAAGTTAAATAATATAGATTCGTTTTTATCTTACGATGGTACGTGTGTTTTTCCCTTACAAGTGGACACTAGTCTTGTTAAAACAGTTTTAGGAAAAACTAAAACAAATAAAAAAGCATTAGATACGCTATTTTTCCTATCATTAGAATTTAAAACTAGATCGTTTGACAAAGTTAAATAAATAGAAGAGTTGCGAGCGCGTTCGTTTATCTATAACAAAAAAGAATCGGATGCGTTAGTTAAAACAATAAGATATTTATCAAAAAACTATGTCTTGCTTTAAAAAAAATAGTTTGACTTTATAACAGACATAAAGTTAAATAATATAGAGACGAGTTCTCTTACCGTGAAGTGAAATAAAAAATATCAGACCGTTAAAACACCAGCATAAGATAGCTGTAAAAATCTTCTCGCATTACAATTGAAAACCTAGCATTTGTCCCAACTTAGAAAAGTTAAACAAATGTCTATCTTACGCAGCGTCTGTTTACACAACCTCAAGCTTCTGTGTCAAAACTGAGAATGAGCTGCGGGCCGCTGTCAGGACACACCCACAGCACCGCCCTCTAACGCTGTAAGGAGAGTCTGAAGATTTGCATGTTAAAGAAATTAAAGTAATGTTTTAACATTAGAACAAAGTTATTTTATAAATATTTTACATTTCTCAATTAATGAAACCGTTCACCATTCATCATAAAACTTTTCACTTTAAAAGGTTACATAACCTTCTTCTAAACATTCACCTCTAACCCAGGAAAGTGTTGTTTTATTTTATTTTATTTTAGTTATCCATACTTAACACCTTTTATTTATTTACTCTTTGATATTGTCAATCTTAAAACTTCTAGTGTGCTGTGTCGGTTAAAATACACGTGCGGGAAGAAACTGAAATGATAGCAAATGTTTTGGATTTTCAGTCGTAATTAGAGGGGTGGTAAACTTTTTTTCTACAACATCTTACGAATGTAAATGTTTTGTCTCACGCAGAGCGACCGAATGAGAAAGTGCGCTGCGCGTCTGGTCGCACGGGCGCTGAAACGGCGTTATCTGATCAACGTTGTAAAATATCTAAACTTTCTGGGATTCAACTCATTTGCAATCTAATGAGTTTTTGAGGGGATCTGGCGTCGTAAACTTTGTTAGAACGCGGTCCATTGATTAAAACAGACGGTGTTTCTAACATGTTCAGCGATCAAAGCATCTCTATGGCATCTATTTTACGATGTGCACCTGCGCGTGTCTGTGCGTCTCTGTCGAAGGTTTAGACAAAACTTCCCAACCCGGTCAAAGGAAGTGTGACCTATTGAACCTTTTCATGACACGCATCTGGCGAAGTTAGATGTACTTGAGAATTGTGTATTTATAATGAGACGAGATAGCACAAAAGAAGAACCAGAAACTTAAACAAATAGAGGTCCCCAAAGATGATGGTTTTAATAAGACGGTCTATAGGAAAACATTCTTTAATTTACTTCATTTTACTTTATTTCTTTTTTCACTCATATATTTTTCAGCCCTCAGCACAAACACACACACACACACACACACACACACACACAAACATTCAACATATCTACACGTAAACATCCACATAAACAACCATACAGTTAAATATTTAAACTTATGATGTCTCATACAAACCTTTTTTAAAGAACGTTTAGAATCACACTGGGTATCTTTACAAGGTGATGAAAAGCAGCATGATTAAACAATGATATAACTTTTGTTTTAACAAATAAGTTTAACCTAAACTTATAACAAACCTAAAATCATTATCCTTTAGACCAGAGCAAGGATTAGAAGCAGTCAAACGATCCTCTGAGTAAAGCAAGACTCTTACAGAGATTTTTCTTTAGGAATTGGACCTATATTAGACTGAAAATTACTTAAGGCTGTCTGCAACAAAAGTATAAGGTCCCACAAATGCTTCTCAGGATCTTTACAACAGATTAGACTTTCTTTCTCACCTTAAAAACGGTATTATTAACCGCAGAGTTTAAATGTAGCATTTGTTCACAGTATAATGTTCTATTAAAATAAAAACAACTGGTCTATATAGGTTTATCTGACTAAGATTTGATCAAATAACTGATATAAGAAACATGCAAATATTTGATAAGTCCATCTTATCACACCACAACCTGACGTGTCTGATGGTTTATGATGATATCTTACTGATGCAGATGTGTTAAGTGTCTGTAAAATAGTTTAAAAAGTCATATTTTTAGCTTTCACGTAGGATCTGTGTCCACGCTCAAGTGGTTTTTGTGTAACAGAATCCTGAGACAAATGAAAACAGAATGCGTGAAAGGGTTTTCTCTTTAAGATATTTGTAATGACAGACTAAAAGCTTTATAAAACAATCGTGCGTATGCATTTCTCTCGTACATGTATACAGTAACCGATGAATACACAAAACAGTATTAATACATAACCTCATAAATTCAGCGTGATTCTATCATATCAATCAATAATAAAAGATTTAATTATATACCGCATCTGACTTGTTCTTCAAAACACAATAAACTTTCTTACGACTTTTTTAAATGTGTTGAACAACCGGTTTGGGGGAAAACAGTATAGTGTTGTGTTTCTAATTTAGGATGCTTGTAGTTAATCCCGTCTTTATCTAAAATATTTTTGTATTCAAACTGTCTCACGCACACACACACATGTTGGTTTTAATGTTTTCTGGGGACTCTCCATAGGTGTAATGGTTTTTATACTGAACAAACTGTGTGCGCTATTGCCCTACACCAACCCTACACCTAAACTTAGCCCTCACAGGAGACTTTGTCCATTTTTAGATTTTCAAAAGAACACCATTTAGTATGGTTTTTTTTTTTAAGCCTTTTGAATTACGGGGACATAGGCAGTGTCCTCATAAACCACCTTCATATTGTAATACCTCTGTCATACCCACGTCATTATACAAATTTGTGTCCTCATAAACCACATAAACATGCACAAAGGTACACACAGCTTTCCCGGTCAGCCGCAAATTGCCAACAATATTCTTAACTTTTGTTTTATCATTCAGCTGTAGCTAAAACCTATAACGGAGTTATACTATAGATGCTGAAAGAGCTCATTAACCTGTTTAACTCTAAAAATGTTAACAATGTCGCTCACGAGTAGTTTAACAAACAAGGGTACGCTCATAAAACAAGTCTGGAAGCGATTTGAAGCATTCTAACAACAAGAACAACCGCTGCAGAAAATAGCACCGCAGTAGGCTAAACTCTGGATGTGATATCGACCGCCTTATCAGATGTTCAACATATTATTACAAGGCCTTGCTTATAGTTTATGATGAAGCTAGAAAAATATAAGAACACAACCAAATCCTAACGCTATTTCACGAAATAACGCAACAACGGGTGCTCCGTTTCAACATATACACGTCAAATCTGTTTTACCCTAAGTATATCCTATTCTTCTTATATATATATATATATATATATATATATATATATATATATATATATATATATATATATATATATATATATTTGTTTAGGCTAAATAGCAACGTTTTAACAATTCTTTTTGTTTTTACAAAGATGTTATATTGAACGCGTGTAACTAATAACTCCTTCAAACGTTGCGGCCTTTCAGGTCAGCGAACCACAATACCCAGCATACACCTCAGACTACAAACGTGGCCGTCGGGGGTCCATATCCCAAAACGCTTGTGCGTGACAGCGCTCTAAACCGTAGGACTTCTGATTATACGGGCGCACAGATATAAAAAGACACGCTTTTCCACACTTTTTGTGAAGTACACGCACCTTTCCGTGTTGTGATGATGTAAACCCTTTTTGTGGTCTCTGTTAGCGACGTGAAGTCCAATTCATTTCTGCGAAACGATTCTTTCCCACAGTTCGGTTCAGTGATTCGGTTCAAATAACCAATTCTTTGTCTCATTAAGTCGTCTCGCTGTAATCAAAATGGGTGTGAAAGGTGGGATAACATATTAACGTGATGTTTTGGTACGTGTCTTACACAACTGCGCGTTACTTAACGTTTTTATTAAGTTTTAATATAAAAGGTAATAGTCTGTTAACAATTTTGATGGTTTTATTATGAAATCGTACAAAGAACCACTAAAGTACGCACTGTTTGTTAACACGGAATAATCAAAATAATAACCTACTACGAGGTTTATTTACAGCATGCCGAATGTAATACAGTTAAACAGAAACATTACAACATTTCAAACTTGTTAAACAACAGCTTCAATACATTCCTCTTATGAAAACGGTTAAAATCGAATGCTGTCAAACAGAACGTTGTCTGCAAGTTCCCGACGTGTAAATTACCAACAAGTTCTCAATATTCTCAATATGAAAATATGTTCAAAACACATAAACATCCATCACGCATATAGTTTGTGCGTCGATTTAACACGTTCTGTACACACGATCAAAAACACGACCGACAGACAGACAAAACCTCAACGATAGCTGAGATGGATCAGGAGGGAGGACAAAATTATTATTCATCGTCACAATAACATACCGGGTCCGAGAAATTTGATACCCTTACTACAGATTTTCGCGACATTCTTTATTCTAGTTGTTATTTTCCTCTTATTCAATCATAAACCTGCAAGAGTTAAATTAATTGATAACATTTGAACAAATTCTCTAAGTGAAAAATGAAATCCTGTGTTTTACGTTCAGATTTGTCTGATCGTTTTGCGATATTGCATCATTCTGTAATTCGGGTTAACGGGTTAAATTCTCAAAAGAAATACAACAACGATTAAATGACCGTCCTTCTACATGACATCGCTTAAGACTAAACAACACTAAAGGACATCTTTCTGGTCTGTCTACGATGTGTACGTTCACAAGACAGACCTCCACTTCAAATTATTTCCCTTGAGGCGTTTGTCCACTGAATCTTTTTCAACACAACGACATTAAACATTAAAGCGTGTTATCGTTCACTATCGCCATCTTCTGTGAGTCAAATAAAGCAACATCTCTGGCGTACCTAAGCATCTACAATGCGTGCATGCGGTAAACATCTTTGTTTCTCCACTTCTGTCATTTTTGTTAGATGTAATGCAAACAATATTTTGAGAACTATGATGTTCCACGCTTTTGTAAAGGCTATAGAAAGAATTCAAACATAATTTTTTACATAGGAATTATCTTTGCGCAAAGCCGATCGACTAAAAATCATTGAATTACAAAATGCAAAACTGTATACACCATTTAAGAAAAATTGCTCTAATGCCTACAGAATACAGAAATCCTCCTCTTGATCTATTGCGACTGGCATTTTACTAAGTCAGACGATCGGCATTACGGATGACGCGGCTCACATTTTGTTTGCTGGATTGCATATGCCATTACGCTGTACTGTAGGTGAGGCCCTCCCTCTGAGAACCATCAGCATTCGGTGTTTATAGAAATAAATGAAAATTAAGAAAAATTTATTGTGAGTGTTTGACTAAGTCGGTATTTCTTTTTTAGGACAATTATACATCTATTTGATGTGAGACTTCATTAAGGCGTGCTGTTTTACACTTACAGCTGCAACGTATCTCACCATCGTACTCAAAGTTACACATTCAGTAAAGTCTGAAGTTGTACGCGATCTTGAAAAGGCTACAGACACAAAATATTAAGGATTTTTTATGCTTCCTATGTAACTCAAGAGTCCGAGTCACTAAGAAAATTATCATATGAATGCAGAAAACCCACTCATGATCATCTGGGTTTATTTTTGTAAATGTTGTTTTAAATTACTTTTTTCTTATAACAAACAACTAATACTGAAATCCTCTCTTCTAAATATATTGATACCACTCTATACTTTTTCATTGTTTTTAGATGAAGACTATTCTCTGAATTCGGTCAATCATGTCGCGACTGCTTGCTGGAAAACATGAACAAATGCATTATAAGATAATAAAAGAATAATCCTTGTACAAGAGTTTGTTTAAACCGAGATTGTGATGTACTGCAGATCTTTTTCTGCTCTGTCTACAAAGCGGCCATCAGACACAAGCATTCCCCGATCTTACCGTTTCTCCGTTACATGTACATCTATGTCATTTAGAACACAAAGTTGCACATTACAAATTGAAGATGGTGTGGAAACACTATTTTCTTTGTACGCGTCTCTAAACAGGTCTTTAATAAATAAATCACAGACGTCATGTAGTTGAATTCATTGAAAGGTGCGCATTTTTGGCCGTTTTAGACGGTCTGCTCCAGCACACAGACGCGTTTTAGGTATTCATCTGACCAAAAGGTTTGATCCTGGGGAAACACGCACGACAGCGGCTGTGTTTTGTCACGATTGTCTTCATAATTGATCCGCTTTTATTAAAACAATGCAGTGCGAAGTTACTGTATTCAACAGCACGGACCCTTGAAATATTTTAGTATATTTTTTTCCCCCCCTTCTAAATATCTTAACATGTATTTAGCTTAAATATTGTTTGTTAAGCGTTTACAAAGTTGTCATGCCGGTCGTTGAATTTTATAACATATATTTCACCAAACCTAAAGGACAGAAAATTAGGTTTAGCATAAGTCCGCGTTTCAGCTAAAACGCAAGAGAACTGAGATTTCTTCACTGAGATAATCTACAGAATGTGAAACAAACTCATTAGAGTTACATTAGAGTTTTGGATTCTAGCGCATGTCGAATATTGTTTGTTACTGTTTCACAGGTATAACACCTCATTATTTGAAGACTCATAGGCTGCTGTATAAATCACAAAGTTTTCCACTGTAGTAGGGCGACTCTGAAACCAGACCAAAAATAAATAAATTAGCTTGAGACTTAGTCGTAGCAGTATGACAATTGTTGTTTTTATCTTTCTATGATTTGTTTGTGTTGTTCCGAACCACGGTTTCATTTTACCTATTGTATCGTCATGTGTGATTGTAAAAGTTTTGTCTGTGAGTGTCTTGTTTTTTTTTTACAAACAGTACTGCTGTAATGTTAGCGAACTCTTTGCGTTCGTCAATATTTATGCAAATTTGCTTGATGAAATAAATATACCCTCTTCATTCACAATATTGTATCAGGTATAAGATACAAGATCCTTTCTTATTACATTGATAACAAACAAACAAAAAACTTACTATCTGTACCGCTTAAATAGTTACCTTTAAACGTTTTAAATAAAGACATTTTTTATGAAGTCAGAGAACAGAACAAGGAGTTGTGACAACCTTTTATTTCAACAATATATCGTTGAGTATACAATCATACATTGAAGTAGTGACGAAAATGATAAAATTTACAAACAAGCGGTAGTAACGACATTATACCGGTGGTCTAGCCAGAAAAGAAAATCTCTGCAGACAAACATGTTTTGCTCAAATATAAATTCAACCAGCGATTCAACAATTTCACACGTTATAGAATCACAATTTTTTGCAGCCAACGACGTGCATAAATCTGTTATGCACGTACACAGACAGAGAACCTCGTTAATGTCCATTTCATCCTCACATTCGGACGTTACATCCAGAATTTTTCTGGTTATTAAAAAGGCAGACTCTTTGCCGGTGAGAAACATGCTACTCAAATCAGGCCATGGGTTATTTTTCAGGCTTCTTACAATATCCATTTCGTTCTTGAGATTTTTTACACGCTCTGTATCCCCGCACAATCGCGATTCGGATCGCAAGCATGCTCGATGACCGTTTGCATCAGTTTGATCATCTGTCCTCGGTAATGCGGTTTAACAGCGGGGTCTATGACGTCTTTTACAAGACACGTTTTTCCAGTACCGTAGTCGCACTCCAGTCGTACATCCGCAACATCTCCAGAACTCCGGTCACGATCCATTAGCTTTTGCGCAGCGTCAGACGATTTTTCAGAATTCGATTCTTTCCAAAAGATACGTTTTGTCCCCTAACCGATATAGAACGTTGTCCCCGTTTCCTAAAATCTTGATTGACCGTTTTAATCCGCGACGGTCCTGTGGAATTTCGCTTTCAGTTTCCGGTTTATGGTTCAGATCCGCCGAAGCGTTATCAGTAGAAACATTGCGGGGGGCGTCAGGCTCAGATGAATTGGATTCTTGAAGCTGATTCTGTCGATCCATGTATATAACGTTTTGATTGACCTAGCTCCCCCGTCTGCACTTTCAAACCTGGTAGCAACGCCGTAACTGAGTTTGTCAGACCAGTCATCGTCGGTTTTAGATTTCGGAACCGCCCTCAACCTGTTGGCCGGTGTACAGGGTGGGGGTTGTCGCCAGGAATTCCTAAACATCGGCCTCGGCTAAGATAAGTTTTTTGTTTGTTTGTTATCAATGTAATAAGAAAGGATCTTGTATCTTATACCTGATACAATATTGTGAATGAAGAGGGTATATTTATTTCATCAAGCAAATTTGCATAAATATTGACGAACGCAAAGAGTTCGCTAACATTACAGCAGTACTGTTTGTAAAAAAAAAACAAGACACTCACAGACAAAACTTTTACAATCACACATGACGATACAATAGGTAAAATGAAACCGTGGTTCGGAACAACACAAACAAATCATAGAAAGATAAAAACAACAATTGTCATACTGCTACGACTAAGTCTCAAGCTAATTTATTTATTTTTGGTCTGGTTTCAGAGTCGCCCTACTACAGTGGAAAACTTTGTGATTTATACAGCAGCCTATGAGTCTTCAAATAATGAGGTGTTATACCTGTGAAACAGTAACAAACAATATTCGACATGCGCTAGAATCCAAAACTCTAATGTAACTCTAATGAGTTTGTTTCACATTCTGTAGATTATCTCAGTGAAGAAATCTCAGTTCTCTTGCGTTTTAGCTGAAACGCGGACTTATGCTAAACCTAATTTTCTGTCCTTTAGGTTTGGTGAAATATATGTTATAAAATTCAACGACCGGCATGACAACTTTGTAAACGCTTAACAAACAATATTTAAGCTAAATACATGTTAAGATATTTAGAAGGGGGGGAAAAAAATATACTAAAATATTTCAAGGGTCCGTGCTGTTGAATACAGTAACTTCGCACTGCATTGTTTTAATAAAAGCGGATCAATTATGAAGACAATCGTGACAAAACACAGCCGCTGTCGTGCGTGTTTCCCCAGGATCAAACCTTTTGGTCAGATGAATACCTAAAACGCGTCTGTGTGCTGGAGCAGACCGTCTAAAACGGCCAAAAATGCGCACCTTTCAATGAATTCAACTACATGACGTCTGTGATTTATTTATTAAAGACCTGTTTAGAGACGCGTACAAAGAAAATAGTGTTTCCACACCATCTTCAATTTGTAATGTGCAACTTTGTGTTCTAAATGACATAGATGTACATGTAACGGAGAAACGGTAAGATCGGGGAATGCTTGTGTCTGATGGCCGCTTTGTAGACAGAGCAGAAAAAGATCTGCAGTACATCACAATCTCGGTTTAAACAAACTCTTGTACAAGGATTATTCTTTTATTATCTTATAATGCATTTGTTCATGTTTTCCAGCAAGCAGTCGCGACATGATTGACCGAATTCAGAGAATAGTCTTCATCTAAAAACAATGAAAAAGTATAGAGTGGTATCAATATATTTAGAAGAGAGGATTTCAGTATTAGTTGTTTGTTATAAGAAAAAAGTAATTTAAAACAACATTTACAAAAATAAACCCAGATGATCATGAGTGGGTTTTCTGCATTCATATGATAATTTTCTTAGTGACTCGGACTCTTGAGTTACATAGGAAGCATAAAAAATCCTTAATATTTTGTGTCTGTAGCCTTTTCAAGATCGCGTACAACTTCAGACTTTACTGAATGTGTAACTTTGAGTACGATGGTGAGATACGTTGCAGCTGTAAGTGTAAAACAGCACGCCTTAATGAAGTCTCACATCAAATAGATGTATAATTGTCCTAAAAAAGAAATACCGACTTAGTCAAACACTCACAATAAATTTTTCTTAATTTTCATTTATTTCTATAAACACCGAATGCTGATGGTTCTCAGAGGGAGGGCCTCACCTACAGTACAGCGTAATGGCATATGCAATCCAGCAAACAAAATGTGAGCCGCGTCATCCGTAATGCCGATCGTCTGACTTAGTAAAATGCCAGTCGCAATAGATCAAGAGGAGGATTTCTGTATTCTGTAGGCATTAGAGCAATTTTTCTTAAATGGTGTATACAGTTTTGCATTTTGTAATTCAATGATTTTTAGTCGATCGGCTTTGCGCAAAGATAATTCCTATGTAAAAAATTATGTTTGAATTCTTTCTATAGCCTTTACAAAAGCGTGGAACATCATAGTTCTCAAAATATTGTTTGCATTACATCTAACAAAAATGACAGAAGTGGAGAAACAAAGATGTTTACCGCATGCACGCATTGTAGATGCTTAGGTACGCCAGAGATGTTGCTTTATTTGACTCACAGAAGATGGCGATAGTGAACGATAACACGCTTTAATGTTTAATGTCGTTGTGTTGAAAAAGATTCAGTGGACAAACGCCTCAAGGGAAATAATTTGAAGTGGAGGTCTGTCTTGTGAACGTACACATCGTAGACAGACCAGAAAGATGTCCTTTAGTGTTGTTTAGTCTTAAGCGATGTCATGTAGAAGGACGGTCATTTAATCGTTGTTGTATTTCTTTTGAGAATTTAACCCGTTAACCCGAATTACAGAATGATGCAATATCGCAAAACGATCAGACAAATCTGAACGTAAAACACAGGATTTCATTTTTCACTTAGAGAATTTGTTCAAATGTTATCAATTAATTTAACTCTTGCAGGTTTATGATTGAATAAGAGGAAAATAACAACTAGAATAAAGAATGTCGCGAAAATCTGTAGTAAGGGTATCAAATTTCTCGGACCCGGTATGTTATTGTGACGATGAATAATAATTTTGTCCTCCCTCCTGATCCATCTCAGCTATCGTTGAGGTTTTGTCTGTCTGTCGGTCGTGTTTTTGATCGTGTGTACAGAACGTGTTAAATCGACGCACAAACTATATGCGTGATGGATGTTTATGTGTTTTGAACATATTTTCATATTGAGAATATTGAGAACTTGTTGGTAATTTACACGTCGGGAACTTGCAGACAACGTTCTGTTTGACAGCATTCGATTTTAACCGTTTTCATAAGAGGAATGTATTGAAGCTGTTGTTTAACAAGTTTGAAATGTTGTAATGTTTCTGTTTAACTGTATTACATTCGGCATGCTGTAAATAAACCTCGTAGTAGGTTATTATTTTGATTATTCCGTGTTAACAAACAGTGCGTACTTTAGTGGTTCTTTGTACGATTTCATAATAAAACCATCAAAATTGTTAACAGACTATTACCTTTTATATTAAAACTTAATAAAAACGTTAAGTAACGCGCAGTTGTGTAAGACACGTACCAAAACATCACGTTAATATGTTATCCCACCTTTCACACCCATTTTGATTACAGCGAGACGACTTAATGAGACAAAGAATTGGTTATTTGAACCGAATCACTGAACCGAACTGTGGGAAAGAATCGTTTCGCAGAAATGAATTGGACTTCACGTCGCTAACAGAGACCACAAAAAGGGTTTACATCATCACAACACGGAAAGGTGCGTGTACTTCACAAAAAGTGTGGAAAAGCGTGTCTTTTTATATCTGTGCGCCCGTATAATCAGAAGTCCTACGGTTTAGAGCGCTGTCACGCACAAGCGTTTTGGGATATGGACCCCCGACGGCCACGTTTGTAGTCTGAGGTGTATGCTGGGTATTGTGGTTCGCTGACCTGAAAGGCCGCAACGTTTGAAGGAGTTATTAGTTACACGCGTTCAATATAACATCTTTGTAAAAACAAAAAGAATTGTTAAAACGTTGCTATTTAGCCTAAACAAATATATATATATATATATATATATATATATATATATATATATATATATATATATATATATATATATATATAAGAAGAATAGGATATACTTAGGGTAAAACAGATTTGACGTGTATATGTTGAAACGGAGCACCCGTTGTTGCGTTATTTCGTGAAATAGCGTTAGGATTTGGTTGTGTTCTTATATTTTTCTAGCTTCATCATAAACTATAAGCAAGGCCTTGTAATAATATGTTGAACATCTGATAAGGCGGTCGATATCACATCCAGAGTTTAGCCTACTGCGGTGCTATTTTCTGCAGCGGTTGTTCTTGTTGTTAGAATGCTTCAAATCGCTTCCAGACTTGTTTTATGAGCGTACCCTTGTTTGTTAAACTACTCGTGAGCGACATTGTTAACATTTTTAGAGTTAAACAGGTTAATGAGCTCTTTCAGCATCTATAGTATAACTCCGTTATAGGTTTTAGCTACAGCTGAATGATAAAACAAAAGTTAAGAATATTGTTGGCAATTTGCGGCTGACCGGGAAAGCTGTGTGTACCTTTGTGCATGTTTATGTGGTTTATGAGGACACAAATTTGTATAATGACGTGGGTATGACAGAGGTATTACAATATGAAGGTGGTTTATGAGGACACTGCCTATGTCCCCGTAATTCAAAAGGCTTAAAAAAAAAAACCATACTAAATGGTGTTCTTTTGAAAATCTAAAAATGGACAAAGTCTCCTGTGAGGGCTAAGTTTAGGTGTAGGGTTGGTGTAGGGCAATAGCGCACACAGTTTGTTCAGTATAAAAACCATTACACCTATGGAGAGTCCCCAGAAAACATTAAAACCAACATGTGTGTGTGTGCGTGAGACAGTTTGAATACAAAAATATTTTAGATAAAGACGGGATTAACTACAAGCATCCTAAATTAGAAACACAACACTATACTGTTTTCCCCCAAACCGGTTGTTCAACACATTTAAAAAAGTCGTAAGAAAGTTTATTGTGTTTTGAAGAACAAGTCAGATGCGGTATATAATTAAATCTTTTATTATTGATTGATATGATAGAATCACGCTGAATTTATGAGGTTATGTATTAATACTGTTTTGTGTATTCATCGGTTACTGTATACATGTACGAGAGAAATGCATACGCACGATTGTTTTATAAAGCTTTTAGTCTGTCATTACAAATATCTTAAAGAGAAAACCCTTTCACGCATTCTGTTTTCATTTGTCTCAGGATTCTGTTACACAAAAACCACTTGAGCGTGGACACAGATCCTACGTGAAAGCTAAAAATATGACTTTTTAAACTATTTTACAGACACTTAACACATCTGCATCAGTAAGATATCATCATAAACCATCAGACACGTCAGGTTGTGGTGTGATAAGATGGACTTATCAAATATTTGCATGTTTCTTATATCAGTTATTTGATCAAATCTTAGTCAGATAAACCTATATAGACCAGTTGTTTTTATTTTAATAGAACATTATACTGTGAACAAATGCTACATTTAAACTCTGCGGTTAATAATACCGTTTTTAAGGTGAGAAAGAAAGTCTAATCTGTTGTAAAGATCCTGAGAAGCATTTGTGGGACCTTATACTTTTGTTGCAGACAGCCTTAAGTAATTTTCAGTCTAATATAGGTCCAATTCCTAAAGAAAAATCTCTGTAAGAGTCTTGCTTTACTCAGAGGATCGTTTGACTGCTTCTAATCCTTGCTCTGGTCTAAAGGATAATGATTTTAGGTTTGTTATAAGTTTAGGTTAAACTTATTTGTTAAAACAAAAGTTATATCATTGTTTAATCATGCTGCTTTTCATCACCTTGTAAAGATACCCAGTGTGATTCTAAACGTTCTTTAAAAAAGGTTTGTATGAGACATCATAAGTTTAAATATTTAACTGTATGGTTGTTTATGTGGATGTTTACGTGTAGATATGTTGAATGTTTGTGTGTGTGTGTGTGTGTGTGTGTGTGTGTGTGTGTTTGTGCTGAGGGCTGAAAAATATATGAGTGAAAAAAGAAATAAAGTAAAATGAAGTAAATTAAAGAATGTTTTCCTATAGACCGTCTTATTAAAACCATCATCTTTGGGGACCTCTATTTGTTTAAGTTTCTGGTTCTTCTTTTGTGCTATCTCGTCTCATTATAAATACACAATTCTCAAGTACATCTAACTTCGCCAGATGCGTGTCATGAAAAGGTTCAATAGGTCACACTTCCTTTGACCGGGTTGGGAAGTTTTGTCTAAACCTTCGACAGAGACGCACAGACACGCGCAGGTGCACATCGTAAAATAGATGCCATAGAGATGCTTTGATCGCTGAACATGTTAGAAACACCGTCTGTTTTAATCAATGGACCGCGTTCTAACAAAGTTTACGACGCCAGATCCCCTCAAAAACTCATTAGATTGCAAATGAGTTGAATCCCAGAAAGTTTAGATATTTTACAACGTTGATCAGATAACGCCGTTTCAGCGCCCGTGCGACCAGACGCGCAGCGCACTTTCTCATTCGGTCGCTCTGCGTGAGACAAAACATTTACATTCGTAAGATGTTGTAGAAAAAAAGTTTACCACCCCTCTAATTACGACTGAAAATCCAAAACATTTGCTATCATTTCAGTTTCTTCCCGCACGTGTATTTTAACCGACACAGCACACTAGAAGTTTTAAGATTGACAATATCAAAGAGTAAATAAATAAAAGGTGTTAAGTATGGATAACTAAAATAAAATAAAATAAAACAACACTTTCCTGGGTTAGAGGTGAATGTTTAGAAGAAGGTTATGTAACCTTTTAAAGTGAAAAGTTTTATGATGAATGGTGAACGGTTTCATTAATTGAGAAATGTAAAATATTTATAAAATAACTTTGTTCTAATGTTAAAACATTACTTTAATTTCTTTAACATGCAAATCTTCAGACTCTCCTTACAGCGTTAGAGGGCGGTGCTGTGGGTGTGTCCTGACAGCGGCCCGCAGCTCATTCTCAGTTTTGACACAGAAGCTTGAGGTTGTGTAAACAGACGCTGCGTAAGATAGACATTTGTTTAACTTTTCTAAGTTGGGACAAATGCTAGGTTTTCAATTGTAATGCGAGAAGATTTTTACAGCTATCTTATGCTGGTGTTTTAACGGTCTGATATTTTTTATTTCACTTCACGGTAAGAGAACTCGTCTCTATATTATTTAACTTTATGTCTGTTATAAAGTCAAACTATTTTTTTTAAAGCAAGACATAGTTTTTTGATAAATATCTTATTGTTTTAACTAACGCATCCGATTCTTTTTTGTTATAGATAAACGAACGCGCTCGCAACTCTTCTATTTATTTAACTTTGTCAAACGATCTAGTTTTAAATTCTAATGATAGGAAAAATAGCGTATCTAATGCTTTTTTATTTGTTTTAGTTTTTCCTAAAACTGTTTTAACAAGACTAGTGTCCACTTGTAAGGGAAAAACACACGTACCATCGTAAGATAAAAACGAATCTATATTATTTAACTTTGTATCTGTTTTAAAGTCACAACTTTTTAAAACCGCAAAATAGGTTTAAACGAACGCGCTCACTTCTTCTATTTAACTTTGTCAAACAACTAGTTTTAAGATAGTGTATCTAATGCTTTTTTGTTTTATTTTCTACGTTTTTCCTGTTTTAAGTCTACACTTGTAGGGAAATAAACAGTCTTTGTACGTTTTACGTACATGTTTGATGTTTTTTTTTTCTTGATGTGTATGTGAAAACACTTTAATAAAAACTTCCCTTTACCCCATTTAACACAAATTCATCATTTAAAGTTTAAACCACATAACATCGGCCCCACACACACACACATACACACACACACAGTCATAAATTCTTAAGTTCACCATAAGGTCAATAAAATGGCCGCTTAGAGACGGTGGGGGCTAGGGGTGTACAAAACAGGTGTCCAGTTATGGGAGGGGGGTGGAATTTTTATGAGGGTAATAAATCAACCATTTTGACACAAAGTGAAGTACCATCTCTCTAATGTACTTGTAATAGTACATTAATAAATTTACTCTAAAAATTGTGGTAACACTTTATTTCGATAGTCCACTTTAGACATTCTACTAATAGTTAGTAACTTTGCAACTACATGTCAACTAGCAGTCATTAGAGTATTAGTAGACTGTCTGCTTAATAACTTCAGACTTTATTTTGATGGGTCCACAACATACAACATGAGAAAGTTTGCAAGTACATGTCAACTTTTTCTACTAACCCTAAACCTACCCTAACAGTCTACTCTGAGAGTTAGTAGACATGTAGTTGCAAATGAATGAGCATTAGTTGAAATATAGTTGACATGTACTTACAAAGTTATTTACAGTTTGTAGAATGTCTAAAGTGGACTATCAAAATAAAGTGTAACCAAAATTGTTTCAACACCAAATGCTTTTCAGTGTGGTATATGGTATGCAGCTATATATGACATTAGTATATGAAATACATTTGAATGGTGTTGTCTGTGTGATATTGGTGTTCAGACAGGCAGACGGCAACAAAAAAAAAAAGCAAAGAAGAGCGTGTGAGAGAACAAAAACACAGCTTTTCATTCCACACACACACACACCCACAAACCTTTGTGCTTTGCACCTCCTCCACTGTCCAAGTTCTAAGCTTTTCCACTCTGAACTTACTGTCGGTTCTTTTGAATATTTCAGACTGCATTTCTGAA
Organism: Barbus barbus; assembly: GCF_936440315.1. Taxonomy (NCBI): domain Eukaryota; kingdom Metazoa; phylum Chordata; class Actinopteri; order Cypriniformes; family Cyprinidae; genus Barbus; species Barbus barbus. The sequence continues at coordinate 17,931,182 of NC_136719.1, forward strand.
GCGTTCTGTCACTCTCCAGTGGCAGAGGAGATGGTCCTTGTCTAGCCTATGAGTTATCCAACACTGTGTACTGAAGTAGTACGCTGCATTCTATACCACTAGCAAGCTCTCCGTACTTACAACCATGCCTATCTTATATGCTACTTCTACTCCATATTGATCTTCCACCGGCCCATTTAGCCTCACAGCCAAAGCAGAACCTTCAATGGAGCTGTTCCCAGGACCTAAAGAGGGCAAGAGAGGGGACAGGGCGAGAAAAAGTGGAGCGACTCCAATTCAGGTTGGTCTCTGGGGCAGACAGGTGCTGTTCTGTATATCGGAGAGCAGCCGAAAGGCTTTATTGAGCTTTAATCAGGTTGGGCGACGCTCAGTGGAGATCAATGCTTCATGCACGAGGTGCATCGACTGGGTCCTGCAGGGCTTGTCGACAGCCTCTCTCCCTCCTAATGTTACTCTTAATGAGCCAATTAGCTGACAATGGTGCAGCCAGCATCTTAAACTGTTGTTTACTGATGATTAATAATTAATTTCTCATGTTCAGGTATGAATGAAATTAAAAGAGCAAGAGGGAACCATTAGTTCCATATAGTAGAAGCATATTAGTAGGAGGCACTTATTTATCTGATGGTGGGAGGGGAGGTAATTGTTCATAGAGTCAGGAGATTATAGTTCAGTGACCAACATAGGATTTGCAATTTAAATAGCCAGTAACGAGCAGCACTTGTGAAGTGAATGCATGCATCATCTCTAATGCCTAGTAAGGTAGTCTGGATCACTACCAACCTTTTATCTATCTATCTATCTATCTATCTATCAATCTATCTATCTATCTAGATAGATAGATAAAGTATGCAAATTCTGTCTAGTCCATGTTCATTCTAAAGTGTGTTTGAATAATTTACAGCATGCTGTTTTTTCCGGACATTAATTTTGGATCTGCTGTAGAGAAAAACAGATTTCCCTAAAATAAATAGAGAAAGCTGCATCAAACTGAAGGGGAGATACAGATTGTTTTATAATTATTAGCGATGGCCAACATGGTCCAAGATTACTGGTGTTGACAAATTTATGTAGATTTTTTTTTTTTTTTTGTGGTGGTGCTTTGAAACTGATGAATTAAGAGATACAACTTCCCTGAGAGGGTTTTAGCGTGATGACAGAATGTTGTGCTTAAAATTGCTGGAACTTTATTTATAAAGATGCATCTTTAAATTGATCCATTTTACAACCCTGCTGCTACAGCCATCAAAGCACTGCTTGTGAAAAAAGCATTCTACAATAAATTTCTTTCTATTGACTAATATTTTCTATTCCATAACCCTAAGCATAAACCTCACAGAAATCTTTTTCCAGTTTCCACGTGGAAACCAATGTCTGGTTCTTTCAGTGCAGATGATTTCAGGTGTTACTATCCATGCGGGGAACATTTGGTAGGCAAAAACTGACCCCAAACCCACCCTGTTCACAAGCAGAATTCCTAAACTCTCAGAAAAAGAATTCATAATCTCAAGCACACACCTACCTACGAGCCAAAACTCACCAACCTTAGCAAGTGCACGCACACACTTCAATAAATAAAGCTTCCGCTTTAAATAGTCCCCATGACAAGCCTGCTGCTTTAAATAAGCACCTCTGCCAGTCTGGAGAGAACGCCTAATCCCACCCAGCAGAACACACGCACACATTTACACTCTCACACACCAATCTCCGGGTAGAAAGAGATTGTGGAAATTTACTGGAGGGGATTCTGGGAGATTCTAAAGCCTGGCGCAACACTGTGCGATTTTTGCCACAATTATGCCGCCTGAGAAAAATTTCAGAGATTGTATGAGATTTCTTTCCTTGTAGGACAAAATCGCCAGTCTTAGTGTGACATGCTCACCAGTGACCGTTTAACTGATTTTGTGATGAATCTTATCTTCCAACAAAGTTTTCAGTGTCCTAAAGCGTGACTGACCCCACGACAGAAGAACCAACCTGAGCGCAGCAACTGAAGACGTAAGTGTGTGAGAAAGAGTTTGTCTACATGATATGCAACATAAACAGGGCCGTCACTAGGAATTCTGCGCCCTGTGCACTAGATTTGCTATGGGGCCCCCTCAAAATCACATATTGTCGGTGCCGGTAATCGGTAATGTGATATATCATGATAATGAACATGCATGATATTGTTATCGTGGGCACTTCAAAATACAGAGAATAATTAGTTATTACAAATTATTCAGAATTTTTAACTCATTTTAAGAATGCTTTTCCCATCAACTGGTCACAATGCACAGCAGTGCTGTATGCTGGTCAACGACACGTGTGCACTCTGATGTAAACACGCATGGCGGAACGAGTGAAGGCGACTCACTGAATGAAAGCGCACATTCACTCTCTGATAGCAGATGGCGCTGAACAGCAAAAATGCAGCTGTTACTCCGGAAACCCAGGAAACAAAACAGCTGCGCTACTTTCTGTTCCTGAAACGTATTTAAATGATTCAGATTTTTGTATTGGCTATGGTGTTCATCACAGCGCCAAATACTTAAATATTTATACTTAATTGGCTATTTTATTTTCAAACTTTTTTACATTTTAATCTGCACTACAACAAGCTCTAGATATTGCTCGAAAGTGTTTTCATTCTTTATTGTTCGGTCATACTTTACATGAGGACTTTACTAGTTAACATAAGTTAATTCATTAGTTAACATAAACTGCCAATGAAAAATGATTCTTGACATTCATTAATCTTAGGTAATTCCAATGTTTAATAACACGTTAAAATCAAAAGTTGCAACTATGTTATTTAATGAACTAACATGAACTAAGAGTTGTATTTAAAAGATTAATAACTTCTGTTGCAAATATAGCTATTGCTGATTGTTAATGTTAATGCATTAACTAAGGTTAATTAATGATATCTTATTGTAAAGTGAAACCTATTGGTCTTTATAATTCTTTTGCACTTTAATCTGTGTAAAATTTTTAACTTTTACATTTTTGTGTATTGCTTTATTGTATTTAAATGTTCAGTTATTTTTGTTATAAGAAAAACGTTATTAAACCTGTTATACTCTATACTGTTATACTTTGCAACTAAATTTCAATATTGTGATAATACTGTATACCATGATAAAAGCATTAGCAATTAATCGCAAAATAAAAATTTGATACCGGCACATCTCTACTTCTGAAGGATCACACAACACTGAAAGCAATATATATATATATATATATATATATATATATATATATATATATATATATACATATAATTGTTGCCCCTCAGATCTAACACTGCACTGGAAATCAAAGTGCAAACATGAAAGCCTATTTGCACCTGAATGCAAACATGCAGCACACACAGACTTCTTTTACTTTACAAGCATGTGCAGACAGACCTGTGTGTGACCAGGGAATTAAAAATACCACTGCAGACTTCGCATGGTGACAGTTTGACAAGATAATTAGCGAATGATCATTCTTTGTGAATCCAATTCACGAGTGCATTTGTTTCTCTGTGGGGTGAGAACCCATCGACTTCAGCAATCTCCTCTCTCAAAGCATGATCCTGGGTCATTTGGCTACTTCTGACAAGATGAGCTATTCACCCCCCCCCCCCCCCACACCCCAAAAAACAACAACAACCTAGCTCTGGACTCACATTATCCTCACGGTCCCTGCCACAGTCCAGTATCACTGAGCGCTGATGTAATGTGGGCTGGCACAGGAGCCATTGGCCTGAAACTCTTCTGACGTCAGCGGGCACTGCCGCCCACCCTCACCCTAAACTCTCTCTCAACTCCCCAATGAGAACAGCCTGTCCAGAACACACCAAACAGCCAAGATATGGCTCGTCCTCCACCTCCCTCTCTCTGTACCTGCGGCTCTTGTTCTTTTATAGCAAATTGAACCTTTCACTCCGAAAGAAATAATTACTCTCAAGAGAAAAGGGGACTGCCATAGAATGCTGATATGACATGCAATGTCACCTTGCCACTCAAGACTGACGAAGTGAACACACTGCCGGCGAGAAACACTGAGCGGAAGAGAGAGAGAGGGAGAAATATGTATGTTTGTGAGTGTGTGGTTGCAGAAGTACTGATATGGGTAACAGTGAATACATAAAGGACATAGCAGCACTCTGATGAGATAGACCAGAGGGGTGTCAAGAGACAAGGAAGACAGAACGTGGGTGTGTGAGGGACAGGTCGGACTGTAGAGGTCACCTCCTATCTTCTGGATCTGCTGGAGCGGAGGAAGGTGCATCATTACAGGTCTTGGCTTTTAGCACACCGCCTGGCTGAGGGGTCACACTCCAGCTCCCAGCCAGTTAAGTGGCCTTTGAGAGAGTGTGTGTGTGTGTGTGCGAGACAGAGAGAGAGAGAGAGAGAGAGAGAGAGAGAGAAACGAGGGAAGAGCCCAGGGCCGGAGAACTCACTCAACACTGTCTGACACCTGAGACTGTGAGCTCAACAAATAACCCCACAGCTCCATAACACACACACAGAGCCTCCCTCCTACCTCCATCTTAATTCAGCTCGCAGCCAAGAGCTCCTGCTGATATTCCATCAGGAACAATGTCTTCATTTCTGATAGAGGGGCAGGAGGTAGGCAGGCCAGAAATCACTGACACACCTGAGCACACATCTACTTAAATCTGTTGTGAGCATTTTAAGGCATCATGAGTGGAAAACATCCCCGACAACCTTTGTAGTCCCATGTAGTCACTTGTTAGTAAACAACTATTTAAAAAAGCTTTTTTAAAAAAAAATCATTTTTAATGTGGTAGAAATTAGAATAAATCGTGAAAATATCTTGAGCTTGTGTTTACCATGCACAGACCTTATTCAGGCATTAAAAAAATAAAAATAAATAAAGGAAAATGGAACCAGAAGTACAAAAATGCTAATTCCTGAAACATTTTATAGTATGCTAAAAGTGTGTCAAAGCATTAGTATGTTGAAACCATAGACGGTAAAAAAAGATGGACGACGTGTCTCCGCTTCCTTCCACTATAGAAAAGTGAAGCCAAAACATGTCAGTATGGCCGCTGCCATCGTGAGTAAATGACGTCATTTGGAGCCAGAGTCTGCGCGGTAGAGTCGTGAGGTGGAGCCGTGGAATCAAACTCCCGCAGACCTAATCAACCATAACGACACGCCTGTTTTTATAGCATCAAATTACTAGCTAAAATCAAACTTACCACAAAAACGAACAATTGAACATATATCAGCGTGATAACAACTACCTCAAATGACCAAAATCATATTTTGGAAAATTGTATTGGAAGTGTAATTAATTTTTTTGTTATGACACAAGTCCCATTCGTTTACATGGAGAGGGCGGGGTTTATGACCTGCACTGCAGCCATCCACCAGTTGGCGATCAAAGAGCCCGCAGCTTCACATTCCAGTACGAGTGAGACACACCCGGTTGAAACACGCAGGCTGTATCCGAAATCGCCCCCTACACCCTCAAATAGTGCACTATTTGAGGGGACAGCCATTTTAAGTGGTGTTCGAAACCATAGTGGATGTTCTCGAGTGCACTCCTTCAATCCCACAATGCACCGCAAAAACGAATGTACAACCGATGTACACTCAACGGCTAGAGAATCCCCAGAATGCACTACGAGAGAGTCGAGCGCCGAGTCAATTCCCGCGTCTCATCAGAAGATGGCGCCCGTAGCTGAATCATCCATTCATTGATTTTAGGAGCACTCGTCCACGGCGTAATACAACACAGGTACAAATTAATTGTAAATTGACTATTAGAGTTTATACATAATTTCCGTGACAGAGCTCAAGATATATCCTTCAATCTTACTATTGGAGCTGCCCGTAACAAATGATTATTTAACAGCAAGCAAACTATGCAAAAGCGGCAGTCCTTCCGGTGCACTCAGTGTCCGAATTCACTCACTCGTTTTAATTCACTCCTTCAAGTGAACTGTATGAGTGGACTAATGTAGGGAATAGTGAATGAGGGTATAGGGGGCGATTTCGGATACAGCCACAGTATTCTTAAAACACTTAACGAAAATACCCAGATAACCTACTACTTCTGACAGAGCCTTTGAAGTGTACACCCACTTTCCTGGTCACATGACAATTCCAACAAATAAAAAATAGCATCATACTTGCATACTTATTTAACATGTTTAATTTATGATTGAGAACTTAGTTCCTTATTGAAAACTGAACATACGCTGAAATGAAATTATTTTATACACAGCCGTACTCTCACATGTGCTTCACATGAGGAGTGAGGTGTGCGGAGATGATGTCTATAAAGAGCATTCTAAATGAGTCAGTAACAAGATTTATGCTTAGGTTAGGATGTTATGCTTATATAGGCAGTAGACAACAAGGAAGCTCACTAGGTTTAGTACAGGGGGTTTGAAATGACAAAATTGCAAAACAAATGCAACAGAAATTCTAATAGATAAACAGAATCACAAACAACTCTACTGTAGGATCCAGAATGAAAGCTATTTTTAACATTAGCTTGAGTGTTTTCAGAGTAAAGCACAAATATCCTTAAAAGTCATAACTCATGTCTCACTGTGAGATTTAAACTGCAGAGCAGTGTGCTTATAATAATATTTAGCTTTTATTGTACCAATAAAATCTGCTGTGCTTTTTGAGGATAATCAGATAAGACAGGAAGAACACACATCACAACATAGGAGTATGAGTGCATCTCTTGTGTTATGGGGATAGTATGGAAAAGATATTGTTGGCTACTGGCACAAGGCTGGTGAGTGGGCATGGTGTGTATAACTGAGAAAACGAGAAAAACCGAGCAGGACTAGTAGACGTGTTTCATAAAAGTGCGAGTCTATAGTCCCACTGCAAGCTCTATCCAGCCCAAATTTCCCACTCAGTGACTGATTCCCTGTGGTCAAAACCAAAATATTGTGTTTCCAGATACAAACTATTTATACTGTAAACAAGTCCACGATTCCTTTGTGGCTGAACCAGTAAAAGATCCATGACGCCAACTGAGAGAAAACCACATCTCCCAGGATGCATTGGTGAAAGGCCAGATTACTCTCTCCCTCTAGGCTGAGGCTTCATCTTCCTCCTAGGCTAAGGAACGGCACTGCCATCATGCTCTCAATTTTCTGCCCTGTGCCTCCGTGTTTTATGGGCCTAATGCAACTACTCACAACCTGGGCCAATGAGAAGATAACTGACCACACCGCACTCATCCTTCTATCCCTCCACACACTCCAATTCTACAACCGGTTAGTATACTGTACCTCACTTTACAGTACAGCATTTACAGCATAAAACTATGGTAGCTTTCACACTAAAACCATCTCATAACATGTAAACAATACTAACACCTACAGTATACCAGCAATGTGTGCCATTCAGAACGGAATTCAGAATGCCTTTTAAATTACAACTCATTTTCCAAATTTGGATACAGATTTATAAACTTGGAAGCAGAATTCAAATGAATAGAAATTAATTCACTTTATGCCATTCCAATTCAAATTCCAATTCCTTGTGGTGCCAATTTCACCTCATGAATTGAAAGGGAGATAATTGCACAATTCTTTTTTTTTTTACAGAAACCCTGATTCGTATTGAATTGAGCACAGCAGAGCTCCTGAAAGATCCGGGCCTATGAAGCGTGTGCGGAAAACCCTCAGTTAATGTATGAAGAGGGCAATTGATGTGGTGCTTACAAACGTTAGTGGGGCTGGTGGCATTGATAGAGGTGTGAGGAACACACCACCTGGACTCCAGACAGGAGATAAACAGTGCCATCACTCACCGAGCCGCTAGGCCTTTATTTATTCAGGAGCGTGTCGGAGAAGGGTGGCCCTCTGATCTGTAATTAATTAATTAGTTAATTCATTAAGAGAGCTGTTCATGGCACGCCGGCTTTTTGTGTTCATATGGCTGATGATCAGGTCTTAATAATACCTTGTTTATATCCAGGCATAAATGTCAGAAAAATGTGATGGACGACAAGAGCGTTTTATCCAGGGTGAGAGCGAGATTTATCCTCCAGCTGCAGTCTGGGTAAGAGGCTTTTTGCGAAGAGTGGATCATAAATTACGCTAGCTGCTACGGCTGTCTGTGAAGCAGCGAGAGACGGCGGAGAGGAAGAACGAGAGAGACAGTTGGCGTTTAAAGGCGCAGTGGATCTTTTGCACAAAGGAACATTTTTCAACTTCAAAAAACCCACGGGCACGTCCTCAAACAAATGCTAACGTAAACACAAACAATTGTGGCCGTACCATCACACGAAGAAGCGTAAATAACGAATATGCACATACGTACACAACACACACCGTCCCCGTAGGCGTTCTATTGTCTTGCAGGATCGCGCGGGCCCGGCTGTAATAAGCAGGAGTCCCAGGGTGCGACGGAAGACGAGCAGAGTCGGCTATCATAGGCAGCTTCCAGCAATGCACACTATGTGATACATTACATCGCAATCCAGCACTCGGTGCCCACCGCTTAGCCGAACTTTGAAAGATATTGCTTATAAAAGAGATGACTCCTGGCGACGGCTAAGTCCTGTAGTTTTATTACACCTCAGGGCTACAGTGGCCTGTCTTTGGAGAGATAAGGTTGTACCCTTTTCATTTCCTATCCGCCGGCCGATATTTTAAGCCGGCTTGTTAAGGGGCGTGAGAGGAGAGCGGGGAAAGGCGAGTTTGATGCATGGCTTTACAACAGGAGCCGGGCCCATAACGCTCAAAGGCCGATCATTACTGACCTTAATAGCCCAGTCTGCATCTGGGCTTGATTGATCGTGCCTAGCAGGTTGTGAAATGCACCATCTGGAAGGAAGGAAGGAAGTAAGGAAGGACGGTGAGTAGGAACCAGAGAGGAGATGAGAGGTAGGCAGCAAAAGCTGAGCGCTGAGTGCCCAAGTGAATGGGGGGATAGATGGAAAGAAAGGGGGGATTGATGGTTGGAGTGGGATGCCGTGGAAACTTAACTGCGCTAAGAGGCCTTGCTAGTGCCATAAACACCATCACTGACATAAACAACAACACTTAGCTGAGCTATGTGTATACAATATTCATTTCAGGGGGCGGCTTGCTAACTCTTGTTTACTCGCCGAGCACTGGTTTATGTGAGCAAAGTGCAGCCAGCTGGGGTTAAGCGCCACTTTCTGCCTCATCTGAGGTGCAAAGTGTGTGTGTGTTTACAGGATAAATCACCTCACAGGTGTCTGGTCTGAGAGAGAGAGAGAGAGAGAGAAAATGGGAAGGCTTGTTTCGAATCAATGAAGAGGAAATCAAGAGACCGGCTCAGTTAGTGCAAACACTCATTATCATGATTACATGAACTCTGACATCACTTTTATCAAAGGATGTTCTGCTTGATTTAATTAGCGACTGAGCTCAATATATGAAAGAAAAAAGGGAAAAGTCTTGATTCCTGAAACAGATTAAAATACACCATATTCCTATTAAAGTTGGGCAATTTAATAATCATGACTATATTATTTACATTCTTGACAATATGAAGTAAATGCATGTACAGTATGTATATTTATGTTTATGTACAGATACATGCTTGCACTACCTTTCAAAAGTTTGGAGTTGGTAGACATTTCTTTTATTGTTTTTGGAAGAAGTTTTTTATGCTCACCAAGGCAGCAATTACTTGGTCAAAAATAATACTGTAAATTATTCCTGTGATGGTAAAGCTGAATTGTCAGCATCATTACTCCAGTCTTCAGTGTCACATGACACTTTAGAAATCTTTCTAAATGTTGATTTGGTGCATTTTAAACATTTCTTATTATCCAACAGCATTTATGTATAAGAAAATAAGTACCTTTTGTAACATTCTAAATGGTTTTTATTGTCTCTTTTGATCAGTCTAATTTGTCCTTGTTAAATATAAGCATTGATTTAATGAATTATTAATTTAACTTGCTGAATAAAAGTATTAATGCTTTCCTGTAGCTCACACAGTAGAGCATGGCGTTAGCAACACCAAGGTCGTGGTTTCAAGTCCCAGGGAAAGCAAAAAAATCACCTTGAATGCAATATAAGTCACTTTGGATAAAAGAATCAGTCAAAATACATAAAAATTCATTTCTTTCAATAAAATCTAATAAATCTTACTGACCCCAAAATTGTGTTCTATTTGTACACTACTCATTTACTCAACTTCCTTAAACATATCTAAATTATTTCAGTGCCACATTTTAATCTACTTCACAATAATGTCTGATCAACGCATCCTCAGATCAGAGCCATTTTCAATGTTGAATATTAGAAAAAAAACTGATGAATCGTGTTATTCTGTATAGTGAGCACAAAGAAAACACTGATATAAACAACCACAACCTCACAGTCTCAGAAAACCGGACAGTAACAGCGCATCTGGTGTGTGTTTGTCTGGGGTGACAGAGAAGCAGGTGGAATGGAAGCATTGTAGCTGACTCAACAGCTTTCTCATTTTATTACCAAATCAGTCATGATAACCCCCCCCCCCCCCCGCTCTGTACATGGAGGGGAGGGGACAATGGCAGAGCATTTCTATAGTGCACAGATTTATCTGCTAACGCAATATGACCTTCTCAGTGTACACTAAGGGTCCCCTCTATAGAATTAACTTGGTGAATCAGACAGTCACCTCTGAAAAAAGTTTCTTTGTGTTTGAATCAGTCATATGTGGGCATTAATGTATTTGCAAAGATCGTGAGCCAATATTTAACATGCAATATCCATTTCTATCAATATGGTAATTTAATCTTTAAATTTTGTCCCAGAATCCATCAGCAGAGAAATTATTTTCATGTTACATTAAATCAACAAGAACTCTTGATTCTGGATTTTGTATTAGTTCCATTCAGAATTATATTTTCTGTATCCCAGGATCAGATGGCTATTGACAGGAGGCTGAAGAGCTTGTGCGATAGGCGAGTGTGAATGGACATGTAGAGAGAGAGAGAGAGAGAGAGAGAGAGAGAGAGAGAGAGGCTGATTGATGGCAGGGAGATGTGCGGGATTGTGCAGGACTCAGAGTGAGTGTAATGGAGTTCATTCATGAGTTACGAGTGCACTCCTCACCGTTGTAAAAGAGGGATAAATCTCCTCACAACAGCCAGTGAAAAAGATACAAGCTAGTGCCATGATGGGACACAAAACAGACGCTGGAAGATATCATTCACACACACACACACACACACACACACACACACACACACACACGCACACACACACACACACACATGCACAAATACAGATATTCAGATATCAGTGGTTCTCAACTGGTTTTGTCTCAGGACCCAGAAACTGTATTTTTGTCTGTTGTACTAATTATCTAATTGTTTATCTTATAAAAGTGAACATAAGTATGTAAAACCAAACTTGTAAATGTATTAACATGCCAGGAAACTGCATAAACTCAGTGGGACCGGTTCAATTGAAAAATTGACAAATTTGGTTTGTAAAGGTTGGATTTTGTTTGTTTTAAGCTTTTTGTAGAAAATGAGTCACTGCACAAAGTAAACTGTTTATCCACACTGCAAGTGAATCCATATTTAATGTAGTCTGGGTCACTGTTTTCAAGAATGAAGTCATGTCACACAATTATTTGGCTCGTTTCTAACAGAGTTCTGTTCTCCTCCTTTTGAAAGCCTATTTGTTTTGCTATCCAAACTATGCACTATTATATGGCTAGTTTCATTTTATTATTCACATTTAGCATTGTTTTATCCTCCCTGTCCATGAACCTATAAGAACAGACCAGCAACTCAGTTGAGAACCGCTGCTCTATATGATGTGCATTAATTTTCTCCTCTCTTTATTGGCTGGGCTATAGAGGAGGCTAATGGGCCTTCAAAGAATTACTGAGTGTCTCAGTCTCACACAAAGCAAGGCCAGTCCTCTGCCTCATTGGAGCCCTGATAATGAGAACATAGACCTCTATGATCGTTCACAGTGAGAAGATGACAGCAAAGTTCATCCTGTCTTCCATTTAATTTATATACATACACACACACAACAGTTAATGTATAATGCACAGTACTTTTCATCATTTTGGCTCATTATATTACAAAATATTTCAAAAAATTATAAAAAAAAAAAAGTGAAAAATTGGCACTCTTCTGTGTGGGTTTTTTTTTAGGTTGGCATACTTTTTCTGCAATATAATGTGTACCTTAAATACAATGCAATAAAAACTTTGAATAAAAAAAGTGTCTGCCACATGTATAAATGTAAATGTTAAAATCTAATTGTAACCTAACTTGTGCACAAACATGCACAGACACAAACACACATTTTAATACATCTGGATTTATTGGTTTATAGAGACAAAAAGAGAGAGAATAAGCAATTTGTTGGGTTTAGGTCATTTTTTTGACAGTACTGGATTGGGTCACAGGGTCACGTTTACAAGCAGAGTTCTTGCATCAACTAGCTTGAGCTAACAGGAATAAATCCCACCTTCCCTGTGAGGGAGGAGATCAGCACTAATACACACTCATTATGGTACAGTGCCAGTCAAACTCTGAGAATATCTGGAAGGTCTTAAAATAACTGTTGCTCATCATTTTTCACTGGTGCAAGATTGGGTTACTCTGACAAATCTATTCAGTGCCACAAGAAAGCTAATAACGAAAGTGTGTGTGTGCTTGTCCGTGACAGATGTGAGAGGTGGTGGGACTAAGTGTGTGCGGCAGAGGAAGAGAAGAGGAGATGTCAGGATCCAAAGGTGCTACAAAAAGCACAATACTGCTGGATTACCCAACATATGTGTCATTTAAAAACTCCCCATCACTCCCGATTATTAGCTATTCCCACTGACACCCTGATGCCCACTAGGAGACCTTGTGTTGGCCTGCGTGGGAACAGGTAATGGAGGCATTGATGGATATTTCCCCTCAGCCTCTGTGGTGTGACGCCCGCTTGCTTTCCCGCTTGCCCGACTTGCCGCCCGCCCGGCCATGCTCGGCAGAGCTCCGGTGTCAAGGTAACAATGATTCATGGTGTGACCTTACCAGTAATGCCAGCCTTAATCTACGCAAGTGGAATAAATGAAGTGGTTCCGCAGCCGACGTGTCAAAGAGTTTTTATAAAGACAAATCCACAGGCGGGTTCAGCTGTGTACATATATTCATAACAGTCAGTGTGACGCAAAAAGGGTCTCTCTCGCTTTCTCTCTCTCTCTCTCTCTCTCTCTCTCACACACACACAGCCTCTGATGCTCCAAACATCTTCATAGTCACACAGCCACAGATGTTGACTGCAGCAAAATTATATGAAAACTGATAAGGGGAATATTCATTAATTCAGATTTTATTCAGATTTTCTTATCCTACAATTTAGGCCACTTACAAAACGATGTAAACTGATTAATCAATGGATAAATGAGAAACACTTCAAAACAGATAAATCAGGAAAAGTTGAGCAAGGTCTGTCCATGCTGTTTTTTTTAAACCAACTGGACTTGTCAAAATGCCACTCTCACTAATCACAATGTGGCCATACTTACAAATAGGTAAACTGAAAACATTAGAAATTTTATATAACGGTATATCATTGTATACAAATATAAATGTATAAATAAGCTGTAACAACAGTGACAGTTAATAATAATATTAAAAATAAAGACATTATCAGTACAGACCTTTACATTGTTACAAAAAGTCTAATTTAAATAAATGATGTTCTTTTGGATTTTCCATTAATCAAAGAATCAAGAAAATAATGTATAATTACTTCCACAAAAGTATTAAAGGTGCCATAGAATGCATTGATACAATATTTTAAATTGTTCTCCGATATCTACATAGACGATATGTGGCTTAGGTAAGTGCACAAATTCTCCAGAAACAGTTTTACATGTCCATTTACAACCCTAGGATTTCTCCCCAGAATGAAACGGTCTGTTATTGGCTTATGTGGAAGGGTCATGAATAATAATGTTGAGCTCTGCTCTGCTCTGAAGGATCCACAGGGAAAATATATATTTCAATACTTTCTCGCGCAGTTATATCGTTGTGTAGATGCAGGTTCGGCTGGCCTAGAACATGGGCGGGTATATGCAAATGTTTACTATGTAACTATTAGTGATGTTATGTAACAGTCGGTGTTATGTTCTGATTCGCCTATTTTTCAGTGGTGTTTTTTATTCATGAGATTTACATAAGAAAGAGGAAACAATGGTGTTTGAGGCTCACTGTATGTCATTTCCATGTACATAACTGTTATTATTCAACAATGCCAAGGTAAATACAGTTTTCAATTCTATGGCACCTTTAAGTAGCACAACTGTTTTCAACACTGATAATAAACTGATTAGAAATGATTTCTGAAGGACTGTGTGACAATAAAGACTGGAGTAATGGCTGATAAAGATTCAGCTTTGCCATCACAGGAATAAATACAATTTTAAAACAGAATAAAAAACAGTTCTTTTAAATTGTAATATTTTTTATTAATGTTTTTACTGTATATTATATTAGTGTTTTTACTGTATTTTTGATTGAATAAATGCAGCATTACTGTATCTATCTATCTATCTATCTATCTATCTATCTATCTATCTATCTATCTATCTACATATACTGTATTAACTTTTTCTTTGGTCTAACTGTTAATTAAAACATATATAAATCAGAGATGGTAACTTATGCAAGAATTGAGTCTAATTGCATCACAAGTTCACATATAGCTCATATTTCACTGTATGTGATCTAGCTGTCCTGTGTGGTTCCATTCACACAGCACAGACTAATCATACTCTCTCAAAATTTGACTGCAAGTCCTAAAACCTAAGTTCAGCTTAGTTCAGGGCGATAGTTCACCCAAAATAAAAATTCTGTCATTATTTACTTACAGTCATGGACAAAAATATCGGCACCCTTGGTAAATATGATCAAAGAAGGCTGTGAAAATTAATCTGCATTGTTAATCATTTTGATCTTTTATTAAAAAAATGCACAAAAATGAAATTAGGAAAAATTATGAAATAAATGTTTTTCTCAAATACACGTTGGACACAATTATTGGCACCCCTAGAAATTCTTATGAGTAAAATATCTCTGAAGTATATTCCCATTCATATTCACAATTTTGAGCACTCCAGGGTGATTATGAACATGAAATTATCCAGCCACGGCTTCCTATTTCACAGAAATATAAATAGTAAGGAAAACAAAGCCCAAATTCCCTTAATCATCCATCACAATGAGAAAAACCAAAGAATATATTTCTGATGTGCAGCAAAAGATAATTGAGCTTCACAAATTAGTGAAGTGGCTTTAAGAAAAGAGCCAGAGCAGTGAAAATTCCCATTTCCACCATCAGGGCAATAATTAAGAATTTCCAATCAACAGAAAATGTTACAAACTGCCTGGAAGACGACGTGTGTCTATATCATCCTAATGCATGGTAAGAAGGAGAATTTGAGTGGCTAAAGACTCTCCAAGGACCACAGCTGGAGAACTGCAGAAAATAGTTGAGTCTCGGGGTCAGAAAACCTTAGTACCTACATCACCAAACCTGTATGATTTTCTCTCTTCTGCAGAACATGGGGTCAAATATTGTTCAGATCCTTTTGACTTTTAAAATATCATATTTTGTGTTTCATTCCGGTTTTGGAACAACATGAGGGCGAGTAAATTACATTTTTTCATTCAGGAAATAACTTAGAGAAACAGAGAATGTGGTTATCACTCTTATTTGTAACTTAACTCTGTGTGAATGGAAGTGTATTTGGCAGTCTAAAACAAGACTGACAACCATATATGACCCTGGACCACAAAACAAGTCTTAAATCTGTCTTATTTGTAGCAATAGCCAAAAATACATTGTATGGGTCAAAATTGTTGATTTTTCTTTCATGCCAAAAATCATTAGGCCATTGAGTAAAGATCATGTTCCATGAAGATATTTTGTAAATTTCTTACTGTAAATATATCAAAACTTAATTTTTGATATGTCATATGCATTGCTAAGAACTTCATTTGGACAACTTTAAAGTTGATTTTCTTAATATTTTGATTTTTTTACACCCTCAGATTCCAGATTTTCAAATAGTTGTATCTCGGCCAAATATTGTCCTATCCTAACAAACCTAACAAATTTATTCAGCTTTCAGACAATGTATAAATCCCATTTTCAAACAATTTACGGTTAAAACTGGTTTTGTGGTCCAGGGTCACATATTCTGCTGCTGTGTGAATGTAGCCTACAGGATGTAGAAAGAAATTACTTAAATATTTTAGGTTGGGGGAAAAAAATCCAGTCAAACTAAAGTGCTGAGTGCCAAATATCCTTAGTGAGGTATACAAAATAAATCCATGTCATCCTATAGCATGTACCCTGCTTTAAAGACTAGTCCAGCACATCACCAGTCAGATCATTTCCTGTTCTTCTGACAAGAAGTTGAATCTATAACTGGGGGCGGCTGTCACGAGGAGGTGTATTAAATCAAACACAATAAAAACTGACAACCATTCGACAGGCTACAAGTCCTGCACACCGGACCCCCCCACCCCCCTCTCCCACAGCCACACTGACGTCTGGCTGATTTATGCTCCCGCTAAGGAAGATGATGATGACGATAATAATTAATCAAGGGCTCTTCCTGCACCTCAAGGAGTTTTTCGGTGTGACCTGAAAAAAAGATACATGGCCCGCTTTTCCCTCCATCTCCCTGCCAGTCCTGAGCTGTGGCGAGGAGAAAGCTCCATGCATTATCCTGCCATCACCGAAGCTATTTATATCGCCCAGTCTATCACTGACACTTACGATTCTCCGCCTGCTGTACAGCAGGGGCCCCGTGCCAAAGCGCAATTTCTTTAAGCTGCCCCATATATCGTCGGGCAACAACACAGCCTATGCAAATCGGGAGCAGTCAAAGGACAGCGAGGTGACAACGGGAAACCAACATCATCATTTCTCACGCAGGAAGGGAGGGGAAACAAGAGCAAAAGTGCCACCTGGTCCGGAGGGAGAAGTCCTCTGAGCGTGTGCCATGTGCGTTTTGCGGGTGTTTTGAAGGCTATAAAAGGGAAAGAGGGAGCAGAGGGGGGTGGAGGAATAGATGCTCTTGGAGAAGAATGATATTTTGAATTCCTGTGTGGCTGCTTCAACTGTAGCCTGGAGCCATGGGGAAGCTTTTTGTCTCACCTCCTCTTTATTTCCTCTGCTGGACTGAAGCCGGCCGGACGTGCCAGGCATGTGTTTAAAACTAAGCCTGTCCCTCTGCACTCCACCACTGTATACAAAGGCGCATGCACACACACACGCACACACACACTGTTGAAGCACAGTGTCAGCACACACAGCCGCAGCCGCTGTGACTGATAAAGGAGGCACAAATTGAGTACTGTACCATAAAAGACGCCTGAGAGGAAAAAAACGCCTGTAATCCATATAGCCGAAAACAGAACTTTACAGCAAAACACATAATCATGGGGCCTGCTAGGAAAAGTATATCTCGTTCACAATCACTCGCTCTCTCTGTATAACTCCCGCTGTTTCCCTCGTTCATCTTTTACGAGATTTTAAAAAGAAACTTTTCCTCTTCTGTCCATCCCATCACAAAAAAAGTATAAACTTTTTCTCCATTTTGTTCTGCTAGATTCTTCAACCTTCCAGTGACTTAAAAAACATTACTGCCCATGAAAATATATTTAGCATTTTTTTAGTTTAATATTTCGATTTTTGTCCTTATTATTTGAAAACATTGTAGAGTAAAACATCAGTACACCTGTCAGAAAAAATGAGGACAGATTATGATTTTGCTCTTATACGTTTATATAAATTTACATTATAGAAATTTAATGCTGAGGTTCAAGTTGTAAGAACGCAAGTAACAACACATTTTCTTTGGATGGTATCTTTGATTTGAATCACTTACATCAGTGTTGGTAATGCTACCATTCAGTTTGATTTAAATCATGTAAATTTTGTTATAAAAAATAAATGTGTTACTTTTTGACCATGCATGTAATATTTTACTTTCATACAAGTTTATGTATTGTTACTTTCAGGGCTGATGCGTTTACTGTGTCGACATGCCTAAATGCATGTTGCCTTAGATTTCATCTGTGCCTGACACCGTCACTGTGTCTGTCTGCGAGCCATCATGCTTTACGACCCGCAGTCTATTTATACATCCACACCATCAAATGAAGTAACGGAAATGCCCGCGGCAGGATGCGTATTCTCAAACTTCCCACCAGTTGGTTGATTTCCCTGGGCATTGGCACACAGTATGCCATTATGTGCCCACCTACGCTGTCAGGACCCAGTGGTGACACTGAGAATCTCACCACAGTCTCCTCAATATACACCACCCATGCTGCTTCTCCTACAATGACGAATTAGTTTATTTCTAATTTTAAACCAAGATCCGGGAGTGGAAAATTAAACCTTGTGAAAAGAAAGACAGTCTGACTTAAGCTAGTTTGTTATTGTGCTCTGTTGGCAAGGGCGGAGGGTTAGTTTGTTGCTCGCTGTGGCCTTTTCATTGCTAGCAGTGAAGCCAAGAGCAATGGAAGACTGCCTGATTGAACTGAGAATGAGTGAGATTTAACAGAGAGATTCAGGCCCTGGAGCCAGGAAGATGGGTGAGCTGGTCAGTTTGCCAGAGGAGTCCTCATCCCCACCCTGCAGCGGTCCACGAAAGGGCCAAGACAGGAGGCCTACAGGCAACGTCTGCAAATCAGTACAGCCAAGATGTACGAGTAAAAGAGCCTGATTTCCCATTGTTCCAAAAACAAAGAAACACAACAAAAGATTTAACACTCATAATGCGGACAACACAACCAGATTTAGTTAGACCATTGTTGTTGTTTTGGTTTAGTACTAACAACTTACAGAAACACAAGTAATGAATGTCAAGCAGCTTTTGTATGATATACATTTTTTTTAGGTCTGATCAAAAAGGATGTGAGTTGGATTAATACATTTTTTAGTTTAAAAAGACTAATCTTGAAAATTTGCCGGTTTACAGTTGTTCATTGATCTAGTACATGAAACACTTGATTTACAGTAATTCACATTTTTGTCTCGTGACTCTTGCATTCTCTTGCTGTTGTCAATTGTTTAAAATAAGCAGCACTTTCCTCATGACATTTCTCAGACAACATGAGGTGTCTATAATATTGATCAATATAAAAGCCCTGTCAATGAGGTGAATAATTTGCACAGAACTCATACATAGATTATTGTTAAAATTATGCCAGATTTCAAGTCGTGACTCATTTTCATCACGTATGTACATGAATTCAAACAAGATAAAAGAGAAAAATCCATGCACACTCTTACCTTCATTTACTGTATATGTTCTAGAATTTGTTCTCCATATTGTAAGTTGTCTGGGTGAGTGAAAAAGGCTGAAAAGGTTTGAAATGAGTGTTTGGTAATGATATAGATTCACCAAAGAAACCTTTTAAAGATCATCAGCATTACCGCCTACATGACAAAAGCATCAAAGAACAAGACAGTGGGTTGGGGAGCGAGTGGGTCCTTTTACTGAGCAAATTAAACTTGCAGCTGAAGTCATAAAACAAGAAATAATGAATTCAATTAGATTTTTTACTAGGGAAAGTAGGGTTGTGGATGTTCTGAGTGGGCAGAGGAAGAACATGAAAGTTATGTCAGGTTTAGTTGAGCTACGCTGAGTTAGCGCTGTGCTAAGATTTGTGCACTGTCTGTTGGTGGGCTAGCCTTCAGGAGAAGTTTAGACCTCTACAGGGGCACCAATAGCAAATGAATGACTCTTAATTGACCTGCTGAATACACGCTAGGTGCTTGTTGATTTAAAGAGGGCATCGTGCCTCTATCAACACAGAATATCTGACAGACCGACACACAAACACATACCTTCTATACGTCAGTGATGAACAATTTAGGGAACAAATGTGATATGCAAGTAAACTGTGAGACATTAGCGCTCTGTAGGAGAGAAGGAAAGGCAAGTAAAGAAAAACAGGGAGATAAAAGAGAGAGAGCTTGGCTAGTCATGAGCGAAAAAAAACAATCTTTCAAACAGTGTTGACACAGTGTTAACACTTCCTGGTGATAAGCAGGTGGATTCAGTTCTACCAGCAGCTTCCCTTCCTGTTAGTAAAAAGCAGCCCATCCATTCAAAGAAATCAATGTGATGAGATAAAAAAAGACTGTGGAAATAGCTGTGTACTGCAAAACAAAACGAAATAATTGTAGACTGATTCATGACCAAATGACTCACTGGAAATTTTAATGAATCACACAAAAGACTCATTAGTTATAAGTTTGTTATCAGTTATCAAAATAAAGTGACTGAATTAGGGATGTCGCGATTCGTCGATTTCAGTCGACTTTTAAAAATCGTCGACTTCATTTTGCTCGCGTCGACTAACCGGCAAAATACTGGAAGTGGCGCATTTCACGGACGAGAATCCATAAAACACATTTTTAGACTATTTTCCAAGGCTGCATGATATATTAATCCCATTTAAAAATCATAATTAAGCATAATTGTGAATTCACAACCGCTATGATTATTTAATTAAATAATTATATGCGATGCAGTTCACAAAGTATATGCTCTTTAATTATTTACATGCGTGTAGTTAAGCACGTGCGTCTCACAGCGGCTCTGTTGACAGTAGCGCCACAGAAACTGTTATCATTTACATGTGTGGAGCATCTCAAACTCATCTCTGCATGTTGTTGCAGCCCTAGACTGAATAATTCTCACTGACTTTTCCTAAAAAGCAAGTCTTTACATTCAATCAAGACCAAATGAAATTGTAACCATGTTTTTGCTTATTTATTTTTTTAAATAAAGCATATTTGTATTTAACTACATCAAATATAGCCTACTACACTATCACATTAAGTTAAGACGTTATAAAAAACAGCATTATAGAGACCACTAATATGTCTATTATGAACAAATACTTGCGTCAGTCCATTGGCTGAACAATTATTATACGTTGACATCAGTTATGCCACACATGTGGGCGAGTTCAAGTCTGGTTCGTGTCATTTCCCAATTCCATTTCCCTCTATCACTTTTACTCTTATGGTAATTTTTTCAGCCTCAGTGAAATTCTAACTTTGTCCTGAGATATTACATATCTCTCACTGTTCACTCTCTGTGATTTGATGGAGAGACTGGGCCAGCTATCATTTACCGAGAGAAAATCCATATTTTTGTGTTTTGCTGCTATTTAAAGCAGTGTCAGGATTCTCTCAGGAAATGATCTCTTAAATGGGATCCCTGCTTCTGCCTGTTATTACTTACTTACATGAGCTACACATAATTTCTCAAACTGTGTGAAGCAGAGGGCAGAGACATGCCTCTGCTGCTGTTGACACTAATCAGGTTGCAAATATGGGAAATGAGATGTTCATATATTTCATTTCTGAGTTATTGCATTTACCAGGGTAATATTCCTGAAACCCTGATTCTCCATGTCTTATTGGATTTATTTCTGTTGGAATCTTCTAATTTTCCTCTTCCACAGTTACTCTTGTGTTTTGTGTATCAGAATAAGTAGGTTCATGAATGTAAAGGTGTCCTCTTTCATAACTATCTGTCTGTTAACTGAACAGATCGCTCAAAAATGAATATTCTGCAATCATTAACTTGCTGTTTGAATTTGACTACTGATATTAATTTTATAAATGAAAAAATATTAAATTTAAAATGCATTTCTTGTGTAAAACAGTGTACAGCATATAGATGGATTCTTTAAACTGATTCAATAGCAACTAGTATTTTAGAATGATTCATTAAAAGAGTCATTTGTTTATGAATTGGACTAAACTAGTTGCTCTGTATTAAAAAGAACCGATTCATGAAAGTCATTTGTTGGTGATGACAAATGACAAATTTTGTGAAATTTTGAGGACTTGAAATACAGCACTCAGGTCATATACAGTGCCTTGCGAAAGTATCATAACCCTTAATTTTTTTAATGTTTTATGTTGCTGCCTTTTGTTAAACTGCTTTAAATTACTTTTCACAGGGAGAAGTTTTTTTACATCTTTGCCAATTATTTAAAAATAAAAAACTTAAAGGATTCCATTGCATAAGTACTCATACCCTTATCTGGGACAGTTGGAATTTAGCTCAGGAGCATTCATATTGCTTGTAGGTGTTACTAGACTTTGAGTGAAGGTAACCTGTGGCAAATTCAATTGAATGAGTATGATTTGGAAAGGCAAACCTGTCTTAATAAAAGGTCCAACAGCTGATAATGCATATCAGAGCAAAATACCAAGCCCTGGGGTCAAAAGAACAGTCTGTAGAGCTCAGAAACAGGTTTCCGTCAAGCCACACATCTGGGGAAGAGTTCAGAAAAATATTCTGCTTCATTGAAGGGTCACAGAAGCATGTAGTCTCTGTTACCCTTAATGGAAGAAGTTTGAAACAACCAGGATCCTTCTTAGAGCTGGCCTCCTGGCCAAACTGAACAATTGATGGAAAAGGGCTTTGGTTAGAGTGGTGACAAAGAACCTGATGGTCACTCTACTTGAGCTCCATGATCATATGTGGAGATAGGAGAAATCTACAGAAGGACAAACATCACTGCAACACTCCACCGATCTGGGCTTTATGGCGGTGTGGCCAAACTCAATCCTCTCCTCAGTGAAGACAAAAGAAAACACACTTGGAATTTACAAAAAAGCACCTAAAGGACCCTCAGACTCTGAGAAACAAGATTCTCTGGTCTGATGAATCTTAATTCTAAGCATCATGTTTGAAGGGAACCAGCTCTGCTCATCACCTGCAGAGTACCATCCCAAAAGTAAAGTGTGCTGGTAGCAGCCTCATGCTATGGGGCTGATTTTCAGCAAAAGTGACTGAGGGACTCATCAGAATAAAAGAAAAGCTCAATGCACCAAAATATTGAGATAGCCTTAATGAAAACTCAGTCCAGAGCATTCAAAACCTCAGACTGGGCAGAAGGTTTATCTTCCAACAGGACAGTGACCCTAAGCACACAACAAGAGTGGCTTATACGTAATGCTGTGAATGTCTTTGAGTGGCCCAGCCAGAGCCTGGACTTGAACCCATTCAAATATTTCTGGAGAAACCTGAAATTGTGCGTCTGCCCCATCCAACCTGAAAGAGCTTGAGAGGTGAAGAGGTGAGGAGACAAATGGCAGATAATTGCCAAATGTTGATGAGCAAAGCTTGTCGCATCAAACAAAAAAGACTTGAGGCTGTAAAAGGTACTTCAGCTAAATATTTAGTTAAGGGTATGAATACTTGTGCAATGAACTTATTTGAGTTTTTTATTTTTAATAAATGTATAAAGTTGTGACAATTCTGTTTTTGCTTTGTCAATATGGTGTATGGAATGTAGATTGATATGGGGGAAAAAAGTCATTTAAAGCAGTTTAACATAAGGCAGCACCATAAGAAAATGTGAAAAAAATTAAGGGGTATGAATACTTTCGCAAGGCACTGTACATAGACTACGTTTATGTTACTTTTATAGCTATTTTGCAACATTTTCAAAGCTAGAAGAAACCCTCAGTCTCATTCACTGTACATGTAGGCATTTTATTTGTCCTTTTATGTTCACTGGAAGAAAGTATGTCATACTGGTTTGGAACGACATGAGGGTGAGTAAACGGCAGGATTTTCTTTTTCCTTTTTTTGGAGGAGCTAATCCTGCAGGCTCAGGAACAGTGTGTTTCACTGATGGTTTGTTTCTTGAGTCACTACCTGGAAGGATGATGATGATGAATCCAGCCAGCACTAAAATAGGAAGGTAGCCGGCCAAACCAAACTGGTATTAACAATTTAATAGTGCAAACCTCGCCAAAAGCCCTGAGAGGTGGGCCCAAAAGTCTACCTTCAGACTTCAGTGCAGGTTGCCAGATCTTTACCTAATCTAGCAGCTGACAAACACCTCCGTTCTATCACAACCCATCCCTGGGGCTGAGATTCAAGCAACACTGCAGCTCTTCCCTGTCTTTCCACTGCCATTCATCCCCATTTCACTGCCAATTAAAAGCATGATTAAAACAGACAAAGTGCCTGGCAAATGAACAGAGACACCTCGGCCACTCCGGCTTGTCAATTATTCCATTGGCACAGTGGGGAACAGTCAAAAACAGAGATGGGAGTGAATATGAACCGAGTGAAAAGAGATCACAGAAAAAAATATAATAATTTACTCACTTTCATGTCATTTCAACCCTTTTTGACGTACTTTCTTCAGTTTTTTTCTTAAATGAGCATTGTTTTTTTAAATCTCTAATATGAAACAATATTGTTTGTAGTTGACTTAAAATATCTTCTTTGATGTTCCACAGAAGAAACAAAGTCATACAGGTGTGGAACAACATGAGGCTGAATAAATGATGACAAATTTTATTTAGGAATTTTTGGCTCTTTAAGCCAGTGAATCATCGTTTCAATCCATCAGTGTATTTATAAAAGCCATACAATAATTGTTTCAATACGAATGCAGCATATAAAATAGACACTGCGAGTGAAAGTGTATGGCCGGTGACAGTTTGACTATTAGAGCACTGGTCCGCGGCCTCACATTGCATGTCAGTAAGTCACAAAAGGCCTCAAGTGATAGGCTCAACACAAAAGCCCTCAAGCCCACATAAACCACCCACAGCGTGCACTGACGGCTAAAATATGATGGGCTCCTGGAGCCCATAAATCTTATTTTTGAGTCCCAGCCTCTCCAGCATCATTACTGTATCCCACCGGCCCATTTGGGCTTCATTTCACTTAAATGTCAACTTTTCAGCCTTTTTCTGGGTCCTCTCTGTTGCCATTTGTTTTAGCACCAATGGAGGAAAAACAAGAAAATAAGACAGCCGTGAGTGAGGAGGTTATGTGTGTATGTGTGTGTAAATGCGTTTCTGACAGCTTCCTGAATAGAGTAGGTGGAAGGGGTTATCATTTAGCAGTAGGGTGAAAAAATGAAAAATAAAATTGGTGATGTTGTGCTGTTTTGATGTGCTGATGCAGAGGCTGCTGTGATTGCGCTAAGAAAAAAAGGAATCTCGCTGGCAGAAACGCATGTAAAAGGACAATTTCACATTCAGCTGCCTGAGGCCTAATTGTTTGATATTTCCTAAATGTTACTGTTATTTATACATCAATCATCATTAAGAAGTTAATGATATTCTTTTAATTTAATTAAACTGAAACGATTTTCTCCGATGCAGATTAAAATAGAAATGGAGGAACTTGATAAGGTGCTCAATCAATTAAAGGCAGATGGTCCAGGCCTGCTGAAGTGCTGAACCAGAGGCGGATTCAGGTACCAAAGAGCATTGCTCCTGGGGTATTCCCTGTGAAAAGCTGTGCTGCTCCAAGATAGGCCTCTAACCACTGCAATGAAGCCATACCACAAAGTGTAGTGGTTTCAAATCAGCACTTTTGAGTCCAATCCTATCACACAGAAGCAGCTTGGACTGCCTTGCAAGCCAATAAAGTGTGGCCTCTGCATCTGTTTTATTCATTTGTGCTTTTTCGCTAGCCTTTAAATGCATTTTTATGCTCTTATTCCCCAGCGTTCTCACTTTGAAGCGTTTTGAGGTGGAGGTAAAGTTAAATGTGATAGGATAGAGGTTGAGCGCAAACAGCTCGTGGATAAAACAGCAGCTCTGCACAGCTCATAAAGCTCTATGCTGATTGTGGAGAACACAGCTAGAGGACAGGAGGAACAGGCTGAGGTGCTGGAGCTAATGCACCAGCCATCTGGCTTTAGCCAAAACACAGTGCGATGATCCAAGCTCTCTCCTTCCCGCTTCCATTCTGCTCTCTCTATATTTCTCTCTCTCTACCCCTCTTGACAGGGCCTTCTGCTTCTGCATATGGGTAGTTTCACCAGTTTACGAGCGCACCCAAACAGAAGGACAAAACCCTAACGTTCTGCCAATACTGAACAAGTGATCATGTGTGGCTGCTGTATGTGATGTGCTCTATTATTTTGAGTCGTTTTCGATGATTATAAGCAAAACAATTGAAATTTTGATTGCTTTGTTAGTTTTTTTTATTGCTTTATGTTAGACTCAAAATGACGTAGCAGCAGGTCACTTATGTACTGTACATGCGTCAAGTATGTACAAGGTATGCATCAAGTTCTGAAGCTCTGAGAATACCTAACTCCACTGGTGAACCCTTTTTTTTATTCTCGGGGTTGCATTGAAAAGTAAGGCCGGCTTTATTCCCTGCTCCTCCACGCTGTTGCTTATTGTGAAGAGCCTACTGTGAATATTTCATGAGTATGCTGCGTGATAAAACACAACGGAGAGCAGAAGGAGGTTCAAGACCTCTTCTCCTAGAGCAGTACAGTGCTAGCTCTGGTGAAGCACAGTCTGTATTAAAAGACAAAGGTGAGGTAGAGCTAACTGGGCACATGCATTTCCACTTGATTAGTCTGAGCGTCTGCCTGGCTGCCATTACTGAGGCTTGTTGGAGGGGCACGGGAGAGGAAGTCTGATTTATCAAAGCCCGGGCCGCCACGAAGTGCTGCTCAGCCCTCCGCCACGCAGAACGACATTAGCCTAATGGTAGGACTGGTGAGTGTGAAACTATATGAGAACATACCTCAGTGCAGCTACTATCACGTTCATTTCCAAAGAATGGAAGCAGCGTTATCATCCATTGTTACAGACATACCCAGGCTGATATGTTCTCCCCAGCCGTATTATGAAGACAGAACTAGGTATGGTGAGATTCACAATGGAGCCACCAGAGAGGGAGGAATGCTCCTTTGTGTTGGTGAATTCTTGAGCCATGTGGATGAATTCCCTGCTTCAGCACTTCTATACTGAGGACAGCTCCCATGGGCCTGTCACTCATCCCCTGGGCCCCTCCCACCACTTTAACTGACGCTCACCTTCTGTTCACTTCTGGAGTAGTAGGGGGAAAATGGGCCATCAGCTGACCTATTTCAACAGGGCCGAGACTCAAGTCCAAAGTCTGAAATACATCTAGGAAAGGGTTAACTGGTACGAAAATCTATTTTAGGGATCAAAATGATGCTTTGCACATACTGTATGAATGTGAACATTTTATATGTAATATCGCCTAAGCCAAAAAACATGTAAAACATTCCAAGAATCATAGCTAATTCCGGAGCAGATGTAGTTGTATGTTTGTTGCATGTTGGCCAAATGGGTTTGACAAGCGTTACACTGAACATCAAAAACCTCTCTGAAAAAGTCTCAGAGAGAAGCAGAATGAGAAGGAATTTTAAAGTACTTCCTCACACTCCCGTGGGGAGACAGTGGTGGGAGTTTCCCACCAAAATCATATTAATAGTCGGCTGAGAGTGTTTTCATAAGCCTCCAAAATTCATCAGGGAATTTTTAAAGGTCCCATAAAAAGGCTGTAATAAATACAGCATCTGAGGTACGGAGCTGTAAAGAGGTGAGGAGGATTCTCTCACCTGAAGCTGGGCTTAAGCAGACAGCTGACTGGACACATCTGGCTAATGCGAGACAGTCGAGGAGACATGGGTGGAAGTGTCTTGTGTCATGAAGTTTTTTCAATATGAATGCCATTAAGACTTTGAAAACTGGGAACTAGGGATGCAAAAAGTGCAAGTGCTATGGGGGCATTCGATACCAGTGTTGTGATTGTTAACTAGATTTTCAGTAATTAAAATAAAAAGCAGATATATAAAACATAAATATTACATGAAAAATGTAACTTATTTATTTCATTTCTTTGCCGAGGTAAAATTCCTTTTTAAGTAGTAAAATTACTGCAACAATTAAACAAAAAATAAATCTAGAATAGAAAGGTAAAAATAATAAAAAAAATAATAAAGGTAACATATAACACTATTACTAAAACTTAAATTAAAATGCAAACTGAAAATATAAAAATAAAAGTGAATTCAAAATATTAGTATTATAATAACATACTATAACTTAACTTTTAGGTATTACAATGAAAAAAAAAAACTGTTACATTTTACAAATAAAATTATAAAAGTAAAAAACAAAAATACAATTAAAATAAATTATACGTTAAACATATAAATAAATAATTATAAATATGAAATGCTTAAACAAAAACATTGTGGGAACAAAATTAGAATTAAGAAACATAAAATATTGCTTTACTAATAAATTTTTGGTATTATGACAAACATAGCTGGAAGAGTGAAGGTTCTGCCCATAATTTTACTGCAAATTTAATGAACACCTCACCTCGAGTGTTTCAACCTGTTCACCCTGCTCTCCTTTGACCTTTCCAAAAAGTGTGGGTAAGCAGAGTTGCCATCCCAACTGATGAGGTGCTGCCACAGGACCGCTCCAGGCTGGCTGGGTGACTAGAGATATGGTCTTCCTCTTTACAGAGCCGTGACACTACAGTCCTGCACAAAGACAGCACTCCAGAGTGTGGGCATGCCACTGGCACATCCAGACAGAGAGAGATGATGGCGGAGATATGTGACTCTACTGCAAACAGTCCAGCTAGAAGCTCATTACATGGCAGAGCTCGCTATGCAAAAAAGATGATTAAAAGCTAACTGCCATGATTGAACAAGACCCGGTCTTCCCTTCTGTTTTAAGTGAGCTAATTTGAGAGGAATCTAAGATAGACAAAAACATCCACTGGAGCCAACAACAATACTGATGCGCATTTACTCTATTAGAGTTGATTAATCGAACGCTCTGGCCCTCAGTTAGCACAAACCGCAGAGAGAGAAATATGAGAACAACACAAAAGACTTCAGCCATGGCGAGAAAGACAAAGACTGAGCAAAAGCTGGGATTGTTTCAGGAAAAGGTCAGCCTGATTTTCTCTTCCCAAATATGCTGGCCTTTACAAATTAACTTGGCAAAGGCGATATTTCCACAAAGACTAGACTATGAATCAAAGCTGAGTCCAAAGTTCAAACACCCAGCCAGCCTCCCTCGCTCCCCTCCCCCTCCCACAAAACCGATTGAGTCGCCATTGTCAGTAATTGTGTAATTAATGCTTTGGCAGGCCTAATTTCAGAGATACTGCTCTCTAATTACATTCAAACGTTCATTATCCAAGCCGAGAGCGTGATGGTTGCTCGGCAGGTGGGGCCTGCCGGCCTAAGGCCACTTGTTGTTGAAACACAATTGTTGTGTCGATCTCTTGATTAGTGTGTTTGAATCTGCTGACAGGACGGTTTGCTGTATTCGACCGATAATTACCCCTCGCTTCTCACTGTAAGATGACTGATCACATTCCAAGTATGTCGATGTCCTTTCTTTAATTCTCTCTATCGGTCTCTGACTTGCATGGCGACAGAAGGAAGAAAAAAAATCCCCTGTCTCCTGCTTATTTTTATGGTTACCTGCAATGGACACATATTTGATTACGCAGACGAGAGAACAGTTGGACTGCTTTACAGCACATACACAAAGCATGTTATAAGCAAACTGAGCTTTCAGAGTTTCACATACAAATCAAAACTAATTTCTTGACCTGCATAAATATGATAATAGAATATGCAAGCTATTGTTTCTCGTCTGCATGGACACTGACTTTTCTAACTAGTCAGTTCAAATGAGCCCTAATTGCGTTTTTCAACATCAGAAATGCATGTTACTAAAATTATGGTTGATACAATAAGCTGATAATTTGCCCTACGGTACACCTAAAATAATAATAATAATAATAAAGATATTTTCATTTTTTTTTCTGTCTAAACAAATTACAAATAAAACTCTAAAGCTAAAATCAACCATTTTATATGCAAATGTAATACTTACAATATTATAATACAACCCATGAAAAAGATAATTATTTAAAGATTTTATAAAGACTATATTAAACATTATTATTAAATTATTAGTGTTATTCAAAACTAATTTTAAGCGAACATCAGATGACTGCAAAATAAATCTAAACACAAAAAAAAGGAAAATGAGCATGCATAATAAAATATCCAAAATCGACTGGTACCAACAAATTAAAACATCCTAATACTGATATATTGTGCATACCTGTAATCTGTTCTAAAATGGATTTTCCTGTTGGAAATTAAAAATATACTCACTGTACGAACATACCTGTATATACCATAGTTTAATACCACAGTTCACTATAACTCCCATTTCTATGGGACACTCTACCAGCTTCCTACTACCTGTTATAAAATTACTTTCTATAACAATTTACATTCAATTCCCTTCACAACTCCACATCTTTTAGAACTTTTAAACTTCCTACATGCCAGGAAAGTCTAGATGATTCAATACCACATTTGATTCAGCCTGAACTCAATTTGGGAATAGACTTCATTACACTCTGTGGCTTTGGGAGGTCTATCTGAACTTCAGCACAACAGTGATTCAACTGTTGGGATTCAAAGTTAGATTATGCTGGTCTAATATGAGTCAAGTTGTTTGCTGTGAGTGTGTATGTGAAACAAGGTATGAAAGACATGCAGGGAGCTATACAAGCCGTACCTGTGCCTTTTCGCTTTCAATCTCTCCTCCTTCCTCTCTCCCTTTTCAGGGTATTTTCTGTGCCCGTTTCCACCAGCAGGTGCTGCTGTGAATTAAGCATAGAGCTTCCAGCAGCAGGAAGCAGCCATGTGCTCAGGTTGACATTTTGGCCTGGTCCCTATGGACCACGTGTGAATTTATGTGTGAGAGTGAGAGGAAGCAGAAGTGAGAAAGGAATAGAGAGAGTTCATGAATCTATGTTTGCGTGCACATGTTTGTAGCGGTGCTGCTTGACTGCACATTCGGACAAGGTACATTCTGACCTTGTGCAACCGTAGACAAACAGAAGCCCTCGGCTCGGTGTCCATCACTCCACGCTGTAATTTCTATTCTATGTTGTCTTGCAAAAAAAACTAAAAAAAATTATGAGAAAGAAGCAAATTGCTTGTGCATAAGAAGCCATGTTTTGCATAAGCAGTACTACATAAATTATTAACTGTTCAAGCACTGGTCAGCCGGTTTTTTATGTCTTTTTAACTGTTCCTGTCTAAACGTGTTATTGACTCAGTCGTCTTCTGCATTAGAGAAGCGTTTTTCAAAATGGGGTGCATGGACCTCTGGGGTGTCTGTGGAAATGTCTTGAATTGTGAAAAAAATGTCACTGGAAAGCCATATAAAGCCAAGTCAGCAATGACAATGCTATAAAAAAATCTGTTTTCTGCAGCATTAATGGCTTTAACCAGTCTACCAGAGTACCACCTCATTAAATAAGGAATAGTCCTTCATATATATATACTACAATTTATAACTGCCTTGAAACCGCCTATTTTAAAATATTAAAAAATTTACTTTTTTTCATGTGATGGCAAACCTGATTTCAGCAGTCATTACTTTAGCCTACAGTGAATAGTCACATAGATAGATAGACTTATCGGTGGTCAATTCAGGCCTATAAAAGGGTCCTGGGTCCTTGGTATTAATAAAATGCATTAGAGGCACAATGTTAAATATTTAAAGACATTGAATATGCTAATCTAATGGCCGAGGTGACCTTGAGAAAATGAGGTAGTGTGTATTGGGTGCCTTGATTCATTAGAAACACTACATTAGCTGATCTTCCAGCACTACACAACCACACACACTAAGAACGCCACTGCCTGAACACAGCCTCGAAACATATAGCAAAATCAATGTCATCATGATCATACATTTGCATGAGATCTACAGAGCGCCGTTTCTGCAGGCTGATCAGCGGATCAAACATGTTCACCCTTTTAAAGACATCACCGGATTAGAGCTGGAGCAAATCTCACCATCTAATGCACTATAGGGAAATAATGGAGGCAAATGAGTTGCACATGAATGTCACAAGTGATTTTTAGGATCGATTTTACATCTCTCTTCAGAAAAGCGGTCTCCTTCAAAGCCCTCACACTGAAACATGACTGCCGCCTCCATGGGCTCCTCCTCATCTTTTCATCACATGCAAACATATCCACTTTGTGGCAGTAGATTAAAGGTTAGCTGATGTAAATGGAGTGTATTTGCAAAGATCTGGAAGATGGGTAAGGTCACAGCAATCGTTTTATGGCTCATATGGTGATTATAGTGGCAACGAGAGGTGAAAGAATCTGTAAACATCAGTGATGGACAGCTGAGAGGTAAACTCACCTCTGGCCTACACTAGGTCATCTCTACAGGCGCCATGAAATCGTCAGGGCACCAGGCTGAGGTTGTGGGTTGACATCCTGAATCGTAAACTTGCCCATCAATCACGCCATCACTTGCCCTGCTCAGTCAGAGGCCAAGGCAGTGGAAATCAAATTATTTCTTTTAATTGAAAAAAGCTGAGCCTGTGACTGGGGACTTGGTGTTGTGCTATTGGTAGAGGCGCACAGGTGAAGTCAATACTGCTCAATGGGTGTCGATTCATCAGCGGCGCTTAATGTCGTTAGCCCTGAGAGGCCTCTCTCTCCCCATCCACCACTCACATGCTCCTTCTAGCTAGGGCTGCACGATTCTTGCTAAAATGTGAATCACGATTTTTCTCCATGGGAATTGAGATCACGATTCTCTTACACGATTCTCATTTTTTCAACCAAAATGTATTGCACTCAAGTACAAACAAAAACAAAAAAACACAGGACATTCAGTATAATAAAGTACTGGAGTAACAAAAAATTGTCTCTTTTCTTTATTTTAGACCCCTTAAATTGAATAATTTTAAAGCTTTAAGTTGTTGAACATAAGAGAACATTAACAATAATAAATACAAATATTCACATTCACATGGGGCGTCGGCGTCAACGCCTCTCGTTTACTTTGAATGGAGTGACGTCAAGCGTTGCCGAACTGAATTGTGGGTCCCTCGCATCGCTTCACTGGCAACTTTTCAACTTTTCAAGCGCCAACGCAGGCGTCAGCCAATCAGATCGCCTTATGCAAATACTCTAGCGCAGACGCTAGCCAATCCCGTTCATGCAGCACCAGAAAAGTATGTGATTGGCTGTTATCACTATGACGGCGCGTCAGCACCATGGTCAGCACCAGAGCCGTTGAGAAACAGAGTTGCGACACTCCCATAGGAACTTAGGAATGCGGAAGTAAAGCGTGTCATGGAGCAGCCAATAGTTCCAAACAACCGATAGTTTCAGCATTGAAGCCCATTCATTTCAGTGCTTCTCAAACACAGTCGACAGAAATTTGAGGAAATTACAGCATTTTTTAGTTTACCTCTCGGAAATCTGACCAGTAGTTGTATTTTATGAAACACGTTATAGTTAATGTTTATTTTTAGATAATAGGCAGTATATGCTATATTTGCAGTTAGATAACGTGGATATATTATATAATAAAATATTTTGATGAATACAATTGGTTGCCTTTTTTATTTTGAAGTATTTGCAAAACTTAAATTTACATTTTTTTCATTTACATTTAGTCATTTAGCAGACGCTTTTATCCAAAGCAACTTACAATGTAGAAGCAAACAGACCAACGAAAGAGCAACAAAATACAAGTGCTGTGACAAGTCTCAGTTAGTCTAGCACAGTTCACATAGCATGATTTTTAAAAATAAATATAAATAAATAGAATAGAATAGGTAAGTGCTAGTATTAATTAGTCAGATGTTGGCGAAAAATATGTCTTTTGATGTTTTTTTTAGTTGAAAATGGCTAAAACCATTTCTGGCATTTTTCTAGCATTCATTGATATTCACTTGTGTATGCATATTGTATCTTATATTTTAACATAATATTGTATTAAAATGTGAATAATAGACCATAGATGAAGAAATATATATTAATATAATAGCACATTTTACATACTAATTAGATTTCTTATACTCTTTAAATAAGCATAATTTATTTCATCATTGGTCTGCACATCCACAGGAATAAGTGTAACACAAAAACACACAAAGTCATGCCTCAAGTCTCCAATCTTTATTAAGCAGTTTACATTATACTTTGCATACAAAGAAATGTAACCGCCTTATCCTGTGTGCTGCATTGTACTATGTTTTTACTCCATAGTTAAACAAGAAAAACCCATTAATATTATTTCCACTAGACTCCACAGAGAAAATGCTACTATCAGTGTATTAAACGAATTAATCAATGGACATTTTGTGTTAATATTTGCCGGAAAACGCTGCAAGTATACCCGCTGTTGTTGTCTGACCCGATTGACAGTGCGGAGTTGTCTGGAACTATTGAGAGTTCCATGAACCACGTGACCGCGCGGCAGCGAGATCAAAGCGCGTTGCAACTCTGTTTCTCAATGGCTCTGGTCAGCACCAAGCTTCAGACACGCCCTCCGTCAAGCATTGATGGTGACGCCCCGTTGAAGCAGCGCTGCGCAGAATGATCACCGTATGACATCAAAGTACCGCAAGAGCGATTTGAATGCATAGGATCCGATTGCTTTCTTATCGCTCTCGTGGTACTTTGATGTCATACGGTGATCATTCTACGAACGCGCCTATTGACTCCGCTTAGGTCTGCTGCCTTGTTACACGTCACGTGAGTGGCCAATGAGGGAGAGGAGAAAAGTGATCGAGATTTATGATTGATTGGTGAATTAATAGTGTTTTGTTATTGTGTGAGTGACCAATAATGCGTGAATGCAGCATGATCTGAATGCAGGGAAATACACGGAAGTGAATCGCCATCATTTAGAAACGAGATCGTGATTTTTTTTCGATGAATCGTGCAGCCCTACGTCTAGCTATCCATCTTCCTCTCTCATTACCTGCCTCTCATTGGCAACACTGTCTACATTTCACTGCTGGTTATACCCTGTATAATTGTGTATGTGACAAATAAAAATCTTGAATCTTGTCTGGCTAACCACAGGGAAGCTTTTGCATAAAACACCATTTCAGTGAAGAGTGAGTTTTACAGCTTCTTCCTTCATCTTTATGCTGCCTTCAAACCCTCTTGGGAAGTTCGCAAATCTTAATCATGGTGTGATGATAATTATGTGTAATTTCAGTAATTTCTATATTAATGTATTTTATCATCTTCATGCAATCACGATTTGTTGTAGAGTGACAAAAATGCAGTCTCAAAATCAACTAAATCAGTAGTATTTTCAGATAATCAATTGTACATAAAATGTGTACAAACTGAATTGCAAATTACAGTAAATTAATTCACAATTTACAATACCAATACCAACTGCCTTTGTTACTATATAACCGGCATACTCTAAACCCTGGAAAACATGCTGGATCATCATATAAAACGTCCTAGGTATGTAACCATGGTTCCCCGAGGGAATGAGATGCTGCGTCGGAAAACGCTAGGGGAACGCTTTCAGTGATATCAAGCTCTGAATCATATGTGTAATCAGACCAAACGATGGGCGAGACGTCAGAGGCGGGTGACGCCATGACCAGGAAGCTTAAAAGCACGTGAGGTGCAGCCGGCGTCAGCTTCTAGGAATGAAGCATAACTCTAGTAGTAATGCCGGAAATATGGCCCTGCGATGCACCTCGGGGAACCATGGTTACATACGTAACCTGAGATGTTCCCCTTCAGGAACTCCAGCTGCGTCGGAAAACGCTAGGGGAACGAGATGTCCACGCCGCCAGACTTGCAAATCCCTGCCTAGTGTGGAAGAACACAGCTATGGCAAGAGAACAGAAGAGACAGGGGTGGCTAGCAAATCAAGGTCATAGAACCTGACGAATGTGCGGGGCGTAGACCATCCTGCAGCGTTGCAGATGTCCTGCATAGGGGACATCTACATATATGTGCCCTGCACACTGGACACATACAATTAAGCCTCTGATGGGAGCAGGAAAAAAAGCCTGAAGTACGACAGGCCGTGGTGTAGAGGAGGGGACCTTAGGGACATACCCCGCACGAGGGTACAGAAAAGCTTTGGCCAGACCGGGCGCAAAGTCAAGAGAGGAAGGGGCCACAGAGAGGGCCTGCAGATCCCCAACTCTCTTTAGAGAAGATATTACTAAGAGAAATACAGTCTTAAATGTAAGAAGACGATCTGATATCTCCTTGATAGGCTCAAAGGGAGGCCTACATAGAGCTTCTAGCACCACAGCGAGGTCCCAAGGAGGGACACAAGATCGTACCTGAGGCCTGAGCCTCATCACACCACGGAGGAAACGTGTAACCAGGGGGTCCTTGCCCACTGACTGAGCACCAAGAGGGGCATGGTAAGCCGCTATAGCCACAACGTAGTCATTCAAGGTGGAGTGGGTTAACCCTGTGGAGAAACGGGCCTGCAAGAACTCCAGCAGTGTACCAATCAGGCAGTTAACCCTCTGGGGTCTGAGGTGATTTTGAGGCCCTTGAGATGTTTTGACATGCCCTGATATTTGTGCTTATTTCAGCTACTTATAACATACTATTGACCAACATGTATTTTTTTTGTATTCAGTACAAACTGTGCTACAATAATATGTGACCAAGATGGATGTACATGCTTGCATTTTTTAGAAAAACAATATTATGCGTGGTTAGTAAGTTTTGGGGAAAACATTTAGCTGAAATAAGGCCATAAAAGCCACACTAAATAGTCCTGAATAACACTTTTGTGTAATCAGTCTTGTAGGCTAGAATATTTACTTCACAATTATGTGAAAATCATTCTGCTTAATCATTCACAGAAAACAATATATTAATTTAAATTTTTAAAGACATGTTTTGTGATCGAAAGCCAATATGCGAGGGAGTGGTAATGGGCTTGAATATTAAGTGATTTTCACCTGAGAGACAAAGGGCCCTCCCCTAAAGGCTGCTAATGGGCCATCAGTGTGACTGTGACTGAGGCAGGTAAGACAGAGTGTGAGGAGATTGAAAAAATGTTTTTTTTTAATTATTATTTGTATTTTATTTACAATACATTATAATCAAAACATACATAATGAAGGTCAAAGACACATTATTGTGCACACTGATCTAACCACAGAGATGTGAACAGACTTTAACTCATTCCTGCAACAGATTCTGTTCAACAAGTGAAACAAGTACCTGACATTTACTTATGTCCATGGATTCAAGAAGAAAAAAAAAACAATCAGTAGTCAAGGATCTTGTTTTACCATAGAATATCTGTGTAGTTGAACATCAAACTGTGTTCCTCTGAGAGCATTGTACCAACATACCATAGCGAACCTCAGGAACTTTATCTATGTAAGTAAGCGTCTTTTAGATCTATCGTGACAAACCAGTCCTCGGACCTGATCTGAGACATGACCTGTTTGACAGTGAGCGTTTTGAACATCAGACACATGACTGATCGGTTCAATAGCCGCAGATCTAAAATCGGACGCAATCCCCCATCCTTCTTTGGAACAATGAAGTACCGTCTGTAGAACCTGGACCTTTCATGATATGACATATATCCAAGTACAAATGCATAAAAGTAGGAGGAATTGACTGGATGGGGAAATGTGGGCATTTCTGTACATAACAGAATGAAGTGAGATCGAATGCACGTCTGCTAAATCAATGGCTAAAATCCATTTGGCTATTGGTTATTGTTATCAAATAACCTGAATGACCTAATGGATGTCAGCAGAAAAGGAAAGCCATTTGATTTCAATTAAAGAAGAAACAAAAAACATTATTTGAATAATATGCACTGATAAATCATTCACAATAAGACCACAATTGTGAGTGAAGAAAGTAAAAAGTGTCAATTTTGCTCTGATGTGGAAGGCAGCATTTCACTTCTACACTCCTTCATTCCCTCGACCCTTTACTTAAGCTCTCGATGACACGTGGCGTAAACTCCAGCTGTTGAATATCAGCAGCTCTCGAGTGAAACTGGTGATGAAATCATTTACGGCACCATTATCGGGCTAATTGCACAGAGAAGAGTGGAAGAGGAGAGGGAGGCATTGGCAGAGGAAAACAGAAACGGTGCGCGCACTGTTGGGTATCAGTGTGTGTATAACAGCAGCAGTGAAGGTTCTGCAATTGGGCATAATGTGGCACCGTATCTGTCAAACAAGCACTCGGATACGCAGAGGAACTACACTTGCTGAAGTCACCTCTAAACAATACACAAACCTCTCTGCTTTCACTGACTCTCTCTCTCTAGGGCCGAAGTGTTCATCTAAGTTTAGTGCTGTGCTGGGCCTGTCTAACTCCCCAGACAATTACTGTGTGTATGTTAGCCCAGGGCAGTCAGAGGAGACACATTAGTGTTGGTCAGTCTCTCAGCATGCTCAGCTCACCTGGGCAATGCCCCCATGGGCTTGGACTGCTGATAGTCTGCTCTCTTGGGCTGGTGCCAATCAGCAGCACATCCGCTCACAAAAGCGCAATCAAAACAGAGAGAAAACACACCGGTTTGCAACAGTCTTGGGTGATCTGTGTCTGTAAATCAAACAGAAGTGCTCCTCGGAAAAAGCACTTTCTCAGCTTCGGGCTGCAAAATCCCTAGCCTATATCTATCTATCCATCTGTCTCCATAACCTGTAGACTATAATCTTCAAACTTACAGCTTTTAAAACTAATTTAAACTTTAAAATATACTGTAGGTTTGTCAAGCCAAAAAAAAGTGCACCTTTCCTTTAACTCTAGTTTAAAAATATCTTCTTTCATAAAGGTAATGCATTTAAGAAACCTCATCACTTCAAAATACTCACCCTAAATGCTGTGTATTCTAACATAATTGAATGGAAAAACCCTGCTGAACAAAAGAAAAAATAGATCTAGATTTAATTGTCAAACTGCGCTGAATCTGCAGGCAAAATACAGACAGAGAAAAATATGCTGGAAAGAAAGACTTCAGGGAATTACTTTTAAACCAGGAAATTCACCTTATTGAACTAATTTTTAACAAATACACTTGGTTAGAAGTTTTTCATATAAACTGATAGATATTTATTTTTGTACAGCAATCTCTTACTAGAATCCTCCAGTTCTTTCACGGACTCTTTAAAGGCTGAATCACACTGCAGCAAAAACAGCTTCATTTCAAATATCCTAAAGTCGGGTGCTGGATTTCAACTACTGGGAAACAAAATTGTCAAGATCACACTGCTCCAACAAACACCAATAAACCTTTAAAGAAGGTACTGACATGGAAAAGGCTGTGGACAGAGACTTTACAAGGGGAGGAGATTGAGTACTCACACTTAAATAAATGATAGAAATGATAATGCGTAATATGGAGGCCATAGTCCTCATTTAAAAGAGCTAATAGTCTTTCGATAGAGGCACCAGTATGCATCTGAATATGGCGGCAGTAGGAATCCAGAGTAATAGTGCTTTTAATATGAGTGAGAAGCAATGTCAAGAGTCATCATTGTTTTATTCCATATTGTTTTGCTACATACATCTATTTTGAACGCAAGAACGTGTCCTGTGTGAACAGCCTCTTGGTATGTGTGTGAAAGGAGCAATTCACACAATCCAGTCAGTGTCCATGTGTGTGTTGTATAGTAGAAGGTTCAGTGAGATGATCAGGGTTGAATTATCTCAACCCCGTGGATGTGAAATCTTGGGATTAAGCTCCATTAAACACAGAGAGCCATGGAGCTTTATGTCAGGATTTCACTCTTACAGCCTGCTCAGTCACTGTGCACACACAGTCACACACACACACAAAAGAAAGTCGCCATGACACGTCCTTCACCTTTATCAACCAAATTATAAAAGAAACAAGGAGGAATAATACACCATTCTTTTCTTTTCCCTGTATGTTTTTCTACTCCTTCACTCCCTCTCGCTGAGGAGAGTCTTTGGAGTCATTAAACTGCTTAACACGTCTTTTTTAAAGGCACCAGTGTCCAGAGCAGCATGGGCTCAGAGCGCTGTCGTGACTCCTACAGATCACAGTCGCAACGGTCTCCGCAACTCCATTCCCTAGTGGTTCTCTCTGTGTTAATGGGAATTGACCAGTGTTGTGTCCCTACTCCTCCCTCAGAGACAGCCCATTCTCCCCGATGGCTACGGACCAGCGAGCCCTTCACGCCCGCCAGCCTCTGGCTGCGGTACAAGGCTGATGAGGTCATAGAGCAAAGAGAGAAAAGGGGGAAAAACAGCTATAGAGATTTCAGTTCTGTGGAATCCAGCCAAACAAAATCGAACCAAGCACAATCCTAATGCACGATAATTGTCCTGAAAAGTGGAGAGAGATTTTGTGTGCGTTCATAATAAATTGGACAGATCTTCTTTATTATGTGTTTGCCATATTAATTGCAAGGTATAAAGGCGCCAAGTCCACCTACAATGTTAGGGAAAGTTTTGCTTTCTTGCACTAAAACAGCTGTATTTTAATTTTACAATCCTCTCTGTGACATTTACAGTTAAATAGGCTGTTTCTACTACTATACTATACCATTTGCTTGACTGGCACCAGGCCTTCAACATATAGTGGCTCCAGAATGTATTTCGACAATTCTGGACACTTAAAGAAATAGTTCCCCCACAAATGGAAATTTGCTGACTCTCAGGCCGTCCAAGATATCGTTTTTGATTTTAAAAAATTTAGCATTACATCACTTGCACACCAATGGATCATCAGCAGTGAATGGGTGCCGTCAGAATGAGAGTCCAAACAGCTGATAAAAACATCACAATAATACACAAGCAATCCACTCCAGTCCACCAATTTAATGTCTCGTGAAGTGAAAAGCTGTGTGTTTGTAAGAAACAAATCCATCACTAAGGCCTTTTAAATTTAAATCGTAACTTCTGGACAAAATTCAAGCCCATAATTGATATTAACTCTTCCACTTTTTTTTGGCTAGTAAAGGGTGTTTGACCTGCAGAGGATCCACAGGTGAGAAAGTGATGCTAAATTTCTCAAAATGTGTTCTGATGAGGAATTGATGTCAAAGTGATTTTCAGTGGTATCCTAGCACTGGCATCCTTATACCTGCACTGGAATAAAAAGAGCCACCTTTCATCAAACATTTATAGACATATGACATGCACACAGGCAAGGGCAAACCTGCAAGAACTAACACACACATCTAACATACAAGATACAAACTGAAGTCTTGCACACACACACACACACACACACAGTGTGGGCCGGAGTGTGTCCTCGCTCCGCTGTGGGCTGTATTGATCTGTGCTGGGCTCTTTATTGAAGTCATGATTCATGCTGTTGCTGTCTCTCCTTCATTCTTCACAGCCACACTTCTCTCTCTCTCTCTCTCTCTCTCTCTCGACATAACCACCAAGCAGGTCTATGCACTTGCTTTGTAACTTTATCCCCTGACCCCTAACTAAATGACTGGCTGATCGGTGTCTAAAATCTTTATATGATTTAAAAAAAAAATGAGTAAGCAGTTCTAGCTTAATTTTTTTAAAGAAATTATTCAAATAAAATAAACAAAAACAAAAAGAATTAAAGGAATAAAACACATAAAACAATTTCAGCTGTATCATAAAGTACTCAAATATTCAAAAAAGTTAATCAAGAAAAAATTATTAAATCTGAAATGTAACCACATTATTGGCATAGTGACTCTTCACTACATAATATTACATATCGTACATTAATATATCTATATTAATATTAGAAAAATATATATTTGTTAATTAAATGAAGTCCTTGCTTCATGTTTTTTTAAAGAAATGAATTAAACAGCAATCAAAATAAAGAAACAAAGAAAAAAAATAAGCAATAAAACAAATAAAACAATAAGACAAAGATATAATTTACGTAAAGTGCTTGGGTTTTTACAGGTATCTAACAGCTCATAAAGTAATGCATTCAAATATTCAACAATTATATTAAACATAAAATAAATTTATAGAGTTATTCTGCTTAATATTACCTGAGAGTTTGATTAATATTAAAAATATAATTATACATTGAAGGGTCTCATGCATAAGCCTGACATTTGTATGGGCCGTGTTTGTCAAATATGCCTGTTTACATTTACTAAAACATAATCAACTGCACTAAGCCTACATTAACCACCACCAACACTGTAATAAAATTACAAATTTTAAGGCAACCAACTTCAGCAGATTTTTGAGTTCTCTCAACAAGTGAAGATGGGCGTTTTGGCAATTCTTTACATTGGCCGGCAGGAAATCAGCAGCCATGGTGCCTAAAGCTTATTTAGAATGAAAGAAGACCAACAGTACTGGTCTCACTCTATAGATAGAGTTTGATTTATATACTGTAGTGCTGTGGGTCTGATGAATTACAGTCCGTCTGCTATGCAACATGGCGAGACGTATACAACACGCACCCACACCGCACTACTGAGAAGAGAAAATTGTTTGAAACAATCTCAGAAGCTGAAACACTTTCAAAAGCCATTTAATATTATATTGGAGTGTTGATATTGCATTATGGGAAAGTGTTATGCTCTGTGTATTTGATAATGCTTCTGTTGATGATTCTGTGCTCAGCGTCATCGAGAAAAAGCTCTGTATTGCTGACTAATGCCCTTCAGTGCAGCGAGACATATAAAGCCCCCTGAGTGAACGTTCCATCTCCAACCAGCAGAAATTAATTGACTGAAAAAAATTTGCTGTTTAAGGTTGCAGCGGGTTACATGAGGCAGAGTAGCAATTGTTCACTGTTTGCCTGAGGCTATATTGCGTTTATTCTGTCTCTCTCTCTATGTCCGCTATGCGTGATATTCCTCCTTGATGCTGTTCTCCTTCTCTCTGCCACCCCTCCTCTCCTGACCACTTTTCAGAGGGATTTCTAATAGATCCATCTTTCTCCTACAGGGGATTCCTTAATCCCAAATCCTTGAAGAAAGAGAGTGAGAACTGTGTGCGTTCTCTCAAGTTGTGGGGGGATTCATACCAAGGACCCCATTGTTGAGGCAAACACATTCAGTGCTGTGCAGAAGGGCCCTTAAGTTTTTTCAGCTCACTCAGTGTGAGGATAATTCTTCTGTAGATTGAAAGACCTGTTTTCACATATTCATAGAAAACCTGAATATTCGAAAAAATGCTTGACAGCACTTTGATATGATGTGGCGTGATAATGATGATTGGCTGTTTTAAAGACAGAATTAAATCAAAATGTATTTATTTTTTATAATATATGGCCATGGTCAATGTGTATTAATTCATCAGAACATATTTTAATATACTGTAATTCATAAAATAATGTATCTTTAATCATTAATCCAATACATTTTTTAGACTCTGAAATACATTTTCTACTGATGTAACCAAGGCTCCATGGGTAATATTAACCGAATTTTTCAAAAGCTGCAATTTTTCTATTCAATCATATTCTAATGGATGAAATTCTGTTCTACATATTTTTCCTTGAATACTGTTCAGGTCTGAAACCACTTGTGAAAATGTTTGTATTTTGCATTTTTGTTTTAATGAAAACAAGAACGTTTGACCATCTGTATAAAGGAGTCACATGA
Source organism: Barbus barbus (assembly GCF_936440315.1). NCBI lineage: Eukaryota > Metazoa > Chordata > Actinopteri > Cypriniformes > Cyprinidae > Barbus > Barbus barbus. Next base: position 17,974,384 of record NC_136719.1, read on the forward strand.
TCAGTCTCACAAATGTACTTACTTGATTACCAGAATCGTAAACGTGTCATTTATTTTACATCATAAGGTTTATTTGTTTTAAACTTTGGAAAATCCTGAAATCTTGTTTATCTCAGCAAATTTTCAGCATGGCTTTAGACTTCTGGACCCACTGAATTTTTAACTGAAGCAGTTAAATGCATTGCGAATGCCGTTTCATGTTGTCTCTAGTGCTGATTAAGGATTCATTTCTGTTTGTGTCTGAGCTTCAGCCTATAATTGTGTCAAGATCCCTTTCTGTGAAAAGAGATGGTGGAAGATGGCCAAAAACATATGCCTCTTAAAGGGGTCATAACATTTTTTATTTGTTTTATTTATTTTTAATTTAATTAATACATTTTTTCCAAAACTTGAATTTGATTTTCAAATCTTTATGACTAACTGTCCATACTGTCAGTTTGCAAATGCAGTCAATATCCAGTGGATCTATATTGGTTGCTATAGTAGTCAAATAAGTGTCAGTACTGTATAATGGCATGAGACTTTCTCAAAGTACAGTAGCTGTCAGTGTTGACAGAGAGGATGGAAAACTGGAAATTTTGCCACTGTTCATGTCTATCATGACATTTCGCTGCAGTGCTGAACTCATGAGGTGCTTGAAAGTACAATACTGTGTCCAAGTCGTTCACTCATGCACTTTTCACTACATAGTCAATGTCACAAACAGTACTTCGCTACAGAGGAGAGAGTGAGGAAAAAAATGTCATCATGGGTTTGTGAAATATCATCTCAATTTTGCATGCGAGGATGTCAAAACTGGCAACTTAAAAGGCACAGATCAGTCGTGAGCAAAAATTATGATTTTTTTTTCTTCTGGACTTTAAAACATTGGTAACACTGCACAATAAGGTTCAATTTGTTAACATTAATTAAAGCACTTATTAATCTTACTTTTAATTTCTAAATATACTAATACACATTTAACATTTCAAGTAGTCAAAATTAACAATGAACAGTAGTATATTTATAAAATTAATGTTAACCTTAAAGGCTTCAAAAATATGTCACGCAGTACTGTTAGCTCATGATACCTAATGCAAATGAATAGATCCATACTGTAAAATATCAATATCGGCAATATCAATAGTTCTTATGTATTGTAAAATCTGTAAGAGACATTAGCATAGCCTCTAAACCACAAAGAAAAATAATTCAAACAAGTGAATTGATTAATAAAACAAGACCAAAATAACAGTTAAAAAACAGCCACATAATCTAATTGTGAGAACGAAAGAGTGAGAGAGACAGAGGGAAAGGCAGGACTAAATGGGAAGAGTGCTTAACAGTTTCCCCTGTTGCCCGGAGCAGAAGGCTTTAACCAGTTTTTTCTGTTAAACTCCTCTTAAGCAGTCCTTTCATGTTAAATATCAACTCCCTCCATATCAGCGGTAAAATAAGCAGCTCTGTGGACGTTATATTGCTTTATATAAACACTTTAGCATTCCCTTTGAACTCCTCTCGCTGCTCATTACGCCTCCTTTGAAGACGGGATGTTGGAACATTGCTACATTTTGATTTTACAGTTATTAAGCATATGCAGCAGCAAATTCCAGTTCGTACACCGCGTGTCAATAATACATGACTTAGTGGTCAGCTTGTAGAAGTAAACATCTTTTGATGCGCACTGTACACAGAGACCTTGAGCAGGCATGGGTGAACTATCGATTTGTGGAGAATTTCTGCAATCACAAACACGCAATAATAACATCACCCAGGGTTAACGTAAAACCCATGACGTCATGAAGAGACTCCAGCACCACCTGCCTCCGTTTTAACCAATCCAACCGCAGACACTCACAGAAGTCAGATCGGGGCACTGAAGTTTAACACTGATCTGAGAGCGAATAAATGAACATAGCCATGACAAACAGAGGTTGACAGCCGGTTCTATGAACATCCTTCTGAAGAGAAGCCTCCTGGGAACTCCCTCCTTGGATCTGACAACACGATACATCTCTCACCTTTTCTCTCAGCGCAATTATGCTGTGGCTTACTTTTACATTACACATATCACTCTGAAACTGGAGCATCTGTCGACTACAAAGTGAAGCTAATTCTCTCTCTCTCTTTTCTTAGACGAAGAGGTGGAAAGCGAGTCCGTAACAGTGTCCGAGCCCTTACGTAGGTAATTAAAAAGAATTTCAGATGACCTAAGAGAGAGAAAAAAGTATTTTTTATGAAAGCGCTCGCTAGTCAGTTTAAAGCTGCATGCTTAGTGTCGTCGCTTTGAACTCGCTCGGCTCTGATTTGTGTGCTGAATGCTGAAATTCCATAATCAGCCGAGCTGACAAATGAGCTGTGAGCTGCACGCTCCCAGAGAAGAGACTGGAGCGCTGCGCTCAGAATCATACATCAAAACAAAGACATCTCTCCTTCATTACGCTCTCTCTACACAAGCGCACAGGTATTAGCGCTGAAGGTGTTATGGCCCATAAAAATAATCAGTGATCTCCGTCTGCTTTTACAGTGGAGTGAAGGCAAGGGATGTAAGGTCACAGCAGAGTTAATAATTAGAGGCAGAACAAGAGAAAGTGATGTTGATGGTGGAGAGTGATGTGTTCCTCAGCCTGTAGCCTTGTCTCTGGCTTTACCTTGAAGTAATGTCTCTTTCTGTTCCAATGGCTTTGAAAAGCAAACCTTGAATGTCTTTTGTACAGCTCCACTGATCAGGTAGATAATAATAGTGAGAAGGCCGGACGGCCCCCAAATTGCATTTTAAAAAGCTTGTGCAATCAGTGGCATTCATACGACCACTCAATTTTACAAGTCATCTAACTAAAAGCCTTTATGTTCGTCATTAAAAATGTATTTATGTTGGCAACACTTCACTTGAAGCTTGTGTATGTAATGTATTATAAATTATAATTCATTAAGAATAAGATAAAAATACATTATAATACTTACCTATTCATAGTTACACTGGAGAGACCCAATGTAATGTGCTATGTTTTAATGCATTACCCTCTTTAAAGGTATAACCATGAATATGTAAGCACTATAATGCATTATAAGTTGTTTAAAAGTGAAGTGTGTAATTTCATTAGGATCAGGAATTAAACAAAAATAATGACTTTTTGTGCACCATTCACAAGAGTTCACCAAGTGAGAATGGCTTTTAATAGGAAAATATATATATATAGGAGGTAGAATTCAAATTTATTCAAATTGCTGACATTTCCCTATATGTCTTTATAGAGAAGGCCCAAAAATCCAGCTGTCATTTTGAGAGGGTTGTTTTGTAGCAGTTCTGATAACTAATTACACCGGGTTCAAAAGACATGATTGGGTGACTTTCTACACTGACTAGAACATACAGTCAGCCTTTCAATTAGTTATAGGAAGTCTGGCTCTTGCCAGATTTATAAAAACAGATCAAAGGCATAGGATGGATGGAGGGACAAACCACTTTGTGAATTAGTTGTACAGCACTCTCGTGAAATGTGTTATTGGAAGATTAGTATTGATCTTCATTCCACAGTCATAGTGGCACAGTGATGCTTCATTCTAAGCCAGAAACAATCGAAAATTTTAGATTTTGCACTTCCTTTTCTGCTGCCCTTGCTTTTTGCACATTCTTCTTATTGACAACATTTGATGAGACAGGAAGTCATCATGGGAAAACAGTCTTTCTGCACCTTTGGAGCTAAAACTTCAACAAATCTCTCGCTCTCGCAGGAGTTTGGAGCTGCAGAACCATGGCAACGGCACACTCAAAAACATCATAACCGGATTCAGCGTCTGCCTTTCACACACATGATATACAGAGATTGCAGGAGTGAGCAGCCTCAGAAAGAAATATAGCAGACACCCCAAGAACAAACGGAGAGGGAAGGATGGGTTTATAGAGAGGGCAAATAAAAAAAGGAGACTAGGCAAATTGATTAGTTGTCTATGTATCCCAGACAGTTGAGGAGAACCAGGCAACCTCAAACTTTCCCTTTGTACTTCCATCAGTTTCTATATATCTGCTAATTTCACACAAGAGCTGGAAGCAGCGGTTTGTTGAGAGAGAGTCTGTTATGTCACTTCCTCCTCCTTGTCTTGCATCTGGCTTGGCAAGCTGCTGCTATCGGCGACCGCATCTGCACGTGGACACACCCTGCTCGAAACAGCATGTGGTGTATCGCAAAATAATAGCCATTTTCTAAACAATTACAGACGAAACGTCTCCCTGGAGAAAGGAGATGCTGATAATTGGAACCGAGAGCGGCCTCCGTTAACACAAATAAACACGGCTGCGTATCGCTGATCCTGCAAAGTAGCTGTTGGTTTCAATCTGGACGCAGAGCGGTGATAGCGTTGACATACTGTAACCTTCCCTGCCGCTGTCCGCCGCAAAGCTGCCCACTTGATTACGGCATTACAAACGGCGGTTTTGACATTTGTCCTCATTATTATCAATGGAGAGAGGTGATTGAGCTACAGGCACGCTCCATTAGCCTTGCTCATCGCGTACTCACATGGCTGATATCACGCATTAGATGGCGTCAACATGAAATAATGTGTTGGGACCGAGGGGGTCTGGATGGTGCACTGAGGTAGTGGCGCTTTCTCGGCCGGTGGAGGTTAAGAGAGCGGGAGCTGCATCTAAATAAGAAAGCTTATTTCTATCTGTATAATTACCACTGGGTAATGAAAAACTCGCCCACCCTGCCACCTTCACTTAAGAGAAATCAATATGTGTTTGGGAGTTTATTAGAATGCCGGAATGTGTATCAACGGCGCAAGTCGAATTAACAGCTAATCAAGAGAGGCGAGGCTCTTGAGTCCTCCGCTCTTAGTGGCACAGATGCTGCTAGGGATAATTTCACGAGATTCAAAAAAGTTTTTTAAACAAATATTTGTGGTATGACCAGGAATTGCTACAGGTAATGATGGGGCGTTTACTGGCTAAAACATTCCTACACAATGTTACTCTTGTCAAAATTAACGGTCATTAACAAAGGATTTTTTATAATTTCATACACTCGTAGTTCTGCACAGAACCTTTCAGTGAACAATTCTTAAAAGAACCATAAAAAAAATAAAATTAAAATTAATTACAAAATTCTTTTAACATTCTAAAAATCCAATTTCAACTATAAACAGCGCAAGGGTATAAGGGTGCAGGTTTTTCGGTCTGGTTCTCATGAGAACACCTGGAGATTTGGTTTGGTAAATTATTAATAATAGTGATAATAGTATAATTGCGTTTATTTATTTAGTAGTTTAATAAAATAAAAAACAAAATCAGTGTGATATTACTATTATATTTTTAAATAAAAATTAAATTATTTATTATTAAATAAAGTGTTAAATAAAAATACAATTATTTTATAGTACACTTAAAATATAGTGCTGATATAAACTTTTTTGTATGAATTTTCATAATTTCAAACCTAAAATTTTATTTTGCTGGGTTCCTGGAAAGTAAGTATGCGCTGCCTGTTTTAGCGCTGCTGAGTGAAGTGCGTCAATCTAAAATGGTGATTTTTTTCTTTTTTTAACCGTTTTTATTTTGGTCGTTTATGCGCACCTGTGTAAAGTTCCTTGAATGGTAAAGGTTTGTCTTGGAACCATAGATTCCTATAAAGAAAAATTCATTTCAAGCTTGTAATATGCATAACAATCATTAAAGCTATGACAAAAACTTAGTAAAACACCAAATCAAAACCTTCAAAAATTAATACTAAACTACCTGTTTTAGTGCTTTGTCCTGAGAAATTACTTAACTGAACCAAGTAGTACATTCATTCAATTACCCTCAGAATTCTTCATTACAAAGCCCTGTTGGGAGGGACTAGCTGAATGTTTTTTAAAACATAAAAATGTGTCTTGAATGTTTAAAACACAAGGGCAGTTACAGAAGTGCATTTAAGAGTAAATTCAAGTCCAACACTCTTTGTTGTAAATAAAACGTTTGCGTGGCTAATCAATATAAATCAATAATGCAACTAATCAATGTGTGACTAGAATTAAAATACTCTGCAATAGTAAACTGCTGCTCCTGCCCTAACTTTTCTATGTAGTGGATATAATTTAAGTTAATTAACAACTAATTTATTTAGGGCTAAGCTACAATATGCTTATACTGACACTGAATTCTTTAACAGATATTGTATTCCTCTCATCAGGCCCTTAGTGATGAAAGTAAAGTCATATCTAGGACTTTTTAAGGGCAAACAAGGCCATAGAACATTAGAAAAGAACCGATTTTGCACTGGACAGAAACTGAAAGCTTAGTCCATAATTCATGGAGGTCCAGCTTTAAAGCCCTTGCTTCTACTTTGTACGTGCCCTGAAGAAAGCTTACAGATCCTGCACAGCATCAATGGTTATTAATATCATATAGTATTTTAAGAAGATCAACACGGGAAGTGTAAATTCAGAGCGTTTTTCAAATAGTTAATCAAAATTACTGTGGTTTACCTTGATAATTTTGAATTGCTTAAAAATACAAATAAGTACAGTATAAGGTCCAGAAGAGGAGAACTGGCTGAACAGAGAAAGAAAAAGAAAGCGAGAGAGAGAGCAGATTAAGAATTATATATAAACACTAGTAAGCATCCTTCCTCAACCACCTCTATGTTAATTGTTAATGTACTTTGTTAATAAAGAATTAGACCAGAGTTGATAGGGTCTCAACTCTAAAACATTAAAAAAAATATGTTCTTGTGCTTGAAAAATGTATAATAAATGACTGTCAAGCTAGGATACGCCCTTACAAAATGTCTGAGGTTTTAGCTTAAGCCCAGATGTCAAACCCTAAAAATAAATAATAAAATAAAATAAAACTAAATAAATAAAAAATACAATAAAATATAATCCTAGGGAGTTTTCCTTATCACTGGGGTTGACACTATTTTCTTTTCCTCTCTATTTATCAATTTTCTGCAAAGCTGCTTTGGAACAATGCAATGTAAAAGGCACCACACAAATACGAAATTGAACTCTGATGATCCCTCAAGTCAGCCAGAATTTACAGCACAGAAACAAAGAGTTGAGATCAGCTACCTGTATATGTCACACTTAACTTTTCCACTTTTCCTGCAACATTATTCATCAGATTCGCCCCTTGAATTGATGGTGCTAAAAAGCCATGTAATAGAAAGACAAAACAGCTATCCTTGAAAGCGGTTAGGTAGCCAGGAATTATTAGGAATATAGATGAGTCTGCTGTGCACTGGGATCACGGGTGGTTGACTTCCTGATTAGGCCTTTGCAGCTGAGGGTCAGAGGAGGAAGACGTCAGCTACAACCAGGAAAGAAACTAGATAGCCAGTAATGGACATGCCTTTTTCAGGTGGCCCTGTTGCATTGTGGGAACGAGTAAAAAGAAGAAGGGGGGATGCTCATCTATCTCACCGTCTACACTCTCACCTGAAGTGATGGGGAGACGTCAGGAAGCCAGGCTGCTATTTCACGCCCTGTTAAGTACTAATGCTGTAACACACGTCTTGCTCCAATTTTAGGGAACAAGGAGTTTTACTGTGGACTCAAGGTTCATCTGTTCCATAGAGAGAGAGAGGTAGAGCGAAGGAGGCTGGGTAGCCACCACAGTTGCCACTTAAAGGAATAGTCAAGTAGCCCAGAGTTTTACCAGCCCTTTTTCCAAACACATACAGACCACACAATATGACACCTCTCGTTCACGCACCCCTCCTAGAGAAAAAGCCCTCAGTGAAATGGCTCTGAAGGCGAAGGTCACGTCATTTATTTGCGTTTGCAGTAAACAGGTCTGAGGCAGACTGATAGGGCAAGGTTATTATCCTGAAGAGCACAGCTCTGATTGATCGCTC